>NC_140953.1:17495190-18095190 GCF_014529385.1 Adiantum capillus-veneris
CAGAACGTGCGCATGGCATAGTGGTTAGGGTATGCGCCTCTCATGGGTGAGGTCATGGGTTCAAAACCCACACCCGCAAAAGGAGGTACCCTGATTACTTTCAAAACATCCTCACATGCCCATGCCACTTAGTCTTGAGGGACGTGCGGTGAGAGAGAGAGAGAGAGAGAGAGAGAGAGAGAGAGAGAGAGAGAGAGAGAGAGAGAGAGAGAGAGAGAGAGAGAGAGAGAGAGAGAGAGAGAGAGAGAGAGAGAGCACGTGATAGAGATGATGCCTTCTTGTTGATAGTGGCGGTGCAGAGAAGCCCACATAGATGCAGAGCAGTGCGGTGCAGAGTAGCCTTGCTGATAGCGGCGATGCAGAGCAGCGCCTCCAGGCTAGGGACCCTCCACAGTAGATAATCGCCTCCAAACCTATCACAACCAGTCCAAAGGACTCTTCAACCGGCTCAAGTCTCCCGTTTTAGGTGCTCTGTGTTGGTCTGTAGCATTTAGATGATACGCAACAATGAGATTATGGGCATGCATTTCTCGGCTACGAGGTCAATGGGCAGAAGAGGGCACCCACTGCAATCAGCTACACCGCAGGGGGGGGGGGGGGGAGAGAGAGAGAGAGAGAGAGAGAGAGAGAGAGAGAGAGAGAGAGAGAGAGAGAGAGAGAGAGAGAGAGAGAGAGAGAGAGAGAGAGAGAGAGAGAGAGAGAGAGAGAGATGCAAGCAACCACCATAGGTGTGTGTGTGTGTGTAGGCGGCATTGTAGACGCCCCTTTTTCTTGAAATCTTTCCCATGTTGAGCAAAATTGCCTTGTCACACAGGCTGAGCTCGACTAGAAATAAAATCGTAGAAATAGGACTTACGTTTGAAGCTGTCCAAACTTGAAAATAGGGTAAAGATGGTGAGAGGGTACAATACCTTAAGTACACAAAGCTAAGCCTCAACCCTATGATCTTTGCAGATTTTCTGACCAACCAGCCTATTTTAGACCTTTAAGTTGATAGCAACTCACCCAAAATTCCCTATATCACCTGTCTTACCCCTCATAATTGCCCTACGAAGTCGCCTAAGTAATTCTCCCTAATCCCATGAGTTATCTATCATCTGCATCTTGGCAAAAATTAACCAAATAGAGCTTAACATCAGTAGAATCTTTTTGTAGTTGAGAAAGAGCAATAGCCCATTGGCCTGGAACTAATCAACACCTGTACGGTTGGTCTTCATTTTGATGCATGCAGTCGTTCACGTAGCAGATCATGGGAAGACAGGGGTGAGTTGGGGTAAGTTGGGCCAGGCTGCACGTTTCTGCTGAATGGAGCTTGTGAACAGCTCATCTGCGCAAGATGAGAGAGAGAGAGAGAGAGAGAGAGAGAGAGAGAGAGAGAGAGAGAGAGAGAGAGAGAGAGAGAGAGAGAGAGAGAGAGAGAGAGAGAGAGAGAGAGAGAGAGAGAGAGAGAGAGAGAGAGAGAGAGAGAGAGAGAGAGAGAGAGAGAGAGAGAGAGAGAGAGAGAGAGCATGTGATAGAGATAGAGACAAAGAGATTAGGGAGAGAGAGTATGCCTATCAATAGGAAAAAAGGTAAGGACATGAAGGAGAAGGATGGGGAAGGTGGTGGACTTGGGTCGACATTGCTATGAGTGGGTGGTTTGGTGTGTGCATGGGCAGGCGTAGCTCAACTGGCCTTCAATTCATGGCTTAAGCAGGCAGGACAGGTTCCAAGATGTCTCTTGATCTGACTACAATGTGGATGACGAGCTTGACAACAACAACAATGCCACCTCCCCTATCCTCCTCAACCTAATGAGGGCAACCAACAATCCAAGAAGGCTGCACCCGTCGATGACAATCCTGCTTATTGAGCCTAGTGCAATAAATCAATGTTTTTATTCATTCACGAGGGGTCCACAATTCTTTAGTAGGCTCAAAACGTCCGGATTTTGTGGCCTTTGTTGCCGCAACCAGCTACTTGCATCAGACATTCCAGCTACTTGCATCAGACATTCCTAAGTTGAGGAAGCTTCCTTTGACAGATCACGACCTCCACTTCTTTGTTGGTGTTGGAATTGGAATCATGGGTGACTTTGTACTTTGATTGTTCATGAACTTTTTGTCTTGCTTATCTAAGTATTGGTGCAATTTTTTTTAAAAACACACACACACACACACACACACACACAGGGAGGGAGAAATTGAGTGTGTGTATGGGTGTGTGTGTGTGTTTTCTCATGTGCCTTGAACTGACTTTAAGGGCGCACACAGACACGTGGTGCTAGAGAGAGAGAGAGAGAGAGAGAGAGAGAGAGAGAGAGAGAGAGAGAGAGAGAGAGAGAGAGAGAGAGAGAGAGAGAGAGAGAGAGAGAGAGAGAGAGAGAGAGAGAGAGAGAGAGAGAGAGAGAGAGAGAGAGAGAGAGAGAGAGAGAGAGAGAGTCCAACATGACACTCAAAGAAGCGCAACAGTAGGCCGGTGACTTGCCAGGATGTATGCCGCATGCGGATCCACCAAGAAGATTTTGAAAGATTTACACTATCATGCAGATTATTCATTCACATAGTGATCGTGAACACAATTTCAACACAGTGAGCTTTGAAGGTAGGAGGTGTTATGGTTTTGGAATGATATCAGGTTTCATGAAGAATCTGCACTAGCTTCATGAAGGCGGTGCAAGTGGTGAATCCTAAGGGGCCCATGGCAAAGAATAAACAATCCAAAGGGGCACAATTGGCACAAAGGGTGAAGAATCCTAAGGGGCATAGGTCGTAAGAGAGAAAGAATCCAAAGGGATACAAATTAAGTCCACAGCTATATCTCCTAGCAGATGGGAAAGCACTATGTGCATAGCTACATCACAACAAATAAGGGGGGTGCCCCACAATCACTGTGATGGTCCCCTCTCTTTGCAACCAGCCTGCAGATGACCTACTCTTGTAAATATGACGAAGGCATCAAATGAAAGCTCGATGCAAATCAAAAATTGTTTACCTACTGTACACACATGGTCAAGTTGTGCATCTTGAGCCCTTGATCAACCTCCAAATTGGAGGAAAGTTCAAGCTAAAAATAGACACCTATGAGTTGGAATTACAACATTCTAGCTAGATTTTGAGCATTGTTTGATGAATAAAAAAACTAGGAAATGCTTCAAATTTTGACTCAACAATCGATTAGTTTTTAGTATGTACTTATTTTCTTCAATTACAAAACTGTGTTTTTGGCAAGCTCTGGCTGGGACACCATCTGAAAACACAGTTACTGGTATGTGTCCATGCAATTTTATTTGAGAGGGTCATGTTCAAGAAGGTGGGCTATTCTCTTTCGGTTAAACCATTGAGCTTCCGCCTTGTAAACATGCAAATCAAAAGTACAAGTAAAAATTTACAATTTGTAGGATTTTTGAACTATTTTTTATATACTTTATCGATTTTTATTCCCTTTTCAAATGTTTGTAATCCGGTAATCTTGATTTTCAATCACATCAAGGTTAAGCTGAAGCATACCTTTCCCAAACATGGACCCAATAGAGGTGTGACATTGGAGGTAGGAGGACTATCGGCCTTTGTAGCCCCCGCACACAAATGCACCTAGCTAAGTTTGCAAACAGCTGGCATTTGTGTATGAGGGCTACAACGGCCATTATTCCCCCTACCTCCAATGTCAAACCTAGCTAGCTAGCTAAGCAAAGATAAGACAAATAGAAGCACATGATGTTGCCATACTTCACAATGTGGGAATAATAGGGGGAAGAATGATGGCTTCCTGTGACAAGATTACTTACCCTATTAGTAGGCTACAAGACGATGGCCCCCCTTCAATCGTAGAGTCTGAGGGAGGCTATGCACGAAGAAAATCATGGAAACCAAGGTGTAGCCGTTGTGCCATAAAATTGGGTATGTACGGTGCAGGATTTGTCCCAGTAAATGTAGGAGTTGCGGCTAAGCATGATGGACAGAGGACATCCAAGAGGAGCCAAGGGTAGGGAAAGGCCGCTGTGAGGTAGGTGCTACAATTGTGGAGAAGAGAGACATTATGCACCTGATTGTCCTCAACCGCCAAGAGAGAGAGGAGTTATTTACCCATTGTTTGGTAGAGGTAGAGGTCAAGGGCAATTCAATGGTCCAAGAGAGCAAGCAGTGGAGAATCTTGTGCAGCCAGATTCTCCAAATGGAGGTGAAGTCCCAAGGGAGAATATCATTGGGGTGGATAAGCAAGATGTTGAGGTTTTGGCCAACAAGAGGGCAAGAGTTGAGAGAGAGACAAAAACTGAGCGTGAAACCAGAGCTCTCGCAAGGTCAAGGAGAAGGTGTAAGAGGACAGAGAGCAGCCTGAGACTAGCAAAAGAAGGAGATGTCGCAAAATTAAGCAAGTGGATTTTCAATTAGGACGTGGCTATCCCGAGTACAACCTGGTAAGTGATGTGCAAAATCAAAAAGCAAAGATTACTTTTGGTTAGTTGCTGTCTTTAAATCCAAAATTGAGAAGGAAGTGGTCTATGAGTGTTAGCACCAGGCTACCGAGATCTAAGGGGAATGTGCACGTGATGCAAAACATGGCTTTTGAGGGTAGGTAGCCCGACTAATGTTCTTCCACTAGTAGATGTGGTCATAGAGAAAAGGAAGTAGATACATGCCTATATAGCTGGCGGGGCACATGTTTGTGTCATGATGGAAGCAACCATGAAAGAGATGGGCGCTAAGGCGGTAGCAAAATCAAATGTGCGCATGAATATGGCCAACCATACTAAAGCTAGGTGTCTAGGTGTGGCTCAGGATGTGAAGGTCAAGTTGATTGGCATAGAGTGCCTGATAGACTTCTTTGTGATGAAGGTATGTGATAATGCTTATCCAATCATTTTGGGTAGGCCATGGCTTTTGGCAATAGGTGCTAAGCAAGATTGGGAGATCAAAGTGTTCACTTTTTCTGATAGAGAGAAAAGGAGACAAATTGTGCTAGATTTTAAAACCAAGGAGAGTAATTCTTGTCCTATGGTAGCTAAAGACGAACGCGACACAACGAGCTACAAGTAAAAACAGAGACTATCTATGATGAAGGCTACACTAGCACAGAGGAAGAAGAGAGCGAAGACGACATGCTGAAGATAGATGCGGATTTTTTTGGAGTCACCATAGACGACTCCCCCTCTAAAGAAAAAGGTATGCAACCTCCAGCTCATAGTTTAAGCATAGAGGAGGTTTCAAGCATGTTAAGTGAGGATTTGACCAAAAGTGAGAAGGAAAGTAATGTTCAACTGTGTGAGTCCTATCCAAACTTGTTTGTGACGGAGTACAAAGATTTGTGAGGTGCAAGAGGGGTAGAGCACAGGATAGTCCTTAAGGAGGGACATAGACCTAAAGCAGAAGTTGAGGAGATTAGGGGAGATCCAAAAGGAGGCCCTTTGGAAGGAGATCAATAAGTATACAAGCATCATATACCCTGTGAAGGAGTCAAAGTGGGCCTCACTTGTGGTTATAACCCCTAAGAAGAATAAAAAATGGAATTGTGTGTTGATTACAAGCCACTGAATGTGGCGACCAAGAGAAATCACTACCCGCTACCGTTTTGAGATGAAATCCTTAACCAAGTGGCTGGGAACAAAAGATACTCAATCATGGATGTTTTTTTAGGGTATTTTCAGATATGGATGGCACTCAAAGACCAACTGAAGACCACATTCATATCTCCATGGGGTTGTTTTGCTTATCGCAGGATGCCATTCGGGTTGGTGAATGCGTATGCTACTTTCCAAGACTGGATGAACAGGGTATTTGGTCCATACTTGGGCTGATTTATTAGGTTCTTCATGGATGATATAGGTTGTTATAGTTCAAGAGTGGAGCACATGTCAAAGCTGCTGTAATGCTTTCAAAAGCTTCATGAAGAAGGAGGTCAACGGAACCCCAAGAAGTGCAAGCTTGCACAACGTCGAGCGCAGCTGTTGGGTCATGTGGTGTCACAGAATGGTATAGAGGCTGATCCTGATAAGGTGAAGGAATTGATGTTGATGGAGCCGCCATCAAATACTCAAGTTTTGGCTTTGTTTGTTCATAAGGTAAAGTATCTATCACTTTTTTTCTAGATGTTGTCGCAATATGTGCGTCCTCTTCAAAAGAGGACTCATCAGGTACATGGTCATGAATGGGATGAGGAAGCTCAGAAAGCTTTTGATAGGGTCAAGGAAATTTTGTGTCAGTTGCCAGCTGGGTGTCCTCCCAATTGAGAGGATGAGTTCTATGTGTCTATGATAGTGGACACGGTTGCTATTGGAGCGGTTTTATTGAAGGTAGGGAGAAGCTACAAGCTGATATACTTCGAGAGCAGGGTGATTAGCCCAGAAAGACTACCTACATCGAAGGAGAGAAATGGGTGATGGCTTTGGTCTTCGCTCGTAGGAAGAGTAAAGTGCATTTACTTATGCACAATGTTTTTGTGTTGATGGATAACAATATGTTACCAGAGATAGTGCTACAATTGAAGCCAGGGAGGAGAATTATGAAATGGGTGTTGGAGCTGCAAGAGTTCAAGTGCGAGTTCAAAGTAGATCACACGAGTCGGTCCCACTTGGCGAACATTCTTGTCAACAAGGCTGTTGATTTGCCAGCCTATCCATATGTGGTGCGAGATGAAGGAAGGAGGAGCCTGATTTGAAGAATTCCTTTACAATGTGGTTCAATGGAGCGTATCGAAGGGTAGTGCAAAAGGCAGGTGGAGGTCTGGTGATACATGACCCGCATGTCAAAGCCATATTTTAAAAGGCGTATGATTTGGAGGATGTCCACACCAATAACAAGGCAAAGTATCTAACTCTGCATTTGGGTTTAAAGTAGTGTATAGACTTCGGCATTTCCAGGTTGGTGTTGAAGGGAGATGAATTGCTAGTCATCAAGCAGCCGTTAGGTCAACGGAAGGTAAAGCGTGATTCTTTGAAGCACTAGTTCTTTTCCATCAATAAGGTGCTAAAGTATTTTGAAGAATTTCAATTCAAGCATGTGAGGAGAGAGAAAAACCAAGAGACAGACCAATTAGCAAGTAGCAAAGTGTAGGTGCATGTTGCAGGCCTTTATGTGGCCCCAACCACTTATGCAAGTAGGGGGACTCTAAAGAAGACTGAAGGTTTTTTGAGTGTAGGGCAGTGCCCAGAGGGTTTATCCAAGTTGCAAAGAAGAAGAGTGGTGCATAAAGCCCACAAATTTACACTGGTAGGTGAAGACCTGATGAACTATGGGCATGACGGAGTGCTAAGGAGGGTTTTGTATAAGGAAGAGATAGGTATGGTGCTGGAGCTGTTAACCCTCACGGTTCACGGACACCCTATCACCTCCGACGGACGTTCTAACCTACGGCGGACATTGTATTATTTATTTGGTAGAGTCACGTACCGGGCTTGTCGGTCCAATAGGAAAAGGGTAAGAGTGATCGCCGATGAGAGGCGCACTCTAACTGGAACATTCAAGGGATTAGTTGGCTAAGCATGGGCGCCCAAGTGTGAATGGGGCGAGCTCATATAAAAGTCAACTAAACCTAAAATTCACTCATTCTCTCATTTGTGCAATACAAGAGTGCTCTTGCTCCATCTCCATCTCCATCTTCTTCTTCTTCACCTCCTTGTGTGTGTGTGTATGTGTGTGTGTGTGAGAGTGAGAGAGAGTGTGTGGGCGATCAAGCATTACGAAGGCACGACGGTGGTGAAGCGGTTGAGCGCGGCGTAGCGGCGTCTCCTTCTTCTTCGCGGCGAGGAATCCTCCACGAAGCAAGCGTAGAGCGGTGAGTGACACACCATCGCCTTCTTTGAGCTTACTAGTTTAGGCTTGTTGTGTGCTTAGAGCCATTTGTGGCTCGCACACGGTGTATCGGCAAGTTCCTTACATTGACACGTGTGACATACGCGCATATTTTTGGCTCCGTTGCCGGGGAATGCCATACATGAAGCTCGAGTAGCACTCTGTGCTTCTCCGTGGTGAAATTTCTATTGTAGGAAAGGTAAGGAAGGAGTGTGTATGTGTTGAGAAGAGGGATTTGGTGTTATACTATGTGTTTTTTTTATTAATGGAGTTTTCAAAGATTTTGTGTTTATTCTCTGTGTATTAAGGTAGTTAGTTTTCTGTGTACAGTAAGTAGGAAGTAGATTAGTGAGAGTTAATAGAGTGTGTTAGTGTGTAAGAGTAGGTATATTAGTTAGAAGTAGGTAGATATAGTGTGTGTGTGCTCTCGCGCAGGCCGCGGTGACCTTATCCTTAAATTTAAATAAAAAATAAAAAATAATAATAATAATTTTAAAAAAATTAAAGGTAGGACCGGGATCGGGAATATCTCCTAGACCCAAGCCCAAGCTCACGCTTAGGCCTAGGCCTCAGTCGCCTTTAAAAAAAACGAATTTTAGCTTCACACGTAGCTAAAAATCGATTTTTTGAGGACCAACTGAACGTCAGATGCTCGAAAATTGTGCTGTAAAGCACACAACAACCCTCTAAGTGATACGCTCGTTTCGAGCTATCACACACTTTAATCAAAAAAATCAAACATTAAAAAACATTCAAAAAACATCAAAAACAAGAAAAATTCAAGTAGAAAACGGGGTGCAAAACACCCACAAAACAAAGCAAGTAACCTTTGAGGGTACTTGCCGACACTTGTAGGGCACCCAAAGCACATGTATCTACGCTCTGGTCGTGTGCTAGAGTCCGAACAACTAGCTAGTGCTTCGATTTACGGGGGTACTCACTATCCTTCCACGCTAGGGTCTACGCCCTCGGCGGGGACCCAAGGTAGTGCAACCCAAGACCCAAATACAACGGCTAGCGACTCTTCCTCTGACTACGATATTATGGAAGAGCATCTTACACAAAGCCCCGGGGGAACAAATGAAACTGTACCTAGCTGGGCCCAACAACCTGGAACTAGTGTTTTTAGCCGTTTGATGGAAACTTTTAGTAGAGCTACGCGCTCTGAACCTACAGCTAGTGAAATAAACGAAGGGGGTGGGGAAGTAGAATCACCATTCACATCTCCTGTAGACCCCACACTCCCTCAGAGTGTCCACGTGGACATTCTACCTACCTCATTTAATGAGGACCGTACCGAGCTACCACCTTCCAAAGTCGCCTCTAAGGTAGCGGTGACTAAAAGTCAAAACACGGAAAGCAACATTGCATCCACCTCACGACAACCCTCTAGTAGACCAAGTTTGGACGGGGTATTTCTCAATGAGAATTGGGAATATGACCTACACACGGAGACTTTGACCGATCTATACATGGGCTACACATACCATGTGGGTTGGTTAGAAGTTGTACAATCTACATCTAGTGCCACTAGTCTAGAGGAACAACAACACATGATCTGCAATGTCATCCATAGGATTATCCAGTCCGAGAGGCAAAATCGAGGAATAAACATACCTTCGACGGGTCCTATGCAATTTTTAGACACAGGCAAAGGGAAACAACCCACTCTATCACAAATGGAAACTCCCCCAGTGAGTCCCATTGATCCCCCATATGTTGTTTCGCCAGGGGTCTCAATGCAATCTGAGCCCACAAGTGATAGCTTTACTTTTCTAAGTCTAGCTCATCTTTCCCTTGATGACACCATGGATACCATGCCTACCCCAATAATGGGCATGCCAAGAAACACACCATGGACCTCGTTTGTTAGTAAAGCACCGCTACATGGTAGCTCAATGCTTGCAATAGTACCTACAAGTGTGTACCAATCGTATGCACCTATGGCTCACACTCATGTAGTCCCTACCCCTCCCATTGTTTCAACTACCTATGCTCCACAACCACAATACACAAGTTCTTATTTCCATGGGACTATACCGGCTAGCATTAGCATGTCACATCCGACGTTTGCTATGCCTAGGGCCACCCATATGAACTATGGACCACCACATGGCACAACATCGTACCCAACGTGGAACCCAAGGGCTTCCTATGCGCCAAGCCCAATGCCAATACCTACTCCACATGTAGTCTCTGGAGCGCCTTCACCCACGGTACCTGCTCACTTAGGTGACTTGGCAACATTTGCTCAAGCTATTGGTCGATCTATTGCTGAGAATATGCGTAACACGCCTGATAGAGAGCCTAGAAGTAAGGCAGTACCAAGCTCACACAAAAATTTAGTGGAGACAGGGATGTGAGAAAGCATATTGAAGTGTTTGAACAAATATGCGATTCTCTAGGAGAACACAATGACCTACATAAGAGAAATGCTTTAAGCCTAACCTTAAGTGGAAAGGCTGGGGATTGGTATAGAACCCTAAGGGTGGAAGAAAAAACGATTTACCCTACTCTTAGGAGATTGTTCTTAAAAGAATACATACGAGAGGGAGTGCTTTGGGGTGTAGCCTCTCAGCTCCAGAAAGCCCAACGAGAGGAAGGAGAGTCGATGAGAGACTTTATAAGTCGCTTGAAGCATTTGAATTCTCGTTGTAATCCAAATAAGTGCTTCAACAATACCCAATTTCTTGATAGATTCATTAGGGGATTACAACATGAGGATATCTACAATGGCCTAGTCATTAGAGGTATCACCACTTGGGAAGCAGTCACCACCAATGCGATCCAATTGGAGGATAATTTAATGATTCAAGGAGAAAGACTGTCTGTTGAGCCTAAATCTATTAGCTCGCAAGCATCAAGGCATCAGCCAATGACCATAAGCCTATTGCTAAGGAGCCAAAGATATCTGAGATGACTTTAGCAGATCTCACCAAGGCTATTGAAGAGAGTCTTAGAGACAATCGTATGTATTCAAGAAGGGAGCAACAATGGTGCTCAGTATGCTATGGACCGCATAATACCAGTGAATGTCCTACTTTTAGAGTAAAATTCAATGGGAACTGCAATGCATGTGGAAGGTATGGTCATCAAGCTACGGATTGCATAGTATTTAAGCGCGCGATGGCCAATAGACCAACCTTAGCATGGACAGACACACCTCGAGTGCCTGCATTGATGCTGGCCCCACCTCTTGAACAAACATCACAACATATGGTCCCTAGGGCCCAAAATGTTGTTCAAACAACACCCTTACCACCTCCAGTGCTAGGACCGCAACCACCACATCCGAGAATCACTTTTGTGAATCAAGTGGGTCGTGAGTCATCTATTTCTTGTTTGGAAGGATATGAGGAAGATATAGATCCTAATATTGCCTATGGGATGGATGTGCTTGAAGAAAGTCCACAATACTACATGGAGGACTATTGGGGACAAGTCAAACCTGTATATCAAGTAGCTTCTCTTGCGACAAGAGGCCAAAATATCATTTACACCGCTAAGAGACCACCTCTTCAATGCTATGAGTGTGGAGGTCCACATCGTGTAGCCGAGTGTCCTATTAGGCCAAAATATCATTTACACCGCTAAGAGACCACCTCTTCAATGCTATGAGTGTGGAGGTCCACATCGTGTAGCCGAGTGTCCTATTAGGCTACAAAAGAACGCCACACTAATGCAAACCAATCAAGCGAGCACGTCTACAATGTCGATACTCATGTGTAATTGATGTGGCATAGATCATTTGATTGCCCAATGTCCAAATAATCCAAATGCACCAAAGATCACGCCATTAAACTTGATTGAAGTTACCGAGGAGCCATCACCAAGTACACCCGTGGTACCAGTAAACGTACTCACATGATCGATGCTCCAAAAACAAAATTATATTCTTGAGGAAAGAGATACGGCATCAATTTCCCAATCTCAGAAAAAGAAGAAAACACGAAGAAAGAGATCACAAAAAGCAGCGAAGTCAGACCCCAGTTCAAAGACCAACATAGGGACTGGTGATGACCCCGTATATATGAACGATGCTGAAGAAGATTCTGATTCAGGAGAAACCATGGAGACCAAAACAACCACTAAGATAGAAACCAACAAGGAAGATCTTCATGAGCCACAATGGCTAGGATCCAAAAAGAAGATAGGAACTTACCCAAACCCTACAGAGGAGATTGAGCGAGTCAAGCAATTAAGGAGTTTGGTAGAAGATACTCAAAGGGATCTAGAACCAGCACCTAGGAAGATCCAAATTACAGACACCGTGTTTCCGACGCAACAACAACCTCACCAAGTCCATAGACCCTTGGACATACCTAGTGTCATCCAAGAAGAAAGTGACTTAAAGTCATGGGAAAGTGGGCGTACTCACTTCTTGATGGAAAGAATGTTTACAGAGGGACTACCTGATCCTATCGAAGAAATGGAGATCCCATCTTCCCCACGTCAAGGGACTCAAGGCCAAAAGGTGCCGTTAAACATTGCCAAATTGATGGATTTCATGTCTTCAGAAGTTAGAACCACCATCATGTCCAAACTATATAAAGACCCCGAGCTCGTCTCAGCTCTTCGAGCCTTCCTCAATGGAGAACTAAAGTATGGGCTACCACAATTGGCACAGATGGATGGAGCTGGGGAGATGCCAATAGAAGAGGAACACTTAGATCCACAACCCAACGTAGATGAGAACCTTGTTATAGAAATACTTGTTAGCAAGTTGGAACAATACTTTGAGGGTGATGAATCCAATGCAACCATACCAATCACTACTAAGGGATTAACTATGAAGGGAATCCTTGATGGTGGCATTGGGGTTAGCATTGTGACTAAAAATTGATGGAAAACTATGGGAAGACCTCACCTTGTGACCACAACCATAGTAGTGAAGATGGCCAATGGGACTATTGTTAAACCTATTGGGATGTTAGAAGATCTCAAGATCAAGGTCTTTGGACTAAAGTAAGGATTACCTTCATTGTTATGGATTTCTCCAAACACACTATGGCATCGGAGATGATCTTAGGACGTCCTTTCATGAGGGAAGCAAAAATGGTGCATGACTGGTCTAAAAACCATGTCTACTTGCAGTTCCAAGATTCAGTCATTCGAGTGGATCTTGTGACGGGTCGAGCACATCCTCTAGGAAACAGGTTTATAATTGATCATAGATCTGACACCACAGTTCACTCGGCTCCATTGCAGTATTGTTACACGTGTAAAGCGGACACTGATGTTGGTGAAGATTCTCCTTATATGGATGTACTACCTGGGACGAGTGAGTCGGAAAATGTGGATTGGGTCCACCTAGTAGCAACCATAGACACTTGGGGAAACAGCGGGACGACGTGGGTAACACCTGAGAGGGATGAAATGCCCGTACCCTTAAATATGCTACAAGCAATGCATATAGCTTTTCACAAGACTCATCCTCATATAACAAAAAGAACATCAAGTGGGTCCCTAAAGCTTCTTTAGCGACCATGGTGGATGCTAGAAAACAAAAATCTTGTAGGAAACGTACCACTCACTCCAAGAAAAGTAAGAAAACGTGGCGTTGGATTCCTAAACGACTATTGGAAGCCCAAGGCTACTATCAAGGAAATGATCAAATTTGGGTGCCAAAACGTAGATTGTGTTCTTACCTATCACCTGACCCATGTGAGCCCAATCCCGTAGCTCCAAAACAAATCGACGATTGAGGAAAGAAAAAAATCACAGAATACTGCACACTCGCTCCAGAGCTAGTCAGGGTACCAAAGAAAGAACGATTTGTTCCACCTAGCTCAGGAAGGGGGGAGTCCCATGAAGCTTCTAGCTCCTCATGTAATGCATCCATAGAGGTAAAAGCTTCTCCACAGCCTCAACCTACAATAGTGGACCTCCATCAAGCTACAAAGGAATCCACACCTCCCAGTGTTCAAGAATCACCTAATGAACCACTTCAAGTTCGATCCTGGGAGAGTACCTTACCACCCTTGCAACTCGACGAGGCACCTAAGGTAATAGAAAACTACTGGCAAAAATCCTCACCTATTACCAACTGGAACAATTGGTTTCAAAGAGTGGCGAGCTCATTTCAAACGGCATGATCTACCCAAGGAACGGGGGAGTGTTTGCTGACATCCATCATTCACTTGCTTCCCTCTCAACCTTCCTCCCTGACCTCTTAATCTCCAATCTTAGGGAATGTATATATAAAGCCTTATACTCACAAAAAATAATAATAATAAAGAGCAAGAGCAATTAGCAAACGAGTATGCACAATAAAAGTCAAAACATTGACCCAGACCTACACATTCACATCCGGTACACTGAAATAGAAACCTATGTCATAAAACACCTTTGATTCTCATCACTCGAGTGATGGAGAGTAGGTAAGATTAGTACAATAGGAGTGTTTCTGTTTTAGAGTTGAGTGATTAGCAAAGTTCTTTTTTCCCACTGATGTGCCTCCTAGAGGTATTCCTTGTGTTTCCTAGTGTGTACAGGAGCGTGTTGCTGTTGTTAGGATTTGGACCTTCATGGAATCTTTATCTCGACTCACTCTTCAAATCAAGCGCGACCATCGACACAAACAGGTGTTTCTTTTCCATTAGCATTGCCCCTTATCTTTTTTGCATCTATGATTGTCTGCTTTGATTGTGATTGGTAGCATAATATCCAACACATTTGCTTAGTAACAAACATTTAATTCAATGTAATTTTTTGTCATAATCACTTGTCTAGGTTTAAAAATCAAGCAGGCCGACTAAGCTAGTTTGACCAAGTTAGGTGTTAAAGATCTTATCTTAATACCATGGGGAATGCCTTCCTAATAATCAATGGTTACTTAGGTTCTTAATCCGATTTAGGCAGCATTGTGTGAAATGTACTAGGGCTTTCTAGTGGGCTTGACCCTATTGACCTTTAGCTTAAGTATTATAAAGGGAGTTTACTAATGTGATAAACCTGGGAGGTGTAACAGTGTTATATGACCCCTCAAAGTTACAAAATTAAAATGCTGAAAATGAACAAACAAAAAATCAAAGTGCCACATTGTAAAATCTTAAGCTGGAAGAGAAATCTCAGCTTGATTGGGTACTTGACTCACATGTATCGCCTATGGTACTAGAGCCCTAGAGGTTCCCAGTGTGGGTGCTTTTCCTTGAAAAGCAAAAACCCCAAGGCATACAAAATAAGCACACACATCAAAATTGAATCACTGTGAAAAGACTTTGGGGGGTCAAAGAAAAGGTAATCAGTTAGGCGATGATTTCATGAGAAATTCCTTTTATCGTAGCTTAACTACAAGGTCTTCTAGGTATAGCCTCTAGTCAGCCCTCGAACATGAAATACTTGGCTCTCGCGATTAAACAACTTAATTGACCAGAGAAAATTAAGAAGCTTACCCATGGTATAAATAGTCGATCTCTAGTGCCTTTCGACCGTTAAATTAGCGACCCCAGACTTGTTTAATTTTTTACCTTTACATCTGTTTATGCATTTGATCATATTGAAATTTAATGTTTATTGTTGACAAATTGTTTAAAATTCTGTTACCAATCAATTTGTCTACCAAAAATTGCATATGCTTTTTAATCGCTTATGAGAATGCAATTACTGTGCCAATGTTGTTTGATTTTGCAGTGACTGAAGAAGGCTAAGGACATTCATCTCAAATGCTCTTCCACCTCGACGAACGAGCTTCAACTCAATAGATTCCGAGGACGGAATCTACATCAGGAAGGGGGGCATGTTAACCCTCACGGCTCACGGACACCCTATTACCTACGACGGACGTTCTAACCTATGGCGGACATTGTATTATTTGTTTGGTAGAGTCACGTACCGGGCTTGTCAGTCCAATAGGAAAAGGGTAAGAGTGATCGCCGATGAGAGGCGCACTCTAACTGGAACATTCAAGGGATTAGTTGGCTAAGCATGGGCGCCCAAGTGTGAATGGGGCGAGCTCATATAAAAGTCAACTAAACCTAAAATTCACTCATTCTCTCATTTGTGCAATAGAAGAGTGCTCTTGCTCCATCTCCATCTCCATCTTCTTCTTCTTCACATCCTTGTGTGTGTGTGTGTATGTGTGTGTGTGAGAGAGAAAGAGAGAGTGTGTGGGCGATCGAGCATTACGAAGGCACGACGGCGGTGAAGCGGTTGAGCGCGGCGTAGCGGCATCTCCTTCTTCTTCGCGGCGAGTGATCCTCCACGAAGCAAGCGTAGAGCGGTGAGTGACACACCATCGCCTTCTTTGAGCTTAGTAGTTTAGGCTTGTTGTGTGCTTGGAGCCGTTTGTGGCTCGCACACGGTGTATCGGCAAGTTCCTTGCATTGACACGTGCGACATATGCACACGGGAGCAATGCCACAAAGAAAGTGGACATCAAGGAAAAGACCAGGCTTTGTTCCGAGTTCTAAGAGCGAGCTTTTGGTGGCCTTCCATAGTGAAGGACGTGCATTACTAGTGCAAAACATGCCACGATTGTCAGACTATAGGTGAAAGATGATTGACAACGGAGTCCCAAGGTGCCATCATCGCACAAAGTGCCTTTCAAAAGTGGGCTTTGGATGCCATAGGTCCACTCTCAAAATCTACTAGCGATAAGAAGTATATAGTGGTAGCCATTGACTATCTTACAAGGTGGGTCGAGGACAAGGCTGTGAATAAGGAAGTTAATGCTAGTGTGGTAGCCCAGTTTGTGTTCGATAAAATTTGTTGCCATTTTGGTGTTACATGGGTATTAGTTTTTGATAGGGGTCAGGGGTTTAAGAGCAAGCTAATGCATGCATTATTGGAGAAGTTAAAGATTCAGCATCGATTTTCCTCACCCTATCACTCCCAATGCAATGGTCTAGTCTAGAGTGCTAATGGGGAAATCGTCAAAATGGTGACAAAGTACGTGTATAAGTAGGAGACTAAGTGGGAAATAAATCTAGAGAAGTGTCTGTGGGCGTATAGGACGTCTTATAAAGTGGCTACAAATTTCACCTTGCTCGAGCTAGTCTATGGTAAGGAGACTGTATTGCTCGTGCATGCACACTTAGGTGATTTACAAGGTACGTGGCATGTCAATGCCACTCAGTAGGAGGTTCGACAGGATAGGATAGCCAATTTGGAGGCTTTGCAAATGGACAGGGAAGCAACAATGGACTACTATGTGAAGCAAAGAGAGAAGCAGGTTGCCTAGTTCAATTATAACTTACTGGACAAAAAGATAGAGGAGAGAGATCTAGTCATGAAGTACAAGAGTTACTTGGATTTCACATTCCAGAAGAAGTTTAAAAAGAAGTGGACAGGTCCGTATAATGTGCAGAAGGCCTTTCTGAATGGGACCTATCAATGGGTAAGGGCAAATGGTAAGCTTCTTAGGAACAGGGTGAACGGTGTACGGCTCAAGCTATATTTTGAAAGAAATCTAGTGCCTGCGGTGTATCAGATTGTAACCAAGAGGGGTGTGTTAAGGCGGTTACGCCGCTAGCGGAAGCTAAATAGCGAGAACTCAACCAACAATAGAATTTGTCAGACGAGGACGGAGCTTGACCCGCAGGCGCATGGAAACAACTAGGTGGGTGTCAAATCACCTACTTGACCTTCTAATGACAATCACTACTAAGGAAATCAATTCTAAGTTCTAAAACACGCAAGTGACTGAAATCCGTACTACGAACGAATGCTATACGAAACAGGATCTAGAATCATTGAATCGATCTCAAACTCAAGGGGAAGTCTATACACTAGGTAAGAACAACACCCTAAAGACTTGAACTGCAAAATCAACCTATAACCACTCCGTGCGGCAAACACGTATGAAGACAGACCGAAAAATACAGGTGACCGAAACTTGACCCCGATGGTACTAATGTGTAGCTCTACTCGTTGTGGTTCTATAGATATGCTGCACGCTCTATTCCGACACACGAGTTGGAAGAAAACTCACACCGAAGCTCGTAGGAACTTACCACACATAGAAGCCGATCGCGCGCACTCTTGGTATTTGTGCGTAGCTCTCACCGTTGCTAACACAATGGTGGTGTCGCTTCTCCAATGGCAGCCCCGTAGCTCGCGTAGCAAGAAGATAAGACTCTCTCTCTCTCTCTCTCTCTCAGACACAGTCACGACGCTCAAAAACTCACTTTGATTAATAATTGAATCTCCCTTAGGTTACAAAACTTTGGCTTATATACCTCAGCCTTGGAGGTGAGAACATCTCTAATTATTTACATCAACAGGTGAAATTACTTCGGGATTACAAGCTGGAAACTCAATTGAGTCCCGTTACTTAATGAATGGCTCAAATCAAAATTAATGTCGGAAAGACATTTATTACAATCAATGGTTACAAAATGATGGGTGTGAGCAAAAATGTGGGTGTGATCCTCTGCTGGCTCAACACTTCCTCTGCTGGCTCAACACTCCCCCCCTCCACGTTCATGTCGTCCCTGACATAACTTTTAGGCTTGGTCAATAGAGTCCTGTCGTCTTGAGCATCTGCAAATGTGATTCGTAGCGTAGGTTGCCGATGGTCAAGGTTGGGCCGAATATTTTGCTTTCGTGAGTGAAAAAGCCGGTGTAGAAAGCTTCTTCGAATGTTTGCATGTGGAAGCTAGGCAAAAACATAATTTTTTGGTATAAGAGATGTAACACCTTTGGTGATGGCTGCAATGAAAGATCATACATCATATCCGTCACTGTGTCGGCCGTCGATAGTAGACTCAAGGTCGTGGCTTTATCTGGCGCGAACGCTTCAATGCATGCTAAGAGAGTCCTGCAGATTTTCTTTAGCATCTGACACGAAAGGTCAGGAGAGCCAGTAAAGAGTTTGATGGTGCCCGTTAGGGTTTTCACCATGTAGGCTTTACCTATTCTCTCACCTGCCTTTGGTCCTGGCATCCTTGGGTAATTAAGCCAATTTGGCTTCTTTTCTGCAATCCTGCCATGCTCTTTCCAGCTTCTGACTCTTGGCGCCGGGCAGAAGGTTGCATCTTCCCGAATCTCCTTTGGAGCCTCTACCAAGTAGATGAGGTAGGCTGGGCATTTGTTCAGCCAACCTTTCCTCCATCTAGGTTGAGAATCTACAATCTTCTTTGATTGTTCATCCTTTGTGATGTCGCCTTCGTAAAGAGCGACATACTGCTCCTCCTCTATTCTCTTTTTCGTCTTTATCACTTCAAATTTCATCAGAGGGAAAGGCAGGCTGGGTTGCATCCACTCTTCATGGAGCACTTTTGTGTCTAACCCTTGAAGTCTAATGGAGATGAGGAGTCTCCTTTCCCATTCCATTTCCGCCTTGGCACTTTCCTCTGTTGACTTTTCTATTTGGTCCTGGAGCCTTTGTTCTTCTTCTTCAGAGATTCCCGAAGTCGAGGCCACTTCTTGAACTGGGGCTGGATCTTCAATTGTGGTTGCCTCTCCAGTTTCTGGTAGCTCTATGGCTGCTCCCCCTGCTTCTTCTTGTGGTGTCTCTGTTTCTTTTCTTTGTTGCTCTTGGAGGTCTTGGAGCTGTTTGCGGAGGGCCTCATTTTCTATCCTTAGTGTTTGGTTTTCTGATGTGAGCCTCTCCTCTGCAGCCAATGATCCCTCTGCCATGTGCAATCTTTGCACTTGCTCTACCCTTAGCTCTCTTTGCAAACTTCTGACCTGATCTTCCAGAGCTAGTACGAGGGCTCCCTCTTGTTCTGTTCCTGCTCTGCTAGCTCTAGGGGTGATCCTGAGTCTCGTGATTGTCCTTTCTTGAAGTTCGACTCTTTCCCTTAGCTCAATGAGCTCATCCTTGGCTGCCTCCAGCTCATCTTCTATTCGCTCCTTTGCTTCCTGTGAACTTGTTACCTCTCTTGAAGCTTCGGCTAGCTGGAGTATCAAGCCGTCTCTCTCATTTTCTGCGTCGTAGAGTGATGATTTATGACTTTCAGATTCAGTCATAGCATTCTCTAACTTCTTCTGCAACTCTGCTTCCTTTTGTTTTGCTGTCTCAATTGCTACTTCCTTTGCTCTGGATCTTTCTTTAATCTTGCTGAGCAGTTCATGCACCATGTGCATGTCTTTTTCATCTTCATCTGTCAACTTGACAGCTCTTTCTGCCACCACCTCCAATGGCTTCGGCTCTTCTAGTATGTTCTGTTCGTCCATTTTCTCTTCACTCTCCATTGTACCCTTTGTCTTTTCCTTCGTCCCTTTCTGATCATCTTGTTTTCGTAGGGATATCCCATAAACTGCCTCCAGGGCCTCTTCTTCACTGTATCCGATCGCTACCAGATCCTCATAATCATCTTTCTTTTGCTGAACTGGATCTATGTCCTTTTCCTTGGTCCCGGCCTCCGGCTTTTCCATAACTTCTGTTTCTATTTCTATTGTGGTCTCCTCTACAATAATTTCCGTCTTCTTCGGGCTTGGTACATCAGTAAAGGAGGGCTGATTGTCCTCAGTCATCTTGGCTTTCCCTTTGTTTGCTTGCCCGTCTTTCTCTCGAAGTTCAGTAGACTCATCTACTTCCTTCTTCTCCTTGTCGTCCTTTTTCAGCTCAGCTTTTAAAAGCTGTACTTCCTCTTCAGTATAAGGCTCGACAGGTTGCTGCTCCAGTATGGCCTCCGACTCCTCATAAGCTCTAATATATTGATCATATTGATCAACATGTGGCCTGGCAGAGCTGGTTCCGACTTTAGTGGGGTCTGGCACCCACATTTCTTCAAAGTCCCCCTTTAGAGCTCTTTCCGCTCTAAACTGCTCCACCAGCCTTTCCATTCTTGCGGCTTTTTGACTTTTGGTTTGCTTGGGATCAGCCTTCTTCTTCGCTTTCTTCTTGAGCGGCTCGTCCACAGCCTCTTCAGGTTCTGAAACTATTTCTAGTTTTCGGCGTGCTCTTGTGGACGCCCTCTTGGATACTTCTTGCTGTTCTTTCTCTTCATCGGCTTCTCTAAGCCACTCATTCTGGGAGGGAACCCGTGGCCCTTGATCCCTAGCTCCAATAGCTTCATAAGCTATTCTTGTTAGGATTTCTATGGCTTCTGGTTGTGCATGGCGATTACTTGCTCGTGGATGTATTGAGCATAATTCACCTCTTTTGGCATGTTGCTCTTCAGTGCCCATGTGATGGTTTTCGCAATGGCATGGGGTGGTGTAGTATACTTCTGCGGTCTTTTACTGCACACATGGAAAAACTGGTTGTATAATCGGCAAAGGGTTGCCGCTCGTTGATCTGCCATATCTCCGTAGGTTGTATTTTGTTTCTTTGATCCATAGACCTCTATGGCCTCCCTTCTTTCTCTGACAGAACTCCCTTTGTTGTGCAACTTCAATGCATCTGCAATGAGCTGTGGAGTGATCTGTACTTCAACTGTTTCTCCATCCATGGTTGTCAACGTGGCTTTCCCATCCTTCTGAATGGATGTTGCCAACTCATACACTCTTCTTGTGTCGACACCTGATGGTCTCGAGGTGAAGAACCTGTGTAAGTCAGCCTTTTCCAGGTATCTGCTGATGTTCTCTGATCTGCTATAATCCACTAATTCTCGTGGGATCATAGGTACATCGACCGGTTGCCCTTGAGGATCTCTGAAAGTCCCCTGGTAGATCTTTATTCCCTCTTTTTCTAGTACTGCTTCCTCCACCCAAGTCTTGGTTGGCTTGAGGGTTTCTGTTGGAATATCAAAAGGTTATGCTTCTGCAAGAGCATCCTTGATGGTTGGTCTTTTTCTCTTAGTTGCCGATGACTTAGCGGAATCCATGGATCCTGTAACTCCAATTTCAGAAGTTAGCGTCTTTTTAGTACTGAAAGCCGAAATGAAGCTTTTAACTATTCAAATGACTTGAAAATTGAAACATGAGCTATTCAGGGCCTAAGGATGCAATGTAGGTGAAAAAATATGCAAACTGGGCTCAAAAACATGCTTGAGACATCATACGCGTATGATGTCTTTTGTGTCAGAATGACTTCATATTGGTTGTGCTTGTAGCTGATAGTGTATACATGAGTATCATATGCTTGGATTTGAGTTTGGATTCCATTTGGTCAAGTTTTGGCCAGTTCAGTCCAGTTCAGGCTCTTGGAAAAATTTTGAAAGGGAAATGGATTTTATGATCCAAATTGGATAAAACTTGGTGGTTCACCTTCAAATGGCATGTAGATCACTTCTGTTTGGTGGTTGAAGCCCTGAGGTGCCAAAATCACATAGTGAGACATCATACGCGTATGATGTCTTTTAGTGCATTTTTGGACCAATTTTCTCTATAAGCTTGGTTTTGGCTTTAGATAGGCTTATTCAGTGGATTTATCAAGTTTGGATAGAATTTGGACTAAAAATGGCTCTGGAGACATCATACGCGTATGATGTCTTTTTCATCAATTTTTCATGGGATTGGTTCTGTGGACTCTCCATGTGCTAGTGAAGGACTGTTTATACTCAAATCTTGGTTTGGACTTGAATATGTTGGATTTGGGACAAAAATAGGCTTTGTATGAAGGATTTTCTCTTAATTGGGCTAATGGGTGATCCACTTGACCAAATGGTTCCAAACTTCATATGTAGCATGTATTAGATATATATAATGGATGTATGATGACAAATGAGCATTTTTGGCTCTGTAAGTGCAAATAGACATTATACGCGTATGATGTCTTTTGTGTCAAAATGGTGCTTTTTGGTTCCAGATAGCTTGTAGATGTGTTAATCAACAATCCTACAAAGTTTCAATGAGTTTGGAGTTATTTTGACAAAATTAGGACCAAAAATCAATTTTATGGCCTACTTTGCGTCTTTTTGGTTTTCCTTGGGTTTTCTAACTCCAATTCTCATGATACTTGGTTCATAGGATGTGATTAACATGTGGAATGAGGCTATGCACTCAAATGTTGAAATGGATGTGAAAATCATGCTGTGAGACATCATACGCGTATGATGTCTTTTCTTGAAATGTTGGTCTTTTTGTGCAAAGAATGCTTTGTGCTAGTGCCCTAAGCCCTGCTAACTAGTTTTCAACTTAAAAAGTCATCAGTTTAGCTAAAAAGCCCCCTTATAGGCATTTTAGTCTCCGAAGTCGTCTTTTTGCCTTGGAGTTGAATTTCTTCAACTTTTCTTTTCGAGAGTTGCATTTCCAGCTCATTGGATATGTTGTGAAGCCACCTATTTGGTTGAACTTGACTTTGGCTCCCCGTTCTCCATCTTTCTCCATTTGGTTGCCCGGAAGCGTCTTTTTCACCATCGGTAAGTGAATCAGCTTTCTTTTGGGTTTTGCTTGCAAACATAAGTCATCCATGTATATTTGAAGTTGCTTGTGAAGTTTCATGTCATTTGGTCGTCAATTTTAGCCGTTATGCCAAAATGACGCTTTGTGTGTCCGCCGCCGAATCGGTTGTTCCGACCTACTTTTGGTGATCCAAACCCGGAGATACTCCATGGTTGCATTGCCCTCGATGTTGTTAAGCTTCCTGAGAAGTTTTGTGTCGTTCCGACAACTTTTTTCTGTTTGCCTCTTGCAGGCTCTGTTGACCTAGGGTTTTTCCAGTCGTTCTTTCTCGAGCTTTGAGTGCTAGAAACTCATCTCCTATACTAGGGTAACCCACCTCTAAGCTCTTGCAAGGTTTGGTTAGGCGGTTGTGCCCCTACCTAGCGTTCCTCCCCATTCCCCGTCTGCTCTTGTTTCTTGGTTTTGGTGAGTTTTCGCGACAAAAGTTAACGATAAGCATCAAAAGCTTATGGCAACGAGTCTACCTCTCATGTCTGGTGTCCTCTGAGCTCTCGTAGCAGTCGTAGAAGGCGGTAGAAGGTCGGATGCTCCTGTGTGCTCTTTGCTCTCTCCAAGAAGGTAATAGTGGAAATGAGCTTGATAGTGAAGTGAAAAATACTTAACTTCGGGCTTCCCGGATTACTTGTTACCAAATTTGACATGTGCTCCTATCTCGTCGTGAAATGCACTTTAGGATTTGAAATTTCTCAATTTGGACTCCATTTGACCTGCTTCTGAGAAATCTGTCCACTTTGCCAAAATTCTGTCATTTCGGGCTTTCCGCAACTTTTTCAGAATTGTACCCAATTTTTATCCTGGGTTGCCCTTGTCATTAGGACCATCACCGTCTATTCTTTTCTTTTTTCCGATCTCATTTCACCTGCTTTTTTTATTTTTCTTTTATTTTTATTAAGAAAATCATAAAAAATAAAGGAAAATAGCAAATTGAAGCCAAAAAATTCCAAACATACACGATAAATAGCTGGTAACCCTGTGTATATGAATATACACTTCTTTGTGATTTCTGGACTTGGATTACCACTTTTTAGCTCCAAAAACACTCTTATTTAGTGATATTTACACATCTAGAGACCCAAATCCATCATTTGATCTCTTCTTGTTGCAAAACAAGGTATATAAGGGTATAAATATTATCAATATCCGCAATCAAACATAAAAAATTGCAAAATCATGTAAGACACTGCCCTTGTAATATAATTTTTGTTTTTCTTTGTTTTTCCCGCTTGTAGCTGCTTTGTAGCTCCTGTATACCTCCCCCCCTCCTAGTCTGAGTCCTCCCGGACGACTATGAAGTGTCTGTGGGTGAAGCATTGTAGTTGTTTTGGTCATAAGTTCCCAATGTAATTGTAGAGCGACGATACAACATTCTTTCTAATAAAGCTGCTCTTTGTTTGATTGATGGATTGGTGGTCGGGTTTTGGGTTGGTTTTGGCAATTTGGTAGTAGAATCAGTAGATGGATTCTTCGTTACCTTGTTGTCTTTTTTCACAATCCAAATCTGCTTCCGCTTTGCTTGTGCTTGCCACAAACTCTTTGCGACCCAAACCTGCTTTGTTCTGTGTGTTGATTTCCTCGCCTTGAAATACCTAGGAGTTTCCGTGATTGTACTGAAGGGAGTTCCTGTTTACAAATCTTTGGGATCCAAATTTGCTTGCTGTAGCTTTGTGCCGTCATGAACTTCTTTGGAATCCAAATCTGTTTCACTGTCCTTGATTGTCGGGAATCACTCTGTTGTCTGGTATTGAAGACTCTGTTTGTGTTTTCTGGCACAGCCTTTTTTGGTCTCCATACCAACGTTGACTCCGTTTTATCCCAAGGTTGAGCTGTTATATTATTGCTTGTCTTCCTTATCCAATGTTGAGAGTTCCTCGTCGACGAGCAATCCAGTTGTGTAGAAACTTTTGGTTGCCATTGCTTCTTCTTTTCTCTATTTGTTGTTTGCCCTTGTCCGTGGATTCTTCCTTTGGAGTTGGCTCTGCTCCTTTGGTGAACTTAACTGATTGACTTTCACCTTCGTATTTGATAAGCACTAATTTAGAACTCCAGTCAATCATTGCATTGTATTGCTTCTGCCATGGTTGTCCTAGCAATAATGGATGTTGTGTAGCTTGGTCTTCAACCACGTAAAACATATGAGGATACACATAATGGTTAATCTGTATATGTAAAACTGTGCATCCGACAGTTTTGATTGAATTCTCAGAGTAACTTTTAACTCTTGCTTGGCAGTTTGTAATTTAGTGTCATTTGTCAATTGTCTATACAAACTGAGTGAAAGTAGGTTAGCTTGAGCTCCTGAATCCAATAGTGCTCTGGCTTTGATTTGGTTGGTCCCTACTTTGCATTCAATGATGGGTTCTTCTTTGTCATTCCCCATTTCTGTTATACTAACTGCGTTTATTCGTATTGCTCCTTCATTGCGCTGTTTCTGACGCAGTAGTCTTCTTTTCTCCATTCTTTCCTTCGCCTCGGCTTGCGCTTCCTCTACAATCTTTTTCTTTTTTTGGACACGCAGCTTTTCTTGATGTATTTTGAGAAGCATGTCTTGTGTTAGCGGCAACAGATACTTTTTCACTCTGCATCCACTAATCCAATTGGGCATTTCTTCTCCGTCTAATGTAGCAAGCTTGACGGCTCCACTTGGTGATAGATCTTTAATCACCAGAGGTCCCATCCCTCGCTTTTTAAGCTTCTTAGCATGCTGTTTCAGAGTGTAAACTAGGACATAGTCCCCAACTTTAAACTCTTTAGTCCGCACATGCTTATCAAAAAATTCCTTTTGTCGTCTTTTTTGAGCGTAGATAGAAGCTACTGCTTTTAGGCGAAGCTCGTCTAGCTTTTCCAGGTCATCTATTCTATCAGAAAGCTCGTGCCCTGTCCACTCTAGATCCTTAGCCACCCTTAAGGTTGAAATCAAGAATTCTATTGGTAAGATAGCATTTAGCCCAAAAACCATGTTATATGGGGTCGTTCCTATTGATGTTTTATATGCTACCCTATATGCCCATAATGTTGAATGCAACTTCTGGTCCCAGTCAGTTCTCGACTCAGATACAATCTTCGTAAGGACCGTGCATATGGTTTTGTTTGTTGCTTCAGCTTGTCCGTTTGCTTGTGGATGATACGGGGCTGATTTCCTATGGATTACCATGAATTCATCTAGAAGGATCTCTATCACTTCATTTATGAAATGTGTGCCTCGATCACTCACAATTTCTATTGGCAATCCATATCGTACAAAGACGTATTCATATAGAAATTGTGCCGTGGTCCTGGCATCTGCTTTTTGAGTTGCCTTTGCTTCGACCCACTTTGTTAGATAGTCTGTAGCCACAATGATGTATTGTGCATGAGTCTTATATGCAGGAGGTGAAATGGGTCCGACATAATCAATCCCCCATTTTGCAAAAGCTCTTGCCCCCATCATTGGTCTAAGCGGCATATCATCTCTTTTAAGTGGTACTTTGGTCCGCTGACAGTCATCACACCGTTTAACGTATTCCTCAGCGTCCATATGTAATGTTGGCCACCATATTCCTGCGGCTAAGACAAGTTTTGCTGTCTTATCACCTGAGAAATGGCCTCCACCTACTCCTCCATGAGCTTGCTCCAGGATTATCACATACTCAGACTCTGATGCGCAAATCCTAAGCTGGTTGTCTTTACCTCTCTTATAGAGTTGATCTCCTATTAAAGCGTAATCTCTAGCTTCTGTCTCTACAGATTTCTGACGAGCTTTTGACGTTCCTTCTGGGAAAGTTCTATTTGTGAGATATTCAACAATATACTGACTCCATTCTGGAGCGATCATTATCTGATATAATGTCGAATACTCGGCTGGCGGTTTTGATGAACATACAATACATACAGTGACATATTCATGTACGCTTTCTTTCATTCCTGGCCAATAGACTCCCAATTGTAACAAATTCCTATATGTGTTCCTTCTTGAACAATGAAATGCACATTCCTGAACATGTGCTTCGCGCAGATATATACTATATTCCTCAGGATTGATGCATAGTCGTAAAACATGATCATTTCCCAATTGATACAACCTTCCTGCAACCAATTGAAGATTCTTGGATTGCTGAATAGCAATATGTTTCAGGTTGTATTCTCTTCTATCGAACTCTCCTCCATAGGTTAATAGGTTAACGACATTTTGAGACCACTTAGGTATCATTTCTATGTTGAACAAGTACGCGTCTGGCATGTCGTCATCTACTCCTATAGGGTCTTCTCCATTCGTCAATCGCGAAAGATGATCAGCTCTAAGATGTGTTTTTCCTTTCTTTACTACTACCGTGAAGTCGAATTCCAGTAAGATAATGAACCATCTCACTATTCTCCCGGTATTGCATGGTTTATTCACTAGGTAGAGCAAGGCTTGGTGATCCGTAAAAAACAAAACTTGTTGGCTAGAAGATAATGCCGAAATTTCTTCACAGCATAGATCATTCCTAATCCTTCTCGCTCTGTTGTGGTGTAATTCTTCTCTGCATGGTTGAGCTGTCGACTGGCGTAACAGATAGGAAAATCCATGTTTCCTTCTTCTGGCTGAGCCAGAATACATCCTATTGCATATGCCGAAGCATCTATGTGCACATGGAATATCTTCTCCCAATCTGGTGATTTCAAGACTGGAGCAGTAATGAGTGCCTCTTTCAATTTCTTGAATGATTCCTCACACTCCTCTGTCCATTCAAAGTTCACTATTAGCCTGTAAAGTGGTTGGCCTATTATAGCGTACATGTAAATGAATCGTCTATAATATCCGCAATGTCCCATAAAGCTCTGTACTTGTTTCGCATTGGTTGGTCTAGGCATATCCACTATAACTTTTATCTTCTCTAAATCCGTGGATATTCCGTTTTGTGAGACAATATGTCCCAGAATTCTGCCCTGTCGGACCATAAACACACATTTCTCAGGATTGAGACAAATGCGATATGTCCTACATTTCTCAAATACTTTTCTTAGGTGTTCTAGATGCTCATCTCTCAGTAGAGAATGTACACATAAGTCATCCATGTAGATTTCGAGAAACAACCTTAAGTATTCTTTGAAAGCATGCGTCATCAGCCTCTGGAAGGTTGCGGGAGCATTGGTTAGACCAAAAGGCATAACCCGATAAGCATAAATTCCCCACTCCGTTGCAAAAGCTGTTTTATGTTGATCTTCCAGTGCTATGGCTAGCTGGTTATATCCTGAAAAACCATCAAGAAAGGAGTATGCTGTTTTCCCTGATACACGCTCTAGAACATGATCAGTTATCGGCAGGGGATAATTGTCCCTGATTGTTGCAGCATTCACTTTCTTTAAGTTGACACACACTCGGAGTTTTCCGTTCTTCTTAGGTACTACCACAATCGGAGATACCCAATCAGTGTGTTCAATCTCGTATATGAATTCAGCTTCCATTAGCTTATCTATCTCTTCCTTGATTCGCTTAGCAAAAGTATCATTATATGTGTATGGTCTCTGTCTGCTAGGCTTTGCGTCTTGTTTCAGTGGGATTGAGTGTTGGCATATCGATGGGTCAACTCCCTTTAAGTCCTTATAAGACCATGCAAACACATCCCTATACTCTCTGAGAAGACTCAAAAGTCTCTCTTCCTCGCCTGGAGACAAATCTGTGGCTATGTAGACCGGTCTAGGTGGCTCACCTAGAGCTGCTAAATCAACTTTTTTTGCATCCTCCGGTCCGTCATAAGATTCGTTCTCCTTCCTCTCTCGAATAGGTGGGGTTAATATCACCTTCCTATCCTCTATTGTGAATTTCCTATAGTGAGAGGGAACATCCATGTTTTCCTTGATTTTGACGTTTTCGTCCTCTCGACCCTCAATTTCTGTCGTCCAAACTTCCTTGAGAGTTTTCTTGAGCTCTCTGTATTTGTTTCTACGTTCTAGCTTGGACTCCGTGTATTCTCTGTTGCGCTTGTTCTTTTCTGATTTTTCTGTTTCAGTTTTCGTTTCATTCTTTTGAACTTGATTTCTTGAGCCTCTTTTGTCTTTTCGTAAGCTCTTTTGATCACTGCCTCTCATTCTTCCAGAAATCTTATCCTTAACACAATCTTCCGCCTTTACTAGCATTAGGAATTGATTTTTTCCTCTTATTCTAGGCATCGGATTGGTTCTAACCCCTTTTGTTTTTTTCTTTGCTCTATAGTGTTTCTGGCGTTGTTTAGTTTGGTTCGGAAAATCATAAAATCGGACATCCGTTATAGTTTCTTCGCTTCCGCTTGAATTGTCCGTTGACTCGTTGTCTGCTTCATTTCCCCACTCTGGATGATTGGGAATTTCG
Organism: Adiantum capillus-veneris; assembly: GCF_014529385.1. Classification (NCBI taxonomy): domain Eukaryota; kingdom Viridiplantae; phylum Streptophyta; class Polypodiopsida; order Polypodiales; family Pteridaceae; genus Adiantum; species Adiantum capillus-veneris. The sequence continues at coordinate 17,524,498 of NC_140953.1, forward strand.
TGAAACACCTCTTCTTCATCTTCCTTTTCCAGTGTATCGTTCTTTTCAGTTTCTTTTTCGAGTACAGTTCGCAACATGAAATATGGAACCACGTCGTACCCGTCCTTATCGCAAAATTGTGTTGTGGGACCATCCGGAATTGCACAAACATCTAGGGTTGCTAGAATGTGTGTCCATTCTAATGGTTCAAACGTGTCCTCTGGAAAGGGTTCTCCTACATAAGTTTCGTCTTCGATAGCCCTTTCTAAAACACATTCTTCTCGTTTCAGACTTCCACATTTCGAAGATCCACACATCCATAACTCCTTGGGTTTACCTAACCAAGCTGGAAATTCAGATCCCGCCAAAGTAGCTGAATCAAACTCCTCTACCGGTGTTCGGTTCACATCTTTGTAGCTATGGTCTTTCAAGTTCACACGTGTAGTGGTTTCCATATTTCTCAGGTATATATGATCGTAGCCCCAATCTTGGACCATTTTCAAATGTCTCATGAATGGTCTTCCCAATATGATATCATAGTTATTCTCCTTGCCAAAATCGACAATAGCAAAAGTATGTTCGTATTCAATGCCGCAAGAAATCACTACGACTTTCTCTAATAAACCCATAGGTTTCTCCATGTGTCCATCTGCTAATTGGAGTTTCAACCTAGTCTTCCTTATTGCTGGTTTCCCCCATTTTTTCCAGATTTCTTTTGTAGCAATGGCTACCCCTGCTCCGCTGTCTAGTATTGCCATCGTCTTCACTCCTTGGAATTCAACTGGTAAGGTTGTATTCCCCTCTTCACCTTCGCAATACTCTCCGACCTTGTTTAAGGGTACAGGCTTAGCGTTCTTTTGTGGCTTGCTCAGCTCCTCTATGCTCTCTTGCAATCTCGATGTTGGATCTTTTATCCCGAATTTCTCCAAGCATTTTCCTACAGTGGTCCACATATGTGGTCTTAGCCTCAAAAGCTCAGCTAGAGTGATAGTGCATGTCACTGGTGTTGACAAAATCTCTATCAATCCTTGCGAGTCCATGACTTTTTCTGATGAGATTTTTCGTGAGGGAAGTGCTCTAATCTCGGATTTTGCTTCATACTCTCCTAAGTATGAAGGTAAGGTTTTCAGTGAATGAGGTTTGCTCTCCATTGTTCTAACAGAGCCCCCATCTCCCCAGTAAGATTGCAGATCCAAGTCCACTTGAGATCCTGCCTCAAATTCCACTATGGGAGGATTCCTGATGTCCTTTTCCCAATTTGTCTGATTAGCTTGGCAACTTAGCTCGTTTGCAAAGTTTGCCTCTCTCACTTGTTTCCAAAATTCATTGTAATCCTCATCTTTTCCGTAAATCCTCTGTATGACTGGATGAAAACTCTCTATCTCCTGATCGGTTGTGTTCAATACTATGCGGTCATCCTTTTGTGTATTTTCAGGCTTTTGTGCACTGGGAGTCTTTTCAGCTACCCGTGAAACGATAGTCTCTTGCTGAATTGGGTTTTCCTTCCACAATTCATTGTTTCTTTTGGTGGTTCTAATAAGGCTTGTGCAGTCTCGATCATTCTCTGGCACATTTCAAGTCTCTGCTTTTCCAATTCCGCGTTTGGGTATGTCATCCACCTCTGTTCTTGTGTTTGGTTGTTCTTTAACCTAGCTTCGTAAGCTCTCATCAGTGCGTCCAATGGTTCGTGTACTTTGTCGACTAGCACTGATCCCCCTGAGCTTAAGCTCGTTGTTTCTTTGATACTCTTTTGTTTCGTTCTTTCCGGGCTCATCTCTCGTTTCCCGTTTTGACTCTCAAGTTTTTCTAATCTAGCTTTAGTTTGCTTTAGTTCCTCAGCTAGAATAGCGTCTTCACGTTCTTTTCTCAACTTCATGCGTGCTTTTCTAGCTTTCCATGTGTTTTTCTGACTCCGCGGTCCTTGACTAACCACTTCAGTCGCTAACTTTCCATTCTCAGGTTCTCTAGTGGTTTTCTTAGCTTGAGCTCTAGTAACAACTTGCGTTGGTATCAGAGTTTCATTTTCAGACCCACTGCTGGTAGGAATAGTTTCTAACATATTCAATGTCGTCTTTTGCACTTTGTTTGGATTCTTTGAACAATCCTCAATGAAGTGAGTAACCCCACACTCAGTGCAATAAGCGTTTATTCTAATGATTTCCGTATGTGGGCAAACATTCATCAGATGGTCACCTCCACACTTGTAACAGGGTCCTAGTGCTGGTCTTGGTCCTACCTGATTCGTCCTTTGTGGATAGGATGGTCTCTGTCCTGCTAACCCTCCATGAGCTATGAACATCAATGTTCTTGCGTCCAAATTGTATCTCTCTTCATCAGAAGCACTTGTAATTGTTGGTATTCCAACATTCCCCATCATGCCCCATGGTTCTGGTTGTTTTGGTTCTTCTGGTGGGTAATACACTGTCGGAGACATGTGTGCACCCGATTCTTCGTAATAGGCTTGAACAGGCACTAAGGCTTGTTCTTCCTGATTCTCTAAGGTTGGTGCATATCTAATGCCCACTGGTCTTGCTCCTGGTAAAGGTGGTTGTTGTCCCAATACCGGTTGCGGTCTTTCTATCCCCATAGGTCCGGGTACATTTCCCGTTGGGTATCGAGGTACTGGATGTACCTGAGGTGGTGCTAATTGAGCAGGAGGTGCATACTGGCGCTCCCTTACATACCCTTTGTTGTAATAACACTCCTCTGTTGGATGATTTGTCCATTTTTGTTCAATAGCACACCATTTCAGTGGTTTTGGCAATGGTTTTTGGTATGGTGCCATCCTTTTTAGAGCATCTTCTATCATTTGCTCTACATTTGGCATGGTTGTTGTTTGAACATTCTTTTTAGTGGTAGTCTCGCTCGCTACGGAGGAGGAGCTACTGGATGCAAAATCTGTATCCGCTGACACCTCTCCATAAACCGTACAGTTATCCACTAAGTACAATGCCTCTCTCGTTACTTGCTCGAAACTTGTACAAGCTTTCAAGTGCAAGTCCTTCTTGAGAGTGTCGTTCCTCAGTCCCTCAATAAAGAGAACAGATAGTCTGTCATCTTGTGGTCGTTCACGTACTGGACATCTCTCAATGTATTGTTTGAAGCGAAGTGAAGCTTCCTTCACTTTTTCGTGTTCTCTCTGTTTAAAAGCATATATTTGTGAGACCGTATTGTGCTTAATCCCTCGTTTTGAGAATTCCTCAGCAAACTCTCTTAGCAAATGGTCAATGTCATGGAATCCCCCTATGTTCATTGGTTGAAACCATGTCAATGCAGTACCTTCTAGAGTAAGACCAAATCCCTCGTATTGTGTATGGAAATCTGTTATCTGCTCAGCTCTTAAGACTTGCTTAAAGAGTGACACATGTGCATACGGATCTCCTGAACCACCATACGTCTTTGGCATACACTTGGCTACTTGAGATGGTCTCATACGTCTATGATCTGCTACCAATCTCATTGCTCCTGTGTCTCGGCTAAAGCTTTCTCTAGCATCGTGGACTTCATGGGTTACCCTTGTCGGTTCCTCTGCCCTGAATCTACTACTGGGAGGTAAATGTGATGGTTCCGCTTCAAACCTTGGACCTGGAGTGGTATAGGTGGGGATTGGAACTGCACTACCTCGATTCGTCTCCATTGACTCTCTGGCATGTAATGATCCCATTGGTCCGAGCTTCGAGTCCCAAGGTTGACTGAAAGAGTCAGCAACCTGAGTTCTTTGTCCTCCTGTTGTCCTAGAGTTTTGCACTCCAGTTGTTGGTGCTGGTCTATGTGAGCTAGAAGTAACATAATACTGATGTAGTGGTCCCCCAAAGTATGTATATCCTTCTAATTCTTTCTTGCCCATTGTTGAGTATTGCCTGCGATACTTATCGAAAAGCAATTTTCACTTCCGATCCCTCTGTGTAGGTAAAGACATAGAGTCTTTTTTTGTCTGTCAGCTCTCCGGTGTAGGGTTCTTCACATCTATAATAGAGATCTTGCTCCCCATTATTATATTTGTATAGCCCCACATAGATGTTATCAGTGTTGATCCTTGTAGTTTCATTCTCTCTTCTTAACCTCGCATTAGGGAAGTTCATTATTGGTGCTTTCTCCTCGAGTTCTTTATCTATTTTGGCTTTGGTGTCCATCAATCCCCACTTGTCCACAATGTTAGGGTTTAGGACTACCAAGTACATGGTACCCTCGTCATCTAGATATCTATCTCCGCTATAGCTCACAGGCACTAAGTCCTTGAACTCACTAGGTCTATCTTCTATCTTTACACAATAGCGGTCCATTCCATCTTTGTAGATCTTGGCACCTTGCTCATTGTCGTACTGGTATTTTATGAACAATAGCTTCATGGTGGCGGAAGGGTTTGATGATCCTATTGCCATATTTTCTCTGTTGTTCCTGTTCGAGTGTTCGGTGAAAATCTCGTAAGACCTCTCCGAAGAAGTATCAGAAACACTTCCTTCAAAGATCGGCTCTAATGGTTGCACCCAACTTTGGTTTACACTTCCCTCGGTTGATATGACACTTGCTGGTTCCCATTGTTTTGGTTGATTATTCCGGAGATTCCTGCCCGATCTCAAATTCATCAATTCCCCTAAAGGACTGTAACTTTTCCGTCTCGGCAATTTGTTTTCCCCAAGTTTTTGTGGTCAGAATTGATCCAAACTGACTGATACTTGGTCAATTGTTTAATCTTGTCAGTTGCACAACTTCTGTTTCATCAAGTGAGAATTTTGTCGTAGTTATGTTGAAAAAGACATTATACGCGTATGATGTCTTTTTTCACAGATTTTGACTATTTTGGTTATGCTCACTCTCAATGGCCCCTTTATGCTCTGTTCACTCACAAAATTCAGTTTGAACTCTGTTTGAGCAAGTTATGGCTAGTTCAGGCTTTTCTTGGCAATTTTTTTGTCTTTTGACTTGTTTTTGGGTCAATTGTTATCCAAATGGGATGAAACTTGAAATATAACCTCTAGACAGCTATTACAATGGATCTGTGTTAGCAAAGTATCAGAATATGTCCAAAATTAGGTCAAAGACATCATACGCGTATGATGTCTTTTTCATCAATTTGGGTCCAAACTTGATATTTATGCTTCCTACAGTGCCTGTAACAATCTTGTCAGGTCAGATATCAAAAATAAGTAGTGGATGTGCCAAAAGACATTATACGCGTATGATGTCTTTTGTCCCAGATTTTGACTATTTTTGGTTTTAAGCCTTCTCCAATGTTTATAATTGAGTTTCAAGTGTTTTTGTCAGGTTTGAATGTAAAAACAAGATTTGAATCCAAAATTTCCTATTCTTTGCGTTTCTTGGACTCCGACTTGTCTTTTTGGGTTTCTTTGAGTGTTAATGCTCTTGTTTTAAGTTGATCTTAGGGTAAAACCCCCCTTCTCAACACTCTAGCAATGTCAAATTTTCAATTTTAGTCTCTGTTTAGGTCCTAAGACATCATACGCGTATGATGTCTAAAGTTGCAGATTTCCAGTTTTTCAGCACAGAACTCTTCCAATAGCTCTTTTAAGTGCTCAGCAACAATCAGTTACACAGAAAATTTTTCTGAACTTTGTTTATTGCATATTTCACTACCAAAGCGACTTTTTCAGTGATCTAACATGCAATCAAACACATCAAGCAAATAGAACACCAATTGATAGCTCTGGATCAGGATCAAATCAGGCCCTACCTAAGCTACTTCTAATCATAAAATGGATTTTTTTGCAATTGAAAATATAAAGAGATTTACTACCACACAAGGAGTAGCAAATGCTTTTTATGTCAACAACCACTTAAACACCATAAAAAACAATCTAATCTAAGCTAAACTAAAAATACTGTCAACACGGAAGACCCAGGAATACCCCACTTCCTAGTATCTCTCGAGACCTTCGGAGTCCACCACTCCTAGATCTTTTCTAACTAAAGTATACAAAGTAGTTTATACGACTCACCTCGTAGGATTAGTCTAAGGTCACCTACTTAGGGCTCTCGTCCCCGGCAGCGGCGCCAAATGTTAAGGCGGTTACGCCGCTAGCGGAAGCTAAATAGCGAGAACTCAACCAACAACAGAATTTGTCAGACGAGGACGGAGCTTGACCCGCAGGCGCATGGAAACAACTAGGTGGGTGTCAAATCACCTACTCGACCTTCTAATGACAATCACTACTAAGGAAATCAATTCTAAGTTCTAAAACACGCAAGTGACTGAAATCCGTACTACGAACGAATGCTATACGAAACAGGATCTAGAGTCATTGAATCGATCTCAAACTCAAGGGGAAGTCTATACACTAGGTAAGAACAACACCCTAAAGACTTGAACTGCAAAATCAACCTATAACCACTCCGTGCGGCAAACACGTATGAAGACAGGCCAAAAAATACAGGTGACCGAAACTTGACCCCGATGGTACTAATGTGTAGCTCTACTCGTTGTGGTTCTATAGATATGCTGCACGCTCTATTCTGACACACGAGTTGGAAGAAAACTCACACCGAAGCTCGTAGGAACTTACCACACATAGAAGCGGATCGCGCGCACTCTTGGTATCTGTGCGTAGCTCTCACCGTTGCTAACACAATGGTGGTGTCGCTTCTCCAATGGCGGCCCCCGTAGCTCGCGTAGCAAGAAGATAAGACTCTCTCTCTCTCTCTCTCTCTCTCAGACACAGTCACGGCGCTCAAAAACTCACTTTGATTAATAATTGAATCTCCCTTAGGTTACAAAACTTTGGCTTATATACCTCAGTCTTGGAGGTGAGAACATCTCTAATTATTTACATCAACAGGTGAAATTACTTCGGGATTACAAGCTGGAAACTCAATTGAGTCCCGTTACTTAATGAATGGCTCAAATCAAAATTAATGTCGGAAAGACATTTATTACAATCAATGGTTACAAAATGATGGGTGTGAGCAAAAATGTGGGTGTGATCCTCTGCTGGCTCAACACTTCCTCTGCTGGCTCAACAGGGTGGGAAAACCACCTAAAGTATGCAATGTGCAAAAGGAGATGAGGTTTTTTTACATAGGCTATACATAGGGTTGTGGTTTTGTGAGTGCCTTCAAGTTTTAGTTTAGTGGGCCAGTTTTAAAGTTTTGTAAATATGATTTTGGTCGAACATAAACGTTCGACGAGAGGCCTGGGCAATGATGGTGCAACCAAAGGTGGTCCAAGCTAGAAAGCATGCAATGCCAGTCTAAGGTTGTAGGCAGGTGGTGCAGTGCAGAAGGCTAGAGAAGGTATGAAGTCCCTGGGCAGACTGGTGGCAACGAAAATGTATGCTTAATGCGGATTTTTAGGCCAAAAAGTCTCCAACGTGGCTCAGTTGAGATAGTAGGTAAAGGTGCCCAAAGTGCTATGTTTTTGCTCTAGAATCTGGGGTTCGATGTGCTCTAGAATTCGGTCCAGACGTCTCATCAAACAGAGCCTCGGTGTGCAAGATATTGCAGTTTGAAGTGAACAGGTTTAACAAACCTAGGATGGATAGGGATGTAGGGGACAATTGGCCTAAGTGGATATCTATGTTTAGACACGTAGTGCTTGAATTATAAAGCAAGCCTATCTTTTCGGATTGTGAATCAGAGCTATGGATAGCAAGTTATGGCCATTTGAAGTTTTGCCGGGGGCCGAGTTTGTGCCCACTTAACCACATGGGGAGTTGTGCCATCTGGAATCTTTTAAGCCTCGACAAAGTTTTGGAAGGTGGAGTACATCATGTAAAGGTAGCACAAATCGACAGCTCATGAATTGGATGCTCGGTTAGCGAGACACGGTGGGTCAAAATTGGTAGCAAATGCTAGAGAGAAGGATACATGCAATTTTCTCGGGTTTTTACGGCTTCGGGTAACGAGCTCAGAGAAGTCAAACAGGAGGTGAGATTTTCAAGGCCCAGGACCGACACCATGGGGATCTGGCATGACTTGGCGGCTCGAGATTCAAAATGTCAGGCAAGTAAGGGCAACACTTAAAAAAAGGCACCATGAGGAGTTTTTTGAAGGGTTTTTTTGGGCAAATGCAAGTCATCCAAAGGGTGGGGCGCCCACAGCCTACCACGTGGCAGATACAAGCCCCACATACAAATCCAAAAGATAATACAAGGGGCTATATAGCCTAAAGGCACACTCCATATGGGTGTAAGTTGGAGAGAGGGGAGTTGGGAGCCCCCGTTGGCTATGACAGTCCGGTCAAGTGGCGCGTAGAGTGCTGCGTGCACGCCTCTGGGCGGCAGTGGGAGGAAAGGCCGTGCACCTTTTGGCGGGGCTATGGTGGCGGTAGTAACTGGTGGTTTTGGGCGGTTGGGCGTGCAATATGATGTGGTAGTTTGGTAAGCAGCCGGTCCCATGCCCCCCTTTTTGAAGACAAGAAAGCACCCCCCCACCCCAACTAGCAACATTGCTAGTGCAAGGGAGGAGGGGATCAATTCCATGAGAGAGAGAGAGAGAGAGAGAGAGAGAGAGAGAGAGAGAGAGAGAGAGAGAGAGAGAGAGAGAGAGAGAGAGAGAGAGAGAGTGGCCGGGCGAAGCAAACAGGTTCAAGCCGGGGGCTCGAGTCGGGTCGACGAGTGCAAGGCAATCAGCCTGTGGGAGAAGGAGTAAGAGAGGATAAAAGCCCAAAGGGAGGCCGAGAGAGCTAGGCAAAGCAGTCAAGTGAAAGGCTCCAAGGGGGCCGTCCCGCGTCCGGATGAAAAAAGATAAGCAAAGGGCTACCCAAAGGCCAGGCAGAGCAAGACCAAGAGGGTGAGAAAGAGAGAAAGAAGGCAGGTCCAAGGCCAATCAAAAGGGTCAAAAGAAAGTCTCCCAAGGGTAGAAAAAAAATGCCAAAGGGCACTAGCGATTTCGCTAGTGCACCCCAAAAAAAAAACCCCCCTTCCTTCAAGAGCACAAGCAAAAGAGAGCAAATAGAAGCAAAGCAGCTCTCCCCTTCCTAAGTTTCCAAATTGGGATGCTAGATGGGCGTGCAATTTTCAAACTTGAAGACCCCCCACTATAAAATCCATTTTTCTAATGAAATGGGGGTTTTTTGAGTGTCGTTTGAAGCCTGCAGAGTGGAGCTCTTTGGTAGAAGAGTGTGCACGTCGAACCCCTTTGTAATTTCTCTTGAAAATGGCCATTGTGGGCATTGCAATCTCTGTACATGCCTTTCGAAGCATAATCAAGCCATTGTTGCCCTATTTTGCTATCTTCTCCCCTTCTTTTTCTCCTGCTCTTGTGTTTCCCCGTGGTGCCGACAGTGTGGATGTGTGTGTTCCCCCGGACCGCTGGTGTTTTGTGTGAGAGAGTGAGATTAAGCGGTTGTGTGCATGTGTAAGGGTGGAGAGAGGCCATGGCAATAGGTGTGCGTTGTGTGGTGGATCTGTGGAGTGTGTAAGCATTGGGAAAAGAGCAGGTAGTGGTCTGCTAGTGTAAAGAATGTTTTTTAAGGTGTTTTTTGAGAGGATAGGGGTGTTGTGGATACCTTGAGCTATAGAGAGGCCTTTGTTATTATGCGGGGTGTGTTCCCCCATTCCCCTCTCCACCGTGGTGAGTTGACATACTCGGCCATTTCTTTAGGTAATCCCACACAAAATTGTTGCTTTTGTTTGGCGAATTCTATCCTTTGAAAGATTGTATCTTTGAGATGTAATTCCCAAAACTTGTCTACATATTTTTGAATAGACTCGTTGAAGATTAGCTTCAAACTTTTCCATTCGATGATAACTTTGTCCTTGGCATCACTTGCAAGGAATTCTTCTTTATGTAAACTCGTAGAGTTTTCCATGTTCTTGGGGCTTCGCCATTCCCATGGAGACTAGCCTACCATTGAGGGGCAGACTTTTGGAAGTGCATAGCTACAAGGTGTAGCTTGGAGGACTCTATGAAGCCCTCGTCTCCAAAGGCCATATCAAACTGTTGGATAAAGGGCCAAAACTTTGTCTATAGCACCAAAGGTGGCATCATAGGAGAGAAAAGAGATGCTCTTTTCTCCCTCCTTAAACCTCTTTAGCTTGTAAGATCTTTTCCAAGCAGCATAGGACTTGCGATGTCCTCTCCTCTTGTATTCTTTAGGAGAATAGCTGCTGCTTTCATCAACAGAGGAGAAAGATGGAGAAGAGGGTGACCTCTTTCTCGTATTTTTCTTCCTTGTCAAAATGACGAGGAGAAGGACTATGTGACGATCGTTTTCTCTTAGGAGGAGTTGGTAATTGTTGATACTGCCGTCTTCATGGAGCCACATCCTCCAAATAACTTCTTTCTCTTTCAGTGGTTTCCTCTTCTTCTTCCCGCACCGGAGAGAGTCTTTTTTTGGAAGTCTCATTAAGAGGCTTCCTAAGCTCTCTCTTGTCTTGGGGAGTTTGAAGGAGGCCATAGCTGCAAAGTTGTTGGGTAACTTCGGCTTGTAGGGCAGGGTTGCCGATAGCTTGTTGCAGCCTAGTGACGAGGTAGCTCACAAGCATGGGGGCATCTTCAGTAGCACCTTCATGTGCAAAATCAAAGTTATGAACATTCATTCTACTCTCTAAGACTAATTAAACTTATGTAAGTAGTACTTGTGCTTTGGTACCCTCAAAACTGTAGTTGCTACCCTTCTCGAACCTTGAAAATTGGCTCTCAAGAAACCACACCCATGGTTTATAGATTGTTGATCACAAAGAGTAGTGGAGAGAGTCTAACAGTGCCCGATGGATTGTGGTTCCTGTCGAGTTTTCTATTAGCTCAATAATGGTTAAACCAAAGGCAAGTCTCGAAAGACTCCATTATTAAGTCTCTAGTTCTCAATGGTGTACCTCGAACTAAGTTCTTTCCATCAAGAAAATAGACCCCTATCCCACTTACCCTCTTGCAATTAACAAGTCTCACCTTTCGTGGGCAACTTAAGGACCTCTCTTCTTAAGCAAGAAAAGAGAAACCAATAGCTCTGATACCAATGTAACAGAATTGGACTTGATAACATGGAAAGTAGAGGAATTAAAATAACTATAGTGATCATTTTAAGAGAATTCATCAAGAGCATAAAGAGAAGACTTGATGATAGATAGCAACATATTCATTATATTTTGTTAGCTTGGCATGAACAATACTTTGCAAGAGAGAGAATTAGAGACGTTTACAACAAGTGAGGACCAGATTTACTTGGAGTTGGTCCCCCCTCCAAAAGGCTTTTGTATTATAGATTCTCCCATCATGAGAGACTTGGTAAAATATAAGCTTTTTGTTCCTTAAGACCCAATCAATGAGGGTAGGGAAAAGGAAGAAGAAGTAACCTACGAGAGAAGTACCTTCCTCACCATAGATTACTCTTATAGCTTAGCTTAGCATAGTAATATAGATGGTAGATATGATGAGAATTCCATTGAAGCGTGGCTCTTGGTTGGATTTACATTCTATACCCAAGAGTTTTTGGTGTAGGCTCTCAACTTCTCAAGCTTGGAGAAGGAGATGGAGTTCTTGGCTTCACACCATCAAAGTGTGTATGTGTGTGTGTGTGTGTGTGTATGTGTGTGAGAATGCGCATAAGGATGCCCGAATCAGCCCCCCCCCCCCGGCTCATGCTTGGTTGACCTTTCTCTCTCTCTCTCTCTCTCTCTCTTTTGTATTATTTAATTATATCATTAAGACAAATGTCCTCTTTTCTCTCTTTGTGATAAAGAGCTTAATTATTTTTTTAAATGCATCTAAATTCTCATTGGACCCCTTTAAAGCCTATCCAATAGGGTTCAAGCATATCATGAGGGCAAAACGAGGAGGATCTTGACATGTGTCTTTTATGCTTCTTAAGAGATCATGTTTGAATTGAACACTTCAAGCACCTTAGTCATTTAAGCATGAAAAGCTTTTATGCCTCTTGAGAGATCATGTTTGAATTGAACACTTCAAGAACCTTAGTCATTTAAGCATGACAAGCACCTCAAGCTTGGGCAAGGTTTCCACAAACACCTTAAGGACCTTAGTGAGCAAGCACGACAAACACCTCAATTGTTAATTGAGCCGACGTCAGTTAACGAGAGCTGCTAAAGATCAATGCCTTAGGAATGCACATCAAAGATGAATATGAAGAAGTAATGAAGGTTGGAGTTACACACTTTTCACATTTTTTCAAAATGGCCATGTATTGTAATTTCCCGATTTATTTAGCCATTGTGATAATTGTAACGTATTACGGGCTCAATAAGAGTTCCAAGATGTAAAGAATAGGTCAGTTAGTATACCTAGGTTGTAGATACAGTAAGTTGTATTTTTTGCATCTCGTTGAAAGTGAGATTTGAGACCATAAGTATGTGTGCTTAGGTCTTGTGTACTTGTCCTAGAAGCTTCATAGCATTCAGATATAGTTTGATGCTGTAATGATCATGGTTTGCTTTCCAATTAGTGACTAGTTTCTGATGACTTAGGTCATTTGAGTGTATCTTGTGTTAGATGCGAGTTGTTTGTTGTTTTCCAAGAGATAGACACCCTCTTGTAGCCTCTATGCACTAGTTGAGTCACCTTCGTCCCATGGATTGACAATTATGTTCGTGGTTCTCGCTATGTCTCAATAAGATGAGAGTGAGGTTAGGAAACCCATCCACATCAAGCTTGGGTAGGGTTCCCACCTCAAGGTCAGCCCCAACTTGCTTAAGGTCCTAGGTCTAAGGACTTTTAACACTAACCTTTGGAGGTCTTTAATGAAGCTAACCTTAAGGTCTTCTAAGATCCATTATATGCACATTTCTATATTCTACCTCTTGTTCCCATTCATCTCCCCCATATTAGATGATCAATTCAATATGAGAAAGTCTTTTTGGAATAGGTAGATATTAGATTTATGAGAGAACTAGTGATATCATTGTACACAATCGTACCATTTGGTCTAAAATTACTAACATCAATACAAAATGCATCCAACAATGGTGGAAATGATCAAAGCAAGAGAATAGCTTCCATCTTATCATCTATCTTTATCTGATGAGCATGAATCTTTGTATACAAAGAGTTGAGTTGATTGATATGGCTGGAAACACTAGTTAACTCTTTCATACAAAGATTATACAGCTTTCACATAAAGAACACCTTGTTGATGGGGCGGCACACTCCAAAAAAGTGAAATAAAATGGCTCAACAAAATACAGATCTAAACGTATATCTACAAACCACATCTAACTCTTCCCTTTGAAACTGAGTCATGTTCATCTCCTTAGTTCTTGTAGCATGCGAAATGGGAAGTTTTTGCTTCTTTTGTATTTAGACACTTGAACTTGCTATTTCCAAAGCGAAAAGTTTGATGTCATAAACATCCTTATCCTTAGAATTCACCATTAAATAAATATTCTAGCACAAAATTTTGACAAATTTTGGCAAAGTCTTGTTTGAATTTGGAAGAAAATCTCAACCAAAATGACTATTAAAGTGCAATATGCATAGAAAAAAATGCATAGAAATGCTCTTTAAGAAATAGGCATAAACTGGAGAGTAGCAAACTATTTTTGCACACTGTCAAACCAACAAATGATTGCCAACACGGCGTCAAAGCTGCACCTAGTCCTCTCTATACATGACCTATGACGGGGGATACGATATGGGAATCTCCAACAACCTAATCTACCTTGCACTGGGTAACTAGGCCCCCAGTGTTTGGCTTCAAAAAGCCTTTGTGCACGATCCTCAAAAAAGGCTAAGCAGTGGCATGACTATATTCAAGTCTCTAAAATGACTATCTTCCAAACCAAGTCTAAGAAACGGCCAAGACTATCATACTAGCCAAGATGGATCCACAAATACATACAAATGTAGTATCTGTGACGTACATACATATGATAATCTCTGTAATAATCTGGATATGCACTCAAATAGGTGGCAATCATAGTGCACTCAATAACTACAACTCCCATTGGAAATGCCAATAGGGAGTAAGCCATGAGCCTCTTGCTCCATGGACTCATGGGCTACATCATGCACAGGAAGGGCCCACTTTGCGAATCCTAATCCCCTTTAACAAAGTGTGCAAAATTAGGCATACTCTTGTCTTTAGCATGTGAAACATTGGATGCGTTAAATCTTATTTGGTAATTAAACTTTGTAAATGGCTCCTTTTTAACAATATGCCCCACCACGACCAAAAGAGGGGTTTGATTTCAAAGATCCAGAACCTTTATTGATTTTTGGCTTTCTCAGACAAGCTTTAGAGAAGAAGAGAAATCAAATTGGCCTGTTACTATATGTTAGGCTTCAATGGAATATATGTGGCCATGGCTAGGATTGAGCATGGTGCTGATGCAGTTCTTTTTTTCATAATATAACCTCTCACATATTGTGAGTTTTGTAAAAAAAAAAAACATGCTTTAGAGATCAAGAACGACCTGATCATTGGAGGGATGGGTATGAAAAGCCAATTGTTATTGACCTACACGCAAGCATGGAAAGCCAAGAACTCACGCAAGTATGAAAAGCCAAGAACTTTCGGGTCTTCGAGGATTGTTTCTCCCGTGCTTGCTTTTTAGAGATCGTAGAAGGAAGCAAGGAATTGATCGTATCAATTGGTCAAAGAAAGGACCTAGACAAATGGTATTGGGACATCAATGTTGTTCTCTAGAGCTAACCCGAGTCTACGGCATCTCTGGCTTGTATTTTGAACCTTGCTATATCTCGTGTATGTCTATGATCCTATGGATGCCTTGGCTTGGGTTGCGAGGGGGGCTTACCTCGTAATTTTTTTGATATCTCTAATATAACTCCACTCAAGCTTTAGAGAACAAGGATATAGAAGTACACATTTTTTAATCCAAGTTTTGGTCTGTTTGGTCTTGGAGAGCTCAAGAGGAGGGGATTGAGGGTCGTCGAGAGCTCGCAGGAGTTTCTTGTGAATTCTTTTAGCGTAGTGTGTCAGTTCGTGAAGCTGTTTGCTAAGCAGCAGGTGCTACCTAGGTGGGGGGCTACTCGGCAAGGGACTGCTCAATGAGGATCCCGACCCTTATGTAGGTGGGTTGATTGTGCATGGGTGTTGCCCCGATTCCTATCTTCACATCCGATTGCCTCTGAGCTTAGGAGCTTAGGCCCCTGTCACACTGGGACAGGCAATTTGCGGCCATGCTAAGATGGCGTGCTGGGATTCAGCGAGGGAAAAGTGAAAGTTGGCTTCGTGAGCTTGTCAGAGGGGCGGCCTAGCTTGCTCGACCAACTTTTGGTAACAACGGCCAAGCTTCAAAAGTGAGCGTACGAAGAGCCATGATAGGATTTGACCCCACACGATCGGCCCGCAGTGCGGAGGTTCATCCACTTGGCTACGCACTGTTCGTGGCTCTTACGCGCATGCTTTTGTTTAAGTCCCTTGTGTGACACAAAATGGTGGCGGCCACCTGCAAAAGTGAAGGGGGCGGGCGCCCTAGTGTGACAAGGGCCTTAGTTATTTAGCGTGCTTATTTTTCTCAACCCTGGGACCCTTTTTGATAAATATGCGCTTCTTAATCTGGTAGACATATTAAGCGCTTTTTCTTTTGTCAGGTTTAACTCTTAGAATGGGGGGGGGGGGGGGTGTGGGGCGGCAATATCTCCTTTTCACATGGCCCAAGATGTGTATAATGGATTGAGGGATAATACCACTATGAACCCCATGGGGGGTGGTTGTGATGTTCGTGTTGATGGCACAATGGAGGGACTCGGCTGGTGAAGATGGTCAGCTCTCCATGAACGGATACTTTGTCTTCACGACAAAGGGGAGAAAGAGAGCCAATCAAAATTATGCTAACGCCTCTAGCCCTGAAAAAGTTCTGAAGTCCTTTTCCTTGGGGGTCCGCTCACTAGCTGAGACGACTTTGCAGAGAAAAATCATGCATAGCCAGAAAAAGGCGGAGGAGGGATGTGCGATGCAGGTTGAGTTCAGTTTTGAAGTTTCACTTAAGATCTTGGAGGCCTACTATGCTCACTCGATTACTTAATACTTTATGGGTTGTCGAATGTCGACCCACGAATGCCGACCCAAGGCATTTGGGAGTGGGCGGCAGTGGCAAAGTAGAGACATTACAAGAGGTTCCGTGCACTTGTGACGGTTGTAGCGACGAAAATACACGGGGTTATTTTTCCCCCCGGCGTCACTATAAGCGTTGCTAAAAACGCCGGAAAGGGGACATCATTATATTCGTTGCTACAAGCGTCACTATAAACGTTGCTATATGCATCTCTATATAGCAATGCTTATAGCGACGAATATAACGACTCTGCATTTTTCAATTTGGTGATGCTCATAGAGATGCTACACGACCTAAAATAGAGACGCCTACAGCAACACTCGGGAATAATTTTTTTTGGGTGGCAGAGCATTCATTGTCCTACCACCCCATCAACCATATTGAACATAAAGTTTCTAGAATAAAGATGCAAAACTAACAAAAGTATCTCGACGAAATTAAATTGACTAAAGTAATACAATGAAAAATTATAGACGTCATAGGCAAAATCACTTGATTGTTAAGCTTTGACCAAAATGTAATAGTTACAGCACAATTTTCATTATTGAGAAAATACATTGTTGACCAATAGTTACAAAAAATGATGTACACACGTCATCTCATTATACATGCTATGAGAAAATAAAACTAGTACTATTTGGCTACGGCTAGATTGGCGTCGACTAATTTGACATCTCATCGCGTCCAAGCGGTGTATCTGTCAGATTCTACAGTAAAAAACAAAATAGGACTTTTTGTAAGTATAAACATATAATTATAAAACAATCTTTTTGTTTTGCTTCTTATTAAAATACAACAAATGTAAGAGAGTAAAGTTAAATACTAACCAAGCCGGAGCGAGAACTGAGAATGTCCATAAGGGCATTTAAGCCCTTTTTGCCCGCATACTCGTGCCCGTATGGTGTGGGGTCATGTCCTATCATTGACCATTGTTCAAAACATACAAAGAATACGTTATGTTAGAATTTGACAGTAGAAATACCCATAACTACCAAACCTAAAGGGCAACGCAAAAACAGAAAGTGTCTGAAAGGTATGGCCACTTTTTGGTTGAGTCCACCTCAAGGAAACCTGACTCTCCTCTGTGCACAATAGTAGCATTGCGACCCTCCATGTTTATCTTGAACAATTGCACACCAAAAAAATCCTCTATAATCGATCCTCAAAATCTCTTGTAGCGTGCGGAAGTAAGTGAGTTCCGCCACCACAGGATCTGCATCAGAGGACCATCGTCGACTAGATTGTTCGAATTTTGCCATAATTTCACTGTCTTATGTAAAACGCTTTTTGTCAATCCGTTCCACCCTAAAATATCGACCTTTACACCATGCTTCCGTGTATGACTTATACTACAACCAACAAAGATTATGAGTGGCCGTCCAAACATCTAGAAATCCACGAGTTGTACATTGCAAACATACCTTGATCGTGCAACCCCACGAGTACTCCCACTCCCCTTCAGTCACCTGCTCTTTTCAATTGGTTGTGCAACCATCTTAAGCTCATGAATGTTGGTAGGCTCTCAAGACCTGCTAGATAATGCATCGGTGGTTGTCTTCCCCATCTCCGCTTGATTCATACCCTTTGTCTCTCTTGCTTTGCATCCCGTACTGTGGAATCCACTTTTGCATCATTAGATTGTGAAGCATGAAAAATCGATTGATCTTAGCCTCTAGATCTTCTGTCATTTTCTTTTCAGCACCGAGATTGCACATGACAATCCCAGATATGCAACAAAGCGTATCTCGAGCACGATCAAATACGTCTAACCACTCTCTCGATGTAAACTAGGGACTCTGATACCAACCAACTCTCTACCATGCTACCCTTTGGATGTGCCTTCTGATGCACATATCCCTTGAGTGTTTTCATGAAACGTTCTAAAAAGAACATCCATCTGGAATACATTGTGCCTGCTATTTCCAGCTCATCAACTATGTGAACAAGAAGATGCACTTGAATGGTTAGCATCGTAGTAAAAAAGTATTTCTCAAACATGTTTACAACCTCCACAACGTTTAGTTTGGCAGATGGTATGGAACTTACATGGATCTCCGTTTGGGAGATCCATTGCATGAACTTCGCAAGTTTGTAGATTGTGGTACGGACACCAGGAGACAAACAACCCGCAATGGCCACCGATAAAATAAATTGCAAAACACGTCTAGCAATGGTATTAAAGTCCACACACGGATATGCTACACAATTCACACTATGATCTATTCCACTTCAAACATACGTGACACATTTTATGCCAATCCTGTGACTTCAAACAGGTAATCTTCCCTTCTTTATAGTGAAACATGTTTGGAGCAATTGCATTACGCCAGTGGGCATCTGCACGGATCAAATGATTTGTTTTACTTTGATTTCTTGGCCTTCTATCAAAATCCATGGTGCTTTAGGAAGTTTTATCAATCCATTGGGTGCTGTCTGTGGCCACTATTGCTCCATAAGATCCGCATTTCTAAGGTCAACTCTAGCTCCCAAAGTATCTTTCTTGCCGATGAGATGGTCCCACAACAGATTACCCATATTCTTGAATATGTGCATTGGATAGAGCAAGTGATTGATCATGAGTCTGGGCCAATATGATAGCTGGTACCATAGAGAGAATCTTTTCATCCCTGGGAGCAGACCATCATCACACATATCCTTCTGCTCTAACCATGCTCAAGCAGACATCCTCGGTGGCTCTCTTTCCAGAAAACCCATTGCGTAACTCGTGATTCTTTCGAAGATGCGCTTGATGAGATTTGTAGGTTTGCTTCTTCAGTGAGGTACCAGACGTGCATTAAGTGTAGGTCCACATGTGACACATGCTCCGTATCTGCTTGTTTAGAGCCTTGCATGTGTACACATGACAATAGATAAGCTTGAGAAAAACAAAGGTTTATAGTGTTTGAGTTTGAGTATATATCACCTGAGCATTATGCTAGTCCAGGATAGTCATGCATGGTCCATGTCAGAATGCCTCCGATCAAAGCATTAGTCGACCTGTGTGTCGGATCATATCCACCACTTCTATGCCAATCCACAATTGCTATAGCTCTTCCAATAGTGGACGAAGATACACATCCATATTCTTCTCTTTATACCGCACCGACATAATCAAGCTTAGAAATAGATGCCCCTTCTTGGTAGTCAACCACGAGGGAATGTTGTAGTTGACAATGACAATTGGCCATACATTGTAAGATGTTGAACTCTGATCAAATGGATTTATGTCATCCATAGCTGGGCCGAGGTGCAAATTTTGAGCTTCCCTGGAAAAATCCGACCATGGGTCGTCTATATGCCTCCATGCCGCGTAATCTGCAGGAGTCCGTAGTACACCATCCGAAGATCTATTCTCCTTGTGCCATGAAGTTAGGGTGGCCATGGACTTACATTCAAAGAAATGCTTGATGCAAGATAGCAGAGGGAAGTGTCACAACACCTTATGTGGAATTGTTTGTCTGTGGAGATCTACTTGCTATCTCTTGGAATCACATTTCGGACACTTCTCCATGTCTATGTATTCCCCTCTGAAAAGAATGTAGTCGTTAGGACAAGCATGAATAGAATTGTAATCCATCCCCAAGTTTTGCAAGATCTTTCTTGCTTCCTCTCTAGGATTTGCAATCACTTTATCAGCTGGTAGTATGTGCTCTTTGAGCAATCTACATAGTGAAAAAAATATGGTACACTTGTGTAAGTAATTTGGTACATTATACATTTAGAGTTTTTTTATTGAAGTAAACACATTCTAATAGATCACCAGAAAAGTGTTGTGATACTAGTGTCACTCCATCCAAACCTTGCCTGCATGTTGAGAAGAACCAGGAGCGCCTTCAATCTAGACACACGTGTTCCACCATACAATGGAGTCTCGGCTTCACTTTTCACGTCATCATAGATAAACCTTTCTGAATCCATGATCGTCTTGATTATTTTGTTGATCTTGGGCTCAAACATAGCCTCGTTGGAAGTTTTCTCTGCATGATCACCCTCTAAGCTGTGAGAGGTTGCATCTTGTGGCCTCATGTATGCTGCTTGAGTAAAGCGCCTAGGAACACATCTATTGGGTTGCAAGATTGCTGCCTGTTGGCCAATGTCAAAGTCTGACGAGTTGTAATTGGCAAAAACTCAATCTATAATAGATGGGTCAAACTCACCAAATTCATGAACATGTTGCAAAGAAATGCGTCTTGTCCGTCACACAGCATGTTTGCATTGATTACAAGGACATAAGATCCTTGTTGAGAGATAGACATTTCGGTTAGACGGGCCCCACATCATCTTCACTACTCATAATGAATGTAAAAACCTTATAACCTCAACATAAATCTAATCTTCTATTGGCATCCTCCATCTCTCTCTCTCTCTCTCTCTCTCTCTCTCTCTCTCTCTCTCTCTCTCTCAATCAAGAAACCATAGATCACGTACACTACCTCAAATTCTCTAGCCATGTCCGATCCCCACACACCTCAGTTTAGAGGTGCACGGAGATCAGAAACACCGGGTTATAATCTCGTCTTTATTGGTCAATGCCTATATTTGTGGGTACACACCCACGTCTACATAAAAATGCATGTAGTGGACAAAACCCCTTCGCCTCTTGTTCAGTTATAGCCATTCACAGCAGCTTAACATCTAAGTTCACAGCAGCTCCTTGTTCAAGGGATTACTGTGCACATTACATGTCTACCTCCATTTTGAGTATCAAGCCGTTAAAAGAGTTCCAGCCTAATGCCACATCCGTGGAGAGAAAGAGAGGGAGAAAGAGAGAGAGATGTTTGCACTTGTGAGCTTGCAAACAAAACTACATACCTAAACTCATGTGAGGTACATGCAAACTACTGCAAACATAACCATAAACCTAACTTTAAATTTAAACCACAATCCCGAAGCTAAACTTTAATATAAAGATTAAATCCAAAATCTAATCTTAAATCTAACCTAACCTCTCTCTCTCTTAAACATGCATGCACATATATAGAACAAAAATGTAGATTTTTCAAATGAAAACTACTTCTGCTACGTCATACGCTTCAGCTGCTCTAGTTCTTGCTCAACACAGCGAGTGCTCTCTCTCTCTCTCTCTCTCTCTCTCTCTCTCTCTCTCTCTCACACACACACACACACACACACACACACACACACACACACACACACACACAAAAGCCAACTTGATACTTTGTGAAAGTTTTGAGCTATCCACTTTCCTCTTCCATCACTCAAACTTAACAAAGGGAGAACACTTTCAGTAGCTAGTGTAGCTACCTACCCTTTGAACATTCCAAAGCTAACTAGCTTCAAACACCTTTAAGCTCTAAAAAAAAGAGAGAGATGGTTGGGCCTCTTCTTCAGTTCTAAACCTTAAATCTCGAGTTAAACTCTAAACCTAACTCCAAAGCTCTAATATCAAATCTAAACCTAAACTCTAACTTAAACGTTAAGTTGAATATAAAAACTAAATCCTAAACCTATGTCGACTCTTTCTCTCTATCTCTCTTTCCCTTCTCTTTATCTATATATGTCACAATACGTCTATTTACAAAGATATACATTGATAAAGCTCTTCACTGCGCATGCATTTTTCTTGGACAACACAAACATTAAATTAGATCCACAATGAGTTTATTGGATTGGTCTCATAAATCATTTTGACATTTTGAAAATGTTTAATATTAACATTTCATTTCATATTCTCTCTCTTTCTCTATTTTTAAATCTCTCTCTCTCTCTCTCTCTCTCTCTCTCTCTCTCTCTTCCTTCCTCTCTCAATGTGTGGGTGTATGTGTTCTTTGTTTATGCATGTGTGTGTACATTCTTTGATTTCTCTCTTTGTCTCTCTCTCTCTCTCTCTCTCTCTCTATTTTCCTCTCTCAATGTGTGTGTGTATGTGCTCTTTGTTTATGCATGCGTGTACATTCTCTCTCTCTCTCTCTCTAACACACACACACACACACACACAATGTGTGTGTGAGAGAGAGAGAGAAGGAGAGAGAGAAAGAGGGGAAGGGAACAAGAGAGGGAGGAGAGGGAAGGAGCATACCTGGCTCTTCTTCCTCTCTCACACACACACACATTGTGTGTGTGTGTGTGTGTGTGGGAGAGAGAGAGAGAGAGAGAGAGAGAGAGAGAGAGAGAGGCGGGTATACCTGTTTTGCAAGAGTGCTGAAACTCAAGAGGAGCATACTTGGCTCTTCTTCCTCTCCTCATGTGTGCGTGTGTGTGGGAGAGAGAGAGAAAGAGAGAGAGAGGGGCAGGTATACCTGTTTTGCAAGAGTGCCGAAACTCAAATACAAGATCTGAGTTTTTGGTGCTTGCGGATTATTTTTTTACATGGTCGCTATGCGCGTCTCTATCAACGTCTCTATATTATTTGTTACATAGTGACGCTCATAGAGACGATTATAGCAACACCATGAATTTTCACCTTTGAGCGTCGCACTGCTAGCATCGCTACTATGAAGAACCTCTTGTAGTGAGATGCGGTAAAGGTTTTTATGTGGTAGAGTGTGTCTCTAAACAAATAGTTCAAGATTTGATTATAAGAGGATTGAATTTGGGGGCTTCCCACTTTGCATATGCAATGCCTTGGACGTCCAAGTTATGCCCAAGCAAAGAGTTTATGGACTATTGCCTAGTATGGGTTACGCTCAAGAACCTCCCTATCTGGCTCCAAGAACATGTGGAATCCATTGCTGCTTTTCTAGGCCGTGTGCTATTCATCTCAAAGCAGCAACTGATTAGAGCAGGCTTGGATATCAAGGTCTGCTTACTATGGAAGCCAATCTTGAGATATCTGGATCTTAATGTGGGTAGGCTTGGCACCCTTTGGCAAGAGTTGGCATTTGCATCGTTCCCTAATGCCTGCTACAAATGTCGCACGATTGGTCATTATGCTTGAAACTATCTTGGGGCAAAGATTGCCCACAATCAGATGGTCTGGACAACTTGGAGGTGAGACGATAGGGATGCCCATCCACAAGAGAAGGACAACATACCGGTCGATGGGGCCAACAATGAGGAGATGACCAAAGAGGAGGTGATAGAAGAGACTATCACCCTGACCTCTGACTAAGATATGTTTCAAGAGGAGGTGGTTAAAGAGACTGATTGCCTGACAGTTGAGATGCAAGAGACTACACCGCCGATCAAACATGTGGATGAGAAAAGCAAAGAGAGTGAGAGACCGACTGAAGAGATGTAGGATAGACCTGAGCTAGTTGATAACTCTACATGTGTGACACAGACATGCAATGAATCTTGCCACCATGAATAGATTACAAGTAATGGTCAGAACATCAAAATAGACCTTATCAACCATATTGTTAAGGTTAAGGGTAAGAAGACTAGCAGTAACACTGCTACTTAGCTTAAGTAGAGAAAGAACAAAAGATGACTATGATGGCTTCTTTTATCAGCGATTAGGTCCCAGTGCCCTGGCTTGGTGGCCAAGGGGATTGTTGCGACTGATCTTTCTCCTTGGTGGCAACCCAAAGACACTCTTGGCTTCTCGTTGCTACTTATGTTCTAAGGGTGGCACCCTTTGTCAGCCAATGTATGGTCATATGATTTGGATGATATGGTTGGTCGGTTATTGGTAGATGCCATGGCTCTGTTGGAGCATGTTATTTTTGCGATGTTAATATACACTCACTATTGTGAGTTTTTTTTTTTTTTTTTTTGGGGGGGTGGGGGGGGGGGGGGGGGGGGAGACCTTATAGAACCATGGACCCTCCTCTATCATTTGATAAAAAATGTTGATACTTTATGGCATACATGTGGCAAAGGACTTAGTGTTTTGTTACGTTTTTAAGCTTTGGAGATAAAGTGCTGATGATTTGAAGTGTTGATCTACTATATCGTTGTTGTTGTTTTTAATGCTAAATCTTTTTTTATTATAAAAGTGCTCAGGTGAACTTGAATTGCATTAAACTCAAAAGGTTACAAACTGCCCTGACATATCCTTTGCAGAGGGTTCTCTAGAAATAATGCATCAAAGGGGGTTGCGACTCATGAATTACATTTACATGCGAAGCTTGCAGTTTTAGTTTTTTTCACATAGTGGTTTCCACAGACAAATTTCTAGAGCAACATTGGTGTCCAGAGGATCACACTTCTTTTGAAAAAGTACTTTATTTTTGGAATGCCAAATTACTTTCAACACAGTAGCTCTTACTATGCAAATGTCCGTTAAAAGATCCATATTGTTGATGTGTCTAGACCCCATATCTAGATCTCCTCTAAAGAAGGGAGTTCCCAAGTGTGTGTACACCCACTTGCAAACACAACCCATGAAAACTTTGATTTATTGACAACCCTAAAATAGGTACGTGAGGCATTCATTTGAGTGCTTGCATCTTACACAAATACCTTTGGCTAGACCTCTTGCTTTGGCCTTGTCCTGAGTGGGGATGAAACCAAAGAGTAATCTCCAAAGGAACACTTTATCTTTCTATTCGCATTTGACCTTCCATATGCTGCCAACTACTTGGCTCCATTTGCTTTCAGCCCACTTCTTGGACTAGTTTCTGTTGAGGTGGTCTTTCCATACCGCTAAAGAGCAAAACTTTTCATAAATTGATTCTGTCTTTGGGCGAGTAAAATAGATTTTGACCAGGCCATTTCCAAGATTTCCAATTGGGCAATGTAGAGCAGGGAGGAAGGGTAAGGTTTGAAATTTTTCCAAGTACTCTTTTGATGAGGATTTCCTCCCGGAGCAAGAGATTGCTATAGAGCTTCAGATGTTCAAATGAATGCCAATCTCCTTTTTGATAATCCCAAAGAGAATCCAAAGTGACAAAACCCTTGAGAAAACTTTGCACTCATTCCTTCATCATCTCTCTCTCTCTCTCTCTCTCTCTCTCTCTCTCTCTCTCTCTCATATACACACACTCTATCTCTTAGATAGATACATATTTAAACAATTTCATTGGTTCACTTTACTCATTTGTTAAAGTTATCAAAGGCATGATTCAATATTTTTTATGCTTGTTGTTTTTTCCTTTAGATCACACACCTGAAAATCGATCATATATCTCCACACACCTTCACACTTGACGTATAGATCCATTAGTGTAAAATTCTATTTTTCAGCTGATTGCAAAATATGCATGTTTGTTGAGCAAGTTAGTTCAAGCCTCGATGCACGTTTTGACCCTCTTTCTTTTTTTTTCAAAATTCACAATGGTGAGTAGATTATATTGACAAAATTAAAAAATGAAAAGTTCATGCCATGCACATGGCGAGCCATGACATATTCAAAGATCATAGATACATCGACTGACAGGGGATCCACCCCACAACAATGGATAAGCCCACACTTTTACCTATGCGTGCCTATCAAAGCGGTGCCCTTGATCTTGTTCCACTTCTTAAAGTTCATCTATTTTCCAATGGCAATGATCGCCCCCCTGCTTTCTTGGATTTCCTTGCCTTCAAAATATGTCTGAAGTAGTAAAATCTCACGGTTTGTGTTGCGATGAGAAGCGCTTAGGTTTTGAACACCTTCCCTCCCAAGAAGAGATCATCCTTGAAGAATCCTATTTTCCAAGTCTTTTGAACCCATTTGCATCTAAGCCACAGATCATGGGACACTCCTTGAAGTGGCGAGGGAAGTCTTCACTAGCCGTTCTACATTGCAAGCATCTAGTCAAACCAATTCCCTTGGTGAGAACCTTCACCCCAGTCGGTATGACTCCCCACATCACTTTCCATAAGAAGACCTTCATCCCATGCGGCCATTGAGGCCACCAGATGTTTTTCATGACTGGCTCTCATCTTGAACCCGACCACTATTTGTCTCAGTGCTTCTTAAGCGGGAAGAACCAATCCTTAGAATCCATAAGCGTGAGGTACACTTCCTTAGTTTGTGGTTTTAGAAAGTGTCTGTTCTTAGGCGACTGCCATGCTTTCCACTTGAACCTAGATTCGTAGTTCAACAGATACCACCTATTAAGTTGTTCTAGGGCTCTGCTAATCAGTAATATTTTTGTCCCACTAAGGTTAAACGGGAGGGCTATTTGATCCGTTCCTTTTTAGTAACTACTATAGTAGTCCCAAAGTTGGTCTAACTGTCTAATAGCTTTGTAATTTACCTTTCTCGCAACTTCCCTCCAGAAAGGCGTCAGAAGGATTCTTCCAACCTTGGAGAGCCAAGGGGACTAGTGAGATATAGAAGTGTGAAAGGAGCTTGATAGCTCACCCCATTCCAAGAGCTCCTTTACTTTGTTGCATTTTTGAGTGAGCTCACCAGTCATACCCCCAAGTTTCAAGACGACCCAGTGTGGGGCAAGTAGCTTGTTGTGCATCTCGACCCTTTCCATTGGCCACCTTGTGAGCATACTCTGGAGTTGTCCATCATGTCCTTAGCCATAACAGCGCATGCCTGGCCTTGCTTTGTGAGTGACACCACAAAATTTTCACACTAAGACTCTGCATGAGTGCTCGGTTTAAAAATCTCGAGACTGCCTTGCTCCACAGGTTTTGAAACTATCTCCCATTTAGCCCACTACGAGGGCATCAATTCTTTAGTGTTGTTCTTCCATAGAAATCTCTTTATTGGTTTTAAGAACTCTTTCTAGTTGCATTTAGCTAGTTTAAGAAACAAACCATTAAATGCCATATAAGGGAGCATAAATGGATTGATTACCTTCACTCTGCTCGAAAAGGGGAGAATCACATACTCCCATCTATGCATCTTATCCCTTACTTTCTCCATCACCAATAGGAATATTTGCTTGTGAGCTACATCAACCCCGAGAGGGATCCCTGGTGTTGGAACATATTCCCTTTTGACACTATGTCATCGGTCTACATTAACGGATCAAATGAGTCGTTCTCAAAAAGAGAGATCAATCTTGAATTTTCAATACTATACTTCAACCGTGAAGCTAAGCATATGCTTGCAAAATGTCTAGAGCTTCTTGACAATTTGAGGGCATGCTTTTAGAGCTTAGTTTTAAAATTTTACAATATAAATTTACACAAATTTACAAAAACATATCAATACTAGCTTTGAAAAAAGACAAATCTTCAAAAATGGATTTGCAGTGAATTAAAATTTCCTCTATAAGTAATTTTTTGTTAGATGCACTTAAACCCATATATCTACCCTGGGTCTTTACTTTGAGCACTTTAATCCGTCTTATGCACCTTATAAGTGAGAATCCGTGTCAATTGTGCACGTACACTATCTTCTCCTTTGAAAGAGTTTTTGGAACTCTTGAAATTTCATAATCCACTTTGAGATCCTAGTACTAAGATTCATTTGAGAATATGACACCCAAGGAAACATATTTTCTACAGTGATAATTATAAAAGGTTTTGGTAGCACGTAGGATGTAAACTTTCTCACCGCAAACATGAGAACAAGCATCATGAGCTTTTCTTCTGTGTAACCTCTCTCCAAAGCATTCACCACCCTACTAACAAAGTAGATGGGTCACATCCTGGTACTATGGGGATCTTGTTGTAACAAAACAACACGAAGTGTTTCCTTCCCAACACTAGAGCTAACAAAGAATGTGTACTCCCAACAAGAAGGCATAAGTGTTCCAATAGTTTTGACAAAATGACTTTAATGCTACAAAAATATTCTTCAAGCTCATTAGACCAAACAAAGTCTACTTGTTGCGTCAATTTTTTCCAGGGGTGAAGTAACTACGAGGCTAAGTCAATGAAGCGTGACATATACTTCACCTTTTGAATGAATGAGATGACCTCCTTAAGACTCTTGGGTGATGGTAACTCAATAAGAGTCTTTGCCTTTGAAGGATCCACCTGAATTCCTTTGTCAAAAAATTTGTGACCAAGCAAGATCACTTCATCCTCACCTATGTGACACTTGTCGGAGTTGACTTGACCTCCCATGTCATAGAGCTTCTTCAATCATTCTTCTACCCTCTATAGATGGAACAATTTTGAGCTATAAATATAAAAATCATCAATGAGAACCCTAATTGACTTTCTAAGGAATGCTTGAAACACCATGTTCATGAAGCATTGGAAAGGTGCAGGAGCATTCGTCATGCCAAATGTCATGACTCTGAAAGCATCACAACCCCAAGGAGTGATGAAGGTTGTTTTCAAATTGATCCTCCAATGAAATTCCTATTTGAACGTAATATAAGTAGCCATCACACAAAGTGTACTTCTCATGACCAGCTACCTCATTTACTATCTCATCTTGGAATGGGAGGGGAAAGTGATTTGTTATTTTTGCCTTGTTGAGTGGACGATAATCCACACACACCCTCCACTTGCCTTTCTTCTTGGGAGTGACAACAATGGGAGATACCCACTCTGAATTCTCCACTCAGAAAATGAAACCTGCTGCTAGAAGCTTTCTTACTTCCTTAAGTAGAGCCTTCTCCTTGACGACTCCTAGCCTTCGTAGTTTCTGAGCCTTCTCCTTGATGACTCCTAGCCTTCTCCTTGATGACTCCTAGCCTTCGTAGTTTCTGAGCCTTAGGTGTAGCCTCATGTTTTAACTCAATCTTGTGTTGAACAACATCTAGTCCATGCATGTCAATGTAGTCTTTAGAAAAAAGCCTAGGAAACATCCTCACCACACCTTTGAACTCCTCTCTTTCTTCCTTTGTAAGTGTTTTTGACAATATACCTTCTAGCATCCCTTCATCTTGCACACCTTGGTCCTCTTGAGGACCTACCTCTTCCAAGCTTAGGGAAGAGGTCTCTTGGTTGCATGGCTTAAATCTTACCCCCATGACTTTGATGGAAGACTCCTT
This sequence comes from Adiantum capillus-veneris, assembly GCF_014529385.1. NCBI lineage: Eukaryota > Viridiplantae > Streptophyta > Polypodiopsida > Polypodiales > Pteridaceae > Adiantum > Adiantum capillus-veneris. The sequence goes on from NC_140953.1 coordinate 17,553,146, forward strand.
TTTCAATAACGCTGCAGCTACTTTATTCTTCTAAAGTGCTATGGTCCAATCTTCCTCTGTCTCACTTTGAGATGATTCTTCATGGAGCTCCTCTTGGTGTTGCTCCTTCATGTCAAATACAACCTTTTTTTAATTGTCATTCCACTTTTCCAATCCTACAAAGCTCGCATTTTCATTATCCATGGTCTTCCTATGATAAATGGATAGTCATTTCCCTTGGTAGACATAACATAAAAAAAAGCTTTATTAATGCCAAAGGCCTCCCCAAAAACATTCTTTTAAATTCCTACACATCTAGCTTTGCTATTGTTTTCCATCTTGACTTTGATTTTAGGTGTCTCATGAATGTGCATGCCTAGTCTTTGCATGAGCCCCTCTGTCATGATGCAAATTTGTGCACCCCCATCCACTAGAAATTTCCCAACCAACCTTACTTTGATGTAACAATCTAGCACATGTGTAATATCCTCAATCATTTCAGCTTTTGTAATCTTCACAATCAATGAACACATTCTCTTTTACATTTCTCCTAGTGCTAACCGCCTTCGTTAACTCCCTCCTAACTTGTGGACACAATGAGAGAAATTGAGGCCATGAGATATCACAACTCTTACCTCTCATGTCTTCCAATAGGTTGTATGGAGACATACCATGTCCAAGAGGGAAGTCTTGGAGGTTGATATAACGAGTCATCTTGGCTTGGTCTCCTTCACCTTCTTGCCTTGTCCATGGTCACTTTGTGATGTGACTCCTTCTTTCCTTACATTTTCCATGGCCATGCTTAATGCCATTTTCTTCCCTGTCAACTTCATTTGAATTTGTGACCTCTACCACATGCAAATTTGGATCTGGCAAAGGTGGAACTCCCTTCATTCCTTGTGGAGGCGGTCTTGCTCCATTTGGTATTTGCAAAAGCATTGGTTGTTGACTAGTTCCTTGAGCTACATTCATCACTGAATAATTCAAGATAGGTCTCTCTGGATCCCCACGGGGCCAAGGACAATTATACATCCCATGCCCAAATTACTTGTAATTTCAACATTGTAGTATCGCCTTCATGGCTCTCGCTCATTATCTTTCTTTGTTTGTCCCTTAGGACCTACATCTTGTGCAAGATGAATTGACAAGTTGCTTAAGGCTTCATTTAACTTTTTGGTTACCTCGGCTCTTAGCTCGGACAAAGTGAATACTTGTGTTGAATCCTTAGGTCTAGGAAACTCTACTAGAAGCTCTTCCTAAAAACACTTCAATTTCATGTACTTCAAGGTAGCCCTAGTTTTTGCGGCATTAAAGGTAGCAAATGCACCCACCTCAACTTTCACCTTGAGTGTAGGGAATAAACCCGCTATGAATCTCTCCTTCTTTAGAAATTTTGCACCATCCCTAGGGTTAGCTATATTCCTTCCATATGGCCCAAAGACGTGGAAACTTATGCTTGTTGGTGTAGTAGTCATCTAGGTCTTTCTGCTTGTAGGAGTTTAACACCATCCTTGGGGTTAACAATATTCCTTACCCAATAGCCCAAAGACGTACAAACTCTTGCTTGTAGGTGTAGTATTCATCTAGGTATTTTTGCCTGTGGGAAACAATGCCTTGCCATAGTTTTTGAGTGTTTTGGGGTTTGAAAAATTATCGCTTGAAGTGATCCAAAAACTCTCTATAGCTTCCTCTAACTTTCTCAGACAAAGAGGAAAACCAAGTACTAGCATCTTTCCTCAAAACTAGCTCAAACCTTTCTAAGCATTCCTCATCTCCTATCACCCTTTTAATGCGACAAGACATTTGAAAGTTGCTAGAAATAACTAGGCATTCTTGCCATGCTCTCCAAAAAAGAGAGGATATTCTGACATTTGGCGTTGGGCCTTCATTGGATCAATTTTAAAGTGACAACATGTTTCTTATTTTTCCTTTCTTAAAAGAATTTACATAATGATGTTTTCTAAATTGCAATCTCTTCTTAAAAAAAAATAAAAATATGCACATCAAATGATCTATGATAGTCAACAAGAGGTAGGATGGTATGGTTTGGTGACGTGAGAATTCTCCTATACTTTGAGCACCAAACATGAACACCATACGTCATTGAAATGGATATTTCTACTAATTGCAATGTTTATTCGGATGTGTGGAGTGAAATTGAAGGACAAAACCTCTATTCCTAGGCTATTATTCATGGTTAATGCATGATCTAATTCTTAAAATAGAAGAAAATTGTATACACCCAAACTAAGATTGTACATGATGAGAGGCAAAATAAAAGGATTTATTGAAGAATTTATTTTGGGCAATCTAACAGGACCTAAAATCCTACAAATTATGTGTTGAAGTTGTAATTTATTGATAAAAATAATATGCACCTTTTGCCTTGCAATGGGAACAAATGGGGCATACAAGTTTGTGATTCCTGCAATATACTTGATTATGCTAAAAGCTAAGAATTCGCGCAATATACAACAATAAAAGACACCAAGCCCTCCTTAGTGGGGGCACCAAAATTGAGGCGGTCCTAGGTAGGCAGCAAGAGAGGTGACCTCTAAACACCCCTCAAGGATCTCATGCTGCTCAATTGCGTATGGAGCAACCACAAGCAAGGAAAAACAACAACAAATCCTCAGCAAATCAAGTGAATGGGCACCACCTACTTATGGGATGCAAACTAGGACACAAGAGAGATTTTGTCACGACCAAGAAGAGGTGCAACAAAACACACACAAACAATCACATACCAAGATGCATATAAAATGGAGCAAGAGAGAGCTAGAGCAAAGGGAGGAGAGAGAGAGAGAGAGAGAGAGAGAGAGAGAGAGAGAGAGAGAGAGAGAGAGAGAGAGAGAGATATGAAACTTGTGTAGTACCTCATTTGTGACTTTCAAATAGAGATGGTTCGTTATAACGCTATCATAGATCTTGTACAAAACTAATCCAATGTGTAGTAAATGCTAAACATTGCCAACACACACACATTGTCTTAGGGTGTGGAACATCTTCCACCACAATACCCTCTTACAATGGACACATATTTGTCAATGAAAACACACTAAGAACTTTCTCAAACAAGCTCAAATGATAGAACTTATGTTGACTAACATACCAGCTATGTTAACAAGGACACCCAATATGCTAGTGAGCATCTTTGAATGATCACTAGCATACAATGTGTGTTAGCTTGCATTCCCAATATGCTAATGAGAAAATTGGTCATGCTAATTAGCATACTCGGTATGCTCACTAGCATACATTTTGTTAGCCAGAATACTAGTATGCTAATAGTATATTAGGTATTCTAACTAGCATAGAGGGTGCTAGCCTCCATCCATGCTAGGTAGCATATAAGAAATGCTAACTTAGCAGCCACATTGTGCTTACTAGCATACTAGGTATGTTAACTAGCATACTTAGAGCCGATTTGCATATGAGGTATGATAAAGTAAATAGCATGTGTGCTAACTAGGTATGTTAATTAGCATGGTGAGTATGCTAAGTAGCATACACATTGTGTTAATTTCTAATTAGGATTTAAGAAATGTTAACTAGCAGACACATTGTGTATACTAACATACTAAGTATGCTAACTAGCATATGATGTATGCTAAATTGCATATCATGTTTGCTAACCAGGTATGTTAATTAGCATGGTCAGTATGATAAGTTTACGAGCATACTATGTATGCTAACTAGCATACTCAGTGCCAACTAGCATATGAGGTATGCTAAACTAAAGATCATGTGTGCTAACTAGGTATGGTATTTAGCATGGTGAATATGCTAAGTAGCATACATATTGTGTTTAGTGGAAGACTAGGTTTGCTAGCTAGTATACTAGGTGTGCTAACTAGCATATTATATTTGCTAAATAACATACTCATTGCCAACTAGCTGTGAAAAATTGGAGAGTGAAGGGATGGATCTTTGTGCTAAGATATGTGTGAGAATGACAAGTGTTTAACTGAAATATATGAGAGAGACAATGATATACTGAAAGGAATATCTTTATTGATGATGAAGCTTCCTTGAGATACAATATTGGTACTTGCAAACTACCAATGCAAGTACTGCAGACTACCAATACAGGTACTGTGACACAGTCTTAACAGTACTAATAACAGAGAGTAAATAGTACCAAACAGACAATTATGGTACGCTGGAAGTACCTAGACAGGTACTCGGAAAGTACCAATGGTACACAGTATAGGTACTTCTGTGACACTGAATGGTTGATCCCCAAACCCAAGCTAGAGGTTAAAGTCCCAAGTACAATGAGTGTGTTTTCCTAGATAACAACACTCTATACAAGATGATCTAAGCCTCACAAGGTCTCTTAGCTCTCTCTCTGTGTTCTCTGTCTCTATGCCTCTCTGTGTTCTCTGTCTTTCTGCTTCTCTGTCTCTCTATGTTCTCTGTCTTTCTGTTGAACTAGTGTACTGGTACATCTTTATATATCTGTATCTCTCAATGCTGAGCATAAGTCGTGGATCCCTTTGGTAGGTAGATGAACCATTATGTGGGGAACATATCTCCTTCATAGTCCAAGAAGAGATCATGGCTGTATCTCCAAATAGGTAGCTCTCAAGTTGGCAGGTTACCCTCTGTGTGCAGTTTGCAACTCTGCAGGCAGCCAACTTGGCACCTTCACCAAATATGGTAGAAGCTGAATTAGGATAAACCCTATGGTAGGATTATAGTCCACATGGAGTAGAACAATTTCTCTTTGTATTTCTCCACGAGATCACAACTGTAGGTGGCTATTTTCATCCCTACAAATCTGCCTGATGCACCTCCTGAATTTGCTCCTACCTTTTAGGTACTTTTCCACCTAACTGCTTGGTGGTTGTTGTAGATGCTTCAACGTGTATAGCTGATGATGCAAGGGTTATTGACCATCTAAAATGATGTCAAGTCATCATCCTAAGCTACCATGCCATCATGCTACCATAGCATCATGCTTAAGCCTTTGTTCCCACCTTATTCAAGTAGATGTGTTGGACTTGTAACTTTAACACCTTCCCTCAAGTCCATAAGCATCTTGAAAAGAGTAAAACGTGAAATCGAAAACAACTAAAGCAAACCAAACATAAAATTGTTAAAGGCTTTGTTGTGATGCCTTCCCTTATTGCTTGATCTTGCATGAAGAGCCTTCCCTTATTCTTCAATTCCTTCCCTAAAGGGAAGCTCCATCATGCCAAGTGCTGATCTATGCTTGAAGAAAAGCTCCGTCCCTAGACCTTTGGTAAAGATATCATCAACATTCTCCATGGTGCTGCAATGGTGTAAGACTATGTCTCCACTTTGCACCTTCTCCCTGATGAAGTGCTCTCTGACTTCAATGTGCTTGGTCCTTTGATGTAGCACTGGATTCTTTGCTAAAGATTCAGCTGAGGTGTTGTCACACATGATAGGTGTTGTCACACATGATAGGTGTATCTTGTCACACATGATAGGTGTAGCTTGGCCACTTCCATAGAAACCAAGTTCCTGCAAACATCTTTACAACCAAATAGCTTCACAAGCTGCTATAGTAAGAACTTTATATTCAGCCTCTGTTGATGAAAGGCTGATGGTGTTTTGTTTCTTGGAGCTCCACGAGATGGCTCCTGCACCTAGAAAGAAAGCATTGCCACTAATGCTCTTCCTATCCACCAAGTCTGCTGCATAATCAGAGTCACTAAAACCATGTAGATTCAGCTTGTCTCCTCCATACAAAATACCTAAGGAAGGAGTACCTTTCAAGTACCGAAGTACTCTCTTGGCTGCATTCCAATGAGATATCTTTGGGGCTTGCATGTATTGAGCAAGTGAGTGGACAACAAAGCAAATATCAGGCCTAGTGATAGTTAAGTAGATAAGAGAACCTATGAGCTGTCTATAAAGTGTAGCATCATAGGGAATACCATGTTCATCCTTAGTGAGTCTAAGACTAGACTCCATAGGTGTAGAAATAGGCTTTGAGTTGATCATTCCAAATCTGTCAAGAATGGAGTGGAGGTACTTTTGTTGAGAGATAAAGATGTCTCCCTTCTTCAGCCTAGAGACTTCAATACCAAGGATGTAGTGTAAATATCCAAGGTCCTTCATCTCAAACTCCTTGGAGAGTTGAGATTGAACATCCTCCACCATAGCTTCATTGCTACTTGTCAAGATAAGATCATCCACATAGATGATAACAAGAATAATATCCTTGCCTTGTACCTTATAGTAAAGAGTGTGATCAGCATGGCTTCTCTGAAATCCTTGAGATTGGAGGTGATCATCAATACTCCCATACCAAGCTCTTGAAGCTTGCTTCAATCCATATAAACTCTTGTTGAGCTTACATACCATGTCCTCTTTCCCTGCAGCAACATATCCCTCTGGTTGCTGCATGTAGACTTCCTCCTCAAGTAGCCCATTGAGAAAGGCATTGTTGACATCCATTTGCTTAAGCTTCTTTTTTAAGATAGAAGCTAAAGAAATTAACAACCTAATAGAGCTCATCTTGGCTACAGGAGCATAGGTTTCATCATAGTCCAAACCATATTGTTGAGCAAAGCCTTTGGCTACCAATCTTGCTTTGTGCCTATCAATCTTCCCTTCCTTGTTGAACTTCAGCTTGTAAAGCCACTTGCATCCAATGGCTTTCTTGTTGGGGGGTAATGGACATAGATCCCATGTCTCATTCTTGTGGAGAGCATCCATCTCCTTTTCCATAGCTTGGTTCCATTCCTTTTGGGTACTAGCTACCTTGTATGTGGTAGGTTCTTCATGTTGTAATATGGAGCTAACAAGTGCAAGATTGCATTGCTGAAAATCTGATTCATTACCTCTGTGATATGTTAATCTTTGAGGTTTTCTTCTAGTCCTTGAAGACCTTCTAAGGGCTGCTTGATGCTCCTCATCTTCTTCCTCTAGTTCTTCAATAATCTCCTCTTGCATGTTGGATGGCATGTCCATCTTGAGAGGTGATGGAGAGCTTGCATCCTCTGACTTTGTGGCTGATTTGAAGCTTGCACTCTCATCAAATATGACATCCCTTGAAATGAATGACTCCTTCTTGATAGGATCATATAGCTTGTAAGCTTTGCTTACATCACTATATCCAACAAGTATGCATCTCCTTGACTTGTCATCCAGCTTCTTCCTCTTCTCATCAGGAATGTGAGCAAATGCCAAACATCCAAAGACTCTGAGGTGATCTACCTTTGGCTTGACCTTATGTAGAGCTTCATATGGTGTGATTCCCTTCAAGATATCTGTAGGAGACATGTTCATCAAATAGCATGAAGTGTTGATAGCTTCAGCCCAATAGCTATTGCTAAGTCCTTTGTCTTTGAGCATGCACCTGGCTGCTTCAAAGAGTGTCCTATTCTTCCTCTCTGCTACTCCATTTTGTTGAGGAGTATAGCTGCAAGTTAGTTGCCTCTTGATCCCATGTTCAAGGAGGTATTTGCTGAAATCTTTGGATAAGAATTCTCCTCCATTGTCAGACCTGAGAGCTTTGATTCTTCTACCTGTCATCTTCTCAATCATCATGTGAAAGAGCTTGAAAATCTGAAATACTTCAACCTTGAACTTCATGAAGTAAACCCAAGTATATCTAGAAAAGTCATCAGTGAAACTCACATAATAAGTGTGCCCACCAAGTGAGGAAGTGTGGGCTGATTCACACACATCTGCATGGATCAAATCAATTATCCCAAGTGACCTAGTCTTGCTCCTAGGAAACTTGCTTCTAGACTGCTTTCCTAGACAGCATGCTTCACATACTTTCCCAATCCTTTGTAAGGTTGGAATGCCCAAAACCATGCCTTGACTCTTTAGCATACACATGCTTTTGAAGCTCAAATGCCCATACCTTTTATGCCATAACTCTGTGGCTGAAATAGGTGCTGATTCACCACCACCTGTGGCTGAAAATGCTGATGGTGTTCCTTCCAATTTGAAGAGCTTTCCATGCTTTTGCCCTTTGGAAAGTACTTTGTAGTGATTCTTTGGATCTCTAATGAGGCATTGTTGGCCTTCAAACTCCACTTTGAGGCCCTTCTCTGTCATAGCTCCAACTGAAAGTAGGTTCTTGGTAAGGGATGGTACCAAGAGAACATTTCCAAGAGTCTTCTTCATTCCTGTGCCCAATTGAATGGGTATATCTCCTTTACCTGCAATACTATTAGGAGTACTATCTGCTGTATATATGATGCCATTATGAGTATCATCTAAACTAGAGAAATACTCAGCATGTGAGGTCATGTGGAGCTTGCCCCACTATCAATCCACCATGGGTCTTCATGAGTGTGAGCTGCCATCTCCTCCAAGGACAGCAATGATGTATCTTCATGAAAGCAATCTGAACTTCCTTCTTCTTTGTCTCCATCCATATAGTTGGCTGATTTTCCTTTCCAATCAGCTTGGTTGCTTCTACAATCCCTTGCAATATGCCCATACTTTGAGCATTTATAACAGTGCATAGAGTAGTAGGTGCTCCTACCTCTTCCTCTTGCTCTACCTCTAGATGAATGACCTCTTCTACCATGATAGGATGAGTTACCTTCATGAGAATACTGATCATGAGTGTTGTTGGGTTGATGCCTTCCTCTTCCTCTTTGAGTGTTTGTCCTTCCTCTTCCTCTTGTTGAAAAGAGTGCTTTGTCATTGTTGGTGGTACTACTTGTATTCTTTCCTCCTTCATGTATGATCTTCATGGCTGCTTGCCTTTGATCCTCATCTCTAAGGATTTGTTCCATCTCATCAAGTGATGGCTTCTCCATCAAGATAATAAGCCCTTGGACAAGACCTTCATATCCTTCTCTCAATCCATGGATGATGATTGTAGACAAATCATTGTCTGTCATCTTGTCTCCAATAGCTACTATTTGTTGATGTAGATCTTTGAACCTCTTGATGAAGCTTGTAGCATCCTCTCCATGATTCCTTTTGGTGTTGGTAAGTTCAGCTCTCAAATGCTACTTGCCTTGAGGTGCTCTTTGACTCATAGATGTTCTTCATTGTGTCCCAAGCCTTCTTGGGAGTCTTCACATCCATTAGGTGGCTAAGGATGTCATCTTTGACACTTAACTTCAGCATGTGGACTGCAAACATGGCCTTCTTGTCCCATTTTTCTAGCTCCTCTTCATCATGTTCTTATTCACTTGGTCTCTCCATGGAAACCAGCTGCCAACAATCTTGGAAGAAGAGTAGGGACTCCATCTTCACCTTCCAAGTTGCATAATTGTTGCCATTGAGCTTTTTAGCTCCCTCTAAATGTAGATTATGTAGGCTTGGTGCCATCTTCAACTCCTCACAAATAGTGTGATGAAGGGGGATTTTTGCACTCACTCAAACCCACTCAAGATCACTCTATCTTGGCACTACGACAGTTCTGATACCATGTGAAAAATAGGGGAGTGAAGGGATGGATCTTTGTGCTAAGATATGTGTGAGAATGACAAGTGTTTAACTGAAATATATGAGAGAGACAATGATATACTGAAAGGAATATATTTATTGATGATGAAGCTTCCTTGAGATACAATATTGGTACTTGCAAACTACCAATGCAGGTACTGCAGACTACCAATACAGGTACTATGACACAGTCTTAACAGTACTAATAACAGAGAGTAAATAGTACCAAACAGACAGTTATGGTACTCTGGAAGTACCTAGACAGGTCCTCGGAAAGTACCAATGGTACACAGTATAGGTACTTCTGTGAGACTGAATGGTTGATCCCCAAACCCAAGCTAGAGGTTAAAGTCCCAAGTACAATGAGTGTGTTTTCCTAGATAACAACACTCTATACAAGATGATCTAAGCCTCACAAGGTCTCTTAGCTCTCTCTCTGTGTTCTCTGTCTTTCTGCTTCTCTGTCTCTCTATGTTCTCTGTCTTTCTGTTGAACTAGTGTACTGGTACATCTTTATATATTTGTATCTCTCCATGTTGAGCATAAGTCGTGGATCCCTTTGGTAGGTAGATGCACCATTATGTGGGGAACATATCTCCTTCATAGTCCAAGAAGAGATCATGGCTGTATCTCCAAATAGGTAGCTCTCAAGTTGGCAGGTTACCCTCTGTGTGCAGTCTGCAACTCTGCAGGCAGCCAACTTGGCACCTTCACCAAATATGGTAGAAGCTGAATTAGGATAAACCCTCTGATACGATTATAGTCCACATGGATTAGAACAATTTCTCTTTGTATTTCTCCATGAGATCACAATTGTAGGTAGCTATTTTCATCCCTACAAATCTGCCTGCTACACCTCCTGAATCTGCTCCTACCTTTTAGGTACTTTTCCACCTAACTGCTTGGTGGTTGTTGTAGATGCTTCAATGTGTATAGCTGATGATGCAAGGGTTATTGACCATCCAAAATGATGTCAAGTCATCATCCTAAGCTACCATGCCATCATGCTACCATAGCATCATGCTTAAGCCTTTGTTCCCACCTTATTCAAGTAGATGTGTTGGACTTGTAACTTTAACACTAGCATGCTAAATTGAATAGCATGTGTGCTAACTAGGTATGTTAATTGGCATGGTAAGTATGCTAAGCAACATACACTGTGTTATTGCTAGTTAGCATATTAGAAATGCTAACTAGTAGGCACAATGTGTTTACTATCATACTAGGTATGCTAACTAGCATAATCGGTGGCAACTAGCATACTCAGTATGCTAAGTAGCAATTAACACAATATGTATGCTAGTTGCCACCGATTATGCTAGTTAGCATACCTAGTATGCTTGTAAACACATTGTGTCTACTAGTTAGGATTAGAAATATGCTAACTAGAAATAACACAGTGTATGTTGCTTAGCATACTTACCATGCCAATTAACATACCTAGCTAGCATAATCACTGGCAACTAACATATGAGGTATGTTAAACTAAATAGCATGTATGCTAACTAGGTATGTTAATAAGCATGGTGATTACGCTAAGTGGCATACTTGACATGGTAAAGTTTTATCATACACAATTTTGTTAACAAGCATCCTAAGTGTGCTAACTAGTATGCTAACAAGCATACTAGGTATGTACTAACTAGCATAGACTGTGCGTTGACCTGCTCACACAATATGTTGACCAGCATGCACAGTGTGGATACCATTATTAGACTAAAGAATAGTATGATACTTAACAGATGATATAAGTTATTATGCACTAGAGATGCAATGCACAGAATACCAAAGTTATGGCATATCAATTGCTTGATCACCTGAGGCTCATCCAGGAGGTACACATGGTGTGTTATGTAGATTCTCCTCCCCATTCTCTTTCAACAAACATTCTTCTTGTTGGGGGATACACGAGTCTCCTCTCTCCAAAATGTGTGGAGCAATTCCTTAATTTCGTTCGTTATAGGGCTATGACGGTGTTTCTTGTGACATGCAACCAATGAAAACAAACCACCATTGATAACAGGCTTCATCCGTGATTTTGTTTTGTACAAGGAGCGATGGCTGACTTTAAGGACCCTTGAGATTTTTGCAATAGGCATGTTATCCTTTGAATTCAACATCATTTGCAACACTGCATTCTTAAAAAAAAACTCCTCGTTAGAATCTGACTGCTTGAAAGTATCCAATGTGTTGGAGACATTGGAGACAATACAACAGCCTCCTCCACTACGGAATGTTCTTGGATTGCCTGAACAATAGGATGTTTAACAACTAAATTCGAGATTTCCCATTTTACTTCTATCTCAAAATCTTCAGTCCTCCTCTTGAAAGCTATCACAATCTCGGAGGAGATTTTCTTTTTCTCCTCATCATTGAGGGCATGATGTCCTCACTCACCCTGCATCTGTTTCTACTCCCTCAGTTTCCTCTTTCTTTCTCTCTCGTATTTCTTGATCATAGAAAGAGGTTGGATCTTGAAATTTGTGATTCATCACCTATAATGGCTCCCTTCAGTAAGTTTCTCTTGAGGACAAAAAACAAGCATAAAGCATTAATTACTTGAAATCGCTTAAACGTCATATATGCTTGCATCATAAGTTAACACTTGCAATTTATTGACCAACATTGAACACGTTGTCTGCATATCCAACATTGGAGCTAGTGGAGACATTTGAGAAATTCCATGATCCCACGACTCCAATAAGCAAAAAAGAGGCCTCATTTCAACGGATAAAAATTGTTTATGGATATTTTAATTTGAAAATGGACATTGTCTTGGCTTTTCAACATATGCTAACAAGCACTACTACCTAGCATTGTCCCGGACAACATTTTCAGTGACACGGTAGCATGCTTACACCCTAAAAATGTGTTGCAATCCTGGGTGAAGCCTTCCATGGTGTCAACGAGGCCGTTAGTATAGTGGGGTGGGATCCCCTTCAACCCCGGTTGTTGATGCTTCTTCCTCTCTGGCTGCATTGGCTTCGATGATGGCGCATGGCTCACCCGAGCAACCTGATCCTTATGTTTCTGTGTGGAGTTGCTTTTCAGGTGGTGGAGGTGATAGGCTTTCCCTTTTTTTGGCCTTAGTTTGGGGCTCCAATTTCAAACTCTTGTCGACATGGTATGGTAGTCCGACACCGATGGTGATGGTAGCATCCCCAAGTTGGTTTTTCTTAGCCCAGCCACAACATATATATTTTTTATTTAGTTTTTTCCTATAATTTCTCCTGTGTAAAGTTGGAACTCCTTGTAAAAGCCATAATTGCTCAACCTTCTAGTCTCTTGTTCTTTGAACTTGTTGGTGGCTCATGGCACGGTGTCTGCATGAACAATGGTTGTATTTTTTGTGGTATGCTTAATATAAACTAGCTCACTATAGTGAGTGTTACTTTTTATATAAAAAGAGTATTGTTGCAATATTTTTTTTTTGGCAAAACTCACAATGGTAAGTAGAATATATTAAAAGAAACTATAAATTACAGCTTCAGGTCATGCTTGTGCTGAGCCATGACATCTCCTAGTAGCAAAAGATACAACGGCTAAAAGGGGAGCCACCCCGTGTTGCTGTGAAGTACTCAAGGGAGAACTTGGCTAACTATGGCGGTGATATTATTGCATCAATTGCCCTAATCCACTCCTCATATTTGATCCTCGTCCCAAAGGTGACAATTGTTTGCCTACTTTCTTGAATAATCTTTGTGAACCACCAGCTATGATGCAAAGTGAATCTATAGGTTATCACCAAGAATGTACAAATTTTTTGGGAGTCCAATCTTTTTTCTTTTGGCAAATTCACTTATTGTGAGAAGCCTCATGGGATGCCTCCATGGAAGAGGACCTGCCACATCATCTCACATGTCCGCCATGAAGTTTGCAGCGAGCTAAAACCACCACCAAGAAGTCAAGCTTGTCACGACGAGAAGAGAAAACCGAGAAAGGAATGCGAGAAACAACACAAAGAAGTTTCAAGAGAGCCCCACTTCAAGAACCCATTCCCCAACAAAATCAACCTTGCCTTCAAGAGGAACCAACCCAGGAGCACCAAGCGATAAACAGGTACTGGCGGAGGCCCTTCTAGAGCATTTGGCAAGCCTTGACTCTAGCTAGTACCAAAGCTTGAGGCCAATGGGGAGGAGCAGACCAACGACGAGCCCTCCTTTGTAATGTAAGATGCTGGCACCGCCATTGTTTGCCATGCCCACGGAGGAAGCCCACCTAGCTTCCAAAGCTGCAACTTGCATGCTGTAGCAAGAGAGTTCCCTCCACAAACGGAGGAGGCGGACGAGTAGTCAGAGTTCCAAAAAATGAAAGGCAATGAATGCAATAAGCCAGAGGCAAATGGATTCTCAGCCAATCGAGCCTCGTTACTTAATGACACCTCCTTTTGGGAGGTGGGATCAATGGCTCACGATCACCGGTTGATTGTGACCGTTGGATTGCCTATGGAATGCAAAAGAATCTGGCTTTCTCGAGTCCAGGACTTGAACCCGCTACCCTCTCCCCCACGGAATGGACTCTAACCACTAGGCTAACGCACGCTCGTTGAAAGGTGTCTGTGTGGTAAGTTTATAGATCACGGCGTCGTGGACAAGTTTAGAGCTAGTTCACACCTAGTTCACACCGAGTTCACATTGAGTTCACACCAAATTGGGTGTGGCGTGCAGACCCTCCCCAATTCACACTTAGTTTACACGGTGTTCACGTTGAGTTCACACCGAGTTCACACCAAATTTGGTGTGGTGCACATACCTCCGAGTTCACTCTTAGTTCACACCTAGTTCAAATGACGATCGAACGGCCTGGATTGCACCCGCCTCGCGACGCCTACTATGGGCCATTGCTCCCACCTCCCTAGGGAGGTGTCAATTAGTGATGAGGCCAGGCGAGCCACTCAATGAAGCTAGGCGAGCCACTCAATGGATGCTCAGACAAGCGAGCCACTCGGGCTAACCCCTACCGCATGGGCCTTTTCCCGCCTACCGCACCCTCATACCAATCTTACATAGATCTCATAAATCAAGTTGCTTTTCAAACTTTGTTTTTTTCTTTTTTAATAGCACCTATTGGGTCCAAGTTGGAAGTTACTCATTAATTCATGGCAAAGAATCCCTTCAACTAACTCTGTGAAGCTATAACCTCTTTGTTCTCCCTGCTTCCCGTGCTGAAGGGATCGTGCTTGCACCATTTCCTATTTATTTTGCGCTACTCTCAAGCCCCCTCAGAGCTCCATGCGTGGCAGCAAATTTCTCCTATGCAAACAACAAATCTCTCCTCTCCAAACATTTTGCATGGGCTCGATGCCTCACCGAATTCTTGCTACCTTGTCTGCAACGCCACCATAGAGAGTTGGTATGTAGCACAACCTACCCTTTAACCTCAGCTAGAGATTTGCTCTATTGCCACGTCGACCCCTGCTCTGTAGACATTGCCACCTCCCCAAGAAACACACACAAACACAAATCTCTGGCAGCACAATTGAGCTCGCACAATTAGGGATGGTGCTGCAAATAAGATCGATGAGACAGATGATGCTATTAGGCCTGGAATTGTAAAGAAGCATGTTGCCTATGGAGCAAGGAGAGAGAGAGAGAGAGAGAGAGAGAGAGAGAAAATTTGGGTTTCCTCTTAGCAAGAATCACTTGTGCTTTTCCTTCCCTTCATCTGGCATGTATCACATCATCCATCGCGGCTACGGCCGTGGGCCGCCCCTTGCCTTTGCAACCCTCCTCTCTCCAAGTCTTAGCCATTTTAGTTGGCATCTCCAATAGTCCTTTTGTGCTCTTTGCAAGCGTGCACCTCTACCTTCCACTTCACTCATATGTGGGACCTTTTCTTCTCACTCGTACCTGCATGCAGCCCAACAAGGAGTTGCAAATCAATCGCCCATGATGTAGCTGAAAAGGAAATCTCTCTCTTTCTCTCTCTCTCTGTGCTTTGGATCTCTCTCTCCTTGCCTACTTTGGTCTCTCCTTGTTCTGCTAGTCATTTTGATGCTGCCATCATCTCCTCATAGAAGTTCTGCCAGGAGTCGAAGAGACGTGTATCATTTGCATATAGAGCTCCCACAAGATATGAGCCCCTTAGTAAGAAAAAAAAGAAACACGCCATTTTTGAATCTTCAAAGAAGAATTTTAGGACACAAGGAAAGAAAAGTGCGGACCTTTGGATTGATGTTAGAATGTATCCTAAGCATCCCATCACAAACTCAACTCCACCTTTCAAGGACGTAACCTCATTGGTGAACTATGTGGGATATGGCCATCACTTGACTACACGAAATGATATTTTGCAGCTTGAGAGAGACATCGCATACAAAGAAAATATGTGTTTGAACAAAACTGTAGAGCTCTGTGCTCAACAACTCAAAGGCAACAACAACATCATCATGAAGCTTACACAGAATCTTGGAGAAAAAGAAATTGTGTTGGGTCCACAACAAAGAGAAACAAGACTATGAGACATCGAGCATATAAAGATTGTCTCTAGGGGAATCAAGAGAAGAGTCTGAGACATCAAGTAAGTTCATCTAATTCCATATGCTCTTTGTCTTGTATCTTACTCTTGAATTTCTTGCCTAGATCATTGCTTCACCTCAAGCAGGATGTTGAGCACAATACACCCACTTCTTCTACTTCATACAACCTCATAGTGAATCGGAGAAATGTTGGTGGGCTCTTGGATGACAAACACTATGGCAAGATCATCACCAAACAACTTGATAATATTTAAAAAGAGAATTAGCTTCTTGCATAGGATGTTTATTCTATTTTGGATGAAGCTGGTATTTCAAATAAAGAATAACTGCAATTTTTAGGTATGTAATGTAGGATGAAAATGGCTCTTCTTGGATGTGATAGATTACCCCAATTTGGATATTGATGGGTCTTGACTCTTGTAACAAGACAAAGGCTTTGAGAAGGAGCTCGACATTGACCTACATGAGGATGAAAAAACCTCCTTAAGAGGAAAAACAAGGTTTAACCTGTTAAAAATGTAGGAAATTTAGACATGAATATGGAGATTAGGATGATCAACTTGAGAGAAGGTATGAAAGATGAAGAGACCTTAAAAGAGATGATGAATGTAGAAGACATCATAGCCATAGGAATACAGTGATCAAAGGACTCACGCAAAGTAAGATGATTGTAGGAATAGATACAATGGATATATTGGTAGTGACAAGGCTGAAGGGAAGAGGAAGAGTGGAGTCGGATACCTACAAATGTGAGAGAGAGAGAGAGAGAGAGAGAGAGAGAGAGAGAGAGAGGGATCACATGACACATAGATATGGTGAGGGAGATCCAACCCACTTCTTCATAGTAGCACATAATAACACATTAGTTTTTGTGTGGCTTATAATTTGTATATTTGTACAATTCAAGGTTAGCAAACATAAGTTAGTGATGGGCGACGGGTGCCGAACCTACATGATCAACAACCCAACATTTTCCTACTTGATGACCAATGTGGGAGGCCGTAAAACTATACAATTTGTATAGTTAGTGAAGAATACTACACATTCATTGGATGCCCATCAATTGACAACAATGCTAAAATTAATTGATAGAGAGATTCTTAGTGAGTACATCCAATGGGCTCTTTGATGTATGTATCTTCGCCAATTCAAGCTTCTTGTTTGCCAAGAAATTGCAATTGATGTGATAACCCACATCAATGTGTTTTTTCCTTGCATGAAACACTGGATTCTTATCCAAGGCAGTCGCACTTTGACTCTCACAATGAAGAAGTGGTATCTTCTGCTCTAGTCCAAAATCTCCCAATACACGAGTAAGGCATCTAGCATCTTTGCATGCCTCATTGAAAGCAACATACTCTTCCTCTGTAGTAACAAAATACATAAAATATTAAATAATGGATCTCCAAGAAATAATAAAACTAGTAAAAGTGTAAATCCAACCAGTTGTTGATTTACCATTGTCAACACAACCTACATAATCAATGTCAACTTATTCCCTTATGGATAACTCTCCATGACCATAGCATAATTGTCAATCCATTGTACCACTCAAGTATCTGAGAATCCATTTGAAAACACTCCAATGCTTTTTTCTAGGATTGGACATCTACCTACTGGCAACTCCCACTGCATATGCAATGACGAGTCTCGTAGGCACCATGGCATACATGAGACTACCACAAGATCAAGCATAGGGAACCTGGACCATCATGAATTTTTCCTCATCAGATTTGGGACAACCATTCTTAATGAGTTGATGAGTTTCAAATCACCAAGCAATGGTTGTGTCTATGTGACCTAATTTTGAAAAAAAAATTTTGCATTAGCATGCACGACATCAACATCCTCACACAAAAACATAGGTTTTGTGCACACAAATTTAGACACAACATAGGTGTTTTGAGAATTGACTCAAAGTATGCTTATGTGGCTTACTCATACTCTTTGTGAGAGCAATGTGGTCATTGACTAGGACACATCAGATTATAGGTATAGGTGCTACTTGTCCACTACAAGTAGTTGGATACAAGTACTTGTGCTAGTTTTCCATTGCAAGTCGTTGGATACATGTACAAGTTCGGAAAGTATTTTCCTTGAGATCTGTATGTGATATGCCCTATGAAATTGGCATTTATGTTTAACACTATGGCCACAACTATCATTGAGAGAAGGTAGCAAGTAATGACCAGCTTATGCTCTACTCTCAAACCACATTTTTTATGGGAGTTGTAGTTATCGCGTGCACTATGATTGGCACCTATTTGAGCACATATCTTTCTAATTGCATATGTAACATTTAATACACTAGTAACTTGTGTGTAGCGGAAATTGACAAAATAGTGAGCATTTCATTAAGAACAAGTTCCTGATGAGCATTGAGAGAGTACTTAATTTGAGAAAAGCAACATGGAAATTTACACCTAGCTAATTTGGCATTGACAATACTTGAAAAGAGAGAGAAATAAAACAATTAACAACAGTTGAGGATCATATTTACATGGAGCTGGCAGTCCCTCCTCCATAAAGGCTTTGTATTATAGCTTCTCCCATTAAAGGACTCTTTTGTACAATACAATCTGTGTGTTCCTTAACAAAAGTAGTTGATGCAATGAAGATGGAAGCTTCATGCACCAAATTATGCTTGAAAAATTCACCTAGTGTCCCTAGCCTGAGTCCCAAGACCTCACACACCTTCAAAAATGGTGAAAGCTAGGAGTGAATGAGGATAGTTTGAGAGGAAGAAGATGTATCTTACAAGAAAGAAGTATTCTCCTCACATAATCACTCTAATATCATAGCTTAGCTTAGTAATTAGCATGGTAGAGGAGATGAACATGCCATTGAAGCTTGGCTCTTGGTTGGATTTGCATTCCATAGCCAAGAGTTGTTGGTGTAGGCCTCTACTCTCAATGCTTGGAGAAGGAGATGGAGTTCTTCTTGCACACGAGTTATGTGTGTGTGTGTGTAGCATAAAAGATAGACTAAAATGCCAAACTCCCTCTCTCTTGGTCGACCCCTCTTGCTTTTTTCTCATGTTGGCATCATATTGGCTCCTGCAAAGCTTAGCCAATCACAAATTAGAAGCATAATTAAAAGACTTTTGACAAGTGTCCCCCTTTTGTGAGAGCTTTAGGTAATTAAATAATTCAACTAAACTCTCATTGGACCTCTTGGTCTTCTAAACAATAGGAATTAGGCAAGCCATTAGGCTGCTAGATGATCATTGGACCCCTTGATAGACTATCCAATAGTCTTCTAAGGAGATTAATTTCTATTGCTTCTTTTATCAAGCATTTTTTTTAAATTGATTAGACTAAATTTACTCTAGCCTAATTCTCATTGGTCCACCTCTATGGCTATCCAATAGGATTTGAGGGGAGATTGGGGCAACTGGCTTAGGATCCTGACATGTGTCCAATATTCCCTTTGTGTAAAGGGGAAGCTTTGGAGTGTGTGTGTGTGTGTGTGTGTGTTTCTCTCATCCCCTACTAAAAGGATAGCCCCCTCCTTTTCTTTCGATTAATATAAAATTTATTCTCTTGTAAAACTTGTAATATTACCTGGAGATGTTGCTTGTGTTCATCTAATGAATTAGAGTAGATGATTATAACAAAGAACACTCCAGTAAAGGTTCGGTGAGGCCTGAATATTTTTTCCATCAAGCGGTTAAATGTGGCTGGTGCATTGGTCAAGCCAAAAGGCATGTGTTGGCGGATACGCCGCGACGTACGTCAGCACAACGAGAACTCACCTAACAAGATTTGTCAGCTCAAGACGAAGCTCGACCGGCAGGCGCGTTGTTCTGTCATGGATACTAGTAGGTCATTGAGTTCTGCATTGACTCTATCAGCTTCTTCTAGCTTTTGCTTTATCTCAGCATTCTCTGTCTGCATCATCTGTGAATTATCTTCTAGTCTTTTTTGAAGCTTCATCAATTCTGCCTTCAAAGATTTGTTCTCATCTTCCAATATGCTTTGTATCACCATTGATCCTTCTGCCATCATCATTCTCTGCTTCTTTTCAAGCGTCAACTCTTTTTGAACTTCTATCATTTGTTCTTTAAACGCGTCTCTTTCTTGGCTCGTGCTAGTTGCAACTACAGATCTTGCTCTGCCCAGAGATGCTTTCAACCTCTGAATTGTTTGCTCTTTTACTTTGATTTGATCCTTGAGTTCAATTACCTCATCTTGGCTAGCTTCATATGATATTTCAGCCTTGTCCTTAGCCTCTTTCAAGCTCTCCACCTGCTTTGACTCTTCCACTAACTCTAGGGTCAACTCATCCCTTTCCTTCTCAGCTTCAGAAAGAGCATTGCTGATTTTTTGGTATTCCTCTTCAGAGTTTAGCAGCTTCTGATTGCTTTCCCGGCTTTGATTTTCTAGCTCTTGACATTTCTGTAGTGCTGCTTCTAATTTAGCTTGCATCTGTGCTTGGCCATGCATCTGCTCCTGGTTTTGCTTCTGAAGTGTTTCCACTTCAGCTTTCACCTTTTCTTTATTCGATCTCAGTCCTTCATACTCCATTTCCTTGGCCATTGATCTGGCTCTCATCCTTGTAGTCTTTGTATAACTTCTTCCCAATCTTCCACTTGTGGTGAAATCCATGGTATCTGTGGCAGTCTCCTTTAGCTCCACCAAAATAGGGTTCAGTGTGGATTTTTCTGGTTTATGTGTTGATAATTGAAATGCCGTCTGAGCTGCCTCCTCTCGGGTGTATCCAACAACTAGCAAATCCAGGAATATTCCATAATTTCTTGCTTCCGGATCTTGCTTCTCAGGCTTTGGTTCAAATTCGGCCTTCTGCTCTTTCTCTTTGTTCTCCTCTTCCTTTGAGTCTTGCTTCTCAGATTTATTCAAATCCTCAGTTTGTTGAGGTTGAGGAGGACTATGAGGAGGTGGTGATGGTGCAGGACTTGAGTCGCGGCTTGATGGTGGGGTTGATGGCTTCTTTTTGAAGTCTCGGTCAGCTTTTGTTTTCCTCTCTCTTTCTTCCCCTTCCTGCTCTTCTAGCGGCTGCCGCCTCACATCATCAACCTCTTCTTCAGTAAAAGGTATGACTGGAATGTTCTCAGCTGCCGCATCTAGGATCTCAAAATTCTTTATGTAATCTTCAAAGCGATCCCTATTTGTTCTTCAAGAAGATCCAGAAATTGCCTCAAGTGAGGGCTTCCATAATTCATTTAGATCTCCTTTAAGCGTTGGTTGGGCTCTGAAACTCTCCATCAAACTTTCTAGCCGAGCAGCCTTCTGGGATTTGGTCTCTTTTGCTAGCATTTGAATAGTAGCTTTCTTTCCTTTCTTTGGCTGAGTCGGCTCTTCTTCCACTGTCTCTAGCCTTCTCTTCATTCTGGTGGTTACCCTGGGAGCTATAGGTTGCTCTTCTTTCTTGTCCTCTGTCAGCTTCAACCAATCAATTTGTGATGGAGGAAGAGGCCACTGGCCCCTAGCATGTAGAGCTTCATATATCACCTTGTGAGCATCTCCCCTGCTGCAATGTATGTAGGATTTGGGGTTCCCATCCTCACAATGTTGTATTGTATCTCTCCTCGGCTACTTGTCTTCATTGCCCATGTGAATGTGGTTCCAATTGTTGCAGGTGGCACAATGTACTTTTGAGGCCTCTTTGTGCAAATATGGAAATATTGGTTGTAAAGTTGGCACGTGGTTGCCACCATTGGATCTGCAATATCCTCGAAGATGTAGTTCTTCTTGATTTCCTTGTATACCTTCACCTCTTCTCGCGTCTCGCTGCCACTATTTCCTGCATTAAAGAGGTTCAAGGCCTTTGCAAACACCTCTGGCATGATTACAATCACTTTGTTCTTTCCTTGCAGATTTGTTACCTTGGCTATGCCATTCTCCTTTATTGTGGTGACGAATTCCCAGACTCTCTGAATGTCAATTCCCGCTGGCAAAGCCTCAAAATAATTGTGTAAGTCCAGCTTTTCCAAGATAGACACTATCTCTTGTTTTCTCGTGAACTCATTGAGTTCATGTGGTATCATTGGCAGCTCTATGGCATTGCCTTCTGGGTCCTTGAACAGGCCTTGGTATATCATGAGGTCGTTTGCTTCCAGTAAGCTGTTTTGTAACCAAGTGGTAGTGGGCTTTATGGTTCCTGCTACTATTATAAATGGCTCCACCTCATCTAGGTAATCTTTGTTGGTCATTCTTTTCTTCTTTGCTGGTGACTTAGCGGCTGCCATAGATCCTGTTGCACTCAGTAGTCCAAAGTTAGCATTTTTTATAGATTAGTTGATAAACTGAGTTTTAACTATCCAATTGACTTGAAAATTGAAACATGAGCTCAAGAGGGACTAGGGATGCCTTGCAAATGAAAACAGTAGGAATTGTGCTTCAAAATAATCCTGAAGACATCCTACACGTAGGATGTCTTTTTCATTAGAATGACTTGAGACTTGACATGATGATAGCTTATGACCTGTACATCACAACTATGTGCTTGGATTTTGATTTAGACACCAAAAAGTGAAACTTTGGACTATTTAAGGCTTTTGGTGCACAAATGAGTAGGATGTCGGGTAATGATGAGTAAATGTTGTCCAAATGACTTGATAATTGATATGTAGGCTTCTTGTAGCATGTTGGTTTCATTTATGATGTCAAACTTTGCTCAGTAGGTCAATATGACTCTGGAGACATACTACGAGTAGGATGTCTTTTTTGCTTAGAATTGCATGAAACTTGTCAGTATGATAGGGCATAGCTTGTGGATCATCACCATGGTCTTAGATTTGAATTTGGATAAGTTTTGAGGGTAGGAAGACCATTTCTAGTGTTTGGGAATTTGAAAAGTCCATCTATGGAGCTATGAGGCCAAAAAGTGATTTGTTTGGCTGGAAACTTGGTGGGTGGGCTTGTATGAATGTGATAAAGATGTATGAAGATCAAAAAATCCATCTGGAGGCCATTCCAAGCTTGGAGACATACTACGCATAAATGTCTTTTTTCATGATTTTGTAGATGTGACCTCACAGTTAGCTTTGACATGGTGGGAAGAGTGTGTGGTTCAAGTTTCACTGGATTTGGATCATTTTTTATAGGTCTGTGACTATTTCTTGCCTCTATGCTCTGACTTTGTGTTATTTGATGCATAAGAGGTCAAACTTGGTCCAAATGGAGTGAAACTTGGGGAATTAGATGTAAATGACATGTAGAAGCTGTGTGTATGGTTGAATGAAGAGTTGGGTGCCCAAAAGTGGCCTTGAGACATCCTACGTGTAGGATGTCTCCTGTACATTTTTTTTTGGAACAGGTCCTACTACCATGTGCATATGACCTCCCTAAGTCCCTTTGTGCTTTATTTCAATTTTAAAAATCAAATGGTTAGTTAGAAACTCCCTTCTTGGCTTTCGGAGCCTCAGAGATGAATTCTGACTCTTGGAGCGCTTTTCACGATGAAATTTCTAGATGATGACCATCATAGCTTCATAAACCCTTGGGGAACCTCGCCATGTGATTCTTGTTGGCTTTGGCTTCACTTGAGCTTCGTTTGGTGATTTGTCGCTGTGAAAGAGCCCATGATTATGTTTGCATGCCTCCGATGATTTGTAGTGGGCTACCACCATAGGACTTGGTTGTTGAAGGCCTTGGTAAGTTGCTCGTGAAGTTTGGTGGCAAACGGACGTCCCGCATGGCTGTGAGAGCCAAGTGACTCTTTGCGTTTTTTATGCCATTTCTAAATCTTAGGCCTATTTTGGGTCCCTTTTTGGCCATGTAGCCTTGTAGAGCTCGTCGAGAATCTCCTACCCATGAGTTTTGGTATCATTCGGGTTACTTTTGCCGGATTTCCTCTTTGTGGCCTCTTGCAGGGCTCGAGATGTTAGGGTTTTTTCCATTGCTTTCTTGCCTCCTTTGGGCATCCAAGATTAGTCTCCTAGGCTAGGGTAAACCCCTATGAAGTCTTGTTGGTATTGGGTTAGCTGTTAGGTGGTTACCTATGCTCACAGGTCTCTACCCTGCAAACCCCGTTGGAGTTCTATGCTAGTCTTGGTGACAAAACATCACATATACACGAAGCCCATAAGGTGTTGAGCCTACCTCTCATATCTGGTGGCCGTCGGATGATTGTGCGCGGCGTATCGGCTGTTGGAAGTCCTGTGCGCTCTAGGTGGCTAGAGCTCTCTCTCACAAGTGAATAGTAGAAATGAGCTCTAAGTGGAGTGAAAAAATCTTATAATGGGGCTCCCAGAACCATTTTTCATGAACTTCGACATGTGCTCCTAACTTTTTGTGAAACGCGGTTTAGGCTCGAAAAGTTCTCCATTTGGACTCCGTTTGCCCAGTTTCTGAGAATTTTGACGATTCGGTCAAAATCTGGCCACAACACGCCTCCCGGTTCATTCTCATAATTGCACCCCCACTGCACCCTGGGTTGTCTTATAGTCACTGATCATCCCCATCTTTTTTGTTTTTCATTACGATCGCATTCCACCTGTTTTTTGTATTTTTGAAGTTTTTCTGCCAATAATTAGTAAAATTAAAAGGAAAATAGCAAAAACAACCCAAAAAACTCAAAAAATCAAAATAAATAAAAAACTTCACCCCGACACACTTTGTACACTCACTTGTAATTTTTATGGCTGGATTTCTCTGTTTTACCAATATTTTGCTCAAAAAATGGCTATTTCTACATATATACACACACTTATAGGCCTCAATTTGGCATTTGGCCTCATACATCTGTGGATTAATGATGTATAAGAGCATATGTACTTTGGTTAGTTCAGAAAATGTCACAATCAAACGTAAACCCCTCAAAAATAGTCAAAACATGCCCTTTTTGCTGCTTTTTTCAGTCATCGGGTTGGCATTGAGAATGCCTCCCCCCCTCCTAATCAGAGTCCTCCTGGATGACAAGTTATTGCCTCGGGGTATGTGTAGTGCATGGGTTAAAAATCGTGCTAATGCGCGGCGTTGTAACGTGGCCCTACTTGATGCATACTTAGTCAATGTATGTTAAACTTAATGCGGTGCGAGAGGAGGGAATAAGCAAGATGCTTATTGGCATTCGACGGCGAGGTTTCCTGTTTGTTCTTGGTTTGGTTGGCAGATTTTCTTTGCAATTAAAATTTGTAATTATGCCGCTCGTTGTTTGATCGTCTTCTTTGCGAAGGTGGCCCGGTTTGCCACTACTATAGATAAGGCCGTTGTGGTTTCCTTTGATAGGAGTGTCGTGTCCGATGTGACCATAATCTTTTTCTCCTTTGCTAGCCATTTGCAGCTTTGTTTTGGAGGCGTTTGTAGGTTTATGGCCTCTTTTTTGGTCGTTATTGTTGTTCTTTTGATCGGCATCCATACAGATCGATTTGCCGATGTCGTTTGTCTGGCTGCTGGTTTTGCTTGTACTGAAGGGAGATCCTGTAGCATCACTTTGGGGATCCAAATGCGTGTCTCATGTAGTTGGCAATTGAGCATGTTTTTTGGTATCCACATCTATTTTATGATCTTGTTCGGTGTCTGTTTAACATTGTTGTGTTGAGGTTGTCTCCTACTGCCTTGTGGTGTGTAGACTCTTGCATTTCCATCTTTCCGTACCCATACCTATTGTTTGTTTATTGCTAACCTAGAATTATTCCTGGACGGTGTCCTGTTTATCCTTCTTAGGTGTCTTTTGCTGATTAAGTGGCACCCATCTTTTTTGCTTTTTATCAAGTGATTGTGGTACCATTATTGGGTTCTTCCGCGTTGTCTGAGCAAAGGCTACCACCTGGTGTTCTTGTTCTTGTAGAATTTTGACCGTATTCGAACTCCAATCTATCTGCACATTCTACTCTTTCTGCCATGGTTGTCCCAATAACATTGGATTTAGTGTGCTCGCATCCTCAACCACATAAAACTTGTGGGGATAAACATATTGATGTGTTTATATATGCAATATCGTCCAATCCAATGTGTTTAATGAATGTGATGTACTGCTTTCCATCACTTGTTGATTAGGATGGAGTTGTGCTTCAAGCTTGAGCTGATTATATAAATTGCAAGAAATCAGATTTGCTTGAGCTCCTGAATTAAGCAATGGTATCGATTCAACTTGATTGCTGCCAACTTTGACTGAAATTATTGGATCAACTGTGTCTTGATTAAAAGTCGTTAATAGAATAGCATTTATTCGCAACGGTGATTCAATTTTTTGTTGTTGTCATAGAAGCCTTCTTTTTGCAATGCGTTCTTTTGCTTCTGCTTGTGCTTCGTATCGTACCCTCTGGTTCTACTTCGTCCGTTGTTTTTCTTGATGGATTTGTTGAAGCATATCCTGTGTTAGTGGTAAATGATACTTTTTTAATCGACACCCACTAATCCAATTTGGCATTTCTTCTCCTTCCAATGTCGCAAGTTTGACAACCCCGCTTTGTGATAAGTCACTAATCACAAAGGGTCCTATCCCTCACTTTTTAAGTTTCTTGGCATGTTGCTTCAAAGTGTAAACAAGTACATAATCACCTGTTTTGAAATCTTTCGTGCGCACATGCTTGTCAAAAAACTCCTTTTGTCTTCTCTTCTGAGCATAGATCAAAGCTACAGCTCTTAGTCGAAGTTCATCTAACTTTTCAAGATCATCTATTCTTGACGAGAATCCATGGCCTGTCTATTCTAAGCGTTTCGCCACTCGTAGAGTTGGAATTAAAAACTCTATGGGTAATATAGTGTTTAGACCAAATACCATGTTATACGGTGTTGTTCCGATTGATGTTTTATAAACTACCTTGTATGCCCATAGTGTTGAGTGTAATTGTTGATCCCAGTCTGCCCTTGATTCTGATACAATTTTAGTCAAAACAGTGCATAGGGTTTTATTTGTGGCCTTGGCTTGTCCATTTGCTTGTGGATGATATGGAGTAGATTTTTTATGTATGACCATGAATTCTTCTAGCAGGTATTCAATAGGTTCATTAAGAAAATATGTTCCTCGATCACTAACAATTTCTATTGGTAATCCGTATTGTACAAAGACATTCTCATAAAAAAATTGTGCAGTTGTCCTTGCATCTGCTTTTTGTGTCGCTTTGGCTTCAGCCCATTTTTTGAGATAGTCGCTAGCCACAATGATATATTGGGTATGGGTGCAATATGCAGGGGGTGAAATGGCCCCACAAAATCAATTCCCCATTTTGCAAATGCCCGTGCTCCCATCATTAGCCGTAGTGGCATCTCATCTCTCTTTATCAGCACCTTAGTGCGTTGACATGCGTCACAATGCTTTACAAATTCCTCAGCTTCCATGTGCAATGTAGGCCACCATATCCCTACGATTAAGAAATTTTTTTCCGTCTTATCACTTGAAAAATGGCCTCCACTTATTCTTCCATTCACTTTCACTTGCACAGATTCTAAGTTGATTGTCCTTTCTTCTCTTGTAGAGTTGATTTTCAATTAAATTAAAGTCTCGAGCTTCCAACTCTATAGCTCTTTGTCGCGCTTTTGTTATGTTTTTAGGAAAATGTTCTTGTTGTTAAAAAATCAATGATATATTGACTCCATGCAAGTGAAATGGTTACTTGAAACAATGTCGCATGATCCACCAGTCGTTTGGCACTACATATAGTACAATTGTTAACATAAGCATGTGTGTCAGCATACATAGTTGGCCAATAAACTCCTAAGTGTTTCAATATTTGGTGTGTTTTTATTGTTGAACAATGAAATGCACAATCTTGGATGTGTGCTTCTTCAAGATAACACTCAAATTCCTCTGGATTTATACATAATCATAGAATTTGGTCTGAGCCTAGATGGTACAGTCGTCCCGCAATCAACTGAAAGTTTTTTGTTTGTCGAAATGTTTGTTGTTTGGATCCCTCTTCTTTTTTATCAAATCTACCTCCAAAGGAAAGAATGCTAACAATTTTATGAGACCATTTGGGTATCATTTCAATATTGAAAAGATAAGCATCAGGTATGTCAGCATCTACTCCTTCAGGAGCTTCCCCGTTTTGCAGTCTTGAAGATGTGACTTTGGTTGTTTTTGAGTCTAGATTCGCATGCTTTTAAAAGTGCATCAAGCTGCTCATTTACTTTTTCTACCAGTACTGATCCTCTTGTTCCTGCAGTTTTGGGTTCCACTATTTCATTGGGCCCTATGGTTGCAGCAGTGTGTGAACTTAAACTAGTTAGATTCTCTAACCGCTCCAATCTATCCTTGTGTGTTTTAACTCCTCGGATACAGCCGTTTGCTTTCGTTCTCTCCTGGATTTCATACGGGCCTTTCTATATTTCCAAGTGCTTCTTTGATTTTTCATTTCTGCACTAGGGGCATCGGTCTTTGGCTCTTCAATTATGGGTTCGTTTGTCCTTCTTGTGCCCGTGTGACTGCTTGAATAGGTATTACTGTTTTTGTTTTTTGACCCCCCCACTGGATGGCATTGCTTCCAGCATGTTCAAAGTAGTTTTTTCTCATTTTCTCGGGTTCTTAGGGCAATCAGGAATCAAGTGAGTAATTCCACACTCGGTACAATACGTGTTGACTCTAATGATTCCATCGTGAGGACAGTCCCTTAGCCAATGATCTTCGCCACACTTGTATAGCAGGGTCCCTTAGGCTGTTGAGGTGCTCCTTGAGCTCCTCTTTGTTGGTAAGCATGCCTCCACCCGCTCACGCCTCCGTTAGCTTAAAAAACAGTGTTCGTTCATCCAAACTGTATCTTCCTTCTCCTGTAGCCTGTGCAACTGTTGGTGGTCCTATACTTCCAATCATGCTCCAAGGTTCTTGCATCTTAGGTTCTTCTGGTGGATAATAGACAGGATTTTCTCCATATCCATTGGGATCTTCATAATATGCATGCATAGGTACCAAAGGCTTCTCTTCTGGCTCGTTTACCATTGGTGCGTATCTTATGCCGACCGGTCGTACTCCTGGTAGGGGTGGTTGTTGCCTCAATACTGGTTGTGGTCTTTCAACTCGTACAGGTCCTGGTAGGTTACCTGCTTGATACCTAGGTATCTGTGGGATTTGAGGAGATGCTACCTGTTTGTTCAATAGCACACCACTTCGGCTGCTTAGCCCGAGGCTTGGCATACATATTAATTTTTTTTAGCACTTATTCCACAAGCTACTCCTGGCTTACAGCTACTTCTCCTTTCGGTACTGTCTTAGCGAACTTGCTTCCACTTTGTTCAGAGGATGAATCGTCATCAAGATCCTTGAATTCACCCTCCTTGTAGACCGCACAATTGTCTACAAGGTAAAGAGCTTCCTTAGTTAACTCATTTAACATTGTGCTCCTCTTCATATGTAAGTCCTTCTGGAGATCTGCGTTTCTCAGTCCTTGAATAAATATAAGCATAAGTCTGGACTGGGTTGGTAGTTTTTCCACCGGGCAGAACTTCACATATCTCTTTAGTCGTAGGGCTGCCTTTCGCACAGATTCCCCTTATTTCTGTTTGAATTTATGGATTTGTGAGACTATATTATGAGATATCCCCCTTTGTGAGAATTCCTCAATAAACTCGTCAAAAACCTCCTCCATAGATTCAAAATCTCTACGCTTCACAGAATCAAACCACGTGGCGGCATTCTCTTCTAGGGTAAGTCCAAACCCTGCAAATTGAGTAGGGAAATCTAAAACTTCTTCAGCTCTAATTATATGCACGAAAGCTGCTACATGATCCCTAGGATCTCTGTTTCTCATGTATTTCTTGTTTACCCATTTTTGCACCTAAGAAGGTCTAATTCTACGGTGGTCTACAAATCTCATCATTGGTTCTCCTCGTCCTACTCGATATACCTCCTCTGGCCTTTGGTAGTGGGAGGGTTCCTCTCCCAGAGGTGCCCCTAAACCATAATTTCTGACGGTTCTTGCAAGAGGTGGTTCATCTCTCCAAACTCGTTCTCTTTGATCTCGTTCTATGGGTTGTCTTCCGGGCTCTGCCGACTCTTGAGTTTTTGGCTTACTCTCGCCTTGATACTGTAAATGGAGTGGTGGTTCTTGTAAATATCTTAGCCCTCATGCGGGTGAATAACCACCTCTGTTTTGGTCTTGTTCTAATGTCGCACTTTGTTGAATCCATGCCTGCAATGATGGTTGGGTTTGCTTGTTGGTTCTGGTAGTTGAACGGCTACTATCGTTTAGAATGTGATGTTGCGTCATACTCCTCTGAAAATGGAATTGTTGACTTGCTAGGGGTATAGGTGGACCTTGGTACTTCTTTGGGGGCATATGTTGATGTTTCTGGAACTGTTGCCTTCTCTACCTCCTCTGGCAGAATTCGTTTGTATTCTCGCCCATACTTGTCAACAAAAATGATATCCTTTCCCATAGCAATTTCATAAGAGAACAAGTAAAGAACCTTGTCATTGCTTAATTCATTTGGGTAGGGTTCTTTGCATTGAAAATAAGAGACTACTCCCTCACTCTCATGCTTGTAAATTCTCACATTCTCATTATAGGTAGAGACTCTGGTTGTTATTTTATCATACATAAAAGAGCTCCAGGTGGATCAATTTTAGGAGGCGGCTCTTGAGTTTCTGAGACCATTTTTCCTTTTGCCACATTATCTCCATACTTGTTATAATCCTCAGGGTTGCTAACTATTAGACAGTGGTTCCCCTTTTCATCTCGAAATCTATCTCCATCATCATAGACTTGAATTATCTCCAGTCTCTGAAGGCTGTTCCTCTATACAAATACACTTGCGTCCCCGATAGTCAAAATAAACTAGGACTCCCCGAGAGTTTGTTCCTTCTAAGAAGCTTATAGTGAACTTGGCCTTGTTCAAAGCGTTTTGGGAGGTGCTTCCTCCTAGCATTGGTCCTTCACCGGAGAAACCTCCTGGCTGTTGACTACCCATCATGAAGAAGGACTTATCCGATGAAGTGTCAGTATCACTACCTTCCTCAATGATTGGGGCTAATGGATCTAGCCTTGCCTGAGTTACACTCTCCTCAGTGGATACAAAGCAACCCTGATCACCTGCCACTTTTGGTCTCTAAGAATGTGTCTTTTTGATCTTAAATTCATCAAACTTAGCAATGCAATTTATCACAAATCCAACCACTCACCTGGCAAGGGATCAGTTTCCGCACAACTTCTTGCCTTGCTGCTGAATATACCTGTACACAAGCGTTTAATTTCGGCAAAATCGAATCAAAGCATTTAACTGCTATAGGTGGTCTTAGTTATGATTGGTATAACTAGGGGGTTAATCCCAACCACTAATGTACCCTATATACTTCTGATGTTCTTGATTAGATCTGCTAATCTTGGACTATACACCACCCAAGTGTTTGTCAGTCTAGAGGTAAAGTGTAAATTCTATCTTTGCTCCGTCAAAAGGTCAAACAACATCCAATTTCACTTCTGAAAGAAGTTTTGGAACTCTTAAGTCGATTAGAACCTCCTGGTATGTCCACAGTTTAATATTGTCCAAAAATTGACCCTGCAGACATCCTACGCGTAGGATGTCTTCTTGCTCTGTTTCAGCTAAAATTTTCAATGTAGCTTTCCCTTGATGTGCTGAGCTCACAACTGCTCTTACTTTTTGGTTTGGACACCTATAAGCTGGTCAACTGATCAAAAATCTTTTTCAGAAGCCTAATGTCCATTCTGATGAATTCACTAGTCAAATTGGACCAAACTTAACTAGGAGGCTTGTCTAAGGCTATATGAGAGCCTGGTATGTCTTAAATATCAGTTTTGGGCTTTTAATCATGCATTAGACATCCTACACGTAGGATGTCTTTTGCAACAGGATTTAACCCAACTTGGTCCAGAGCCTTTCCTTGATGTGCTGAGCTCACTGGTGTGTTTAGATTTGAGTTTGAATGTCAAAAGACCCCAAACTTAGCTGTTCTAGCCTTTTTTCAGTCAAAAATGATAAAGTCTGCTTAAACTCCAATTTTCTCACCCAATTGAGATGAAATCTTTCACATGCACTCAATAAATCATGTAGATCATGCACATGAAGGCATCCTATGGTTTTGGTCTCAAAATTATGCCTTGGCACAATTTGGGTAGGATGTTTGGTAATTCCTGTCTTTTGGCCACAATCTATCAAATACGGTCAATCTCCCACTTCCCAGGTGAAAATAGGGTAAAACCTACCTTCTAAACACTCTGGTCAACTCAGATTCTCTAAATTCCTGCCAGATCACCCTGTAGACATCCTATGCATAGGATGTCTTCTTTATTAGAATTTAATTTTTCTCAACCAGTGGGCTTCCCTATGCTCTATAGATCTCTCAGCAAAACTCATAGAAACTTTTGGACTTCAATTCAGCTTCTAAACACAATTTACCAACTTTTACAGCTCTTTGATGAGCCTAACAACAAATATAACATGCATGAAGTGCTCCAGATCATAAATCATGATGTCCTACTTACTCTACTCCTACTCATCATGTGAGATGGTGATTTTGGTGTCTCTGTTGCTTCTTGGCCTCCCACGGACTCTCAAGCTATCCTCCCACCGCATCTACCACTCTAACTTCTACTCTCACACCACAACCTCACTAATACTACCTAAGTCGAAGGATCTAGGCTAGACACACATCCCTAAATTCCTCCTAAGACCTAGAGAATCCACCACTCTCTGATCCTATCTAAATGTAAAATAAGATTCTCTGGCAAGCCAGAGAATCCCTATCCTGAAGGACTAGTCTCGATCACCTGCCTAGGGTTTTTGTCCTCGGTAGGGGTGCCAATGTTGGCGGATACGCTACGATGGACGTCAACACAGTGAGAACTCACCTAACAAGATTTGTCAGCTAAGGATGAATCTTGACCCACAGACGCATGGAAGCAATTATAGGGTGTCAACCTACACTCGACCGACTATTGACTACTTCCTACACAAGTTTCTACCCAATGTCTAAGTTACAGCCTTCAAAAGTACACAGGAGGAGATTTCCTACAACGCTTCCACGAGCCAAATACCCATTATGTTAAGTATGGAGCCTGATTTACCCTTGTAATTTTCTGTGGTAAAAGCGCACATTTGTAAGGCCCCCATTATGAGGAGAAGCCATGGTGTGTGAAGGAAAATCACTCACCGGAAACCAAAATTTTCACGGACAAGAATCAAGGGCAACTTTAAAGGCCTCGGGGACGGAGGCCCCCGAGACTTTTTTTTTCGCCGGAATATTATGGCCGGCCGGTGGCCGGAAAGTGGTCGGAAAACAACCGCTCGGTTGGCCGGCTGTCAATGGCCGATGGCCGGTGGTCGGAAGTCAATGGCCGGTGACCGCTGGTCGAAAGTCAATGGCCGGTGGCCAAATTCAAAAGCGGACCCTTCTTCTCAAGGGCGGCCACACATGGGCGGATTGGAGGGTCCAATTTGGACCTATTTGCACAAGGGCAGCTACACATGGCTGTCTCTCATAAGAGAGGGCAGCCCTTTTGGCCTATAAAAGGAGGCCATTTCTACACACATTTCATAGTGTGAAGTTGATGCAACAAGGTGAGTGTGAGGTGGTGAGAGTGAAGCAAGGCGGGAGATCCATTAAGGGTATAATCCCTTTGTAAACTACTTCTTGTTTTGAAGTACTAAAGCCATTGAGTGGCTGCTTTCCCGTGGACGTAGCCCACATTGGGTGAACCACATATATCGTGTGTACTCTCTCTCTCTCTCTCTCTACTCTATAATCTCAAGTATATAAATCTGTCTCTCTCCATTAAGTAATCTACTCAATTATCTATTTAGCTACGTCTTATTTCCTAACAACTGG
Organism: Adiantum capillus-veneris; assembly: GCF_014529385.1. Classification (NCBI taxonomy): domain Eukaryota; kingdom Viridiplantae; phylum Streptophyta; class Polypodiopsida; order Polypodiales; family Pteridaceae; genus Adiantum; species Adiantum capillus-veneris. The sequence goes on from NC_140953.1 coordinate 17,586,684, forward strand.
TATCAGAGCAAGGTTTTCTCGTAGCTAAATTATCTCAAGGAAAGGACTCCTTGAATTGAGTGGGAGTTATGGCGAAGGAAGGGAAGCTCAAGATTGAGAAGTTCAACGGCAAAAACTACCGACATTGGAAGATGCACATTAAGACTATCTCTACCAGAAGGACCTCTATTTTCCACTAGGCGGTCTTGCGAAGAAGCCCGCAACAATGGCAGATGAAGCATGGATTGTCCTTGATCGAAAGGCACTGGGAACAATCCGGTTAAGCTTGGCGTCAGCGGTGCCCTTCAATGTTTCGGAGATGAAGACCACGGAGGACTTGATGAAGTCACTTGACGACTTCTATGAGAAACCATCGGCATCCAATAAGGTATTTCTTATGAAGCGCTTGTTCAATCTAAAGATGGCAGAGAATGGTTCAGTTGCAGAACACCTAAATGACTTTAACACAAACATAAGTCAACTTTAATCAGTGAAAATCAATTTAGATGACGAAGTACGAGCTCTCCTTATACTATCATCTCTACCGGATAGTTGGGACAGCCTTGTGATGGCTGTAAGTAATTCTATCTCTGGCACAAATACTCTTAAGTTTGATGATGTTGTGGGTGTTCTCCTAAGCGAGGAAATGCGAAGGAGAAGCACAGGAGAATCATCAAGTGTCGCACTATCAGTGGAAACAAGAGGAAGGCTTAAGGAGAGGTTCAAAAACCAAATGGGTCGTGATCGCTCAAGGCGGAGCAAGTCACGGACAAAGTCAGTTCTTGAATGTTGGAACTACGGCAAGAAGGGCCACGTCAAGAAGGATTGCTGGTCCAAGAAGAAGAAGAAGGAGAGAGAGTCTCAAGACAACAAGCCAACATTGGAGGCCAATGTGGCAGGTAAAGTAGAGCAAGATGCTCTAATTCTCTCATTAGACTATGTGTCTAATTCCTGGATAGTAGATTCCGGGGCTTCATTCCATGCGACACCACACAAGCAACATTTCCAAGACTACACCAAAGGTAATTTTGGGTATGTATACTTGGGAAATGATGAAGCTTGTGAGATTGTCGGCAAAGGTACAGTTTCTGTCAAAACTCCTCACGAAAATGAATGGAAGCTTAAAGATGTTAGGCATGTTCCTTCTCTTCACAAAAATTTGATCTCTACAGGACAATTGGACGATGAAGGTCACAACATTGCATTCGGAAACAAACGGTGGAAGATCTCAAAGGGATCTTTGGTGGTTGCCAAGGGTGAAAAAGTCGGTACACTTTACTTGTGTACTGTTAGCACGCAACCTTCAGCTTGTGCAGCAACTACAGAAGTTGACAGTGCGGTGTGGCACTACCGACTTGGGCATATGAGTGCCAAAGGAATGCAAATCCTTCAAACAAATAAGCTTCTACCAGGTTTGAAAGAAGTGGACTTAGAGTTCTGTGAAGATTGTGTTTATGGTAAACAAAAGAGGGTAAAATTTCAAAAATCAAGAAATGAAAGAAAAAAAAAAACTTGAGTTGGTTCATTCTGATGTTTGGGGTCCTGCAAGTACACCATCACTTGGTGGCTCATTGTACTATGTAACATTCATAGACGATGCGACTAGAAAAACATGGGTTTATGTCATGAAGAATCAATCCGATGTATTTTCCATATTTCAAAGGTGGAAAGCCTTTGTGGAGAATGAAACAGGTACCAAGGTTAAATGCCTCAGATCCGACAATGGAGGCGAATATTGCAGCCAATCTTTTGAAAGCTTTTGTGCTAGCAATGGCATTCGGAGGCAAAGGACAACCCCAAGGACACCTCAACAAAATGGGATTTTGGAAAGGATGAACAGGACAATCATGGAACAAGCACGAAGCATGCGGCTACATGCAGGCCTACCGCTTGAGCTTTGGGCGGAAGCTGTAAGTACGTCTGTGTACTTAATCAATCGGTCACCCTCAACGGCATTGGATGGGGGAGTTCCAAAAGAGGCATGGACAGGTAAACCGGTGAATTATGCATTTCTCAAAGTGTTTGGGAGTGAGGCTTTCATGCACATAGATAGAAGCCTAAGATCAAAGTTAGATGCAAAGTCCAAAAAGTGTTTCTTCATTGGCTATGGAGAAGGAGACTTTGGGTATCACCTATGGAATCCTGAAGATGGTAAAATCTTAAGGAGTAGGGATGTAATTTTTAACGAAAAAAATATGTACAAAGATTACTTGGAAAGAAAACAAACAAAAGAAACAGGTGATGAGTACATGGAGCTTGAGGATGGTGAAGACTCAAGGACTGCAAACGGTGACAATGTGCAACAACTTCAACCAAATGAGGAGCCTCAACCTATTCCCCGAAGATCTACAAGAGCAAGTAGACCTCCAAAAAGGTTTGTTCCTTCCTTCAACCATCTCTTGATCTCAGATTTTGGAGAGCCGGAATCATATGAAGAAGCTATGCAACATGAATCCAAAGAAGAATGGACGAAGAGCATGCAAGTGGAGATGGACTCACTACATCGCAACCAAACATGGGAGTTGGTTGAGTTGCCTAAAGGTAAGCAGGCACTTCAAAACAAATGGGTGTACAAGCTAAAGGAAGAAGAAGGTGGGAAGAAAAGGTACAAGTCTAGGCTTGTGGTAAAAGGTTTTTCTCAAAAGAAAGGTATTGACTTCAATGAAATATTTTCTCCTGTTGTAAAAATGAACTCAATTAGGCTTGTCTTAAGCCTTGTGGCTGCTCATGATCTAAATCTCGAGCAAATGGATGTAAATACGGCATTCCCTCACGGTGAATTAGAGAAGGAAATCTACATGCTTCAACCAAAGGGGTATGAAGTAAAAGGTAAGGAGAAAATGGTTTGCAGATTAAAGAAGAGCTTGTATGGTTTAAAGCAAGTGTCAAGACAATGGTACTTGAAGTTTGATCGATGGATGTTGGATCATGGATTCACAAGATGCAACTCGGATCACTGCGTCTACACAGAGAATTTGGGAGATGGGAAATTCATCATCCTAATGTTGTATGTTTATGACATGCTGATTGCAAGTGCTAGCATGCAGGACATCAAAGACCTAAAAGAGGAGCTGTCCAAATCTTTTTCAATGAAAGATTTAGGTGCTGCAAAGAGGATACTTGGTATGAAAATATCAAGGGACAGGACGAAGAAGACAATAAAGCTATCTCAAGAAGATTACATCAAGAAGGTACTAGAAAGGTTTGCAATGTAAAATGCAAAACCAGTTTCTACACCTTTGGCTTGTCATTTTAAACTAACGAAGGATATGTGTCCAAAGACACAAGAGGAGATAGCCTATATGTCTAAAGTTACATATGCTGCAGCGGTCTAATGTATGCTATGGTCTGGACAAGGCCAGACATTGCACATGCAGTGGGAGTTGTGAGTAGGTTCATGGACAACCCAGGTAAAGAGCATTGGCAAGCCGTGAAGTGGATACTTAGGTATCTAAAAGGGACAACAACAAATGCTTTGTATTTTGGAGGAACTGATATTTTTCTAGAAGGGTATGCTGATGCAGATATGGCAGGTGACAAAGATACTCGAAGGAGCACTACTGGCTATGTGTTCACGGTTGGAGGCACAGCAGTAAGCTGGGCTTCAAAGCTGCAGAAAGTTGTTTCACTTTCTACCACGGAAGCAAAGTATGTAGCAATGACGGAGGCAAGCAAAGAAATTCTGTGGCTTTGCAGATTCTTAGAAGAGCTTGGATTCAAACAAGACAATTGTGTCTTGTACAGTGATAGCCAAAGCGCTATCCATCTTGCGAAGAACTTAGCCTTTCATTCAAGGACAAAGCACATTGAGGTGAGATATCACTTCATACGCACTCTTTTGGAAGAGGGACAACTAAAGCTAGGAAGGGTGCATAGAAGTGAAAATCCTGCAGACATGTTTACAAAGGTGGTCAACAAGGAGAAGTTGAGCTTTTTCTCATCTTCAATCGGCATTCAAGGATAAGAAGCCAGAATGGAAAGTAGTCACAGGTTTGGTTTGGAGATCAGTCTCCAAGTGGGAGATTGTTAAGTATGGAGCCTGATTTACCCTTGTAATTTTCTGTGGTAAAAGCGCACATTTGTAAGGCCCCCATTATGAGGAGAAGCCATCGTGCGTGAAGGAAAATCACTCACCGGAAACCAAAATTTTCATGGACAAGAATCAGGGGCAACTTTAAAGGCCTCGGGGACGGAGGCCCTTGAGACTTTTTTTTTCGCCGGAATAATTTTTTTCGCCGGAATATTATGGCCGGCCGGCGGCCGAAAAGTGGTCGGAAAACAACCGGTCGGTTGGCCGGCTGCCGGTAGTCAATGGCCGATGGCCGGTGGTCGGAAGTCAATGGCCGGTGGCCAGTGGTCGGAAGTGAATGGCCGGTGGCCGAATTCAAAAGCGGACTTTTCTTCTCAAGGGCGGCCACACATGGGCGGATTAGAGGGTCCGATTTGGACTTATTCGCACAAGGGCAGCTACACATGGCTGTCTCTCATAAGAGAGGGCAGCCCTTTTGGCCTATAAAAGGAGGCCATTTCTACACACATTTCATAGTGTGAAGTTGATGCAACAAGGTGAGTGTGAGGTGGTGAGAGTGAAGCAAGGCGGTAGCTCCATTAAGGGTATAATCCCTTTGTAAACTGCGTCTTGTTTTGAAGTACTAAAACCATTGAGTGGCTGCTTTCCCGTGGACGTAGCCCACATTGGGTGAACCACGTATATCGTGTGTACCCTCTCTCTCTCTCTCTCTCTACTCTATAATCTTGTGTATATAAATCTGTCTCTCTCCATTAAGTAATCTACTCAATTATCTATTTAGCTACGTCTTATTTCCTAACACATTAGACATTCTAGAAACGATACAAAAACTTGAGGGATATCCTATTAAGATCAATAGGCCACCTTTCCTAAGGTCCGTGACCCAAAACCCTACCCAAAAACACTCAATGCAAAATCACGTAGGATGTCTGATAGGTTTTTGTAGGTCATTGTTTCTAAAAACTAAAGTTCCTAATGTGTAGCTCTACTCAATAAGAATGCGTGGATATGCTGAAATGCGAAAACAGATACCGTTTGCTTATCGAATCACTAAAAATAGCTCACGGTTCAATCTCGTGAAGCCGAGCCGTACACCCACAATGTAGGTGTTGGCACGTAGCTCTCTCCGGGGGCAACACGCTGCACTTCTCCGCACTCAATTCCGACCACTAGTGTGCGCGTAGCGTCAAGATAAACTCTCACTCTCTCCCGTACACATAATACATTTCTCACAGACACTTGATAAAATGAACAAAGGGTTTTTCATTAAGGTCAAAATTTGGTATAAATACCTTCCAAATACAATATCTCATGTTCCAAAGTAAAATCCTACTCAGTCTAATGGCAAAAATAATATACAAAATTGGAAACTTCTGCAAGCCCCAAGTATTTACAAATGAAATTACAGGTTTTCTTAATCAGAGAATGACTACATAGGAGCTCTTTCTTTTTGCATTCTGCCAGTCTTCTGTTGAGTGTAGCCATCAGTCTTCAATTAACAGCATGACAACGTACTCATAAAAGAACAAAAGTAGTGTGAAATGCGGTCTTTATAATGTCTTGATCAACTATCCTTATTTGAAGACAACCATGTTTTAGGTCAATCCTATTGAAGTAGGTCGATCCCTGTAGCTTATCAAATAGGTCTTCTACCCGTGGAACGGGAAACCTATTCTTGATAGTGATCCTATTTAGTGCTCTATAGTCAACACACATTTGATATGTGCTGTCTTTCTTTTGCACTAATAACACTGGTGAACAAAATGGAGATGAGCTAGGCCTAGCCATGCCTTTCTCAACCAACTTAAGCACTAACCGCATAATCTGCTCTTGTTGATCTTGAGAAACCCGATAAGGAGGTTTATTAGGCAATGAGCTTCTTGGAAGAAGTTCAATTGCATGGTCGTCATTGCCTCATTTGGGAGGTAGTTCACAAGGGATATCGTCAATAAAAACATGTTGGAACCCCTTGAGGAAATTGGATAACTCTGATTCCTTTTGATTGTTTATATTTTCTTTTGCTAAAGCATTAGGTTCATTTTGAGAATCTCTCACAAGAATCATGTACACAGAAATAGAGCTCTTTATTGACTTATTGAAAGGTTGCTTATGTACAAGGGGTATGGTACTACCCATTTCCTTAGCATCTATGTACATATCCTTTTCCCTGAAAGTAAAGTAGTGTTTGCGGGTCGCCGCGATGGACGTCCATAGCATAGCTCTCAAGCATCAACCTAATATTATCAATACAGGGGAAGCGACTCGGATGAGGCATGGAAACTCACTAGGGTGTCAATCCTAATGAAGTGAACTCGAAGAGATGCAACTACTAACTCTACAAGCAAATCGAACGCACTAAAGCCAAGTAATCTGCCTATGTCCTTCTACATAGCTCTACAGTCATCACGCCCATTCGCCATGCAAATCATATCGGAATCGCACGAAACTTGAAGGGAAGCTACAAGGGACTATCAGGAACATATCCTATCACTGTCACAGCATTCTGAGAAGGTACAACGATCGCGATCGTTCATCCCAAAGTACGCAAAAACAGTAAACGTTTGATCCTAAAGGGTCGTTCTAAGGTCCCTAAAGCCCCTCCTAGGGTCGAAAGGACATAAAACATGCATATAGACACTCAAAACAGCGATTTAAGGCCTCAAACTCGTAGTCGAAAATCTACACCGAATCTTGAATGATTACACTTAACTGAAAGAGCAAGAGGAGAGGAACACAATGCAATAATCAAATCTAAATTTGGATTACCGTAGCCGTAATGGCGAAGATTACAAGTTTGGACAAGAAGGAACTCTCAAACGTACGCTGTCTTCTCAGTTCTCCATTCAAAAGATTATCCAAAACTTACTGAAATTGACCTTTATAGATTAGGTCTTTGCAAACAATGGCTTGTCCGGCCATAAGCTCCTACTCTTAAAACTGGCTCTCTAATATACAATTGCTCCCAAAAGAATAATCATACATCCTTGATAATTTCCCGGCTTAGAGATGCTTCTTTACAAAAGAATTTTACAATGGTTTCTCAGGAAATTATGGTCCTTCTGGCCATGGCCGCCTGTTGCTTCTTCCGCCAAACACTCCCCCCTTCCTTATCCTTGCACGCCCTCGTGCATGTCAGTGTTTTGGCCGTTGATGTGGCTCTAATGAAGCGAGTGTCGCTGAAAAGCTTCTTGTGCGCAGTACGGCTTCGAGGGCTTCTTGGTGTTGTCTGAATGGGTTTTCTGATAATGTGTGTTGGTATGCCACGTACCTTGCCTTGAGGTCCTTCGCCATGGGATGGAAAATCCTTGAAGAATCCTGTGACGAAGGCCTCTTCAAATGTTTGCAAGTAGTGGGATGGCAGGTACATTAGCCGGGAGTACATGGCCATCAAGATATGCCGTGGCGGTGAATCCTGTAGATTCCAGCAGATGCCTCTGTGTCCTTTGAAGAACAGATTCCACGGATGATCATCGCCTTCAGTGTCTTTAAACACCTGGATGCAGGTGACGATCATCCGCGCTATCTTTACTAACATCTGGCAGGCCAAATCGGGGACATCCCGTAGCAAAGTGACTATAGAGTTCAATGTGCTGACCATGTACGCCACTGTAGGGGGATGCTGTGCTGTCAGAATCGGGTAATTTAGCTTGTGCTGCCTTGACCCCTTCCATGTTGTGAAATCTTTCCAAGTGCGTCTTCGAGGGACAGGGCAGAATGTAGGATCTATCTGTATATGTTGAGGCGCATTGTGGTAGTTTGTTAGATCCTGTGGTCTCTTGTCCAACCACTTCTGACTCCACTTGGGGTGGTCATCGACGAGCACCTGAGCTTCTTCCACCGTGAGTGCAATGCCCTCGTAACCCCCTTCTTTGTTTCGTGGCAAGGCTGGCCGCATCGTTTCTTTCCATAGATTTGCTTCATGGCACATCAGAGGAAACAGAAGGTATTCGTGGACAAACCCTTCCACTTGCTCTTCTAGTTGTAAATACGCCAGGGCTGCTGACTCCAGTATCTTCTTTTCATATAACATATATTCCTTGGCCGGCCCTTTTGGCATGTCCTATATGCTTTCACTGAGTTCATCTCGTATGTCCAGATCAGGTCCTTCAAATTACTGCTCCTGTTGCCCTTGTTGTGAGGTTCCAGGCAAATCTGTCGCATGTTGTCCAGGCAGCAGTTGCGGTTGAGTCTGTTCCTTGCCTGCTTTGATCTGCTGTTGGGCAATCAACTCTTCCTTTTTCTTTAGCAATGTGTCAGCGACCTGTCTTTGAATCTGGAGTTCAGCGCTTGCTTGAGCGAGTTGTTGCTCCACTTCTTTCAATCTTAACTCATTGGCCGCTGTCTGGGCCACCATTCCCGATACAAGCAGTTGTCTTTGGAGCCTTTCCTGCTCGAGCTCTGCTTTCAGTGCTGCTGTGGCATTGTCAGATGTGGAGACCAATGCTCCAGCAGGTTCCTGATTAGCCATCAAAGCCGTCAGAGTGCCCTTGACAGTGCTGTAGGAGTTGCTAAGCCTTTGAAATCTTGCACTTTCGTAGGCGAGCTGCTCCGTCGCTTTCTGGACTTTGGTCGTCAGTTCTTGGCACTCTTTCTCTTTGGCAGTCAGGTCTGTCCTGACATCCACCAAATCTTTGATCAGAGACTGAGCCTGTTGCCGCTCAAGGTCTCTTTCCTCCGTTGTGCGTTCTAGTCGCGTTCTTAGGTTGTCAAACTCCTCTTGCCCTGATTCTTGCTTTTGTCGGGCTTCCTGTACCTGCCTTTCCTTTTCAGTCAGCACTACGTATTGACACTGGAACTGCCACTCTAACTCTCGCAGTGTTTGCTTGTAATCAAATCCCGCCACTGCTTGACATGCTTCTTGGTATTTAATGGATTTTGTAGATGGTACAACCTCCTTTTGCGAGGCTGAAGGGGGAGGAGTTGGCTGTTTTTTGTCCAATGGAGAAGGGAGAGGAGGTGGAGATTTGGGTGATGGCGGAGGTGAGTTTCTAGGCGAGGGAGGAGGTGATTTGGGTGATGGAGGAGGCGGACTTGATTTTTCCCGCACATGTCTCCTTTTGGAAGATTCCTCGCCTTGTTGCGAAGCAGATGCTTCCGCTTTCCTTTTCTTTAGGATCCTGATTATTCTTTGGCGGGTGAGATCCGCCGCGCGTCGCGCATCCAGATTCCTATCTCTCTGGATCTACTTAAGCTGTTCAGTCTGATTCTGCTCTTCAGCCGCGTCCTGTTTCTTCGTTTGTTCCGTGGACTGTGAGGATAAGTCCACTTCAGCAGCCTTTTGTTCTGCTTCCAGTCTTTGCTTCTCAGCCTGTAGGCGAGTTGCATTTTCTATCCTTTGTTGTCTTTCCCTTTCTAATCTGAGTTTTTGTGCATGTTGCGTCTCCACTGCTCGAGCATGTCTGTCAGCCCTCAAATTTGGTGCGTCTTTCTTCGACTCTCTTCTGGGCTTCAGCATACGCCTTTTGCAAGTCGGATTGCGGTACTGCACTCCTCTCTCCGCGTTTTCTCTCAAGCGGCTTTGTTGAATCTTCTTTCTCACTCTCCTCAAATCCTGAAGGCACTTTATCTCTCAACTCTTGAGATTTTCCTTCGTCGTTTGTCTCTGTTTTGTCTTCATCACTAGAACTTTTATTGGTGGCCTGCGCTGAGCGCGATGATGTAGCGCCAGGTGTTGTCCTTACAAAGTGTGCTACCAGCTTCGCTTTCTGGATCAAGGCCGTTTGTGAGCTGGCAGCTGGCAAATCCTCGATCATTCCCAAAGCCTGGTATGCTATTCTGGTTAGCATCGGCCCTGCACTCATGTAGGTTTTGTTTTTTGCTGAGCTTTTCAAATTTGCTTCAATCAGATTATCCAAAATATAAGATCCGTAGTTGCAGCGAATGGATCTATTTTCTGCTGTCGCTAGAGCCATGACCACGGCAATGTGAAGGATTGGCTCTGTGTAGCGAGGAGGCTTTTGAACTCTGAAATGTTGAGATATCAATCTCATTGGCAATTCCAGCTCACCGTAGATCATGTCGGTGTATTTGTATTTGTTCCCCTTCGCTTTGACGAATGCCTTCTCATTGTCTAGTGACTTTGTCTTTGCCAACAAATCGTGTTGCCCTGGGAGGAAATGCAAGGCCTCATTGATGATCTCCTTCGTGATCTTTACTTTAACTTTTTACCCATCTTTGTCTGTGAGCATTGCCTGCCCATCATATTGTATTGAGCTCATGAGTTCATGGGCCCTCATGTAATCTGTTCCCCATGGCTGTAATCTGAAGAATTGTTCCAAGTGTATCGCCCGCACAGTCTCTATTACTTCTAGCGTTTGGTGGAGAGTCCATATCTCCCGTGGCATGATAGTCATCTTCACCAAGTCGCCATCAGCATCCTTAAACTTTGAGATGAAGATGTGGGCAGTGATTTGAGCCAGTATTTCATCCGAGAGGTGAGCCTTCTCATTTGTGGCAAGCTCTTCCACTTCATATGGTGCTGCTGTCCACTGCCTGTCTTTCTTTGGGCGAGGCATTCTGTGTCAGGAGAATCACAAGCTGTTAGGATTTTCCTTTCGCAAATCAATTGCATTTAGACTTTTAGTAAAAAAAGTTCAAAAGTTAAAACTGATCATAATTTGAACAAATTTCATCCATTCTTGTCCATATTTCACCAGTGGGATTAGGAAGACTAGAGCTATGACTGATAAAAATTTGAGCCAGTTCTGAGTCTGAGGTACACCGATCGCGATCGTAGTACAGAGGCCAAATTTGGGTTTGATCATATGATTGGGTTCCTGATTGTTGGAGGGTCATTTTGGTCCACTCTGTGTATCTTTTGAACCACTTTTGGGTTTACAGGTCCCATTTCTGTGTTACAAGGGAGTTTTGGACTAGACTCTAATTTTTTATGAGTTTTTGATGTCCAATTGGCTTGAAATTTGGATGGGGACTTGAACAAGATGTGTACAAGGGATCTGATAGGTTTTGGTCAAATTCTGGGTTTGAGGTACACGGGTCGCGATCGTAGTACAGAGGCCAAATTTGGGGAAAACTGGATGGTCATGAACTCCTATGCTTGCCTAGCCCACTGATGATTTATTTCCAAGTTTGGACAAAAAATGAACAATTTAGAGCAATTTTTCACTATTTGACCATATTTTACTAAGTCTAACCATATTTGGTTTCCCTGATGAACTTTGGTTGGATCCTGAAGTTAGTTGGAGTTAGTTCTGGAGCTGCCACCACTCCTATGATGTTCTGCTACTAACAGCCTACTCCAATGTCTGATTTTGACCTTATCAGGCACTTTAGACCCTGTCTTAGGAGGTTTTCCAGATCTGTGCATTTTCCAGGAATTTCTTGGATATCCATGTGATGTTTGAGTATCCTTAAGTGATTTTTTGGTTTTGGCATTGCCTCGGCTCCCTGTCTAGCTTCGTGTGATCATTCGAAACTGAAATTACCATTTCTGTACTTGTAGGAGGTTTCTGAGATCCATCTGAGGTTTCCTGCAACTGTCTTGACTTTTAGTCGAACAAGTGTTCCTTCCAAACCATCCATCATTATTTCTAACCAGATTTGGATAGTATTAGGTAAAATTTTCCCTTTTTGGTTGTGTTTGACAAATTGGGCCCAAACTATGAGCAAAATTTGTGCATTTTCCTTGAAAATTCAAGAGAGTGTGCTTTTAGCTGAGTTCCAAGCATGGGCCAACTCAAAAGTTGCAAAACCTTCCTCTGAGGGAACCAATCGCGATCGTACTCCAGAGGCCAAATTTGGTTTTGACACCAGCAGTATGTAGGCGAGGTTGAGGGGATGTGTTGGGCAAATTCTGTCCCAGTTTTTGTCAGGTAGGTACACCGATCGCGATCGGTGTACCACCACCAAATATGGTTTTGACCTCATAGTTTTGTTCCTGGCCTTGTGGGGAGCACACTGATGTGTTCTGTGGCTGAAAGAAGTATTGCATGGGTGCCTCTAAGGGCCCTCAACCTTTTTGACCCAATCCGACTTTGATTCGATCCTTTCGCCCGTTTGTGCAAAGATTCGCGCTTGCATGCATAATAGACTTGATCTTTACTTAATAGGGAACATACCTGTGAAATCTGGTGTGAAATGGTGGATCCAACCATTCGTACAGGGCAAAAACGTGGCAGCTCGCTCTAGGTCAAAAAAGCTCTCTCCTTCTCTCAAAAGGTGAAAATGAACAATGAGCTAGACTTTGGCCTACCTGACCTATATCTTCCCGAGATTTTCATAACACAGGGTTGATTTTTCTCACCATTGCTCCCGATTTAATCTGTATACCACGTGTGGGTCGATCTGTTCATCATTCCGGCGTCGCATGACCGTTTGATGCGATTTTGGCGAAATGTAGTTATGATCATTGAGGCCGAAATTTGACATCTTCAGATTAGCTTCATATCTTCCATGCTTGATAATTTTATCGTGATACTTCGGCGTTTGCTTCCAGAACTTGATTCCGACACTTGTGAGCGAGATTTTTTTGAATTTTTGAATTTTTGAAGTTTTATTAACGAAAATCAAACACAATAAAATGAAAATACTTATTAACTGGCGAAAATTTAGCCGAAATTATTATACTCACCCCTAAGCATATATTTTCTCTTGAAGCATCCCAATGCTCCGAATTTGTCATTACAGCTCATTATTATGCTCGTCGGATGATACAAGCCAGGTTTTGATCAAATTTGTTCAGAACTGAACTCTAAATGATGAAAAAACACACACATTATGTAAATATATACACCTTGGACCTCTTAATGTTCTTAATGGCCTTGACTGTTACTCCCCCCTTCCTTGTCCGAGGCGCCCCGGACGAAGGGTGGTGCATGTGCATGGGTTTTGAACTCTGTGTCTATGCATGGCCGTGTCATGTGGCCCTATTATGATGTTTGAGACAATGCGTTGGGTAAAAATATGATGTGCATGATGTGGGAATTGAATGTAGTGTTCAGCGGCTTTTGATGGCAAAGGTAGCTGTTTATGGAACATGAGAGCCTGCAGTTGAATTGCTCTTTCCTTTATTGTGGGTTTTGTGCCTGCAACTAGTTTTGGAACCCATTTATAGGTAGTTTGTTGCATCTGCACCGATTTTGCTTTGGTTTTCACCGGTTTCCAGTGCCATTTGGAAGATTCAGGCTTCTTGTTTTGAGTTTTGTTTTTCCTTTCGAGCTCTGGCATTTGAGCGTTATCATTTTTTGATTGCCATTTCCACTTGGAAGTAGCTTTGGAAGGTTTTATAGATGATGCTGGTTCCGTCTGGAGTTTGCTCTTAGGTAGCCATATCTTGCTCGGTTTGTTGGTCAGCAATGATTTCCTGATCCAGACCTGCTGAATAACCTTGGGGGTTGTTTTTGGTTGAATAGCCGATTGCTTGTTGTCGATGGGGATACTTGGCCACGAGTGATCTATTTTGGCGAATGGAGTCATGTACACGTTAGAGTCGTGTGTGTACCTTAACGCATGTTCTGACCATTCAGTGACTGCATTGTACGTTCTCATCCATGGAACTCCTAAACATATTGATTCTCTGATTTCTCCGTCTTTCATTACAAAAAATTGATGAGGGCAACTATTTCCATCAAGATTGATTGGCAAGTTTACTATCCCCATCGTTGGCATTGTTGCACCATTTGCCGCTCGTAGATCAATTGTGGATTGGACGAGGGGTTCATTTGTTAGCATCCTGTAAGTGGAGAAGTTGACCGCATTCACTCTTGCACCTATGTAAATTAATGCTCGTTGATACCTGCCATGCGGGAGTTTGACATTGATGCGAACATCAATTCCTGTGTGGCATTTCTCATCAGTTTGAATGATAGATATAGGAATTCGAGCCGTGTCCGCTGGTGTAGGAGGTCCTTGTTGTTGTAATGCTTGTTTTATTTTTAAAATCCTGACTTTGGCCTCCTCCTGCGCTTGAGCTTTTGTTTCATTTGCTTTGATCTTGCGTTCCTTCGCAGCGTGTATTTTGGCAAGCATCTCTGTGGTTAGTGGAAAGTTGTATTTCTTTAGTCTGCAACCACTAATACAGTTAGGCATTTCCTCTCCCTCTAATGTTGCAAGTTTGATGGCACCGCTAGATGATATATCGTGAATCACGTAGGGTCCATTCCCTCTCTTTTTGAGTTTTTGGGAATGTTGTTTTAGGGTATACATTAAAACGTAATCCCCAGTAGCAAATTCCTTGCTGATTACATGTTGATCAAAGAATGATTTCATGTTTCGTTTTTGCGCGTAGATTGACGCAACGGCTCTCAATCTAGTTTCATCCAGTTTTTCTAGGACACCTACCTGATTGGATAATTCATGGCCCGTCCATTCTAATTGTTTAGCGACTCGAAGTGTGGGAATAAGGAATTCAAGTGGAAAAATCGCTTGCATTCCATAAAACATGTTGAATGGAGTCGTTCCGATGGATGTTTTGTAAGCTACTCGATACGCCCATAAAGCTGAATGCAGCATTTGATCCCAATCAGCTCTTGATTCGCCGACAATTTTGGTGAGAATTGTCACTAAAATTTTATTCGTACTTTCTGCTTGGTCGTTCGCTTGTGGGTGATAGGGCTCGGATTTCCTATGAATCACCATGAATTCGTCCAGTAGGAATTCGATCACTTTATTGATGAAGTGAGTGCCTCTATCGCTCACGAGCTCAATTGGTAAGCCATATCTCGTGAAAATGTTCTCGTATAAAAACTGTGTTGTCGTTTTTGCATCATTTTTGGCTGTTGCTTTAGCTTCCACCCATTTTGTTAGATAATCTGTTGCCACTATAATGTATTGAGCGTGCGTTTTATACCCCGGAGGCGCTATCGGTCCTACAAAATCTATTCCCCATTTCGCAAACGCTCTTGCCTCCATCATCGGCCTTAACACTAGGTTGGTAATGGGAGACTTTTATGTCCTGGGACACTTTTATGTCCTATTAAGTGACCATTTTCCTTGAATTATGTCAAGATTTTCAAAATGGATTTTGAGGTGGCATCTATCTAGAAATTTGTCTCATGAGCTGAAAAAAACTCGACATTTTTTTGGAATATCAATTCCATCTTTAACATTGTCCTTGCACAACATTTCACAACCTAAACTGTGTGAAAAAACGGGTCCTGTTTTTGGCTTTTTTCAACTTTTTGCAACTATACCACTCTAGAATTTATGTTTCTGAGGTCTATAATGCTAGAGAACTATCTTTAGTAGTCCTCAACATGTCCTGATGCTTCTAGGGAGAAATAAATATTAAAGTTGTAAGTTATGATCAAATTACAAAAATTATCAAATCCTGTTTTTTAGCCAATTTTAGCTCTTCTATGATTTTTTTGATGGATTTCATGATATCCAAATGCATTTTTGATTTTCTATGTTGCATATTGTAACATAAAGCTAACATTCCTTGAGTTTTGGGGCACCTAATACCCTATTTTGCATAATACACAATGATGGTTGATTTTTTCAATAATAGAAGAAAACGAAACATTCTAGTATATCAAGTATAGCTTTTTCAATATTGTTAGTTTCTTGTGACAACTACATGAATTTTCTAGGTAGTAACCATATCTAGTCATAAGAATCAAATTTGGCTAGATATTGAATAGTTTCTATGGGATTCTACAACTCATAATGTTGAACCCAGCTTTTTCATGTTTGCTGTATTTAACACTTCATGTTTGTCCCCAAGATTCCCCTTGGTAAGAGATGTATTATTCTTTTGACATGCTCCATGGCTCCTTATGAACATAAAGGACAATAGGGAACTAAGAAAACATGCATATATTATTTGTATTGAGCGTGGCTATAGAAACTTTGATGATAGGTTTGCAGAATGGTAAAAAATGAACTTTTTTGTACCTATTTATTTTGGCAAAACAAAAAATAGTGAGTAAGAAGAAATCGTATGTTCTGATCACCAACCCATTGACGTTAACTAGGAAATTTATCTCAAGTCCTACAAAAATCCCTAATCTTATTTTTATGCAACAAAACATAAGAAATGACTGTTTTGATGAAAATTCACTGGTCCATCAACTTTGGAGGCTTGGTGTGACCAAAAGATGAGAAATTTTACAAGTTTCTTATTTTTTCCATGTTTAGTAGGCCTTGAAGTATAACCTCATGAAAAGACTTTACAAAATGAGTGGATCTACTATGGTTTTGGAGGTTTTTTTCAAAACCCTGAAAGGACACTTTTATGTCCTGTTAGGTTACCAACCTAGTGTTAAGGGCATATCGTCTCACGCTCTCGGAATTTTTGTTTTCTGGCACTCATCACATCGTTTGACAAACTCTTCGGCATCCATGAATAGTGTAGGCCACCATATGCCCGCAATAAGAATTGCTTTGGCCATTTTATCAGCTGAGAAATGTCCACCCGCTTGTCCGCTGTGTGCTTGCTCTAAGATAGGAATGTATTCCTCTTCAGTCGTACACATTCTCAATTGATGGTCCTTTCCCCTCTTGTAAAGAGCGTCCTCAATCACTACATAGTTTTCTACCTCTTTGATGATTGTTTTGATTCGCGATCTGCTCATCCCCTCAGGAAGTATCCTGGTGGTGAGGTATTCAACGATATAGTTACTCCATCGGGGTGCTACAGACATTTTGAATAGAGTTGCGTATTTTATTGGATTTTGAAGTGTGTATTTAACACAAGATTTGACATGCATGTGAACACTATGTTGCATTTTTGGCCAATACACACCCATTCTCATCAATCGCTAGTACATCTGTGCATGCCCATTGTGAATCCCCGTTGTTTGTACATGAGCCTGGTTTAGGTACAATTCCCGTTCGTCGGGTTCTACACAAAGCCTAAGGATTTGATCCGTTCCTTGTTTATATAACCTGCCCGCTAACATTACCAATGATCTGGATGCTGCGATGGTAGATGGTTGGCTTGTCATATTCAAAGACCCGATAGTTAGCAAAGGAATTAAGTCCTCGCTCCATCTTGGAACCATTTCTATGTTGAAAAGATATGCATTTGGCAGATCATCGTCAACTCCTATAGGGTTTTCTCCATGCATCATTCTAGATAAATGGTCAGCTCTTTGGTGTGTAGTGCCTTTCTTGACCACTACTGTGAAATCAAACTCAAGCAGTATGATGAACCATCGAACAATCCTTCCCGTACTGCAAGGTTTATTCACTAAGTACAGCAGTGCTTGGTGATCAACGAAGAATACAAATTTATTGAAAAGTAAGTAGTGTCTAAACTTTTTCACCGCATAGACCATACCTAATCCCTCCCTCTCAGTTGTCATGTAATTCCTCTCTGCATTGTTCAATTGTCTACTGTAGTAACTTATTGGAAAATCCATGTTGTTCTCTCCAGGTTGTGCAAGTATGCATCCTATTGCATACGCTGATGCATCCACATGAATGTGAAAGATCTTTTTCCAATCCGGAGCTTTCAATATTGGAGCGAAAATTAATCTCTGCTTCAATGTTTGAAAAGCTTCTTCACATTCTTTTGTCCACTCAAATTTAGTTATCAGCGCGTAAAGTGGTTTTGCAATTATAGCGTATGAGTAGATAAAACTTCGATAATATCCACAATGACCCATAAACCCCTGTACCTCCTTCACCCTCACTGGTCGTGGTAGATCAACAATGACGCTGATCTTCTCCATGTTTGTCGAAATCCCGTTTTTGGACACTATATGGCCTAGTATTTTGCCCTGTCTTACCATGAAGACGCATTTTTTTGGGTTCAGGCAAATCCGATACAGTCTGCATTTCTCGAACACCTTGCTCAAATGTTCTATGTGCTCCAGTCTTACAAGGGAGTGAACGCACAAGTCATCCATGTAAATTTCTAAGAATTGTCTTAGATATTCTTTAAAAGCATGACCCATTAGCCTCTGAAATGTAGCTGGTGCATTTGTTAGGCCAAAAGCCATTACCCGGAATGCAAAAATACCCCATTCTGTTGCGAAGGCTGTTTTGTGTTGATCCTCTTGCTTTATTGCGATCTGGTTGTAACCCGAAAAGCCATCTAAGAAGGTATATGCCTCTTTGCTTGCTACTCTTTATATTACATGATCAGTAATGGGTAGGGGATAGTTGTCTCGAATTGTAGCAGCGTTTACTTTCTTGAGATTGACACACACTCTCAACTTTCCGTTTTTCTTTGGGATCACCACAATCGGTGATACCCAATCGGTGTGTTCAATTTCGTAAATGAACTCTGCCTCCTTAAGTTTATCTATCTCCTTCTTGATCGTTTTAGCAAATGTTTCATTGTAAGTATAGGGACGTTGTCTGCTGGGTTTCGCGTCATTCTTAAGGGGTATCGTGTGTTGACAGATACTAGGATCCACCCCCTTAAGATCTTTGTACGACCACGCAAACACATCTCTATATTGTTTAAGAGTAGCTACCAAAATCTTTTCCTCTTCGTCAGTAAGATCTGTGGAAATATATGCAAGTTTTGGATCTTCTCCTGGCTGCGCTAGATCTATTCGTTTGGCTTTTTTCAGGACCTTTGTACGATATACCCGGTTCTTTCAATTCCCTCATAGGTTGTTGCACTATGATTTTCCTATCTTGTATGGTATATTTCTTATAATGGGATGGTGCATCTATCTTGTCAGACCCGTATTGTCATTTGTTTCAAAGTCGGTTGTCCATATGTCTCTTAGGGTTCGCTTGAGCTTATCGTACTCTATTTTCCTCTCTGTTTTGGTCATTTCGGACCCCGTTTTCCTCTCCCTTCGCGACTTAGTCATCCGCTTTTCGTGTCTGTTCTTCTTCTTGTTTTCCCATGGTTTAGTTTTGGTGAATCTACCGGTGACCACGTCTTTGACACAATCCTCAGCTTTGACACAATCCTCAGCTTTGACAAGTTTTAGATATCCCGTTCTGTCATTGACAAGAGGCATAGGATTATGCTTATTTGCTCTTGATTTTCTAGCTCTCTTGGATTTATACTGCTCCTGTCGACTAGGTTTTTGGTTATGAAACTCGTAAAACCTGTCCTGTCTCATTCTATATTTTTCGTTTGTCTCTGATGCGCTTGATCTTTCATCATCAGCCTCTATCAGTTGATTTTTGTCGTCCAATGATGGAAGGTCACAGCATAGTGAATCCGTAAATTCCTCTTCTGTTTTAATCCTATCGTTCACTGCAGATACCTCATCAGTTATTCGTTTACACCCAGTCTCATGTGGAGGTTCTTCCTGTTCCTCGTTTTCTGATCCCGACTCAAGGATAACAGCCATTTGTAACGTTACTAGGTCGTATCCTTCTTCGTCACAAAATTTTGTAGGTGTGCATTCGTTAACACATACGTCCAAGGTTGACAATATTTGAGTCCACCCGAATGGCTCAAATAGATGTTCCGGGAAAGGTTCTGGGAAATAAGCCTCGTCTTCGACAGATCTTTCCAGAACGCACTCCTCTTGGATTAGCTCACCACAATCGGATGCTCCACACATCCAGATATGCGCTTTTGTTTGCATCCATGCGGGTATTTCTTTTTCATTTACAGTGGTAGAATTAAATTCTTGCGTTGGTGTTTTCGAAACGTCTCTATAGCTGTGATCCTTCATGTTGATTTTCGTAATTAGTTCCTCGTGCCTTAGGTAGATTTGATCGTAACCCAATCCTGTATCATTTTGAGTTGACGCATGAATGGTCGTTCCAAAATAATATCAAAGTTGTTCGTTTTCTCGAAATCCACCACAACAAAGGTGTGCTCATAGTTAATTCTACATGAAGTTACAATTATTTGTTCCAAGATCCCCAACGGCCTCTCTACATACCCATCTGCGAGTTGCAGTTTCATCCTAGTTTTTCGGAGAGCTGGACGGCCCCACTTTTCCTAGATTTGCTTTGTAGCAATAGCCACTCCAGCTCCACTGTCTAGGATAGCTATTGTTGTTATATACTGATACTCAACAGGTAATGTTGTGTTACCCTCCTCTCCTTCGCAGTAATCTCCGACCTTGTTTATGGGCACTGGTCGGGCTTTGGGTTGGCTTTTTTGTTCGTTTTCTCTTCCCGGAGGGTTTGTTGGAAGAGGAATCATTACTCCCTTTTGCTCCATATGTTTTGCCATGTCTTCCCACAAATGTGGTTTGACTCTCAAGAGTTCAGACAGCGTGATGGTGCATGTTATAGGTGTCGAGAGCATCTCTTGAAGACTCTTGGAGTCGACCATACGTGGGATAGTTCTTATCTGGGATGGAACTAACCTTATCTCCGATCGTGCCTCATGTTCACCTATAAATGAAGGCAGAGTTTTCAAGGATTGGGCTTTGCTTTCTACCAAAATTTTCGTTCCCGCATCCCCATACAACGAGTGTATATCGGCTGGAAAAAATCCGTTATCCATGTTAATTTCAAGAATTGCAGCAGATTGTAAAGTCGCGCTTCCATCTTTCTATTTCTAATGGTTTCCCATAAGTGTTGCGGCCATTGTTCTTCCACCTCTGGAATTGGCATCATCGTCATTGATTTAGCGTCATCAGTCCTGTTTGGTACAACTCGATGATCCAGTGGCAATACTGTTTCTGGCTTGGGATCGTTTAATCGTTTTGGTTCATTGATTTTTAGCTTTTCTCGCTCTTTGTGAATCAATACTTCTTGTTCTGGGGTTCTAGCGATTTTAGGTTCCATCAACGCCTGGGCTGTCTCAATGAGGTGTTTACACATTTCCAAACCCTTCGTTTCCACTTCTGGTTGAGGATAAGTCAACCATCTTTTCTCTAAGGTTTGGTTTGTTTTTAGCCTTGCTTCGTATGCCTGTAATAGAGCATCTAACGACTCTAGCACTTTGTCAACCAAGACTGATCCGCCTGAGGACGCTTTCCTCGGTTTGTTGATGACCTCAATTGTCTTACTCTCTCTCTCTTGTTTGAGTTGTTCCTTCGTTTCATGCAACTCGTTTTGCATGGCAATTTGCGTTTTTAACCTTCTTGCTTTTATCTTGTCTCGTTTTGCCTTCCAGGATTTTTGTTGAGTTCTAACAGATAAACTCTCATTTTCTGTTGGTATGGGAAACTCGACCTTTTCCTCCAAAGTTTCGTTTTTTCCTAAGTCCTTAGTTTGGGCTCTGGTTATCGCGTTGATTTGGATCATAGGATCGGTTTCTGATCCACTGCTAGCGCTTGGTATCGCCCCCACAATATTGATAGTCATTTTTCCCTTGTTGTCCGGATTCTTCAGACAATCTGGTAATATGTGATTCACGCCACATCCGTCACAAAATCCAAAAATTTTCACTCTTTCGCCCTTGAAAGGACAGCTACGCTCCCAATGATCCGTACTTCCACAGCTATAGCACTGTCCAATTGTTGGTTGATTTGGAGCAGGTGGTCCCATAGGTTGTCCTGCTCTATTGGGATATCCTCTTGGTTTGTAATTCTGGTTTGTAATGAACATTAACGTTCTCTTGTCTACCAAATATTGATCTCTCGAAGGTTGGGGTATATACATTGGTGGTGCCATACCCTCGCTATTTCCCCACGGTTGATATGCTTCGTCCGTGTATATTCGTGATTCGGGTTCAGTTGCGTAAGGCTCATTTGGTTCCTTGTAATAAGACACTTGAAGTTTACTATTCGTTCCTGGTGATGCTTCACAAGGTTGAGCATATCTAATCATGGCTCTATTTTCCTGTGGTAATGGAGGTTGTTGACCCAACACAGGTTGAGGTCTGTCTGCTCCCGCTACCAAATTCATATTTGGTCCAACTTGATACCTTGGAGGAGGTGGTTGGGATGGTCCAGCTGGAGGTCCATACGATCTTTCCCTCACAAAATTTTTGTTATAAAAACACTCTTCAGTGCTATGATTAGTCCATTTTTGCTCTATGGCACACCATTTCAGTACTCGTCCACTCACAACTGGAGCTTTAGGTTGTTGTGTGCACCATGGCGTCGGATGATCCCACCCGCATGCCTCACACTTCCTCGTCTGAGACTGTCTCATCACCGGATTTGATCTCACATGTTGTTGCATTCTCTTTGTTACCTCCTCTATCAATTGGTCAGCTGTCGGCATCGAGGACGCCTGAGCATCTTTTTTAGTAGAGGGTTCGCTCTTAATCGATGAGGAGCCATTGGCTATTGAATCAGTGTCCTCGGACACTTCCCCATATGCTTTGCAGTTGTCGACAAGATATAATGCTTCCCTTATAACCTGCTGAAATGTGCTACAGACCTTCAAGTGAAGGTCCTTTTTCAAGGTTTCATTCCTCAGTCCTTCAACGAAGAGCACAGACAATCTATCGTCCTGCGGTAATTCTCTTCTCGGACATCTCTCAATGTATTGCTTGAATCTCAAGGTCGCTTCCTTCACTTTTTCATTCTCCCTTTGTTTAAAAGCATATATCTGCGATACAGTATTATGCTTTATACCCCGTTTTGACAAATTCTTCTACGAACTCGCGCAATACATGTTCAATATTTGGAAAAATTTCAGGGTTAAGGCCGTCCCTTCCATGTTAAGGCCGTCCCTTCCAAGGTCAGCCCGAATCCCTCGTATTGAGTATGGAAATCAGTGATCTGTTCCGCTCTTAAGACTTGCTTGAAAAGCGATACATGGGCATACGGATCCCCCGAGCCGCTATACTTCTTTGGCATGCACTTCGCTACTTGGGAAGGTCTGATCCGCCTATGGTCTGCGGTCACTCTCATTGCTCCCATGTCCTGACTTAATCGTTCTCGTACATCAGGGAGGTCGTAGGTTGCTCTCGTTGACTCACCCGCCCCAAGTCTACTACTAGGTGGCAAATGTGATGGGATGGATGCGAATGTCGGACCGACAGCCATATGTGTAGAGATAGGAACCGTACTACCTCGATTCGTAGCCATCGATTCTCTGGAATGTAACGTTCCCATGGGGCTTGGCATCAAATAATGAGGTCGTCTGAAAGAATCAGCTACATGAGTCCTCCCTCCACCTGTGGTTAACGGTTCTGGCACAACAATTGTAGGTGCTGTTCTAAGAGGGCTTAGAGTGACATAATAATGGTGAAGTGGTCCCCCAAAGTACGTATAACCCTCCAATTCTTTTTTGTCGATTGCTGCATATCGTCTTCCATACTTGTCATATGCAGCAATTTTCATTTCCGCTCCCTCTGTGTAGGTGAAGACATAAAGTTTTTTCCGCTCAGTCATCTCCCCAACGTAGGGTTCCTCACATCTATAATAGAGATCTTCTCCATTATTATACTTATATAGCCCCAGGTAGACATTATCAGTGTTGATTCGCATCGTTTCGTTTTCTCGCCTTAATTTCACATTCGGTAAGCTCATTGTTGGAGCCCTTTCCTCATGTTCCTCGTCTATTTTGGATTTCGTGCCCATCAATCCCCACTTGTCCACAATGTTAGGGTTTGAAGGGGATCGGGGAGCACCACAGACGGAGAGTGAGAGAGAGAGAGAGAGAGAGAGAAGGAGACACACACGCAAATGTGGGTGGGGAGACAGTGAAGTGGCAGCTCCCCCTATACAGTATACTCACTATAAGTATAGGGTAACAATGGGCGGGCGCCCATGACCTGGGCGACTGGTCAAGGCACATAGGCCTTAACCCCAACAACCTCCCACTTAAAGGCCGATGTGCCTTTAAGCAAGATCTACTAGTGTACAACTAATAGAAGGTGAGATATTCTCTCAACCTATGCCCACTGACTCTCGATGAGCTAGTGCATCCGGCTCTACTGATAGACAAACATCTCGCTGCGGAAGCCACACAGAGCAAGCTCCAAGCTTTGCAAAGAGTCTACAAGAGCTCATGCACTCCTGCAAGTATCGGTCCAATACCTGCAAACCTCCCCTATGCTCTATGCCAAGATTAGTCATCGAACAACTAATCAACCCTGCTGCAAATGCTCCCGCTCCCACTGCAGCTGCTATGTCGGATCAGCATCTCGTACATGAGGACACCGAACGTTGATGCAACCCTGGCAACCTCTGCCACCTCCAACTCAGAACTCAACTCATGGAAATCTTGTCCCCTATCATAGAGACCATGGCACTCTGACTCCGAGCTCTGGAGTGACTCCTCGTGTCCACCACATATCACATGTGTACCAAGAGTATCCATCTGTCCTGAATCTGCATCAAGCTCTGGAATATCACATGTGTACCAAGAGTATCCATCTGTCCTGAATCTGCATCAAGCTCTAGCATAAGCATATCAAGAAATGACTCCACAATAGCCGACATCTCAGCATCCATGTGAGTCATCTCTGTCATCACCTCTGATGACTCATCCTGCTGTGACTCACTAGAGCTGTCCCGCTCTACCTGCGCATCCGTAGACGCAACCTGCACAACAAGATCACTGTTCTGCACTCCATGCAAAGCATCCTGCAACCCACAAGCAAAAGAGACTCACCTGCTCTCTCGCTCTCTACCTGGCTGCATGATCATAGAGACAACACCGTCTCTCGCGTGATCCACATGCAATGGGTAACCTGTACCACTCCTGGCACCTCTCGCAATCACTAGCAAACCCAAATGCATCACAAAATCTCGCTCTTGTAGCGAAATCTGACATCCACAATCTCTAAGCTGACCAATCGAGATCAAAATCACTGTCAAATCTGGTACATAGCGCACATGTCGTAACAAGTAAGATGCACCACTCGGTAATGACAGTCTCACATCTCCTGCACCTGCTATCGCATGCACCGATCCATCAGTCAAACGTACACCGCCAAGCATCCCGCTAGAATAGCTACAAAACCATTCATGATGCGGCGTGGCATGAAACATAGCATCTGCGTCTAGCAACCACTGCGAAGGGAGTGCACTATCCACATGTATAGCATCTGCGTCTAGCAACCACTGCGAAGGGAGTGCACTATCCACATGTATAGCATCTCGTGCATAGCTCAAGGTAAAAGTGACATCCCCGTCACTAGTATACTCCGACACTACATGTGCCTCAACTGTTAAAGCAACTGAGTCCATGGCATCACTACATACATCTCTGAGACTGCCATGTCTCCTATGATGTCGCATACGACAAAAACAACGCCGTCTAACGTGTCTAGAATGACCACAATACCAACATGTCACCTGTTGGCGTTCTCGTGAATGTACATGTCTCACACGAGTCCGTGATGACTCAGATCTATCATACATATCATGTAATCTGCTCCAAAGTGAGCGTAGATAGTGCCATCTCCTCTAGCTCCTGCCACTGATCGTCAGACATGTTTGAAGGTCTACCTACATCACCCTTCAATGGTCGATGCAACCCTCGCTGTGTCAATGCATCGAGCATACACTCTCTCCATGCCGCAAAGTCTGACCCATCAAACACGCGCATCTATGAGAGGTCACAATCTGATCGATCACCTGTCTCTGTCATGAGCACAAGTAGCAAGCTAGATAGCAAAACCACCTCACCAACAACAATTGGAAACTGTCTACCAATATGGCCAGAAACGCAATGTAAACCTGTGAGACACACTCCAAAATAGAGCTCCCGCAATGTCAATACAAGCCTCGCATGCTCTAGTATCACTCTGCAATCTGTGAGCTTATCACCAAGCCCACACTGTGCGGTATCTGTTAAGTATGGAGCCTGATTTACCCTTGTAATTTTCTGTGGTAAAAGCGCACATTTGTAAGGCCCCCATTATGAGGAGAACCATCGTGCGTGAAGGAAAATCACTCACCGGAAACCAAAATTTTCACGGACAAGAATCAAGGGCAACTTTAAAGGCCTCGGGGGCGGAGGCCCTTGAGATTTTTTTTCGCCGGAATATTCTTTTTCGCCGGAATATTATGGCAGGACGGCGGCCGAAAAGTGGTCGGAAAACAACCGGTCGGTTGGCCGGTGGCCGGTAGTCAATGATCGATGGCCGGTGGTCGGGAGTCAATGGCCGGTGGCCGGTGGCCGAATGCAATGGCCGGTCGCCGAATTCAAAAGCGGACTTGTCTTCTCAAGGGCGGCCACACATGGGCGGATTGGAGGGTCCGATTTGGACTTATTCGCACAAGGGCGGCTACACATGGCTGTCTCTCATAAGAGAGGGCAGCCCTTTTGGCCTATAAAAGGAGGCCATTTCTACGCAACAAGGTGAGTGTGAGGTGGTGAGAGTGAAGCAAGGCGGGAGCTCCATTAAGGGTATAATCCCTTTGTAAACTACTTCTTGTTTTGAAGTACTAAAGTCATTGAGTGACTGCTTTCCCGTGGACGTAGCCCACATTGGGTGAACCACGTATATCATGTGTACTCTCTCTCTCTCTACTCTATAATCTCGTGTATATAAATCTGTCTCTCTCCATTAAGTAATCTACTCAATTATCTATTTAGCTACGTCTTATTTCCTAACAACTGGTATCAGAGCAAGGTTTGCTCGTAGCTAAATTATCTCAAGGAAAGAATTCCTTGAATTGAGTGGGAGTTATGGCGGAGGAAGGGGAGCTCAAGATTGAGAAGTTCAACGGCAAAAACTACCAACATTGGAAGATGCAGATTGAAGACTATCTCTACCAGAAGGACCTCTATTTGCCACTAGGTGCTCTTGCGAAGAAGCCCGCAACAATGGCAGATGAAGCATGGATTGTCTTTGATCGAAAGGTACTGGGAACAATCCGGTTAAGCTTGGCGTCAACGGTGGCCTTCAATGTTTCGGAGATGAAGACCACGGAGGACTTGATGAAGTCACTTGACGACTTCTACGAGAAACCATCGGCATCCAATAAGGTATTTTTTATGAAGCGCTTGTTCAATCTAAAGATGGCAGAGAATGGTTCAGTTGCAGAACACCTAAATGACTTTAACAGAAACATAAGTCAACTTCGATCAGTGAAAATCAATTTCGATGACGAAGTGCGAGCTCTCCTTATACTATCATCTCTACCGGATAGTTGGGACAGCCTTGTGATGGCTGTAAGTAATTCTATCTCTGACACAAATACTCTTAAGTTTGATGATGTTGTGGGTGTTCTCCTAAGCGAGGAAATGCGAAGGAGAAGCAGAGGGGAATCATCAAGTGCTGCACTATCAGTGGAAACAATAGGAAGTCTTAAGGAGAGGTTCAAAAACCAAAAGGGTCGTGATCGCTCAAGGCGGAGCAAGTCACGCACAAAGTCAGTTCTTGAATGTTGGAACTGCGGCAAGAAGGACCACGTCAAGAAGGATTGCTGGTCCAAGAAGAAGAAGGAGACAGAGTCTCAAGACAACAAGCCAACATCGGAGGCCAATGTGGCAGGTAAAGTAGAGCAAGATGCTCTAATTCTCTCATTAGACAATGTGTCTAATTCCTGGATAGTAGATTCCAGGGCTTCATTCCATGCGACACCACACAAGCAACATTTCCAAGACTACACCAAAGGTAATTTTGGGTATGTATACTTGGGAGATGATGAAGCTTGTGAGATTGTCCGCAAAGGTACAGTTTCTGTCAAAACTGCTAACGGAAATGAATGGAAGCTTAAAGATGTTAGGCATGTTCCTTCTCTTCACAAAAATTTGATCTCTACAGGACAATTGAACGATGAAGGTCACAACATTGCATTCGGAAACAAACGGTGGAAGATCTCAAAGGGATCTTTGGTGGTTGCCAAGGGTGAAAAAGTCTATACACTTTACTTGTGTACTGTTAGCACGCAACCTTCAGCTTGTGCAGCAACTACAGAAGTTGACAGTGCGGTGTGGCACTACCAACTTGGGCATATGAGTGCCAAAGGAATGCAAATCCTTCAAACAAAGAAGCTTCTACCAGGTTTGGAAGAAGTGGACTTAGAGTTCTGTGAAGATTGTGTTTATGGTAAACAGAAGAGGGTAAAATTTCAAAAATCAGGAAATGAAAGAAAAAATAAAAAACTTGAGTTGGTTCATTCTGATGTTTGGGGTCCTGCAAGTACACCATCACTTGGTGGCTCATTGTACTATGTAACATTCATAGACGATGCGACTAGAAAAACATGGGTTTATGCCATGAAGAATAAATCCGATGTATTTTCCATATTTCAAAGGTGAAAAGCCTTTGTGGAGAATGAAACAGGTACCAAGGTTAAATGCCTCAGATCCGACAATGGAGGCGAATATTGCAGCCAAGCTTTTGAAAGCTTTTGTGCTAGCAATGGCATTCGGAGGCAAAGGACAACCCCAAGGACACCTCAACAAAATCGGTGATGAGTACATGGAGCTTGAGGACGGTGAAGACTCAAGGACTGCAAACGGTGACAATGTGCAACAACGTCAACCAAATGAGGAGCCTCAACCTATTCCCCGAAGATCTACAAGAGCAAGTAGACCTCCAGAAAGGTTTGTTCCTTCCTTCAACCATCTCTTGATCTCAGATTTTGGAGAGCCGGAATCATATGAAGAAGCTATGCAACATGAATCCAAAGAAGAATGGACGAAGAGCATGCAAGTGGAGATGGACTCACTACATCGCAACCAAACATGGGAGTTGGTTGAGTTGCCTAAAGGTAAGCGGGCACTTCAAAACAAATGGGTGTACAAGCTAAAGGAAGCAGAAGGTGGGAAGAAAAGGTACAAGTCTAGGCTTGTGGTAAAAGGTTTTTCTCAAAAGAAAGGTATTGACTTCAATGAAATATTTTCTCCTATTGTAAAAATGAACTCAATTAGGCTTGTCTTAAGCCTTGTGGCTGCTCATGATCTAAATCTCGAGCAAATGGATGTAAATACGGCATTCCCTCACGGTGAATTAGAGAAGGAAATCTACATGCTTCAACCAAAGGGGTATGAAGTAAAAGGTAAGGAGAAAATGGTTTGCAGATTAAAGAAGAGCTTGTATGGTTTAAAGCAAGCGTCAAGACAATGGTACTTGAAGTTTGATCGATGGATGTTGGATCATGGATTCACAAGATGCAACTCGGATCACTGCGTCTACACGGAGAATTTGGGAGATGGGAAATTCATCATCCTAATGTTGTATGTTGATGACATGCTGATTGCAAGTGCTAGCATGCAGGACATCAAAGACCTAAAAGAGGAGCTGTCCAAATCTTTTTCAATGAAAGATTTAGGTGCTGCAAAGAGGATACTTGGTATGAAAATATCAAGGGACAGGACGAAGAAGACAATAAAGCTATCTCAAGAAGATTACATCAAGAAGGTACTAGAAAGGTTTGCAATGCAAAATATAAAACCAGTTTCTACACCTTTGGCTGGTCATTTTAAACTAACGAAGGATATGTGTCCAAAGACACAAGAGGAGATAGCCTATATGTCTAAAGTTACATATGCTGCAGCGGTCTAATGTATGCTATGGTCTGGACAAGGCCAGACATTGCACATGCAGTGGGAGTTGTGAGTAGGTTCATGGACAACCCAGGTAAAGAGCATTGGCAAGCCGTGAAGTGGATACTTAGGTATCTAAAAGGGACAACAACAAATGCTTTGTATTTTGGAGGAACTGATATTTTTCTAGAAGGGTATGCTGATGCAGATATGGCAGGTGACAAAGATACTCGAAGGAGCACTACTGGCTATGTGTTCACGGTTGGAGGCACAGCAGTAAGCTGGGCTTCAAAGCTACAGAAAGTGGTTTCACTTTCTACCACGGAAGCAGAGTATGTAGCAATGACAGAGGCAAGCAAAGAAATTCTGTCGCTTCACAGATTCTTAGAAGAGCTTGGATTCAAACAAGACAATTGTGTCTTGTACAGTGATAGCCAAAGCGCTATCCATCTTGCAAAGAACTCAGCCTTTCATTCAAGGACAAAGCACATTGAGGTGAGATATCACTTCATACGCACTCTTTTGGAAGAGGGACAACTAAAGCTAGGAAAGGTGCATACAAGTGAAAATCCTGCAGACATGTTTACAAAGGTGGTCAACAAGGAGAAGTTGAGCTTTTGCTCATCTTCAATCGGCATTCAAGGATAAGAAGCCAAAATGGAAAGCAGTCACAGGTTTGGTTTGAAGATCAGTCTCCAAGTGGGAGATTGTTAAGTATGGAGCCTGATTTACCCTTGTAATTTTCTGTGGTAAAAGCGCACATTTGTAAGGCCCCCATTATAAGGAGAAGCCATCGTGCGTGAAGGAAAATCACTCACCGGAAACTAAAATTTTCACGGACAAGAATCAAGGGCAACTTGAAAGGCCTCGGGGGCGGAGATCCCTAAGACTTTTTTCGCCGGAATATTCTTTTTCGCGAGAATATTATGGCCGGATGGCGGCCGAAAAGTGGTCGGAAAACAACCGGTTGGTTGGCCAGTGGCCGGTAGTCAATGGCCGATGGCCGGTGGTCGGAAGTCGATGGCCGGTGGTCGGAAGTCAATGGCTGGTGGCCGGAAGTCAATGGCCGGTGGCCGGAAGTCAATGGCTGGTGGCCGGTGGCCGGTGGTCGGAAGTCAATGGCTGGTGGCCGGAAGTCAATGGCCGGTGGCCGAATTCAAAAGCGGACTTTTCTTCTCAAGGGCGGCCACACATGGGCGGATTGGAGGGTCCGATTTGGACTTATTCGCACAAGGGCAGCTACACGTGGCTGTCTCTCATAAGAGAGGGCAGCCCTTTTGGCCTATAAAAGGAGGCCATTTCTACACACATTTCATAGTGTGAAGTTGATGCAACAAGGTGAGTGTGAGGTGGTGAGAGTGAAGCAAGGCGGGAGCTCCATTAAGGGTATAATCCCTTTGTAAACTACTTCTTGTTTTGAAGTACTAAAGCCATTGAGTGGCTGCTTTCCCGTGGACGTAGCCCACATTGGGTGAACCACGTATATCGTGTGTACTCTCTCTCTCTCTACTCTATAATCTCGTGTATATAAATCTGTCTCTCTCCATTAAGTAATCTACTCAATTATCTATTTAGCTACGTCTTATTTCCTAACAGTATCGATGCATACACACGCACAGATCTCCCACCTGCAGAGAACACCGCACGGAAATGCTGAGTGCAACCCGCAATCTCTACCTAGATCGCATAAATGATGCACATAAAACTCCTGGGAAAATTTCGCCAGAGTTTCGACGCACAATGGCTATCAACACAAAATAACCATTGTCCTACAAGCTCAATACAATGAGCAATCAATGCGCATCAAACTACACTCAACATACATGCATAAGCTCTGCAAAAGTATGGCAAATAATGCTCGAGATCACAAGACTCTCCCACCCGAGAGAAAACCACTGTCTCAAGCAAAGAAAGATACACAACTCCTCACCCTTGCGAGAGTGGATACAAAAACACAAAACTGTGTACAAACTGACAAAACCTATCAAAGTGAGAGTAAACACTCGATCACAAACTATGGCGAGAATCTGGGAAAAATTCGACAGAATTTCCCCTCAAAACTGAGCAAAAAACTCAAGTACAATCTCTACCATAAACCATAACACTACTCAATGCCAATGAGTAGAAATGCCAAAATGGCTCCACATTTTCACATACAATGGCAATCTGCACTCAACGTACATCAACGGAGTGACTGCGCATAAGCAAACGCCAAAAGATTTGCAATCCGGAAGCTTATTCAATGCGAAAACAATGCTCTCAAGAGAGCTCACCGGCACTTGAAAGTGCTCGCCAAAATGCATATATAATGGGCATCAACCATGTGCCATAACCATATGCAAACCATCTGCAAAGACCATGAATCCAAGCACAAAATCACTGCCAAAGTATCCTGTGAAAACCAGTGAAAGAAGCTCCACCTGTGTGCTCCAAAAACCTGCGTTTCTCAAGAGACCGCTTCGGTGGTGTGTAAACGCCTCCGTACTTCGTTGCCCAAGTCTACCAAAAAACCCTTAAACCACAAGCTTAACACAAGCTGCAATTGCATCTTCAGCTCAAAATTTATGCACTCAACTTCAAGCATCTCCCGTGCTTCCAAAAGTGCATCAAACTCGCACACAATGCGACAACATAAAATCTGGAATTTCTGTATATAGTCAGTCTGAGCTGAATATCAGCAAAACGGTGAGGAATTTGCAAAAAGTTTCTTCTGCAAAGTTGTAGACCACGTCGAAACGGATGGGCAGGGAGGACAGAATTCTCAGATCTGCATTCTACAAGGAGAAAAACGAATCTGAAAATAGTGCTGCTGCACACACAATTTTTAGGGCAGCACCTTCACTTACACACAATCTTCCACACTCCTTTTTGAGCTTCCACAAGAGCATACATCACTCTCAACTGAGCTCACAAGCTCCCATTGCATTCTCACAAAGCTTCCAAGCTTTCTTAATCTCATTACCGTCGAGAGCGAGCGAGCTATCGCCTCGAAGCTCTCAAAGCCGTCGTGCTCTCCGCGGTCACCATAGCTCTGATACCAATTGAAGGGGATCGGGGAGCACCACAGACGGAGAGTGAGAGAGAGAGAAGGAGACACACACACGATGTGGGTGGGGAGACTATGAAGTGGCAGCTCCCCCTATACAGTATACTCACTATAAGTATAGGGTAACAGTGGACGGGCGACCATTCAAGGCACATAGGCCTTAACCCCAACAGGGTTTAGGACTACCAAATACATGATACCCTCTTCATCTAGGTACCTGCCTCCGCTATAGCTAACATGCACCAAGTCCGTGAACTCGCTTGGTCTATGTTCTATTTTCACACAGTAGCGGTCCATACCGTCTTTGTATATCTTGGCACCTTGCTTGTTGTCATATTGATACTTGATGAACAATAGGTTTAGCGTGGCCGAGGGGTCTGATGGTCCTGCGGCCATGTTTTCTCTTCCGTTTAGTTTTATTTTCCCCAAGTGTTCTGCGAAACTCTCTGAAGATCTCTCTGAAGAAGTATCTGAAATGACTTCTTCAAGGATCGGTTCCAATTGGCGTACTATCCCTTGGTTTACACTCTCCTCCGTTGACGCGACACTCGTTTGATATGCTAAATCTAGGTGTCTGGTGTTGATGTGTTTTCCTGATCTCAAAAACATGAAGAAAGTGGGATTTACTGACCGAATCCAAACCTCTTACCTGGAGATGGAAAAATCTTTCAATTCAGGTGATTGCATGGGCTGTTACTCGACCGGTCTCTGCAAATGAATACACTGGATGGCTATGAGATCACTGTATCATTCCAACTGTTATTAGATTCAACACTTCAAAATGATCTTAACACAATTTTGCTTGCAGATTATTGACAATATGTCCAATTTGAGTTCTGAAAACTCCTGGTATCTTGTGTAACCTAGGTTTATGATCATGTCAAAAATGAGCTAGATCTGGGCCAGAGGTACACCGATCGCGATCGTACTTCTGAGCCCAAATCAGCTGAAACTTCACCAGCTTGTTCACTTGGCTACTTTAGGACTACCTGCCAAATCTTTTTGAATTTGGACTCAAAAAAGTCAAGAATTCACAGTTTCTTGGTCTGAAGTGCCTGATTTCCTGAATCTGTCAATTTGACTAGATTTTGGTGTTTGTTTTGGCATTTGAAAGCTATCTGGGGTTGTCCTGTGTACAGGCTATCCCTCTGTATAGTTTCTTCCCAGTTTTGATGTGTCTTGGTCTACTGAAAGTCAATTTCTATGCTAGTTTAGCAGTTTTTGACTTAGATCTGTATTCAGTGGTTTTAACCAGTTTTTTTGTGGTTTTTTGACCCTAGGTCCTTTAGACTTTTATGTTTGTATACACTTGGGGAGTCCACAAATGAAATTTGGTCAAAATCTGGGACTTAGGTACACCGATCGCGATCGTACTTCTGAGCCCAAATCAGACCAAATTTGGCATGCTTGTAGACACTGATGTTTTAAAGCTATCCCCCTACTCTTTTTGCATTTGGATCACCAAAAGTCAAGATTTTGCAGTTTCTGGGTCCGTCACGCTAGTTTTACACAAGTGGCCTGATTCCCTTGATTTTTGATGTTTTTGGGTGTGGTTGCTTTAGACAAACTTGTTTGGAATCTTATCAGGAAGGCACATGTCAAATTTGGTTCAAATCTGACATTGAGGTACACCGATCGCGATTGTAGTACCTGGGCCAAATCTGATGAAATTTTGTCTGCTCCCTCTGACAAGTGTTTCCTAGTGTTTTGTGCTACCACTCTGTGATTTGAATCAATATCAATCCTGTTTGGTCAGATTTTCAGAATTTCAGAGTCCTATGGCTTTTTCGGCCAAAGTTATGGTTTTCTGGTTTCTCGACTCTAACTTTTGCCCCAAATCTGATCGGAATGTGATTTGCTTATCCTACTCCTAAGTACAAAACTAAAAAAACATAAGAAAATGAATCAAACAAAACAAACACGACGGATTTCGGGTGAGATTTCAGTACTCAATCGAATTAGAGAAATTGAAGAGCAAAAATGCTTAAACACGTTCACTCACAGCTCCCTAAATCTCCTAAGAGAGGGTCTAGCCGGTTCACTGGCTCTAGATTCCCCTAGGCCCTAAACCCTTGTCTAGCAGCCTAACTGAGGTGTAAAATGGATTTGTGGATTGATCTTTTTTAAGGAGTCTAACTGCGCACTCGGTCACTCATCACCTAAGGTGCATTCCCAGGCAACGGCGCCAATGTTTGCAGGTCGCCGCGACGGATGTCCATAGCATAGCTCTCAAGCATCAACATAATATTATCGATATAGGGGAAGCGACTCGGATGAGGCATGGAGACTCACTAGGGTGTCAATCCTAATGAAGTGAACTCGAAGAGATGCAACTACTAACTCTACAAGAAAATCGAACGCACTAAAGCCAAGTAATCTGCCTATGTCCTTCTACATAGCTCTACAGTCATCACGCTCGTTCGCCATGCAAATCATATCGGAATCGCACGAAAATTGAAGGGAAGCTATAGGGGACTATCAGGAACATATCCTATCACTGTCACAGCATTCTGAGAAGGTACAACGATCGCGATCGTTCGTCCCAAAGTACGCAAAAACAATAAACGATTGATCCTAAAGGGTTGTTCTAAGGTCCCTAAAGCCCCTCCTGGGGTCGAAACGACATAAAACACGCATATAGACACTCAAAACAACGATTTAAGGCCTCAAACTCATAGTCGAAAACCTACACCGAATCTTGAATGATTACACTTAACTGAAAGAGCAAGAGGAGAGGAACACAATGCAATAATCAAATCTGAATTTGGATTACCGTAGGCGTAATGGCGAAGATTACAAGTTTGAACAAGAAGAAGCTCTCAAACGTACGCTGTCTTCTCAGTTCTCCATTCAAAAGATTATCCAAAACTTACAGAAATTGACCTTTATAGATTAGGTCTTTGCAAACAATGGCTTGTCCGGCCATAAGCTCCTACTCTTAAAACTGGCTCTCTAATATACAATTGCTCCCAAAAGAATAATCATACATCCTTGATAATTTCCCGGCTTAGAGATGCTTCTTTACAAAAGAATTTTACAATGGTTTCTCAGGAAATTATGGTCCTTCTGGCGACGGCCGCCAGTTGCTTCTTCCGCCAAACAAGTAGATTCACCTTTCAGGGAATTTAACATTGGCAACCATGCAATCAAACCATGATGCCCCTAGGATTACATCCTCATGCTTGAGAGGAGAGATGAAGAAATCCTCCTTGTCTACATAGCTTTGGACATGGATCCTCAATTTCTCAATAAAAGGAGTGACTACAGATTCTTGCCCCTTGAAAGCACCATCAGTAGGTAGGACATCTCCCATCTCATAGGCTTGGATGCCTAGCTTGGTGGCCAACTCTCTGGATATGAAATTTTGAGTACAACCAGGGTCAAAGAGAATAAAAGCATCATGTTCTCTTACCTTTCCCCAAGCATGGCACAGAGGGGATCCTTTGTGATGAGCATCCTCTTCTTGAATTTCAACCAAAGTATCTCTAGGAGGCTCATTACGTGTATTCTTGAGGGGGCAATTGTTAAGTATGGAGCCTGATTTACCCCTTGTAATTTTATGTGGTAAAAACACACATTTGTAAGGCCCCCATTATGAGGAGAAGCCATCGTGCATGAAGGAAAATCACTCGCCGAAAATGTACAAGCTGAAGGAAGAAGATGGTGGGAAGAAAAGGTACAAGTCTAGGCTTGTGGTAAAAGGGTTTTCTCAGAATAAAGGTATTGACTTCAATGAAATATTTTATCCTATTGTAAAAATGAACTCAATTAGGCTTGTATTAAGCCTTGTGGCTGCTCATGATCTAAATCTCAAGCAAATGGATGTAAATACAGCATTCCCTCATGGTGACTTAGAGAAGGAAATCTACATGCTTCAACCAAAGGGGTATGAAGTAAAAGGTAAGGAGAAAATGATTTGCAAATTAAAGGAAAACTTGTATGGATAAAAGCAAGCATCAAGACAATGGTACTTGAAGTTCGATCGATGGATGTTAGATCATGGATTCAAAAGATGCAACTCAGATCATTGCGTCTACACGAAGAATTTGGGAAATGGGAACTTCATCATCCTAATGTTGTATATTGATGACATGCTAATTGCAAGTGCTAACATGTGGGATATCAAAGACCTAAAAGAGGAGCTGTCCAATCTTTTTCAATGAAATATTTAGGTGTTGCAAAGAGGATACTTGGTATGAAAATATCAAGGGATAGGACGAAGAAGACAATAAAGCTATCTCAAGAGGATTACATCAAGAAGTTACTAGAAAGGTTTGCAATGCAAAATCCAAAACCAGTTTCTACACCTTTGGTTGGTCACTTTAAACTAACGAAGGATATGTGTCCAAAGACACAAGAGGAGATAGCCTATATGTCTAAAAGTTCCATATGCTACAATGGTAGGTTCTCTAATGTATGCTATGGTCTAGACAAGGCCAGATATTGCACCTGCAGTGGGAGTTGTGAGTAGGTTCATGGACAACCCAGGTAAAGAACACTGGCAAGCTGTGAAGTGGATACTAGGTATTTAAAAGGGACAACAACAAATGCTTTGTATTTTGGAGAAAGTGATATTTTTCTAGAAGGGTATGCTGATGTAGATATGGCAGGTGACAAAGATACTCGAAGGAGCACTACTGGCTATGTCCTCACGGTTGGAGGCATAGTAGTAAGTTGGGCTTCAAAGCTGCAGAACGTGGTCGCACTTTCTACCACGGAAGCAGAGTCTGTAGCAATGACGGAGGCAAGCAAAGAAATTTTGTGGCTTTACAGATTCTTAGAAGAGCTTTAATTCAAACAAGACAATTGTGTCTTGTATAGTGATAGCCAAAGTGCTGTCCATCTTTCAATGAACTCAGCCTTTCATTCAAGGACAAAGCACATTGAGGTGAGATATCACTTCATACGCACTCTTTTGGAAGAGCGACAGCTAAAGCTAGGAAAGGTGCATACAAGTGAAAATCCTGCAGACATGTTTACAAAGGTGGTCAACAAGGAGAAGTTGAGCTTTTGCTCATCTTCAATTGGCATTCAAGGATAAGAAGCCAGGATGGAAAGCAGTCATAGGTTTGGTTTGGAGATCAGTCTCCAAGTGGGAGATTGTTAAGTATGGAGCCTGATTTACCCATTGTAATTTTATGTGGTAAAAACGCACATTTGTAAGGTCCCCATTATGAAGAGAAGCCATCGTGCGTGAAGGAAAATCACTCACCGAAAATAAAAATCACTCGTCGGAAACCTAAATTTTCACGGACAATCTCGAGCAAAGCTCCAGATTGGCTTTGCCGGAATATTCCTTTTCATCGGAATGTTGTGGCCGGACGCCAGCCGAAAAGTGGTCGAAAAACGACTGGTCGATGGGCCGGTGGCCGGTGGTCAGAAGTCAATAGCCGGTGGCTGGTGGCCGAATTCAAAAGCGGACTTGTCTTCTCAAGGGCGCCACACATGGGCGGATTGGACGGTCCGATTTGGACTTATCTACACAAGGGTGGCTACACATGGCTGCCTCTCATGAGAGAGGGAAACACTTTTGGTCTATAAAAGGAGGCCATTTCTACACACATTTCATAGTGTGAAATTGATGCAACAAGGTGAGTGTGAGGTGGTGAGAGTGAAGCAAGGCAGGGTTTAATCCCTTTGTAAATTACTTTGTAAGGGTTTAATCCCTTTGTAAATTACTTCTTGTTTTGAAGTACTAAAGCCATTGAGCGGCTGCTTTCCCATGGACGTAACCCACATTGGGTGAACCACGTATATTGTGTGTACTCTCTCTCTCTCTGTACTCTATAATATCTTGTGTGTGTAATTTATCTCTCTCCATTAAGGAATCTACTCAAATATCTATTTAGCTACGTCTTATTTCCTAACAGCAATCACGATAAGCATGCCCTTGCTCCCCACACTTGAAACAATGGTTATCTTTCTGATAACGCTCCAGCTCTGTAGGAGAGAATTTATTTTTGCCTTTATAAACTCCCTTCTCCTTAGCTTTGTGTTGTTGGAATTGCCTTTGGGAGAATTTTGGACCTCATCCTTCCCCTTACGCTCGTTACAGTCCTTTTTTTTTGTGGGCTTAAGATTTCTCTTAGCCCCTTGTTAGAAGTTGATTCTTGAAGCCACCATGGTATGGTGTATGACCACATATATGGTGCATGGTCTTTGGGAGTTAACATATTCCGCCATATCCTCAGTTACCCAATTGTTGTTATTTCTCTCCAACATCCATCGTTTTGAAGACAGTGGCTTTGAGGTGTAAATCCCAAAACTTGTCTACATATTTTTGAATCGATTTTTAGGGAGAGAGCTATAAGATTCACCATTCGGTGAGTACTTTGTCTTTGGCATCAATAGCCAAAAATTGCTTCATGATAGAGGCTCTTAAAGCTTTCCATGTTTGTGGAGCTTCACAGTTTTCTCGTAGGCTATACCACCATTGCCTGGTAGACTTTTGAAAATGCATGGCTACGTGACGTAGCTTAGAGGACTCCGTGAATCCCTCATCTCCAAACGCCACATCCAATTGTCGGATAAAGACCAAGACTTTGTCCATAGCACCAAAAGTGCCATTGTAGGTAGGGAAGAGACGTTCTTTCCTCCCTCTTTGAACTTTTTAAGCTTGGATGACCTCTTCCAGGCAGCATAGGATTTCCTATGGCCTCTTCTTTTAGGTAGTTCAAGAGATTCACCATCACTTTCTTCAAAAGAGGAAGAGTATGAGGAGGATGGAGAAGAGGGTGACCTTTTTCTCGCCTTTTTCTTCCCTTGTTCCTCCTTGTCTGCACCATCACTTTCTTCAGAAGAGGAAGAGGATGAAGAAGATGGAGAAGAAGGTGACCTCTTTCTCGCCTTTTTCTTCTCGTGTTTTCTCTCTTCCCTCTTTGAATTATGGTGTAGAGAAGTATGCGATGGTCTTCTCTGTTTATGGGGTGTTAGAGAGCATTTTGCCCACTGTCTTCATGGAGCCATCTCCGTCGAGGTGGCAGGAGACTCAGTTTTTTCTTGTTCTTTTGGTGGGGGCTCTACTGTTGAAACTTGGGTTCTCCTTTGGAGGGAGATGCCTCATCGAGTAGCAAGTTTTTGAGCCCTTCGTACGAATCCTGCCCTTCTTCCCTTATCAAAGAGAGTCCTCTTTTGGAAGTCTCACTAGGAGGTTTCCTAGATGCTCTCTCTTCTTGGTGGGGAGTTTGGAGAATACCATGGGTGAGAAATTGTTGTAGCACTTCACCTTGGAGGGATGGATTGCTAGAGCTTGTCGAAGCCTAGAAACAAGATAGTTTACAAGCATAGGGCATCGTTAGTTGCTCTTTCATTGGCAAAATCAAAGCTCTCAACATTCGTTTGAATCTCTTTTCCCTTATCAGCCATGGTAGCAAGTTTAGGTGTAAATTTTTACTTGTACTTTGGCACTTCAAGCCCTAGTTGCTACTCCTCTTTACCTTCAAAGATAAGCAGAGTCATGCATCTATACCCGTGGCTTGAATATTATTAATTGCAAGGAATAGAAGAGAGGGTTGAATAGAGCCAAGACAACACTAGTTCCTATCAAGCTTCTAATAGGTCAATAATGGTTAAGCCATAGGCAAGCCCCGTAGGACTCCATTATTAAGACCATAGCTCTCGACAGTATCCCCTTAACTGCATAAAGTAGGCGTGCTTCAAGGATAAAAAATCCCTATTCTACGTACTCTTTTGCAATTAATAACACCAACCATTTGTAGCAAGCATGAGGGCCTCTCTTATTGCGCAAGAAAAGAAAAACCAATAGCTCTGATACCAATGTAGCATTTAATGCACTAGTAACTTGTGTGTAGAGAAAATTGATAACTTAGTGAGCATTTCATTAAGAACAAGTTCCTAACGAGCATAGAGAGAGTACTTAATTTGAGAAAAGCAACATAGAAATTTACACCTAGATAATTTGGCATTGACAATACTTGAAAAGAGACAGAATCAGAACAATTGACAACATTTGAGGACTGGATTTACATGGAGCTGGTCCCCCCTCCATAAAGGCTTTGTATTATAGCTTCTCCCATCAAAGGAGACTTTTGTACAATACAATCTTTGTCTTCCTTAACAAAACTAGTTGGTGCAATGAAGATGGAAGCTTCATGCCCCAAATTATGCTTGAAAAACACACCTAGTGTCCCTAGCCTGAGTCCCAAGACCTCAAACACCTTCAAAAATGGTGTGAGATAGCAGGGAATGAGGATAGATTGAGAGGAAGAAGATGTATCTTACAAGAAAGAAGTATTCTCCTCACATAATCACTCTAATAACATAGCTTAGCTTAGTATTTAGCATGGTAGAGGATATGAGCATGCCATTGAAGCTTGGCTCTTGGGTGGATTTTCATTCCATAGCCAAGAGTTGTTGGTGTAGGCCTCTACTTCTCAATGCTTGGAGAAGGAGATGGAGTTCTTCTTGAACACCTTAGTTGTGTGTGTGTGTGTGTGTGTGTGTGTGTGTGTGTGTGTGTGTATCATAAAAGATAGACTAAAATGCCAAACTCCCTCTCTCTTGGTCGACCCCTCTTGCTTTTTGCTCATGCTGGTATCATATTGGCTCCTACAAAGCTTAGCCAATCACAAAATAGAAGCATAATTGATAGCCTTTTGACAAGTGTCCCCCTTTCCCCTTTTGTGAGAGCTTTAGGTAATTAAATAATTCAATTAAATTGTCATTGGACCTCTTAGTCTTCTAGCCAATAGGAATCAGGCAATCCATTGTGTTGTTGGATGGTCATTGGTAGACTATCCAATAGTCTTCTAAGGAGATTAATTTCCATTGGTTCTTTTATCAAGCATTTTTTAGATTGATTAGACTAACTTTACTCTAGCATAACTCTCATTGGTCCATCTCTATGGCCATCCAATAGGATTTGAGGGGAGATTGGGGGCAACTGGCCTAGGAGCCTGACATGTGTCCAGTATTCCCTTTGTGTGAAGGGGGAGCTTTGGAGTGTGTGTGTGTGTGTGTGTGTGTGTGTGTGTGTGTGTGTGTGTGTGTGTGTGTGTGTGTGTGTGTGTGTGTGTGTGTGTGTGTGTGTGTGTGTGTGTGTGTGTGTGTGTGTGTGTGTGTTTCTCTCTCATACCCTACTAAAAGGGCTCGCCCCCTCCTTCCTAGGGATGTGGGAAGAATTTTTAGTCTTCGCATGACCATCCAATTTTCCCCTAATTTGGCCATTGGGCAATTGAATTAAAATTAGGAACCTTAGCCTATGGAAGTCTTAATGGAGCTGAACCTTAGGTCTTGTTAAGCCCCATTGAAGCACATTGTTCTTTTGCAAATTGTCCCCCTTTGTATCCCTGCAGAGACCGGTCTGGCAGCCTTACCAATATTCTATCTTTTACTCCCCTGATACTTCCCTATGTT
This sequence comes from Adiantum capillus-veneris, assembly GCF_014529385.1. Classification (NCBI taxonomy): domain Eukaryota; kingdom Viridiplantae; phylum Streptophyta; class Polypodiopsida; order Polypodiales; family Pteridaceae; genus Adiantum; species Adiantum capillus-veneris. The sequence goes on from NC_140953.1 coordinate 17,628,299, forward strand.
AAATGATCAATTTAATATGAGAAAATCATTTGGGAGAATTAGATATTAGTTTTTATGACATTATAGATTATCATACGTATGTCTATTGTGGATTTTTTGAAGCTGAACACTGGGGAATGGGTTACCTAGTGCAAGGTGGATTAGGTTGCTAGAGATCCCTATATTATATCCTTATCATAGTGCAAGGTGGACTAGGTTTCTATATATCCCTATATGATATCCTTATCATAAGCCATGGTACTTGAATATTTGTGAAATGAAGAGGGTTTCCAGTTGATGGGCTTTGATAGTCTTTTTGACAGGTATAAAATGAGCTTGTTTGCTAAACCTGTCTACTATCTTCCATATTCCCGTATTCCCATGGATCGACTTTGGAAATCCAAAGATAAAAATCCATGGATATGATCTCCCATGGTGAATTAGGGATTGGCAAAGGTTGAAGAAATCCCGGTTGCTTCCCTCTATCAAAGTTTGTCTTTTGGCATACCACACATTTAGAAACATACTCTTGTATGTTTGCTTTCATTGTAGGCCAATAGAAGTATGTTTCAATCCCTTTTAGGGTAGAGTGAATCCCTCTATGCCCTGCATAAGGAGGAGCATGAGATTCATACATTACTTTCTCACGTAGTGAGCTAGTAATGCATAGTCTATTACCATAGAGAAGATAATCATCTTGTAAAGTAAATGGTTCCTCTTTCTTCCCTAGTGCAAGGGATGAAATCACAGCTCTAAAATCAGGATCATAGCATACTCATCTATCATAGAAGATAGATCATTGTGAGTTGCTATGGAAACCGCATTCACTCTCGGCTGTCTTGAGAGTGCATCGGCTACTTGATTATGCTTGCCAGCAATGTGAGCAATATGAAAATGAAATTGCAAAAGAGAGTTTGCCCACCTCATTTTTTTGTCGGAGAGCTTGGTCGGCGTCATGAAGTACTTAAGACTTTGGTGATCCGTTCACAGAATGAAAGTAGTCTCCAATAAATACTGCTTCCATGAGTCTAAGGCATGCAGAACTACGAGGAGTCCCCTTTCATATATGCCTAGATATTGCTCAACAGGGTCGAGCCTTCGACTTTCATAGCCTATGGCGTGCCCTTCTTGGAGCAAAATAGCTCCAAGGCAATCACCACAAGCATCACATTGGACCTCAAATGGATTTGAGAGATCCGGTAGTGTAAGCACAGGTTGAGAGATAAGCTTTTCTTTAAGATTTTCGAAGCATTGTTCTCCTTGGCAGACCATGTGTACCTAATGTTTTTCTTTGTTAGGTCATGTAATGGTCCTGCTATTAGTGAGAACTTTTCTATGAAGCATCTATAAGTATGCACACATACTTATAAAGCTTCTTAGCTCCTAAAGATTCCTTGGTTTAGGCCATCCTTTTATTACCTCTAACTTTGATGGATCCATTTGGATGCCATCTTGAGAGATAATGTGACCTAAATACTTAATCTCTTGTAAGAAAAATTCACTTTTCTTTCGATTAACATAAAGTCTATTCTCTCTTAAAACTTGAATATTACCTGGAGGTGTTGCTTGTGTTCGTCTAATGAATTAGAGTTGATGATGATATTATCAAAGAACACTCCAGTAAAGGTTTGGTGAGGCCTGAATAGCTTCTCCATCAAGCGGTTGAATGTGGTTGGTGCTTTGGTCAAGCCAAAAGGCATGACAGTATATTCGTAAAGACCAAATGCAGTGCAAAATGCGGTCTTTACAATGTCTTGATCAACTATCCTTATTTGATGATAGCCACTTTTTAGGTCAATCCTACTGAAGTAAGTGGACCCTTATAGCTTATCAAATAGGTCTTCTACCCGTGGAACGTGAAACCTATTCTTGATAGTGATCCTATTTAGTGCTCTATAGTCGACACACATACGATATGTTCCATCTTTCTTTTGCACTAGTAGCACAGGAGAACAAAATGGAGATGAGCTAGGCCTAACCATGCCCTTCTCAACTAAATCATGGACTTGCAACATAATATCCTCTTGTTGAGCTTGAGAAACTCTTTAAGGAGGTTTGTTAGGCGGTGAACTTCCTGGAAGAAGTTCAATTGCATGGTCATCATTACCTCGTCTAGGAGGTAGCTCACAAGGGATGTCATCAATAAAGACATCCTAAAATCCCTTGAGAAAATTGGATAGCTCTAATTCCTTTTGATTGTCTATATATTCTTTTGCTAAAACATTAGGTTCATTTTGAGAGTCTTTAACAAAAATCATGTACACAGAAATAGAGCTCTTTATTGACTTATTGAAAGCTTGCATATGTACAATGGGTATGGAGTTACCCATTTCCTTAGCATCTATGTACATATCCTTTTTCATGAACCTAACATTGGAAGCCATGCGATCAAACCATGGTGCCCCTAGGATTACATCCTCATGCTTCAGAGGAGAGATAAAGAAGTCCTCTTTGTCCACATAGCTTTTGACATGAAGCCTCAATTTCCTGATTAAGGGAGTAACTGAAGCTTCTTGTCCCTTGAAAGGACCGTCTATGGGTAGGAAATCTCCCATCTCGTAAGCTTGTATGCCTATCTTGCTGGCCAACTCGGTGGATACAAAATTGTGAGTAGAACCAGGGTCAAACCAGGGTCAAAGAGAATAAAAGCATCATGTTCTCTTACCTTTCCCCAAGCATGGCATAGAGGAGATCCTTTGTGGTGAGTTTCCTCCTCTTGGATTTCAACCAAGGTAGCTCTAGGAGGCTCATGGCGGGTGTTCTTTTGGGGACAAGCACGGTACACATGCCCTTGCTCGCCTCACTTGAAACAACGGTTATCCTTGCGATAACGCTCAAGCTCTTTAGGAGAGAGTTCGTTTTTACCTTTGTAAAATCCCTTCTCCTTAGCTTTGTTGGAGTTGCCCTCAAGAGATTTTTGGACATTGTCCTTCCCCTTAGGCTCATTGGAACCCTTGTTTTCCATGGGCCTAAATTTTCTTTTAGCCCCCATTTGGAAATTGATTCGAGAAGCCACCATAGTATGGTGTATAACCGTCGATATGTTGCGTGGCCTTTGGGAGTTGACATACTCCGCCATTTCTTCAGTTAAGCCTGCACAAAATTGTTGCTTTTGCTCTCCAAAACCCAACTTCTTGAAGGCAGTGGCTTTGAGTTGTAAGTCCCAAAACTTGTCTACATATTTGTGAATGCATTTGTAGGGAGAGAGCTTCAAGCTTCGCCATTCGGTGAGTACTTTGTCTTTGGCATCGGTGGCCAAAAACTACTTCATAATGGAATCTCTTAAAGCTTTCCATGTTTGTGGAGCTTCACCATTGGCATGTAGGCTAGACCACCATTGATTGGCAGAATTTTGAAAGTGCTTAGCTCCATGGCGTAGCTGAGAGGACTCCGTGAAGCCCTCATCTCCAAACACCACATAGAATTGTTGGATAAAGGCCAAGACTTTGTCCGTAGCACCTAAGGTGCCATCGTAGGTAAGGAAAGAGATGCTCTTCCCTCCCTCTTTGAACTTATTGAGCTTGGACGACCTCTTACATGAGGCATAGGATTTCCTATGGCCTCTTATTTTTGATGGCTCAAAGGTTGCACCATCACTTTCTTCAGAAGGTGAAGAATTTGAGGAAGATGGAGAAGAGGGTGACCTCTTTCTCTCCTTTTTCTTGCCTTGATCTTCTTTGTCTTCATAATCACTTTGATTAGAGGAAGAGGATGAAGAAGATGGAGAAGAGGGTGTCCTATTTCTCGCCTTTTTCTTCTCTTGCTTTTTGTCATCCCTCTTTGAGGAAGCATGCGATGGTCTTCTCCGTTTTGGAGGTGATGGAGAGCGTTTAGCCTGCGGTCTTCGTGGAGCCATCTCCACTGAGGTGGCAGGAGACTCACTCTTTATCGTTCCTTCGGTGGGGGCTCTTGACTTCTCCTTTGAGAAGGAGATGCGTCATTAAGGAGCAAATTTTTGAGCCCTTCATATGGATACTCTTCTTCTTCCCAAATCGGAGAGAGGCCTCTTTTGGAAGTCTCGCAGGGAGGCTTCCTAGGTGCTCTATTGTCATGGTGGGGAGCTTGGAGAATCCCATGAGCCCTTCATATGGATACTCTTCTTCTTCCCAAATTGGAGAGAGGCCTCTTTTGGAAGTCTCGCAGGGAGGCTTCCTAGGTGCTCTATTGTCATGGTGGGGAGCTTGTAGAATCCCATGAGCACGAAGCTGCTGTTGCACTTCACTTTGGAGGGATGGATTGCCCATGGCTTGTTGAAGCCTAGAAACAAGATATTTAACAAGCATCGGGGCATCATTAGTAGCCTACTTATTAGGAAAATCAAAGTTATCAATATTAATTTCACTCTCTTTACTATTGTCAGCCATTCTAACAACTTTTAGGTGTAGACCTTTTAGGTGTACTTTGGAACTTCAAGCCCTAGTTGCCACTCGTCTTTACCCCTTTAGAAAAAGCACTCAAGCTACTGTACCCGTGGCTCGAATACCATTAATTGCAAGGAATAGAAGAGAGGGTCGTTCAACACCAAAACAACACCGACTCCTGTCAAGCTTCTAATATCTCAATAGTGGTTAAGCCATAGGCAAGCCCCGTATAACTCCACTATTAAGACCATAGCTCTCGACGGTGATTCCGCATTAACTGCACAAAGGCAGGCACACTGCAAGGCTGAAAAATCCCTATTCTACTTACTCACATGCCATTAATAATACCAACCATTTATAGCTAGCTTGAGGACCTCCCTTCTTGAGAAAGAAAAGAGAAACCTTGTGCTCTGATACCAATGTAACATTTAATGGTCTAGTAACTTGTGTGTAGTAGAAAATAGCATGAACATAGTGAGCATTCATTAGAATAGATTCCTAATAAGAATCACAAGAGTGCTGGGGTGGAGAGAGCAACAAAAAGTATAACACCTAGTTAGATAACATGAACAATACCTCAAAAGAGAGAGAAATTAAGCAAGTGATAACAGTTGAGGACCGGATTTTCATGGAGCCAGTCCCCCCTCCAAAAGGCTTTGTATTATGGTTTCTCCCATCAAGAGAGACATTTTACAATACAATCCTTTGTGTTCCTAAATACTAGCTAGTGCAATGAAGATGGAAACTTCAAGCACTAAGCAAAACACTTATCAAACACAACATAAATTCCCTCATGGTCTCAGACCCAAGACCTCACACACCTTCAAAGATGGTGAGAGCTAGCGGGGTATGAGAGTAGATTGAGAGGAAGAAGGAGTAGTCTTACAAGAAAGATGTACATCTCCTCACATAATCACTCATATAAGCATAGATTAGCTTAGTAATTAGCATGGTAGAGGAGATGAGCATGCATTGAAGCTTGGCCCTTGGTTGGATTTTCATCACAAAGCCAAGAGTTGTTGGTGTAGGCCTCCTTTCTCACAAGCTTGGAGTAGGTGATAAGCTTTCCAATAAAGCTTGAGAAGAGAGAGAGAGTCTTCTTGCTCCACAATTAGACTAGTGTGAGTGTGTAATGCAATAGTTCCTTTGAAAAATCAGCCCCCCCTCTCTCTTGGTCGACCCCTCTTGCTATTTTCTCATGCTCACACCCTATTGGACCTCCCTAGGCTTAGCCAATGGTAATTAAGTAGCATAAGTGATAGCCTTCTGACATGTGTCCCCCTTTCCCCTTTTGTGAGATATTTAGGTAATTAATAAATGCTTATCCAATGGTAATTAAGTAGCATAAGTGATAGCCTTCTGACATGTGTCCCCCTTTCCCCTTTTGTGAGAGATTTAGGTAATTAATAAATGCAATTAAACTCTCATTGGACCCATTTGTCTCCTGGCCAATAGGAATCAGACAAGCCATTGGGCTACTGAATGCTCATTGGAGCCCTTGGGAGACTGTCCAATAGTCTTCCCATTTTGGAACATGCAGCTACAAATCCTTGAGCTCGTGTATTTAAGTCCATGATTGACTTGGTGGGATGTTTTGGAACTATGTCAGTGATTTTTCCTTCTAGTGTCATTCCAACTCCCTCAAATTGAGTAAGGAAATCAAATATGCATTTTGCTCTTAGCACTTGCTTAAAGCTTGCTAAGTGGTCATATGGATCCCCATATCCAATGTAATTTTTTTATCCATTTTTGAAAATCAGCTAGTCTGGCACGTCTATTTGGCTCAACTCTTGGTCTCCTGGAAGTTGGTCTTGTCCCGAGTCCTTCAAACCATTCTATTGGGAATAGTGAGTCATGTAGCCCTGGACTGGCTTTAGTGTCACCCGATTTTCTTCGAGATGAGGTAGGTTTGGGTTCTTTAACATTGCTCCCAAAAGATCTTTCGCGGAGTTCCTCTCTTGAAATAGTTTGTGGTCCTTGGCCCAATATCCAATCTCTTATGGGATACCCTTGGTATTTGGTTTGGTCTACCTCCTTAGAACTCATCATAGCAAAGTTATTGTTATAAAAATCCCTAAATAGGTAGGATGGTAGATCTGTTAAACCCTTGTCTTTGATGTTGAAGATATAGATTATCTTCATGGGTGTTAACTGTCCTGATTGGGCATGAGAAGTCCATAGAAGATCTTTGACGTTTCTATCCTCCCAACAATAGACTTTGATCCTACAATTATCCATGTGCTAAGTCGTTTCACAGGATTCAAATCAACTTGATCATATCCCTCAAATTCTAAAGTCGGTGGTCCTTCTTGATGCCATATTCAGAATTATGGTATTTACTTCTAATCCCTATTTGTCTATCACATCAGGGTTAATTTTCAACTTCTAAATACTGAGTCTCGTTTTTATCCATATACATTTTCCCTTGTTTGTTTGCCCTGATTTCTTCTTCAAACTCTATGTCATGGTCATCAATGCGAATGGCATACTCTTCATTAGGATCTAGGTAAATGTGAGCTCCATGTCCATTAGTCTTATAAAATGTGAGCATGTGCTTATACCGCACTGTCGTTCCAGTTCCTGAATGAGTCAAATAATAACTATCTCCAGCATGTAGTCCTCACTCTCCTCTTCCTCTGTGCTACTATAGCCTTCATCATAGGCCATCTCTATCTGATACTCGTAGCTCATCGTGTCACCCTCATCTTTAGGTGCCATAGGAAGAGAATTGCTCTGCTTAGTCTTCACATCTAGCATAATTTGTCTCCCCTTCTCTCTGTCACGTGAGGTGAACACTTTGCTCTCCCAATCTTGCTTAGCACCTATTGCCAAAAGCCATGGTCTACCCAAAATGATTGGATAAGCATTATCACCTGCCTTCATCACAAAAAAAGTCTATCAGGCATTCTATGCCCACCACCTTGAGCTTTATATCCTAAGCCACACCCAGACACCTAGCTTTAGGATGGTTGGCCATCCTCATGCACACATTCAAATTGGCTACTTCCTTGACTCTCGTCTCTTTCATGGCCGCTTTTGTCATGACACCTACCTGCGCTCCACCGTCTATGTAGGCATGTACCTGCATCCTCCTCTCTAAAACAACATCAACCAGTCAAAGGACATCAATGGGGCTACCTACCCTCAAAGCCATGTTTTGCACCACTTGCACGTTCCCCTTAGCTCTTGGAATCCTGGTGCGAACACTCGTAGACCACTGCCTCCTCAATTTTGGATTTAAAGCTAACAACTAACCAAAAGTAATATTTTCTTTTTTATTTTGAGTATCACTTACCAGGTTGTACTCGGGATAGCCACGTCCTAATTGGAAATCTGCTTGCTTGATTTTGGGACGTCTCCTTCTTTTTCTAGGCTCAAGCTGCTCTTTGCCTTTGTACACTTTCTCCTTGCCTTTGCGAGCTCTGGTTTCCCGCTTTGTTTTTGTCTCTCTCTCCGCTCTTGCCCTCTTGTTGGCCAAAACTTTGATATCCTGCTTATCCACCACGATAATATTCACTCTTGGGACTTTGCCTCCGTTTGGCGGAGCTGACTGAACATGATTCTCCACCACTTGTTCTCTTGGACCATTGAACTACCCTTGACCTTGACCTTGACCTCTACCAAACACCTGGGTAAATACCTCCTCTCTCTTTGTGGCTGAGGACAATCAGGTGCATAGTGCCCCTCTTCTCCACAATTGAGCACCTACCTGGCAGCGGCCTTGCCCTGCCCCTCGCTCCTCTTGGTTGTCCTCTATCCATCACGCTTACCCGCAACTCCTGCATTTTCTTAGACAAATCCTGCATTGTGCGTACCCGATTTTGTGGCACAATGGCTACACCTTGATTTTCATGATTTTCTTCGTGCATAGCCTCCCTCAGACTTTGCGGTTGAAGGGGGGCCATCGTCTCGTAGCTCAACACACCCTGCTCTATCTTCTTATTTATCTTTTTGCTCTTTGATCGTGCGATTGCTACCGCACTATTGTAATTTTTTGGGCTCTCGAAATCAACTTTCTTTCTCACCTTAGGGTACAGACACGCCATGAATTTGTCCAGCTTAAAGTAGTCTCCATTAGCCAATTGCATGGCTGCCGCTAACTCTATCCAACACTCTTCAAAATGACCCAAAAACAAATTTAACTCTTCACTTACATCTTGTTTAAGCGCCTTCAGCTTTGCATTCATCTCGACTGGGTGCCTCCTTGCAAAATTCGTGATGAAACCTCGCCCGTAGAGCCAGCCACGCTTGTCTCAGATCTCCTTCCAAAGCTTCATACCAAAATTTAGCTTTTCCACGCATCACCAAAGGAAATTTCTGCATTTTACTATCCTTGTTTGGCATACGCAACGATAGTATATACAACTCAAAATCTGCCATCCACTTGTCAGGGCCCTCCTCGTCTGTGAAAATTGGTCCATAGCTTCTAGCTGCCATGACTTCCAATGCAAAAAATTCTTCTTTTTTATCAACTGAGAGCGGGAATGGGGGAACACGCCCAACACAACAACAAAGGCTCTCTATAGCTCAAGGTATCTACAACACCCCTATCCTCTCAGAAAACACCTTCAAAAAACACTCTTTACACTAGCAGACCATTGCTTGCTCTTTTTTGTCATAATAACTAATATCTAATTCTCCTAAATGATTTTCTCATGTTAAATTGATCATCTAATATGGGGAAGTGCCAGGAGAGAAAAGGCTAGAATATCGTTTAAACAGGCAGACCAGCCACAGTAGGGATCCAAAGGAGGGAAAATAAGGATCCAAGGGGGGGGGGGGGGGCATCTACAAAAGAGCAATGTGCAACAGCTTAAAAGACCCTAAGGTTCAACCCATTAAGACTTCCAAAATGCTAAGGTTCCAAAATTCAAAGGTTGTGTCCAATGGTCAAAGCTTATAAAAATTGGATGCTTTGTGTGTAAAAAAAGTCTTCACAAGTCCCTACATAGGAGATGAGAGAGAAACTCACACACACACGCACACGCTCCCTTTACACAAAGCGAATGAGGGACACATGTCAGCTCCCTAGGCAAGATTCCCACAAGGTGTACTCAAATCCTATTGGATGGCCATGGAGGTGGACCAATGAGAATTAGGCTAGAGTAAATCTAGTTTAATTAATTTAAAAGCACTTCATAAAAGAACCAATAGGAATTAAGAAACATAATACGGTAGCTCAAATCTATAGCTTCAAATAGAAACAAGGTGAGTCTATTAGGGATTGTGCAACTAGAATGAAGCAATACATTGCAAGATGCCCAGAACTAGAAATACCTGTAGAAGATAGATTAGTATCATTGATTCTAGAGGGACTGTTAAACAAAGAACTTCACGCTGTATTGCATAGCAAGAAACATATGACCATAGAGAGCGTGTATTAGATGCCATTGACTTGGGAGACAATTGTGATATTTTCAATGAAGAAGATGTCCCTAAGGATACTCAAAGTGATAAAGCAACATCCACCAAACCAACACAAGTAGGAACGGTTGTTGTAGCATTGCTTACAGCCGTAGAAGACACACTCAAAAGGATGAATAGAAAATGATGAATAACATGCAAAAAGCACCTATGAGGGGACCATGCCAAGGGATACCTCAACGGGGACAACCAATCAGGCCACGGAAATGGTGTGAAATTGAGGGAAATTGGCCCAACCATGAGATTAATGAGTGTTATTACCGACCAAAGTATGATGGAATTGTTCAATATGTGCCTATGTGGCCACAAGGACAGCCTATGCACAAACATCAGCCTAATACGGCCCCAGCTCAAAGACCACCAATGGGTATGGAAAGACCTCAACCCGTGTTGGGTCAACAACCTCCATATCTTGGACATAATGCAGTGCCTATAAAGCACATGCATTCAAAGGGAATCATAGATGAATACAATCAAATTTTGGTTGATCCCAAAGATCAACATAAAACTGCCTTTGCAGCTGAATGGGGTCCTTTTGCCTATCGGGTTATGCCTTTTGGGTTAACTAATGCTCCTGCCACCTTTCAAAGATTGATGAGCCATGCTTTTAAAGAATATCTTTGGAATTTCTTGGAAGTATATATGGATGATTTATGGGTACATTCGTCAATCCGAACTGATCATTTTGAACACTTGAAAAAGGCCCTTCGAAAAATGTAGACTTTATAGGATTTGCTTAAATCCTAAAAAGTGCACATTTATGGGCAGACAAGGAAAAATTCTTGGACATATAGTGTCTAAAAGTGGCATGGCTATTGATATGGTTAAATTTTATGTTATTGCTGAATTGCCTAGACCGACAACAATAAAAGGGGTTCAAGCTGCTTTCATGGGACATTGTGGATATTATAAATGATTCATTTGCATGTATGCTATAATTGCAAAACCCATGTATATCTTGATTACACTCTTTGAATGGACTAATGAGTGTGAAGAATCCTTTCATGAAGCTTAAGCAAGCTCTCACTTCAACCCCAATATTGAAAGCACCAGATTGGAATAAGATATTTCACATACATGTAGATGCTTCCAATTTTGCCATTGGGTGTATACTAGCTCAACCAGGAGACAGAAAAATTAATTTTCCTATTCCTTATGCTAGTAGACAGTTGAATATGGCAGACAAAAACTATACAACCACCAAAAGAGAAGGATTAGTAATGATCTATGCCGTAAAAAATTATAGACATTACCTATTAGCCAACAAATTTGTGTTCTTTGTGGACCACCAAGCCTTATTGTACTTGGTCAACAAGCCATGCAACACAAGAATAATAGTGAGATGATTCATCATTCTTTTGGAATTTTACTTCACTGTAGTTGTGAAAAAGGGCACCACTCACCAAAGAGTAGATCATTTATCAAGGATTATTTCAAGAGAGCCACCAAAGGGAGTAGACAATGATCTACCAGATGCATATTTGTTCTCCGTGGAAATGATGCCCCGATGGTCAAAAAATATGGTTTAATTGATGACTGTAGCTCAAGTGGATTCACAAATACCACTTTCTATTACACCTAGATTAATTGAGCAATCGACTATGTATCAATTACTAGCTAGAAGGCTATACAAAAGAAATCGAGATGGAATATTGCTTTTGTGTATTAATCCTAAGGAGAAACCCAATACCTAAGTCAAACACATCTTACCATAGTAGGACTTCACTTTCCAGAAGACCAAACTATGCAACGGATCTTGAGACTTGGAATATTTTGGCCAACCATGAGGAGTGATGTTCACTCATTTGTAAAAAAATGTCCTCAATGCCAGAAACAAGCACCCATACCTCATGTGACGTTGTTCCAAATATCACTCATCCTAAGTGGAGTAACTATCTAGTTACTTACTTATCAAGCCGAACATTTCCTAAGGATATGAGTAAACGCCACCAAAGAGCAATTGAAACTGAAGCAAGAGACTATGCTCTTATTGGGAACCAACTGCATCAAAGGGAAAAGGATCAAAATTTGTGTCTTTCTGCAAATGAACATGAATATATTCTCATTATAGAGCAAGCACATGGTGGATTAGCTGGAGGTCACTTTTCTAGCGAAACCACCACGAGAGCAATCTTAATGGCAGGCATATGGTAGCAAACACTTTTTGCAGATGCCAAGGAATATGTTCAAAGATGTGATGCATGTCAACGAGCAAAAATGCCAACCGATGTAGATAGCATGCCTTTAAGACCGATGATGTGGGCTATAGCTTTTGCAAAATGGGGTATAGACTTTGTTGGGCCAATACAACCACTTGCTTTTAGAAACCAAGCTCAATATATCATTGTAGCTACGGACTATTTGACCAAGTGGGTAGAGGCTAAGGCAACAACCCAAAAGAATGATGCCAGAACCACAAACGTATTCTTGTATGAGAATGTGTTCACAAGATATGGACTGCCAATAGAAATTGCTAGTGATAGGGAAACTCATTTCCTCAATGAGGTAATTGAGTATCTGTTGAATGAATCTATGGTTATCCATAAAAAGTCAGCTCCCTATCACCCACAAGCAAATGGACAAGCTGAGCACATGAATAAAATTCTTAGCTCGGTATTGACTAAAGTGGTTAGTTCAAGACGGACTGATTGGGAAATGAATCTCCATGCTGCTCTATGGGCTTATAGAATTTCATCCAAGACAGCTTTAAATGCTATGCCCTTTAATCTTGTTTATGGTCTTGATGCCATACTGTCGATATAATTTTATTGCCGACATTAAGGGTATCTAAAGATCTTGAGTGGACCAAACATGAATTGTTAAAGAGGCTTGAAGATTTAGAAAATCTTGATGACAAAAGCTAACAGATGTAGCTCACATCTATGCACAAAAGCAAAAACAAAAACAATTTTTTAATTCCCATCTTGTCATAAAAATCTTAAAAAAAGGGGACTTAGTTTTAGTCTACTCCCTTAAACAACACATTACTAAGTTTAAGAAAAAGAGAAATGGACCATTTATCATTGAAGATGTATCCCCAAGTGGAGCAATTAAGTTGTCCACTCTAGATGGTGAACTAATGGCTAATTGGATTAGCGGATGCCATTTAAAGAAGTACAATTTTCCACTAGCCAATGAATTGCTAGAAAAGGTGCATGCAGCAAATCAAAGAAAGATAAAATGATAGCAGGTCATTGATGAAGCCCAAGAGGAAGCTCAACTTTGAGTGCTCAAAAGGAAATCTGCTCTCAAAAATCAACAAATACCTATTCCCATTAACACTCTGGAACTAGATGAACGACTATAGGAATTACAGAAGGATGTAGTGTCAACATATGATGAATGTTTAGATGGAATGGACCTTCGCATCAAAGTATAAATGCATAAATGCATTGGTCGATACAAGAGCTCAATTAAATGCAGTCAACTATTCCACATACAACAAAGCAACGAATCAGTCTTTGACATCAGGAATATCGGCTATCAAAGGATGCAACAAGAACCCAACTCCGGCATTGGGAGTAGTCAACTTCAATGTGATAGTACATGGATGTTCATGCCCTCATCAATTTTTATTCTTACCAGATGAACGCAGGAATGAAACAATGATTCTTGGAATCTCATGGATGCGGATGTACAAGGTAGTACTAGATTGGGATACCAATCAACTCAAGCTATCACGTAAACGTGGACAACTCATTGTTCCAATTGCATCAAGAAAAGAAGAATGAAAAAGAGATTACCAGCAGAACAAACCATGAAGTGATCAATCTTCTTCATCCTCTAGACAAGCAAATGATACAATTAGCATGCAAGGAGTTAGGCATATCTGGGTACCAAAAGCACAACTCAAGGACAAGTCGTCTCAAATTTGGGTGCCCTAAACATCATCAACCGTACCGAAGAAGGTTCCAAATTTAAAGACACAAAGAAGAGCATCTTTGAGAAGGAAACCTAACATAAGATGGATTTGGAGGAAAAAGGAGCACTTATCTTCTCCACAAACTGTAAAGATGATGAAGTAGTGGAGAGTTAAGTCTCAAAACACTCAACCACCACAACAGTTCATCAATGAAAAACCAAGATACTAGTGGCGAGTTAAAGCTCAACAACCCTCATCATTGATATCAACAGCTCAAAAAATCAGCATGCCAAAGCATCCGGATGATACAATAAAGCAAAGAACACACAAGCTACAAGATTAGCTCTTTGGGAAACAGCAAAACAGGAAACCTCGACCACAAAAACCCTTGAGTTATTACTTAAGACCCAACTCTTGCACAACATAATGGTTTGAATTCCATTGATCTTCAAATCATGGTAGAGCCAACCAAGGCTATGCATAGACACGATTGTTCAACCCATGCGCACAGTTGTCCCAAAGTACGCCATCTACTAGGAGGGGTCGAAGGGAACTAAGTAATTAAGGGCAATGTTTGAAGAGGGAGAAAAACGTTGGATGTTAAGGTGTGATTTGTTACAAAATTACCTAATAATTCTCTTACAAAATCCTCAACAGGAGAATTTAGTTGATAATATCTCCCTGATGAGTGTAAATAGTGTATATACTGTCAAAAAATATACCAAAAAATAGCCTTTTTTGTTTCTTTTCATCACATTTCTCGATATTGGGACTTACAAATGGAGAAATCCACCAAAAAACAATAAAGAAATGTTTCTCAATGGATTTTCTTAATTGTTGATTTTTCGCTTTGCTTTTTTAGCACATTTTATTATTTTCTTGGATTTTTTCAATAAACAAGTCAAAAATTAATAATAAATAGCAAATGAGCTCAGATGGAGAAACTGAAGATACACTAATGATCAGAAGGACAAGATGGACATGCACAAAAAATTTCAATCGAATCGACAGATGGAAGGGGAAAGCCTAAATTAGACCGCCAAGGCCTACTTTTGCAAATTCTTGCAGAATGAGCTAACGGAATCCGATTGAAGAAACTTTTGAGTTTAACATAGATTTCACAGCCTAGTAGGACTAACAAAGAAATCTAAAAAAACTAGTTTGGGAAGTCCGAGTATAGATATCCAAGGTAGCCCAAAATCACCTCATTTCCACTAGTCACTCTTGGAGGAGAGAGCTTTCTGCCTTCTTCGCGCACAATTTTTGGAGTCCACAGTCACCCTTTTACAGCAGCGTCTCGCACGAGACATGAGGGGTAAGTTCTAAACTTATCGATGAACATTTGTATATGGCTAGGTAGCAAGTCTAAGCTCATGAGAAAAACCCTAGAAACCCAATTGTGCACGAAGTCCTACGACATAAAATTGACCATAGTGGCCTGTCAGCTCAACCGAATTGGACGAGACTTGAACTGTAGCATGCCCCTATATAGTAGAGCACTTTCATATCACCAAATGAAAATTTGAAAAGGGTCAAAGGGGTTCCAAGTAAATAATCTAGGTTTTTGCCATATGCTAGAATTGGATTCCGACTCCACAAGGAGCTTATAGATTGGGTCTATACACAATGTACCTAGATGGTCTCATGGAAACAGTCAAGGCAAGCTCTCAAATAGCAGAAAACATCTCAAAGGCTACAAAGCGTCAAATTTGACATACGAAGTCAAACTGACTCCGAATGGGCCCAAACTAGATGGGTAGCATCAGGACTATGTAGCGAACAAGTCCACAGCTTCAAAAGTGACTAACCAACTCTACATGCCAAGTAGTCACAAAAATTGATGGTTTCAGAGTGGACAAGAGCACGAAGTGATGTCGACACGACCAAACTTTACCAAATTCATTTTAGGACTTGTTTTGGATGTATTAAAGATAATTAGGTCATCAAATTGTCAACTTTTGCAAAAAAGTGACTGCTATAAACAATTGTGATTATTTACTTTTATACTTGTTTGGCTTGAATTTCATCTCTTCACTTCACCTATCACTTGTACACATCTACTACATGCCACATGTCAAGTATGAGCCAAAATGATCAAGAAAAACTTTGATTTTGCCAAAAAAAATACACCAAAGTCTTTTTAATCCAAACTTTGAGTTAACCTTTCATTCAAATCATGCCATATCTCACACACAGACTCTACAACATGCCTAGAACCAAATTGCAACAAAAAATGTACAAATTGATAAAAAAGTTCATAATTGTGATTATTTACTTTTTTACCAAAATGGATGCAATTGGCAACTTTGACCTTATGGGACCAAAGAACATGATGTCCCAAGCCCACTAATCAAGTTTGAGCAAGTTTGAATTTCAAAAACTCATAAACTATTTATATCTATTGTTTCAAAGTCTAAAAGCCTAAATCTAGCACCATTTCCACCCGGTGCACTCAAATGAGCCCACACTTCACTCAGAATACCTAAATGCATATGTTTCAAGCCTCTGATGTCAAAAATGCAAAAAGTTGGGAAAAATCCCCAGCTGTAAATAATCGTGATTATTTACTTTTGTTGCAAATTTTTCGTGGACTGCATGATTTTGATCTCTACATGTTTTTATGCATCTATGCGTGCTCCAAAATTGATTTGAAGCAAAATGGACATCATTTTCCAGCAATTCAGACTCAAGGCATTTCAAAGCGGAATTCGAAGAACTTTCTAACTTTGACACTGTATTCACTTAACAAGAGCAATGCAAGCGGCTGAGAAGACAAAGAAAAGGGTGTCCCAGAAAGATAAGCTACAGGAGTTTCCACCGTACCAGTTAGATCGAAGATCAGTGAAGACAACAAAGGCAGCCTACTTGTCTAAAGAACAGCTCGAAGAAAACAACACAACAGTTTTCACTGGCAGATTCAAGAAGAAGGACACCAAGAAGAAGGACACCAGGTAGAATTACAAATGCTACCTAATGGGGTTTATGATGTAGTGGCAAAGCCAGACACCAAGGAAGCCAACAAAAGGCTGGGGCTTTGAGATTTCTACAACCAGGAACCATGCGGAGTGGACTTCCAAAAGGCATATGAATTGCTATCCTCAATCAAGGAAGATGGGTCGGCCCAAATCACGGATCAACAGAGTCAAAAGGTTGAAGTGGTGATCTCTAAAGAAATAGTGGCCGAGGCACTGAAGCTGCCAACCGAAGGTATGACTATGTGGGCAAAATATAAAAATACAGCAGGTACTTTTACCAAAGATACCGTTGCTGCAACATTTTCTGATCTCATCCTATGGAAAGTGGAGGAACCAGCTTGCCTATACCATCAACATTTCCACTTCCTCTAAAAAAGACCACCACGGTACACAACTCTAAATCATGCAATTGCGATTACTTTCACTCAAGTATTGAAGTCCATAACCAGGCAAGCGATAGATCACGGTGCATAGTATGTGCTTACAACACTGAAGGGCATGAATAAAGAGGAAAAGATCACATATCTAGGTGCTCCAAAAGTGCTAACAAAAATAACATATCATGATATTGGAATGGCCGACAATTCGCCGCCAGCCCTAGATCAGAACACATGGATCATTTTAGCTCAACCTTCTCCGCGAACCACTAGATTAATAAAGAGAGTATACAAATTAGATGAGAAATCTGCAGCAGAAAGTTCCCATGAAGCCCATAGTAGTGAAAGCTCTCACAACGAAGAAACCAGGGCAAGGAGGGAAGCAATGAAAAAGAAAGCAATGGTAGCTCACCAAGAGGAGCTGCAACAAAAGAGGGCTAGATTTGAAAGATAAAAGCAAACATACAAAAGGAGCCGCCAAGCTGTAGGTGAAGACCCCGAAAGATGGATTCTAAGAGATGTAAAGGGACCAAGAACCAAGAACCCTACAAAGAAGGTTCCAGAGGATCCCAAAGATTTGCTCGAGCGGATGTATGCGAAAGCTGAAGCTTTAAAACTCGAAGCTCTAGAAGCTCAAAGAAAAGCAACGGAAGAAGCGGTTGAGCAACAGAGACAAGCAAAATCTGCACAACAAAGTGAGTCACATCTTGACCAAGAGGAGATGTCTCCAAGTCCCTCTTCAACAACTATGGAACAAGAAGATCAGCCCATGCCGAGTCCAAGGCCTTCACCAATAGATAAATCTAAGGAAGACAATGCACCAAAGAAAAAAGAGCTTGAGCAACAGGAAGAAGCAAATTTTGAACAACCCAAGGAAGCCAAAACTATTGCAGTAGGACCTTCCTCTACAACAGCTCAAGCTAAAGCAGTTGAGGCATCCACAAAGCCTCAAGGAGAAGAAGTAGAACCAATGAAGAAGTCATCATTCAGGTAAATGAGTATGCAAAGCAAATGCAGCTGATGACAGACAAGATGAGCACTTAGTTGCAGTGCCAAGGCTAAAGAGATGGAGCAAGTGATTGATGCTCTACAAGGAGAGCTAGAAGATAGAATGAACGTCATTGAATATCTTCAAGGGAAGATTAAAGAGCTAAAAAATGAAGCAAAATAATACCAGATTGCAAAGGAGACACAACAGAAAGAGATGGAAGAGCTGGAAGAGCTCCTAACAAATTTATCTGATGTATGCAAAAGTAAAGATTAACAAATGATACAAGTAACCAATGAACTTTTAACCACTACTTTGTCAGTACAAAAGATCCAAGTGCAGCTAGACGTAGCTAATGCCTCTTTGCAGTACTTTGAGCACGAATTAATGATCAAGAAGCATTTCTAAGACAGATAAGAGAAAACCCCAATGTAGTCTCAATCAAGGGAACGTATGAATTCTACAAGACTTTTTTAAAAAAGGAACAAAGATCTTGAACTTGAGTTGAAGCTGGAACAAATGCAAAGACAAGACCTTGCATTGATGCAGGTTCAAAGACAAGAGCAACTGCTCAAGGAAATAGAAGAATTGAAGAGAGTCAATCAGCTACTAAGAGAGGGACAAACAGAAACTCAGGAGGAGATAAGAACCTTTGAACAACCAACCATCGACATAACATCAATTTCTTTTTTTGATATATAAACACATCCATCAGAAGGGCTAGCAGGAGAGTCAGATTTTCAAGTACCAATCACTGAAGCCGAGCAAGTGCCAATGGTCTAGATTTCTAAAGCTAAGGAAGATGCATTGAAAGAGTAGATTGTCCAAGAA
The DNA here is from genome assembly GCF_014529385.1 of Adiantum capillus-veneris. Taxonomy (NCBI): domain Eukaryota; kingdom Viridiplantae; phylum Streptophyta; class Polypodiopsida; order Polypodiales; family Pteridaceae; genus Adiantum; species Adiantum capillus-veneris. Next base: position 17,647,096 of record NC_140953.1, read on the forward strand.
GCAGATGTTAAATGGAAAGTAGCAATGGATTGGGAGTTGAGAGTTCTCCACTCGGTAAATGTAACTCGGCTCAATCCCAACCAAATCAATGCTCGATGGCATCAGCAATCACTACCCTATTGATAAAGGTGGAGCTATTGCAAGTTAAGGAAAGACTTTACAAGGATATGCAGGTAGAAGGCTCATATGATATCCACCCAAAATGGAGAAGGAACTGGTTGAACAAGAACTCTAGATACCTAATTCTGTTCACAAGAGCACCTGCAGCCCTACATTCTGTCATGTACAAAGGATAAGGACACGGTAGGCACAGATACATTGAAGAAGAAGAGGCCAACATGGATAAACTACCCACGATTACCAGCTCCAAAGCGGGTCCATCAATGGAAGAATACATGGTGAAAACCCTAACGGGCACCATGACCTTCTTCAAGAGCCTCCCTGACCTCTATGTGAAATGCTTTGTAAAATTTGTAGAATTCTGGTTACATGCATTCAAACATTTCATGAGCCTGACCAAGCCGGTGCACCATGGATGTCTTTTCTAGAAGGCCACAAAGGTCTATGCTATGATTTGAGTGGACAGCCTTCAGAAGAAGTCCTCTACGGCTTCTACGCCATATGTATGTTTCTGCCATCAAAAAATATGTTGGTATTTGAAGAGGCATTCTATATGGGATTCTTCACACAGCGGACGAAGATATTTGGGCCAATGATTAGCAACCTCACATCAAGGTTTGTTGGCTATTCAGTCATTGAACTTAAAAACAAAGTCACCATGCACTTTTTACAAGTCCTAGACAAAGAAAGAAAAATTAGATATGAAAAAGCCCTACATGTGCTCAAAGACTGCCTCGCCAGCCCCGTCAACCCGAAGACTACTTAAGTCCATGAAGTTGTGTCAAGGGACAAATGTTAGCAACTAGAAAACTTGGATAAGATTTTTCGGAGTTTTTATTGTAAAAAACACTTATTATTTTGATAAATTGAGAATGTTTTAATTCCTACTTTCCAAATAAACAGTGTGATTGATTGATGAACCGGGCCTACAAGCTTCCAGATTGTATCAACCTATCTTTAGTTAGAGCTCCCAGATTATTAGTTTTCACCATAGAAACCTTGGCTAAGGTATAAAAGACATTTTTTATAAGTATTTTGTAAGTTTTTGGATAATAGAACACAGTGTGAGCTAACGATGCTCACTTATCTCCTTCTCGTGCTTCCTACTCCCTCCCCGGTTGTCACATTGCAGTGCCGTCTATTGTGTTGCAGCCCCGCAGGTAAGAGCTCTACGCATTGATGTAAACATTTCATGGTAATCCATAGCTTTTGATGTCATCGACCCGCTGCCTAATTTCATCATAAGTAGGAATTTAATTAAAAAAATCATAAAATAAGTATAGGTGAGGTATTGGGGCATCACTACAAAGCATTTAAATGCATTATGGGTCGAAAACGACTAGGTTAAAACTCACTGTTGTTAATAATCGTGATTTTTGCACTTGACCTAAATTTAGATTTGAGACCATAAGCATGTGTGTTTAGGTCTTATAAACATGTCCTAGAAGTTTCATAGCGTTTGGATGTCATTTGATGCTGTAACGGTTATGATTTGTTTGTCGATTATAGCGACTAGCTTTTGGTGATTTTGGTCATTTGAGTGTAGCTTGAGTTAGATGCGAGCTGTCTGTTGTTTTCCAAGAGATTGACAACCTCTTGTAGCCTCTATGCACTAGTCGAGTCAGCTTCGTCCCATGGATTAACAATTATGTTCGTGGTTCTCGCTATGTCTGCAATAAGATAGGAGTGAGGTTAGAAACCCGTCTTACATCTTCCAAGTGACCCCTTTTGAGATAATCTTTGCTTTCTTAATCATGTCCCATGCCATAATAGCCCATGCCTCCTTTTGGTCCGTCAATGAGGTCCTCAGTTTGGCACACAAAGCTTCTGCATGAACCATGGGGTCAATAATCCCAATTCTGCCTTGACTCTTTGGTCTTGCTACCCATTCCCATTTCCCCCATTGATAAGGGGTTGAGGATTTTGTGTTTTTTTCCACAAGAACCGTTTGGTAGGCTTTTAAAATTATTTCCAATTAGATTTGCTTATTTTCAACAGTGGTGATAGAAATAAGATGTACGGGATCATAAAAGCATTGATCGCCGTGATTCTGCTATGGAAGGGGAGGAACACAAACTTCCATCTTCTCATTTTGCTATTTATTTTGGTCAAGACTGAGTCAAATATTTGCTTATCTGTGATGCTCACCCCAAGAGGAGCGCCCAGGTGCCTAACACAGTGCCTTTGCTTATCACTTCCTTTACCATTTCGTCAGGTCGAACGAGTCTCTTTCAAAGAGAGAAATCAATCTTGATTTCTTAATACTGCACATAGAGCTAGAGGCAGAAGCAAAAAATTGAAAAATCTCATGAGGTCCCAAATCTTGGACTTTATGTCTTTTTACTATATGTGTAAATAAGGTGAGGAGGCAAGAAGGCCTGTTACGTTAAAGGGGGGATACGATTTACTAAGTTTTTTTTCTATAGCAAACTTAAAATTGTGAGTGGATTATATTAACACAACCAACCAGAAAAAATACAATTTTCTGCCATGCTTGAGATGAGCCATGACATCTATAATGGGACATAGCTACATCGGCTGACAAGGGAGCCACACCAAGGAAAGTAAGGAGTCTGCCTCTTCACCCAAGCAAGTTAGTCAAGGTCTTGTTCCATTCATCAGAACTTGTTTTCTTCCCAATGGCGATGATTGCTCCCCTCTTTCTTGGATTCTCTATGAAAATTTAGCTATAATAATGGTGGTTTCAAGATGCAACAATTTCTTGCCTTCCATACATGTTTAAAGTAGAAAAATATCACTACTTGTGTTATGATAAGAAGCGCTTGAATTTTATATACTTTTCCTTCCCAAGAAGAGATCATTCTTGTAAAAACCAATTTTCCAGGTTTTTTGAACCCATTTGCAAATTTTTCCTACGAGGCCACTAACTATTGGGCATTCCTTGAAAAGATTAGCGAGGTCTTCCCTAGTGGATCTGCATTGTGGGAAAAAATCAAGACCAATTCCCCTCGTGAGAACCTTCACCCAGTCGGTAAGGCTCCCCACAATACCTTCCAAACAAAGACCTTCATCCTATGCGGCCAACTCAAGTGCCATATGTTCTTCAAAATTGTTTCCCATCTTCATACTGACCATTGCTTGTCCCATAATTTGTTGAGTGGAGAGAACCAGTCCTCTGAATACATAAGTGAGAAGTACACTCCCTTGGTTTGTGGCTTCAAAATATGTCTGTTCTTCGGCCACTCCCAGGCTTTCCACTCAAATATGGAATCACAATAAGGCATATACCACCTATTTAGCTGTTCTAGGGCTTTGTTACTTAGCATGCTTTCAGTCTCATTTAGATTAAACTGACTAGCTAGTTGGTCTGTACTTTTCCAAAAAACATTATTGTAGTCCACCAAAATCTGGCCAATACATTTGATACCTTTATTATTATTTTTTTTTGAAAAACTTACTTCCAGAAAGGGGTCATAGAAATGCTTACAACCTTAGAGAGCCAAGTGCGTCATGGAGTTGTGGAAGTTCTTTGCCAGCTCTCCCCACCCCAAAGAATCCATTGCCTTGTTTCACTTTTGAAAGAGCTCGCCTCTCGATTCTCCAAGTTTAACTATGACCCATTGAGGGGCAAAAAGATTATTGTGTACTTTTAACCCTTTCCAGAGGCCACCTTTTGAGCATAATTTAGAGTGTTCCATCATAGTTCTCAGCGTACTGGCCCAAGTCTGGTCTTGCTTAGTTAATGTCACCATAAACTTAGCACATTGGGCCTTTGCATGGATGCTAGGGTTGAGAATCTCTAGACCGCCTTGCTCCACTGGTCTTGCAATTGTCTCCCATCTAGCCCACTGTCAAGGCGTAGAGTCTTTTGTGTTGTTTTTTCATATGAATCTCTTCACAGGTTTTAATAACTCTTTTTTATTTCATTTGGCTAGCTTAAGAAGCAGATTGTTGAAGGCTATATACGAGAACATAAAAGAGTTGGCTTTAATTCTACTCGAGAAGGAGAGAAGCACAAACTCCCACCTTCACGTCTTGGTCCTTCATTTCTCCATAACCCAAAGGAATCTTTATAAGCTTGGATATCCACCCCTAAAGGGGCCCCCAAGTGTCGAAACATCTCACCTTTTGACACAATCTCCCCGGTCCACAAAGATGGATCAAATGCATCGTTCTCAAAGAAAGAGATCATTCTAGACTTTTCAATGTTACACTTGGATCCTGAGGCAAGGGTGTATGTTTGGACAATTTCTAGTGCCTTCCTGATGACTTGAGGGAACACAGAGATTTAATAAGCTTAAATGAGTGCCTACAATCACGTGGAACTTTTGTTGTCTATTAATATACAATTATATTATCATTATACATACATAATCATAATCACAAATAATTTATATTAGGAAAGGCCCCACTTAAAAAAATAAAGTGAAAGGTGCACATTGAACATTATCATGTGAAAACAAAATAAGATGAAAAGGAAATAAAATAAAAACATACATTATATTATCCATTATACATACATAATCTTGGATTTTTAGGCATAGGTGGAGACAAACCCTCCCTCCTCTCTTTGTAGAGGGAAATGGTGGCTGTGCATCTTCTAGTGCTGACTTTGTGTCCCTGCAATCTTGCAAGCTTTGGTGAAGTGCGAGAGATTGTTGGTCAGGCATGGCACATGTGAGATCTACCCGATTGCATGGTGGAAACCAACAATTAGTGGTTGAAATAGCGTTCATGTTGGTCCTAGTGGGTTGAGTGGCTCCTGCAAGTGCTCTATTTTCCTCATTTTTTTGGTGCATGGCTCCTAGGTAACTGATGATGGAGCAATCTCCCCCCCCCCTCTACGTCAAGCATTTCTTCCAGTTTGCTTTCGTGTTTTTTGAATGTTTTGATCATGTATGGGAGGTGACCCTTCCAGTGATAGAGATTTGATATCTTGTGGTACTCATGTAGGATGATTATTTTATTATTTTTTGCTCAAAGGTGGCTCGTTGTAAAGCTTGTGAGTCCTTGGATGCTCTATACTAGTATGTGACCCGCGTGTTGCTACGGCCAAAGTAGGTCGTTTTGGCTACAAAGGGCAAGTGTAAGGAGGTCTCAAGGGCTCGGACTAAGAGAGAGAGAGAGAGAGAGAGAGAGAGAGAGAGAGAGAGAGAGCCTAGTCAAGGGAGACACACACAAGGTTGCCACTCTTTGTTGATACTTTCTGTTGCGAGCATCCTCTTTCATCAACCCAAATCTCTCTCTCTCTCTCTCTCTCTCTCTCTCTCTCTCTCTCTCACACACACACACACACACACACACACATTTGATTCCCTCATTTCCCCCCCAAATCTCTCTCTCTCTCTCTCTCTCTCTCTCTCTCTCTCTCTCTCTCTCTCTCTCTCTCTCTCTCTCTCTCACACACACACACACACACACGTGTGTATGTGTGCGCACGTGCGTGTGTGCTGGCTTGATAGCATCTTGCCTGAAGCTCGTGTCTAAAAACACGAGCTCGTGTGTGCATACACACACTTGTCATTATGGCAGAGTAGCTAACAAATTGACGTTGCGGTTGAAGAGATGACCCCAAGTTGACGTGTGGGTGAGCGATCTCCTTTTTCTTGATCTCTTTAAAAAATATGATTGCGCTCTCTCTCTCTCTCTCTCTCTCTCTCTCTCTCTCTCTCTCAAGGTCTTGAACTTGAGACCATCAAATAAATCTTTCAGATCTCATCGGATCGTTTCCACAATGTTTTAAGTTCTCCACTTATCCGATGAGATCTCAACTATCTATTCAATGGTCTCAAGTTCAAGACCTTAGAGAGAGAGAGAGAGAGAGAGAGAGAGTTAGAAGATGAAACATGAACAACTTTATCCTCACCCAAGTTGTTGGATTGATCTTGAGGGATTGTTCTTATGACATTAGAAATCCTCTTCTTTATCTTCTTCTTCTCTCTATCCTCCTCCCAATAGGTATTCAATAGTTGAAAAACTTGTCGTGTGTTAAAACTTTAATGTCACTTTGCATTGTTTCGACACCCTTAAATTGTTCGTTCTCTCTCTCTCTCTCTCTCTCTCTCTCTCTCTCTCTCTCTCTCTCTCTCCTCGTAGTGTCATTTTTTGGGTACTAAAAAGTTATCCCTCCCCCCCCCCCCCCCCTCTCTCTCTCTCTCTCTCTCTCTCTTTGTGCGGTTGATTTTTGATAGGAATCCATGCTTGTTCAAATTCATAGAATTTATAGAATCTTAAGCATGGCCGCATTTTACCTCTTAAAAATAAAAAGGCCAAAATATCCAAGAACTCGTAAAAGACCCATCAAGAAACCTCTCTCCCCATTCAAGATGCCAATGTTAGAGTTTGATTTTGGTGGGCGTATTATCCATTTCAAGGCTTTTTTTCTCATTTTCGCTACTCGTTAAATAATACACTATAATTTTAAGAAAATTGTAATATTTTGAAAATTCAAAGAGCGAGGGTGTCCCTAGTGAGACGGAGTCCCTGTGAGCTTGATAGTTAAATCTCTCTCTCTCTCTCTCTCTCTCTCTCTCTCTCTCTCTCTCTCTCTCACACACACACACACACACACACACACACACAAGAAAATTGTAATATTTTGAAAATTCAAAGAGCAAGGGTGTCCCTAGTGAGACAGAGTCCCTGTGAGCTTGATAGTTAAATCTCTCTCTCTCTCTCTCTCTCTCTCTCTCTCTCTCTCTCTCTCATGGTCACCAATGTGCATAACAACCCCTTCATTTGTATGCATGTCCTCAAAGCAAGATAGTCCCCAAGTAGACGCATGGATAGGCGAGCTTTTTTCTTTTTCTTAATCTCTTTAAAGAAATAAAACTTGCACAAATTTTTAAAAATAAATCAATATTAGTCTTGAAAAAAGCCCCTTAAAAAAATTAAGCCAAATATATCTTCAAAAATCAAGTTTTTTCAAATAACACAATCTCCACTAAAATTACATTTTTGTTGTTGTGCGGATTTATACTGGTACATTTATTCTATGGAGAGTAAAAGTCTTTTGACTTTACATTGTTAAAAAGCTTTTTTTATTCAGTTCCAAGGAACTTACCCTTCACACTTTTCCATAATAAATCTTAGCTTTCACTTTTACTTTTTAAGTTTAGATTGGATGTTTTGTAAGGTTCTTTTTCAAGTGAACCAATGATTGACACGTGGAGGCCCTCTACTTCTTTGAAAATTTTAAGTTCCATTATATATAGTATAGATATAGATATAGATTAAATTAGATTTTTTGTAAGGTTCTTTTTCAAGTGAACCAATGACTCACAAGTGGAGGCCCTCTCCTTCCTTGAAAATTTTAAGCTCCATTATATATAGTATAGATAGATATATATGTATTTTGGTTATATGGAAGTGAAAATTGTGGTCAGGATGGTTCCCCCATTAGCCAATGTATTTGGTAATGCTTGATGCCATGGCTCATTTTGAGCACGGCTTTCAATTCGTAATTCTTTTGTCTATGCTAATATATCTCTACTCATCACATTTGTGAGTACCATTAAAAAAAAATGCCCCACTTACTTAATAAGGTGAAAAGTACACATTGCACATATAATTTAAAAACAAAATAAAATTAAAAAAATAAATTAAAACAATAAAATAAAAAATACATTGAAAAACTAAGAGAAAAGTATATTTTAATATCTTCATTAAAAAAAAAACTCTTCACAAATTAAAAGAATTAACAAAACATTATTGATCAATACTTCCCATCATGGATCCTACCCCTGTGAATACAAGTCTTTCTCATTTTTTCAGCTTGTAAAAAAAGAAAAAGAATGAAACCTTGGAATATACCATTTGAAAAGGACAAGATATATTCTCTTGAAGGCTTTTAAGCTCGCTTTAGGGACACATGGCTAACAATTAGAATCGAATGACTTTTAGCATGCTTTGAGGTCTCTTTAGGGACAAATGTCAAACTTTTAGAAGCCTTTAGCATGCCAATTAACAACGTGAACATTCAAGAAAACAATTAAATGAGAGTAAAGTAAATTATGTAACATTATGAAAGTAAAGTAAATTATGTAACAATTAAATGAAAGTAAAGTAAATCATGACATTTTGAAAAGAAGCTAAAGACCACACGTCTTTTTTTTTTTTTGGTCTCTTTGTTTGTTTGTTTCCTTTTTTGAATTTGTTTATATCCAATCACTATGGAAATAACAAAACTCACATTGGAATTTTAAAACAAAAAGTTGAAAGGAAAGTTTATGAAAGACCATTCACAAGCTAAAACATATTTTTCTTAACCAGAACGAAAAAAAGAAAACCTAGGGAAAGTTCACTATGGGTTACATAATGAAATTTTGTGTGTCGCTTGGTTTTGTTTTTTTTGGTGTGTGTGTGTGTGTGTGGGTTGGGGGGTTTGGGGGGGGGGGGGGGTTGGGCGGTTTGGGGGGGGGGGGGGGGGGGGGTTGTGTTTTGTTTGTTTATATCCAATCACATGGAAATAACAATGAGAAAACTCACATTGGCATTTTAAAACAAAAAGTTGAAAGAAAGTCTATGAAAGACCATTCACAAGCTAAAACAATTTTTTTTTAACCAAAAAAAACGTGGGAAAGTTCACTATGGATTACATAATGAAATTTAATAATAAGAGGGTTCATTATGAGAGGAAAAATAAGAAAGTGACACTAGCATTTAAATTTCTTTTTTTTCATTGCAGAGTATCATACTTTTTGAAAATTAGTGTTACAATAATTTATTTCGATTATAATATATTCTAAAAGCATAAATAATAATGATTAAACAATATTAAATGGCTGTTTTTAAAGAGAAAGATGTACACAAATGTCAATAATTTTCACAAAGACTTAGAAAAAATATTTTTTTTAAAAAAGTTTTTTCCATGTGGCACTAATTTGCATGTCTTATCCAATGGTCCACAATTGCAAAAAAAATTCGACGCTTTACTAATGACTCCTTATGTAGTCCAAAAATTTGACAATAGAGAATGATCCAGGAAAGTCTTATGAAGGACCATTCACAAACTAAAGTAAGTTTTTTTAAACAAAAAAATTTTAAAAAATGGCTAAAGAAAATGATCCAAGAAGCTAAAGCTATTGTTCTTGCCATGCTTGTCATATTTTCTAGTCATATAATACCACAAAAGAGCCTAAAATTGACGTCCTTTGATACACCATGTGGTTATATTTGTGGCCAATGGAGGTTATCAAGAAAGCTCTCTCTCACAAATCCCATGCAAAATAAATTCTTTTAATCGTTCTTTTCTCAATGTTAAGATTTCAATATCATATGTCAAAAATTGACAAGGAGTCCTAAGGTAATTGTTTTTCATGGAACCAAACAAGTTACAAAGTAACCAAGATGAAAGTTCACTCTAGCCTACATAAAGCTATTGAAATCGCTTTAATATTTAAAAGAGAGAGAGAAAATGAGAAAGTGACGCTAGCATTGAAAAACATTTGTTGTCACACTAAAGTATTATATTATTGAAAAGAAATGCAACAATAAACCATTTAGATTACAATATATTCCAAAAGATTAAAAATTGAAAAGCCTTAGTAGCCATATGGATGAAGGTCGTCCAATAGTCGTCCAATATATGGTGTTTGACAAGTGTTCGTCCAATATATGGTGTTTGACAAGTGTTCCTCAAAGAGTCTTGAAAGCCTTGAAGAGAAAGCCTTTCACGTTATCTTTCCCAATGCTAAGTTTACTTTATTTTGGAAAGGATGCAACAAATGATTTGAAGTTTGAACATAATAATTTTTTTTTAAAATCTAATTTTTTTGAACCACAAATCATTTTAAACTTAAGAACATTGCTTGCCAAAAGCATTTTTCCTAACCAAAGAAATTAAAAGCACACTTTGAAAGTTTGTCGGTTATTAAAAATATATATTAAGAATTTATCAATTTTTACATTAAAACTTATAAATATTTACAGGTGTTTGTCAAGGCCATCTCATAATCAAGCCAAAATTTGTAAATTTAATCGGTAAAAAATGCACTAAATCCCGGCTTTTTTCAAACATTGCTGAAGAAGTAAACTAAATTCCACAATTTTACATTAAGGACTAAATAAAAGGTTTCTCTTGTTTTTTTTTTTTTGCAAAACTCACAATTGTGAGTGGATAGTATTAATAACATCATAAATATACACCAACCTCGAGCTCATAATGATCTGAGAGAGAGAGAGAGAGAGAGAGAGAGAGAGAGAGAGAGTGGTAATAAAGGTTTCTTTTAAACAATACCTTCTCTCTCTCTCTCTCTCTCTCAAATCATTATGAGCTTTTACCTTTATAAAATAGATTTTTAACCCTCATGACCCCTCAAGTCACCCTTTTGCCTTTTGAAGGCCCTGTGAATACTTCACCTTGTTGAAGAGGGAGGTAAACACATATCAACACCCTCTTACAATGACCTACAAAAAATACTACAAAAAGAAGTTTTTTAATCATTAACTTGCCATGTGGCACTAATTTGCAAGATTTATTGAATGGTCTAGATTTGCACCCAGAATCCAACCCTTTACTAAGGACTACTTATGTAGTCCAACAAGGTGAAGACTCACATTGGCCTTATAAAACAAGAAAAGTTTTCAGTATTGATGAGGTCATTGCGCGCTGGAAAACAATTGGGACCCCTTCAATGCCTAACTCCCTTAGGGTTGTAGTTTTTTTGTGTGACATTCTAATACAATCACTCACAATTTATGAGTTTGATATCACAAAGATAACTAAGCCCATAAAGAGCTAGCCTAAATCTGCATATATTGAATATAAAGGATAGGTATAATAAGCTTTTTAAAAAATGCCAAGATCTACGAAAAAATTGTAGATAGCTTATATATACTAGCCCCACATGTTTTTCTATGTACTTTACTCAACAATTTTTTTTTCAAAAATTAAATTTAAAAAGCTCATCCGTCCTAAAAGGGATCGAGATCATTCCCCCAAGCCCCAAGCCCCAAGCCCGAGCCCGAGCCCGAGCCCAGGCCCAGGCCTTAGTCGTATGATATACTACTCACACTACCTAATATATAAAGAGTAGGATCTCAAGTGAAAGGAGGGCATGTGGGATAGGTTCCTTAAGTACTCCACCATCCCCTTCACACTCACCCTTTGGACTTACTAATTCTAACCCTCTCCCCACCTAGGAAAAGACTAGTTTTAGGATTATGAGGGTTACACGTGACCGAATCGAGGGTTGTAAAGCACGGCACGTCCCCCTAGCCAATACACTCGTTTTGAGCTATCATACGCCATATTCTGTGGCTTGGTTAAAAAAAGGGACCAAAAATATAAAAAACTTTGGGTTGTAAACACCTAATAAACTAGGTGAGCGACATTCACGGGCACTCACCAACACTTCTAGAGTGTTGAGGTCGCATGCAACTATGCTCTAGTTGTGTGCTAGAGGACGAGCATATCAAAAGTGTCTCCGTTTACGTGGACACTCATTATTCCTATACCTTAGGCTCTAGGCCCTCAGCGAGAACACAAGGCAGTACCACTCAGGACCTGCATATTGCGCCTAGTGAATCTTATTCTGACTATGACTTCATGGAGGGTACCCCTAATCTCTATAGCTCAAGCCAAGACATGCATGCCATGGGCCCACGGTCCAGGCCGAGCATGCTTAGCCGCTTGAAGGAAACCTTTAGTAGAGCCACTCACTCCGAACATGGAGCTAACGATGTAAATGAGGGGGGTGGGGAAGTAAATTTGTCATTCATGACCAATGTAGACCCCATGCTCCTAAAAAGTGTGCACGTGAATACTCCATTCACTGCATCCCCCGACTCTTCAGAGCTATTCCTCTCCGAGGTTATATTACCTTATGGTAGAAGCCTTGTCGAAGTACAAGAGGTTAAGCGATATATCATTGCGGCTAGGGAAAAGGAAATTAAGAGCTTATGCAAGGCAAAGCAATGAAGAGAGTTAAAAGAGAAAGCCCCTATGTCAATATCCCTGCTAGGAGAGCAATTGAGTGCTCCTTAATTAGCGACCACTAATGGTCAATCCATAGAGAGCCACATTGCATCTAATTCAAAGGACACCCCTAGCACCTCAATCTTAGATGGTGTGTTTCTAAATGAGAACTGGAAGTACGAACTACAAACAAAAACTCTAACCAACCTATACACAGGTCACACCTATCACGTGAGCTGGTTAGATGTCCTACAATCCACAATGGGTGCTACTAGTATAGAGATCAACAACAAAGATTTTCTAAGGTCATCCATAAGGTTATTGATCTAGAGAGACAGAACAAGGGGATCCACATGCCTTCAATGGGTCTCATGAGATTCTTAGATACAGGGAAGGTTAAACAACCAGCCTTATCGTTGCAAATGGAGATTCCCTCGGTAAGTCCGATGGATTCTCCATGTGTTGTTTCGCCAAGGGTCTTAATGCAATCTGAGTCCACAAGTGATAGCTTTACCTTTCCAAGTCTAGCTCATCTTTCTCTTGATGACACCACGGCTACCATGCCTATCCCAATGATGGGCATGCCAAGAAACACGCCATGGACCTCATTTATTAGTAAAGCATGGATACATGGTAGCTCAATGCATGCAACAATACCTACAAGTGTGTACCAATTGTATACACCTATGGGTCCTCGTACTCATGTAGCTCCTACCCCTCCTATTGTTTCAACAACCTATGCTCCACAACCACAATACCCAAGATCTTATTTCAATGGGACCATACCGGCTAGCATTAGCATATCACATCCAATGTCTGATATGCCTAGGGCCACACATATGAACTTTGGACCGCTGAGTGAAGTGTGGGCTCATTTTAGTGCACAAGGTGAAAATGGTGCCAGATTTAGGCTTTCCGTCTCTGAAACAGTAGATATAAAGGGATTTTGGGATCCAAATTTGCTCAAACTTGGTCAGTAAGCTTGGGACATCATGTGCTTTGTTCCCATAAGGTCAAAGTTGCAATTTCCCCCCATTTTGGCAAGAAAGTAAATAATCTCGATTATTAACTTTTTCATCAAAATGAACATTTTTTGGTGCAACTTGATTCTAAGCATGTTGTAGACCCTGTGTATGAGATATGGGGTGATTTGGATCAAAAAATGTGACAATTAACTCAGAGATTGGTTTGGAAAGACTTCTTTGCGTTTTTTGACAATTTTTCAAGGTTTCCTTGATCACTTTGGCTCATACTTGAAATTTGACATGTAATAGGTGTGTACAAGTGATAGATGACGTGAAGGTACCATTTTCAAGCCAAAAAAGTGCAAAAGTAGATAATCGTGATTATTTACAGCAGTCAACTTTTTTGCTAAACTTCAATACACCTAAAACAAGTCCTAAATTGAATTTGGTAAATTTTTGTCTTGTCGGCATCACTTCGTGCTTTGTCAACTCCGAAATCGCCAATTTTTGTGACTACATGGCCCATGGAGTTGGTTGGTCATTTTCGAGGCTATGGACTTGTCCACTACATAGTCTTGAAGCTACTTTGGCTCATTTGGAGTCAGTTTGACTTCATATGTCAAATTTGACGCTTTGTGGCCTTCGAGCTGTTTCCTGCTTTTCGAGAGCTTGCCTTGACTTTTTTAATGAAACCATTAATGTACAATGTGTATAGACCCAATGTATAAGCTGTTTGTGGAGTTATATCCAATTCTAGCATCTGGCAAAAACCTAGCTTTTCTACTTGGGACCCCCCTCAACCCCTGTCGAATGGTCATTTGGTAATATAGAAGTGTTCTATTGTATAGGGGCATGCTACAGTTCAAGTCTCCTCTGATTTGGTTGAGCTGAGAGGCCGCTATGGTCAATTTTTGGTCGTAGGACTTCGTACACTGCTCGATTTCTAGGGTTTTTTTCATGGATTTAGACTAGCTACTGGCCATACAGAGTTGATCATTTGATAAGCATAGAGCTTATAAGCCTCTTGTGAGATGGTGCTATAAATGGGCAACTGTGGACTTTGAAAATCGCACGTGAAGAAGGTCAAAAGCTCTCTCTCCAAGGGCAACTAGTGAAAATGAGGTGGTTTTGGGCTACCTCGGATATCTATACTCGGACTTCCCCAACTATTTTCCTTCAAATGTCCCTATTAGTCCTACTAGGCCGTGAAATCTATGTTAGACTCAAAAATTTCCTCAATCAAATTCTTGTAGCTCATTTTGCAAAAAATTTGCGAAAGTAGGCCATGGGCGCCTAATTTCGGCTTCCAGCTTCCATCTGCCAATTTGATTGAATTTTTTTGTGCATGTCCATCTTGTCCTTCTGATCATCAGTGTATCTTCAGATTCTCCATCTGAGCTCATTTGCTATTTATTCTTAATTTTTTACCTGTTTATTATAAAAATCAAAGAAAATAACAAAATGCGCTAAAAGAAACAAAGTGAAAATCCATTAAAAAACACAGCTTTATTGTTTTTTGTTGGATTTCTCCATTTTTAAGTCCCAATATCAGGAAAAATGATGAAAAATAACCAAAAAAGACCATTTTTTGATAGTATATACACTATTTATACTCATCGGGAAAATATTATCAATTAAATTTCCCTTTTGATGACTTGTTAAGAGCATTATTAGGTAATTTTGCAAAAAATCACACGTTAACATCAAACTTTCTTCTCTCTCTTCAAACATTGCCCTTAATTACTTAGTTCCCTTCCATCCCTCCTAGATGGCGTACTCTGGGACGACTCTGTGCATGGGTTGAACAATCGTGTCTATGCACAGCCTTGGTTGAATCTACCATGCTTTGAAGATCAATGCAGTTTAAACCATTATGCTGTGCAAGAATTGGGTCTTGAACAATTAACTCAAGGGTTTTTGATGTTGAGGTTTTCTTTTGATATCTTTCAAAGAGAAAATCTTGTAGCTTGTGTGCTCTTTGCTTTATTGTACCATCAAGATGCTTTGGCACGCTAATTTCCTGAGCTGTCGGTATCAATAATAATTGTTGTCGAGCTTTTACCCACCATTGATATCTTGTTTTTTCTTCAATGAAATGTTGTGGTTGAGTGTTTTGAGACTTAACTCTCCATTGCTTCATCAGTTTGACAGTTTGCAAAGAAGATAAGTGCTCCTTTTTCTTCCAAACTCATTTTGTTTTAGGTTCCCTTCTTGAAGATGCTCCTCTTTGTTTTGTGAACCTTGGAACCATCTTTGGTACAATAGATGATGTTTTGGGCACCCAAATTTGCCTGACTCCTTGCATGCTATATGTAGCATTTGCTTGTCTATAGGATGGAGAAGAATGATTGCTTCGTGGTTTTCTCTGCTGGTAACCTCCTTTCCATTTCTCCTCGCTTGGTGCAATTGGAACAATGAGTTGTTTGCCTTTAGGTGATAGCTTAAGCAGATTGGTTACCCAATCTAGTACTACCTTGTAAGTCAGCATCCATGAGATTCTAAGAATCATTTTTTCATTCATGTACTCATCTGGTAAACATACAAATTGATGTGGGCATGAACATCCATGTACTATCACATTTAAGTTGACTACTCTTAGTGTCGGTGTTGGGTTCTTATTGCATCCTTTAATAGTCAATATTCCTGTTGTCAAAGACTGACTTGTTGCTTTCTTGTATGTGGAATAACTGACTGCATTTACTCAAGATCCTGTATCAACCAATGCATTTGTGCTATGATTCTTCAGTTGTAATTTGACGGGAAGGTCCATTCCATCTAACCATTCATCATCTATTGACACTGCATCTTTCTGTAATTTCTATAGTCGGTCATCTAGTTCCAGAGTGTTGATGGGAATAGGTATTTGTCGATTTTTGAGAGCAAATTTCCTTTTGAGTACTTGAAGTCGAGTTTCCTCTTAGGATTCATCAATAACCTGCTGTCGTTTTACCTTTCTTTGCCTTTTTGCATGCATCTTTTATAGCAATTCATCATTGGTTAGTGGCAAATTGTACTTCTTCAAACGACATCCACTAATCCAATTAGCCATTGGTTCACGATCTAGGATGGACAACGTAACTGCTCCACTTGGAGATACATCTTCAATAATAAACGGTATGTTTCTCTTTTTCTTAAACTTGGGAATGTGCTGCTTAAGGGAATAGACTAAAACTAAGTCCCCTTTTTTGAAGATTTTTGTGACTAGATGGGAATCAAAAAAACTGTTTTTTTTTTTTGCTTTTGTGCATAGATGTGAGCTACAGCAGTTAGCCTTTGCTCATCAAGCTTTTCTAAATCTTCAAGTCTCTATGACAATTCATGTCCAATCCACTCAAGATCCTTAGCTACCCTTAGTGTCGGTAATAGAAATTCTATCAGCAATATGGAATCAAGACCATAAAAAAGGTTGCATTTAAAGTTGTCTTGATTGAAACTCGATAAGCCCATAGAGTAGCATGGAGATTCATTCCCAATCTGTCCGTCTTAAACTAAGCACTTTAGTCAATATTGAGCTAAGAATTTTATTTGTATGCTCAGCTTGTCCATTTGCTTGTGGGTGATAGGGAGCCGATTTGTTATCGATGACCATAAACTCATTGAGCAGAGTCTCAATTACCTCTTTTAGGAAATGATTTCCCCTATCACTGACAATTTCTATTGGTAGTCCATATCTTGTGAACACATTCTCATATAAGAATACGGTTGTGGTTCTGGCATCATTCTTTTGGGTTGCTTTAGCCTCGGCCCACTTGGTCAAATAGTCCGTAGCTACAATGATATATTGAGCTTGGGTTCTATAAGCAGGTGGTTGTATTGGCCCAACAAAGTCTATACCCCATTTTGCAAAAGCTCTAGCCCCCATCATTGGTCTTAAGGGCATGCCATCTACACGGGTTGGCATTTTAGCTTGTTGACATACATCACACCTTTGAAGTTATTCTTTGGCATCTACAAAAAGTGTTGGCCACCATATGCCTTCCATTAAGATTTCTCTTGCACTGGTCTCACTTGAAAAGTGACCTCCAGCTAATCCAGCACGTGCTTGTTCTATAATGGAAATATATTCGTCGTCATTGCACAAAGATGCAAATGTTGATCTTTTCCTCTTTAATACAATTGGTTCCCGATAAGAGCATAGTCTCTTGCTTCAGTTTCAATTGATCTTTGATGACGTTTACTCATATCCTCAGGAAATGTTTGGTTTGACAATTAAGTAGCTAGATACTTACTCCACTTAGAAACATGCGACGTTTGGAACAATGTTACATGAGATATGGGTGCTTGTTTTTGACATTGAGAACATTGTTTTACAAATGAGTGAACATCTCTCCTCATAGTTGGCCAAAATACTCCAAGTCTCAAGATTCGTCGCATAGTTTGGTCTTCTGCAAAGTGAAGTCCTACTACGGTAATATGTGTTTGACTTAGGTATTGGGTTTTCTCCTCAGGATTAATGCATAAAAGCAATATTCCATCTCACTTTCTTTTGTACAACCTTCCAGCTAATAATTGATACATGTCGGATTGCTTAATTAATCCGATTGTGATGGGAAGTGGTATTTGCGAATCCACTTGAGCTATGGTCATCAATGATACCATGTTTTCCAACCATCGAGGTATCATTTCCACGGAGAACAGATATGCATCTGGTAAATCATTGTCTACTCTCTTAGGTAGTTCTCCGGATACAATCCTTGACAAATGATCTGCTCTTTGATGAGTGGTGCCCTTTTTCACAACTACAGTGAAATCGAATTACAAAAGAATGATGAACCGTCTCACTATTCTTCCTGTGTTGCATGGCTTGTTGACCAAGTATAATAAAGCTTGGTGGTCCACAAATAGCACAAATTTGTTAGCTAATAGGTAATGTCTATACTTTTTTACGGCATAGATCATCCCTAATCCTTCCCTTTTGGTGGTTGTGTAGTTTTTCTCTGCCATTTTTAATTGTCTGCTAGCATAAGAAATAGGAAAATCAAATTTTTCGTCTCCTGGTTGAGCTAGGATACACCCAATGGCAAAATTGGAAGCATCCACATGTATGTGGAATATTTTATTTCAATCTGGTGCTTTCAATATTGGAGTTGAAGTGAGAGATTGCTTAAGCTTCATGAAGGATTTTTCACACTCATCATTCCATTCAAAGTGTGTAATCAAGCTATACATGGGTTTTGTAATTATAGCGTACATGTAAATGAACCGTATGTAATATCCACAATGTCCCATGAAGGCTTGAACCTCCTTGACTATTATAGGTCTAGGCAAATTAGCAATAACATGAATTTTATCCATATCAGTAGCTATGTCAGTTTTAGACACTATATGTCGAAGAATTTTTCCTTGTTTGTCCATGAATGTGCACTTTTTAGGATTTAGGCAAATCTTATAAAGTCTACATTTTTTGAATATCTTTTTGAGGTGTTCAAAATGATCAGCCCGGATTGATGAATGTACAAATAGATGATCCATATATACTTCCAAGAAATTCCAAAGATATTCTTTAAAAGCATGGCTCATCAATCTTTGGAAGGTGGCAGGAGCATTAGTTAACCCAAAAGGCATGATCCGATAGGCAAAAATCCCCCATTCAGTTGCAAAGGCAGTTTTATGCTGATCCTTGGGGTCAACCAAAAGTGGATTGTATCCCAAAAAGCCATCTAAAAAGTTGTAAGATTCTTTTTTGGTAACTCGTTCTAAAACATGCTCAGTGATTGGAAGAGGAAAGTTTTCTCTAATGGTAGCTGCATTCACTTTCTTGAGATTGACACACACCCTTAATTTTCCATTTTTCTTGGGTACTACCACAATTGGAGACACCCAATTTGTGTGTTCAATTTCATAAATGAATTTGGCTTCCTTTAGCTTTTCAATCTCTTCTTTGATTTTTTTGGCAAATGTCTCAGTATAAGTGTATGGTCTTTGTCTACTTGGTTTTGCATCATCACTCATGGGTATGATATGCTGACAAATTTTGGATCAACACCCTTGAGATCCTTATAAGACCAAGCAAAGATATCTCGGTATTCTTTCAGTAAGCTTAACAAAATCTCTTCTTCTTCTTCTGTCAGGCCGTTTGCAATGTAGGCAGGTCTAGGCTCTTCTCTTGGTTTGGCAAGATCTATCTTTTTTACGTTTTCAGGTCCTTTGTAGGACTCGCCCTGTTTTCGTAGTTCCCTGACAGGTTGTTTGACTATGATTTTTAGGTCTTGAAGAGTATATTATTATAATGGGATGGAACACTCATTACATTTTTACCATCCTCCTTTGTGGTTTCCATTTCAGTTGTATATATCTCCTTAAGAGCTTTTTTCAACTCTTGATATTTCTTTCTCCGTTCAACTCGTGTCATGGTTGAATCCTTGTCCCGTTCTCTAGATTTTTCTTGAGTTTCCTTTCTTGTTTTTCTTGATGTTTTAGATATTTCTTGACTTTTGTTTAAAGGATATCTACCAGAGATTTTGTCTTTGACACAATCATGTGCATCTATCTGCATCAGAAACTGTGTTCTACTGGAGGCTGATGGCATAGGTCTAGCTTTCACATTTCTCGCGTCTCTTTTTCTTCTATATTATTTTTTTCTTCTCGGTTTTTGGTTTGGAAAGTCAAAAAACTTTTCCTCCCCTCCTTTCATGAGTAGTTTATCTCTCACATATTCTTTTTCTGACCCCAAATCATCTGATGTAGCTGAATGTTCTTCTAGCTCATCTATTGCATCATCGTAGAGGTATGAAAGACATGTTGAGCCTTCATCAAGTCCTTGGATTCTTGAATTTCTTCTTTAACATGAAGGGTTGAGATCATTTGTATGGGATTATGTCATAGACGTCCTCATTGCAAAATTGAGTAGGCATAGACGTATTTACACATATATCCATTGTTGTCAAAATTTGAGTCCACTCAAGTGCCTCAAACAAATGCTCTGGAAAGGGTTCAGGTACATAGGCTTCATCTGTGCAATTCCTTTCTAAAATACATTATTCTCGTTTTAAGCTCCTGTTTTTTGATGATCCACACATCCAAATAGGTGTGTCTTTGTTTAACCAAGATGGAAGCTTAGTTTAAGCCAAAGAGACTGAGTCAAATTCTTGAATGGGCGTTTTCATGACAGTCCTATAAGTGTGATCTTTTAGATTAACCCTTGTTATTGATCCCACTTGCTTCAAGTACAGATAATTGTTTTCCCAATCTTGGATGAGTTGTACCTGTCACATGAAAGATCTTCCCAAGATGATTTTGTGATTGAGTTTCTTTCCAAAGTCTACTATGGCAAAAGTGTGTTGATATTCAATCCCACAGGAATTAACTATCATGTTTTCAAGCAGTCCTAAGGGTCTTTCAATGTGTCCATCAGCAAATTGCAATTTCATTCGAGTCTGACTAATGGCTAGTTGTCCCCATGATTCCCATACTGCTTTAGTGGCTTTGTCTATTCCTGTCCCACTATCCAGTATTGCCATGGTTTTGATATCATTATATCTCACTAGAAGGGTTGTGATTCCTTATTCCCCTTCGTAGTATACTCCAACTTTGTTCATTGGAACGGATCGAATCTCTTTGTTATCCATCTCGTGTTTTAATTTTTCCAAATTCTTTGCAATTAGCCCTGTTATCCCCACCTTCTCTATAGTTTTTTGTAGATCATTCCATAAATATGGTCTAACTTTTAACAGCTCTCCTAAAGTAAGAGTGCATTAAATGGGTGTAGACATGATTGAATGGATGTTGTCCACCTCAAGGGTCTCTTCCACTCTCTTTATCTGAGTGGTTTTACACACTATGGATTCATCTTCGTTATCTCCCAAGTAAGAGGGTAGTGTTTTCAAATTTAATGGTTTAGACATTCCTAAAGCTTCAGAGCCGCAATCCCCATACAAGGATTGTACATCCATGTCCATATTAGGAGGTAGATTGTCTAACCAAACTTCCAGAGTTAGGCTCCCATCATTAATCTCTCTAACTTTTTTCCATAAGTGTCTTGGCCAGCCTTCTTCTACGAATGGAATTCTATCTAAGGTATTTTTGTGGGGCACTATGAGTTCTGGTTCTTTAGTTTCAAGGTGGGGTTCTACCACCACTTTGGATTTTTCTTTATTGGTTCCTACCACAAGCTCCTCAGGTTTTGCCATACTCTCGAGCTTGGGTTTTTGTTTTTCCAGCATCTCTTCAATACGTCTTACCAGATTTTGATAAGGTTCAAGCTTAGTTGACTCCATGTCTGGAGAGGGATAGTTTTTCCATTTGTTTTCCATGTTTTGGCCTGCTTTAAGTCCCCCTTGGTAAGCTTTCGAGGCTGCATTAATAGGCTCAAAAATTTTGTCTAACTATCAAAATTGATCCTCCAGATTTCATTGTGGTTTCCTTGATTTCGCTTCCACTTTCTTTCACTTTTTCCTGGAATAGTCTCTTTGCTTTCTCCTTGATTTCAGCCCTTTGTTTTTGTTTTCTTATCTCATACCTCTTGCTTCTACTTCTTTTGGTCTTTTGAGAGGAAATTTTAGTATTCTCCGGATCATAAGAGGAGTTATGTTTCTTTTTCTTAGCCTGGGCTTTGGTGAATACCTTGATTGGAACAATCAGTTCACTATCAGATGAGCTACTAGGTATCACTTGAACTACGTTCACTACTGTTTTAACCTTGTTTAAAGGATTTTTTGGACAATCCTCAGGGAAGTGTCCTCCCTTTTTGCAACATTGTATGCAATAAGCTTCAACTGGCTTAAGGTTCTTGTCAAGCTCTGTGCATTTTTTTCCAATGATCATGTGCACCACAGTTATGACACTTTCCAGTTCTTGGCTTAATCATGGGTCTTACCATCGGAGGTCTAACACCTTGATTAGCTACATAGTACATCGGTGCAAGCTCTGGTGTAGTATAAGTCATAGGTTCTTCCATTGGAGGTGGATGTGAATTATATGAATCTCCTTCTACCATTACTGTAGATGGACTAGGCTTAGCATAGGGTGTAACAGGCACTAGTGCTTGGGAGTCATATATGACTCCTTCTGAATACATGTACTTTACAGGCACTGCATTATGTCCACGATATGGAGGTTGTTGACCCAACACAGGTTGAGGTCTT
Organism: Adiantum capillus-veneris; assembly: GCF_014529385.1. Classification (NCBI taxonomy): domain Eukaryota; kingdom Viridiplantae; phylum Streptophyta; class Polypodiopsida; order Polypodiales; family Pteridaceae; genus Adiantum; species Adiantum capillus-veneris. Next base: position 17,669,142 of record NC_140953.1, read on the forward strand.
TCCATGCCCATTGGTGGTCTTTGAGCTAGGGCCATATTAGGCTGATATCTATACATGGGTTTTCTTTGTGGCCTCATAGGCACGTATTGAGCATTCCCATTTAATTTGGTCGGTAATAGCACTCATTGGTCTCATGGTTGGTCCATTTACCCTTGATTGCACACCATTTCTATGGCCTAATTGGTTGTCCCTGTTGAGGTATCCCTTGCCCTGGTCCCCTCATAGGTGATTTTTGCATGTTATTCATCATCTCATTCATCCTTTTGAGCATGTATTCTATGGCTATAAGCGGTGCTACAATAGCCATCCCCACTTGTGCTAGTTTGGTGGATGTTGTTTTCTTGCTTTGGTTATCCTTAGGGACATTTTTTTCATTGAAAATATCACAATGGTCTCCTAAGTCAATAGCATCTGACGCACAGTCTTCTAAGGTCATATGCTTCTTGCTATACAATATAGCATTAAGTTCTTTGTTTAGCAATCCCTCTAGAAACAATGATACTAACCTTTCTTCTATAGGTATTTCCAGCTCTGGGCATCTTGCAATGTATTGCTTCATTCTAGTTGTACAATGCCTAACAGACTCACCTTGTTTCTGTTTGAAGCTATAGATTTGAGCTACCATATTGTGTTTGATCCCTGTTTTGGAATATGCAGCTACAAATCCTTGAGCTAATGTATTTAAGTCCATGATTCACCTTGTGGAATGTTTTGGAACCATGTCAGTGCTTTTCCTTCTAATGTCATTCCAAATCCCTTGAATTGAGTATGGAAGTCAAATATGCGTTCAACTCTTAGCACTTCCTTAAAGCTTGTTAAGTGGTCATATGGATCCCCAGATTCACTGTATTTTCTGATCCATTTTTAAAAATCAGCTGGTCTGAAACGTCTATTTTGTTCAACTCCCGATCTCCTAGCAGTTGGTCCTGTCCCGAGTCCTTCAAACCAGTCTGTTGGAAATAGTGACTCATATAGCCCTAGACTGGCTTTAGTGTCACCCGATTTTCTTCCTGATGAGGAGTTTTTGGTTTCTTAACATTGCTCTTAAAAGATCTCTCGCAAAGTTCATCTCTTGGAATAGTTTCTGGTCCTTGATCCAATGTCCAATCCCTTATGGAGTACCCTTGGTATTTGGTTTGTTCCACCTCCTCAGGGGTCATCATAACAAAGTTATTGTTAATTCGGTGGTCCTTCTTTTGCTACCATATCTGGAATTATGGTATTTATCAGGGTTTTCAACTTGTAAATACTGAGTTCCATTTCTATCCATGTACATTTTTTCTTGTTTGTTTGCCATGATTTCCTCTTCAAACTCTATGCCATGTTCATCAATGCAAATAGCATACTCTTCATTAGGATTCATGTAAACCTGAGCTCCATGGCGATTAGTCTTATAAAACGAGAGTATGTGCTTATATCGCACTGTTGTTCTGGTTTTTGAATGAGTCGAATACGAAGACATTTCAGATGTTGATTCTGAAAAAGTTTCTCGAGACTTCTTCAAATATAGTGTCCAAGTGATCTCCTTGATTCACACTTTCTTTGATGGATACTCTACTAGCGGTCTTGCCAAATATGCCTTGATTTGCTAGTATGCGACCAGATCTAAGGTTCATATAGACTCGTGAAGCCCTGGATAGAGTACTTACCGTCGGATTCACTTGTTATCAGCTTCTTTCACTTGGCTTGATTGCAACTTTTGTCAAGCCTTCAATTCCTTGTCTGTAACCTGATTCCTGTATCAATTTTGATCAAGTTAGCTATTCTTTCACAAAGACTGTACAATTTTTGCTAACTATTGTGATTGGTCTATGTGTATCATGCAATTTGAGCTAAGTGAGTCAGCAATTGAGACTTTCAGATTCTACTTTTGCAAAAGCCAAAGGACTAATCTACAACCTGGAAACTGAGTGAACATGTACCAATTTGGATCCGATTGAATTCAAAATTTCCCGATGGCCTTGTATTATGTTGGTCTAATACTGTACAAGTTCAAAAGTCAAAAAGTTTGTATCTATGTATCAGTAGTAAATAATCGTCATTATTTACTTTTCTCAAATTTTTACACTTTTTGGCTTGATTTGCCAAGTATGCAACTTTTCAAGGTCTCTGGACATCACTAAGTTTGAACAAAATTTGGTCAAGTTATCAATTGTTTCGTGTTTGCAGACTCAGTTTTCAAGAATCTGTCCTAAGTCTCAATTTTGTGATCCAAATTTCCCTAAAAATTGATTTTTGTGGTCTACTAGATATGCCTGACCTTGTGGTATACTCAAATGTGCAAGAATACTAATTTTTGTAGCAGATATAAATAATCGCGATTATTTACTCCTGCTATTTTTTTGCAAGTTTTTGTCACAATCTTGACATAGATCTGTTAAGCAACTTAATTTAAGCTCCCTAGCTAAGTTTTATCAAGTCTGGATGATTTTTGTTCAAATGGTCATCAGTTTTGTGTTTGCAGAGACTGACTTTGCAAATTTGGCCACAATTTTCAATCCAATGATCCAAATCTTACCAAATTTGATTCGTGGGCTCAATACAACATGCTAAGACTAGTGGTATGCTGGTTTGGTTAAAAAAGTTGAAAAATGGGACAGAAGTAAGTATTCGTGATTATTTTCTTCTGGTGAATTTTTGCATCTTTTTGGTCAACTGAGCATGTACACTTGTTTATCACATCAATATAAGCCTATAATTCAAGTTTCATTGAGTTTAAACAAAATGTTTCCAATTTACACTCAAGTTCTGGAAAGTCAGTACAAAATTCAGTTTTTACCCAGTTTTTGGTCAGTTTGGTGATCCAAATTCTATGGGCCTTTGTAGAAGATGTTTGTACACATGATAGAGTCTATGGTATCAACCTTGGTCATTTTTGAGCTGAAAGTAAATAATCACGATTATTTACTTTAAGCCTAAAATGAGCACTTTTTGGAACCTTTTCCTTGGACAGTCTTTTCATGAGCTATTTTAAGCCTCTGAGTCAAGTCAAAACTTAATTTGACCTAAAATGTCAAAAAGAAGTAAATAATCTGATTTTTTGCAAACTCTTGAAATTTTTACCTCAATGCATCCTTAAGCCTACCCACTGGTTCATACAACTTTCAAAGCATGCTTTTCAATCGGATTCAGTGGTTGAGAATCTTCTGGTGCTATTTCTAGCCGTAGACCTAAAATTATGCAACTTCACATAAACATCTCACATTTGATTCTTTTGGAGCGAGCAATGCTCTGAATTCCACCTTGGATTCTACTTACCCTACTTCTAGGTTCTACTGCAATGGGGTTGTGGAAAGTGTCCACAAACACTCATTTTCTTGTTTTTTATGGTTTTCTGAGCCTTGATCTTAAGACTTGTCTCTTCCATAAGTCATTTTTAAAATCCTAATCTAATTCTACAACCCTACAATCATAAAGATACTTAGCAAGTACAACCTACTTCCAAGCTACCTCTACACAACAAAAGACGACAATCTTAAGCTACACGATTTAAAAAGAAAGTTTTGACTATAGGAGATACTAGAGGAAGTTAAAGGATAACTTCACAAGACACTTGTGTTTTTCCCTAGTTTGGGTCTCTTCGATCCCCGGCAGCGGTGCCAAAGGTGGGACGGATGTCTAACCTTACTCCTATCTTATTGCAGACGTAGCAAGAACCACGAATATAATTGTCAATCCATGGGACGAAGTTGACTCGACTACTACATAGAGGCTACAAGAGGTTATCAATCTTTGGAAAACAACAAACAACTGCATCTAACTCAAGCTACACTCAAATGGCTAAAATCACCAAAAGCTAATCGCTCATTGGCAAACAAATCACATCCATTACACCATCAAACAACATCCAAATGTTACAAAACTTCTAGGACATGTTTATAAGACCTAAGCACACATGCTTATGGTCTCAAATCTCACTTTAGGTCAAGTGCAAAAATTGCAATTATTAACAGTAGAGTGAGTTTTTGACCTAGTCGTTTTCGACCCGGAATGCATTTAAATGCTTAGCAATCATGCCCCAATACCTCGCCTATACTAGTTTTTTATTTTAAAGCTTAAATTCCTACTTATGATGAAATTAGGCCGCGGGTCGGCAACGCCAAGATCTATAAAATATCGTGAAATGCTTATGTCGATGCGTAGAGCTCTTACCTATAGTTGCAACGCAACAGACACGACTCCAATGCGACAACCGGGGAGGGAGTAGACGGCACGCGAAGGAGAGAAGTGAGCGCTCTTAGCTCATTGTGTGTTTCTATTATCCAAAAACATATGAAAAACTTACAAAAGTTGGATTTTATACCTTAGCCAAGGTTTTTCGTGGTCAAAACCAATAATCTAGAAGCTCTAACTAAAGTCAGGTTGATACAATTTGGAAGCTTGTAGCCCCGGCTCATCAATTACAATGTTTATCTGGAAAGTAGGAGTTACAATATTCCCGATTCATCAAAATAATAAATGTTTTTACAATGACAGCTCCGAAAAATGGTGTCCAAGTTAGCTTGCTGCTACCACAAGAAGAGAGAGAGGTTGGAATTTTACACTAACCAATTTTGCTACACAGACACACACAGCTCATGTGTTGAGCAAGAACTCCATCTCCTTCTCCAAGAATTGAGAAGTAGAGGTCTACACCAACAACTCTTGGCTATGGAATGCAAATCCAACTAAGAGCCAAGCTTCAATGGCATGCTCATCTCCTCTACCATGCTAATTACTAAGCTAAGCTATGCTATTAGAGTGATTATGTGAGGAGAATACTTCTTTCTTGTAAGATACATCTTCTTCCTCTCAATCTTTCCTCATTCCTTGCTAGCTCTCACCATCTTTGAAGGTGTGTGAGGTCTTGGGACTGATGCTAGGCCCACTAGGTCTGTTTTTCAAGCATAATTTGGTGCATGAATCTTCCATCTGCATTGCAATAACGAGTTTTATCAAGGAACACAAAGATTGTATTGTACAAAAGTCTCTTTTGATGGGAGAAGCTATAATACAAAGCCTTTTTGGAGGGGGGACCGGCTCCATGTAAATCCGGTCCTCAAATGTTGTCAATTGTTCTATTTATCTCTCTTTTCAAGTATTTTCTATGCCAAACTAGCTAGGTGTAAATTGCTATGTTTCTTTCTCCAATCAAATACTCTCTCTATGCTCATTTGGAACTAGTTCTTTATGGAATGCCCACTATGTTATCATTTTCTGCTACACACAAGTTACTAGTGCATTAAATGTTACATTGGTAGCAGAGCTATTGGTTACTATTTTCTTGCTCAAGAAGAGAGGTCCTCAAGCTTGCTATAAATGGGTGATATTGTAATGAAATTGGCCTATTTAATTTGAGAGTAGCGGAAATTAATGAGAGTACTTTTGAGAAATGACTTTGTGAGCATAGTGGGTGAACATAATTGAAGATAGCAACATAATCATAGCAATTAGTTAACTTGGCATGAACAATACTTTTGCAAGAGAGAGAATTTAGAGAACATGACAACAGTTGAGGACCGGATTTATGTGGAGCCGGTCCCCCCTCCAATAGGCATTTGTATTATGATTTCTCCCATTAAGAGAGACTTGTTACAATACAATCTTTGTGTTCCTTGTGACCTAGGTGATGCAACGAAGATGGAAAGCTTCATGCATCACAAACATAACATAAAATTGAAGAAAGCTTTAACTATCCCAAGCCTCAGTCCCAAGACCTCAAACACCTTCGAAGGTGGAGAGAGCTAGCAGGGAATGAGGGTAGGGAAGAGGAAGAAGAAACATTTCGTAGGAGAAAGAATTAGTTCCTCACTTATCATAACTCTTTTTGCTAGCATACATAATAGCATAGTAATGAAGAAGAAGGAGATGACAAGCTTAAGAATTGAAGCATGGCTCTTGGTTGGATTTTCACTCCATATCCAAGAGTGTAGGTGTAGGCTCTCAACCTCTACTTGCTTGGAGAAGGAGAGGGAGCTCTGGCACTTTGCATAGCACACAATGAGAGTGTTTGTGGGTGTGTGTGGGTGAGTATACCCCCTAAGCAACCCCCTAGCTTTCTTGGGTCGAGCCCCCCTTGTAGCTCATGCTTGAAGCTCATTGGACCCCTCCAGGCCTAGCCAATCACAAGCAGGAGGCATTACAAGCAGCAAGGGTAACCTTGAGACAAGTGTCCCCCTTTCCCCTTTGAGAAAGAGGGCTAGATAAATCCTAAATCAATTAATTAAATCTCCTAATTTATTATTGGACCCCTTGGGTGGCCAACCAATAGGCTTCAAGCACAGCATGAGGGCAACATGAGGAGGAACTTGACAAGTTTCCCTTTTGCTTTCTTTGTACCATGCATGCCTTGTGTGAGTGTGTGGGTGTTCTCTCTCATCCCCCCTCATGTAGGGCTCGCCCCCTCCTTGTAGGGATTGAATCTTTGACTTTTTGACACCTCAAGCCCCTCATGCATAGGCCCAGTTCCCACCACAAGCTTGGCTCATAAGAACTTTAAGCTTGGGCTGGGTTCTCACCTCAAGTGCAACCCTAGCATCTCAAGCATGTTAAGCACCTCAATCATCAAGCACCTCAAGCACCTTAGTCATCAAGCATGACAAGCAGGACAAGAACCTCGAGCTGGGTCGGGTTCCCGCGCCTCAAGCTCAGCCCTAGCTTACCTAAGGTCAAAGGCCTTTTACACACATTATTGGAGGTCTTCAATGAAGCTAACCCTAAGGTCTTATGCTCCATTTTCTAGCCTTGCTCTTTGATAGACCATCTCTCATTTGGGCCCCTTTTCCATTGGCCCCGTGTTGAGATAGATCTATAAGCACATGTCTATATCTTAACACTTGTTCCCGTTTATTCTCCCACATTAAGTGATCAATTTAATATGAGAAAATCATTTGGGTTGGTTAGATATTAGATATTAGATTTTATGACAGATATTATTAATTGTAAAAGGGTAAGTAGAATAGGGATTTTTCATCCTTGAAGCACGCCTGCTTTAAATAGGGATACGATTAAGAGCTATGGGCTAAATAATGGAGTCCTACGAGGCTTGCCTATGGCTTTACAATTATTGAGCTATTAGAAGCTTGTTGACAGGAACCAGTGTTGTCTCGGCTCTATGAAACCCTCTCTTCTATTCCTTGCAATTAATAATATTCAATCCACGGGTATAAATGCATGAGTGCTTCTTTGAAGGTAAAGAGGAGTAGCAACTAGGGCTTGAAGTGCCAAAGTACAATTAAAAATTTACATCTAAACTTTTCTAGTATAGATAACAAGGGAAAAGAGATTGAAATGAATGTTGATAGCTTTGATTTTGCTAATGAAAGAGAAACTAATGACGCCCCTGTGCTTGTAAACTATCTTGTTTCTAGGCTTCAACAAGCCCTAAGAAATCCATCCCTCCAAGGTTGATAGCTTTGATTTTGGTAATGAAAGAGCAACTAATGATGCCCCTATGCTTGTAAACTAAATTGTTTCTAGGCTTCAACAATCCCTAGGCAATCCACCCTCCAAGGTGAAGTGCTACAGCAATTGCGCACCCATGGTATTCTCAAAACTCCCCACCAAGAAGAGAGAGTACCTATGAAAGCTCCTAGTGAGACTTCCAAAAGAGGACTCTCTCCGATAAGGGAAGAAGAGGAGGATCCATACGAAGGGCTCAAAAACTTACTACTTGATGAGGCATCTCCCTCGCAAAGGAGATCCCAAGTTTCAACGATAGAGCCCCCACCGAGAGAACAAGAAATAATCGAGTCTCTTGCCACCCCCGTGGAGATGGCTCCACAAAGACGGCAGGAAAAACGCTCTGCAACACCCCCTGAACGAAGAAGACCATCACATACTTCTCACCATAATTCAAAGAGGGAAGAGAGGAAACAAGAGAAAAAAAAGATGAGAAAGAGGTCACCCTCTTCTCCATCTTCCTCATCCTCTTCCTCTTTTGAAGAAAGTAATGGTGCAAAAAAGGAGGAACAAGGGAAGAAAAAGGCAAGAAAGCGGTCACCCTCTTCTCCATCCTCCTCGTCCTATTCCTCTTTTGAAGAAAATGATGGTGGAGATCTTGAACCGCCCAAGAGAAGAGGCCATAGGAAATCCTATGCCGCCTAGAAACCGTCGTCCAAGCTCAAAAAGTTCAAGGAGAGAGGAAAGAACATCTCTTTCCTAGCCTAATGGGAAGGACAACGTCCAAAAGTCTCCCAAAGGCGACTCCAAAAACAACAAAGCCAAGGAGAAGGGAGTTTATAAAGGCAAAAATTAACTCTCTATTGAAGAGCTAGAGTGTAATAAAAAAGATAACCGTTGCTTCAAGTGCGGGGGAGCAAGGGCATGCCTATCGTGCTTGCCCCCACAAGAATACACGTAATGAGCCTCCTAGAGCTTCCATAGTCAAAATTTAAGAAGAGGATCTTCATCACAAAGGATCTCCTCTATGTCATGCTTGGGAAAGTTTAAAAAACATGATGCTTTCACTCTCTTTGACCCTGGTTCTACTCATAATTTCATATCCACAGAGCTAGCCACCAAGCTAGGCATCCAAGCCTACAAGATGGGAGATGTCCTAACTGTCGATGGTGCTTTCAAGGGACGAGAAACCTCAGTCACTCCCTTAATTGGAAAATTGAGGATCCATGTCCAAAGCTATGTGTACAAGGAGGATTTCTTCATCTCTCCTCTCAAACATGAGGATGTAATCCTAGAAGCACCATGGTTTGATCACATAGCTGCCAATGTTAAATTCCCTGAAAGACAAATCTACTTTAGGTACAGGGAAAAAAATATGTACATAGATCTAAGGAGTCAGGTAGCACCATACGCATTTTACATAACCAAGCTTTCAATAAGTCAATAAAGAGCTCTATTTCCATGTACATGATTTTTGTTGAAGATTCTCAAAATGAACCTAATGTTTTAGGAAAAGAAGATATAGGCAATCGAAAGGAATTAGAGTTATCCAATGTTCTCAAGGGATCCCAAGATGTTTTCATTGACGACATCCCTTGTGAGCTACCTCTCAAAGGAGGGGATGACGACCATGCAATTGAACTTCTTCCAGTACACTCACCGCCTAATAAACCTCCTTATCGAGTTTCGCAAGCTCAACAAGAGGAGATTATGCGGCAAGTACATGAGTTGGTTGAGAAAGGCGTGGTTAGGCCTAGCTCATCTCCATTTTGCTCACCAATTTTATTAGTGCAAAAGAAAGATGGCACATATCGTTTGTGTGTCGACTATAGAGCACTAAATAGGATCACTATCAAGAATAGGTTTCTTGTTCCACATGTAGAAGACCTATTTGATACTAGCTATAGGGGTCGACCTAATTTTGTAGGATTGACCTAAAAAGTGTCTACCATCAAATAAGGATAGTTGATCAAGACATTGTAGAGACCGCATTTTGCACTACGTTTGGTCTTTACGAGTACATTGTCATGCCTTTTGGCTTGACCAATGCACCAACCACATTTCACCGTCTGATGGAGAAGCTATTCAAGCCTCACCAAAGCTATACTGAAGTGTTCTTTGATGATATCATCATCTACTCTAATTCATTAGACAAACACGAGAAATACCTCCAGGTAATAGTTCAAGTTTTATGAGAGAATAAACTTTATATAAATCAAAAGAAAAGTGAATTTTTCTTATAGGAAATTCATGTTGGGGTTAACGCCTATGTGCCTTGATCGGTCGCCCAGGTCATGGGCGCCCGCCCACTATTACCCTATACTTATAGTGAGTATACTGTATAGGGGAAACTGCCACTTCACAGTCTCCCCACCCACATCGTGTGTGTGTCTCCTTCTCTCTCTCTCTCACTCTCCATCTGTGGTGATCCCCGATCCCCTTCAATTGGTATCAGAGCTATGGTGACGGCGGAGAGCACGATGGCTTTGAGAGCTTCAAGGCGATAGCTCGCTCGCTCTTGACGGTAGAGAGATTAAGAAAGCAGAAGACTTGCTGTGAGAATGCAATGGGAGCTTGTGAGCTCAGTTGAGAGTGATGTATGCTCTTGTGGAAGCTCAGAAAGGAGTGTGGAAGATTGTGTGTAAGTGAAGGTGCTGCGCTAAAACTGTGTGCGTAGCAGCAGCACTGTTTTCAGATTCGTTTTTCTCCTTGTAGAATGCAAATCTGAGAATTCTGTCCATTCAACCCATCTGTTTCGACGTGGTCTACAACTTTGCAGAAGAAACTTTTTGCAAATTCCTCACCGGTTTTTTGATATTCAGCTCAGACTAACTGTATACAGAAATTCCAGATTTTCTGTTGTCGCATTGTGTGCGAGTTTGATGCACTTTTGGAAGCACGGGAGATGCTTGAAATTGAGTGCATAAATTCTGAGCTAAAGATGCAATTGCAGCTTGTGGTTTGAGGGTTTTTTGGTAGACTTGGGCAACGAAGTACGGAGGCGTTTACACACCACCGAAGCGGTCTCTTGAGAGACATAGTTTTTTGGAGCACACAGGTGGAGCTTCTTTCACTGGTTTTCATAGGATACTTTGGCAGTGATTTTGGGCTTGGATTCATGGTCTTTGCGGATGGTTTGCATATGGTTATGGCGCATGGTTGATGCCCATTATACATGCATTTTGGCGAGCACTTTCAAGTGCCGGTGAGCTCTCTTGAGAGCATTGTTTTCGCATTGATCAAGTTTTCGGATTGCAAATCTTTTGGCGCTTGCTTATGCGCGGTCACTCCGTTGATGCACGTTGAGTGCGAATTGCCATTGTATGTGAAAATGTGCACCTTGCGGAATCTGTATATGCTCTTGTTATGTATGAGACTACTTCGAGAGCACTTTGGCGCAGATTACATGATATGTATGATAGATCTGAGTCATCAAGGACTCGTGTGAGACATGTACATTCACGAGTACGCCAACAGGTTATATGTTGGTATAGTGGTCATTCTGGACACGTTAGACGGCGCTGTTTTCGTTGTATGCGACACCGTAGGAGACATGGTAGTCTCAAAGATGTATGTAGTGATGCCATGGACTCAGTTGCTTTGACAGTTGAGGCAGATGTAGTGTCGGAGTATACTAGTGACGGGGATGTCACTTTTACCTCGAGCTATGCACGAGATGCTATACATGTGGATAGTGCACTCCCTTCGCAGTGGTTGCTAGACGCAGATGTTATGTTTCATGTCATGCCGATCGTGAATGGTTTTGTAGCTATTCTAGCGGGATGCTTGGCAGTGTACGTTTGACCGATGGATCGGTGCATGCGATAGTAGGTGCAGGAGATGTGAGACTATCATTACCGAGTGGTGCATCTTACTTGTTATGACATGTGCGCTATGTACTAGATTTGACAGTGAGTTTGATCTCGATTGGTCAGCTTAGAGATTGTGGATGTCAGATTTCTCTACGAGAGCGAGATTTTGTGATGCATTTGGGTTCGCTAGTGATTGCGAGAGGTGCCAGGAGTGGTACAAGTTACCCATTGCATGTGGATCACATGAGAGACGGTGTTGTCTTTGTGATCACGCAGCCAAGTAGAGAGCAAGAGAGCAGGCGAGTCTCTTTTGCTTGTGGGTTGCAGGATGCTTTGCATGGAGTGCAGAGCAGTGACCTTGTTGTGCAGGTTGCGTCTATGGATGCACAGGTAGAGCGGGACAGCTCTAGTGAGTCACAGCAGGATGAGTCATCAGAGGTGATGACAGAGATGACTCACATGGATGCTAAGATGTCGGCTATTGTGGAGTCATTTCTTGATATGCTTATGCCAGAGCTTGATGCAGATTTAGGACAGATGGATACTCCTGGTACACATGTGATCTGTGGTGGGCACGAGGAGTCACTCCAGAGCTCGGAGTCAGAGTGCCATGGTCTCTATGATAGGGGACAGGATTTCCATGAGTTGAGTTCTGAGTTGGAGGTGGCAGAGGTTGCCAGGGTTGCATCAACGTTCGGTGTCCTCATGTACGAGATGCTGATCTCGAGGCCCGACATAGCAGCTGCAGTGGGAGCATTTGTAGCAGGGTTGATTAGTTGTTTGATGACTAATCTCGGCATAGAGCATAGGGGAGGTTTGCAGGTATTGGACCGATACTTGCAGGAGTGCATGAGCTCTTGTAGACTCTTTGCAAAGCTTGGAGCTAGCTCTGTGTGGCTTCCACAGCGGGATGTTTGTCTATCAGTAGAGCCGGATGCACTAGCTCATCGAGAGTTAGTGGGCATAGGTTGAGAGAATATCTCACCTTCTATTAGTTGTACACTAGTAGATCTTGCTTAAAGGCACATTGGCCTTTAAGTGGGAGGTTGTTCGGGTTAAGGCCTATGTGCCTTGACCGGTCGCCCAGGTCATGGGCGCCCGCCCACTATTACCCTATACTTATAGTGAGTATACTGTATAGGGGGAGCTGCCACTTCACAGTCTCCCCACCCACATCGTGTGTGTGTCTCCTTCTCTCTCTCTCACTCTCCATCTGTGGTGCTCCTCGATCCCCTTCAATTCAGTATTTAGGTCACATTATCTCTCAAGATAGCATCCAAATGGACCCATCAAAGTTAGAGATAATAAAAGGATGGCCTAATCCAAGGAATCTACATGAACTAAGAAGCTTTATAGGTATGTGTGCATATGATAGACGCTTCATAGAAAAATCCTCACAAATCGCGGGCCCATTACATGAACTATAAAAGAAAAACGCTAGGTATATATGATCCACCAAGGAGAACAATGCTTTTGAAAAGCTTTAAGAAAAGCTTATCTCTCAGCCTGTGCTTACACTATCGGATCTCTCAAAGCCATTTGAGGTCCAATGCAAGGCATGTGGTGATTGCCTTGGATAATAAAAGGATGGCCTAATCCAAGGAATCTACATGAACTAAGAAGCTTTATAGGTATGTGTGAATAGGATAGACGCTTCATAGAAAAATTACAAATCGTGGGACCATTACATGACCTAACAAAGAAAAATGCTAGGTATATATGGTCCACCAAGGAGAACAATGCTTTTGAAAAGCTTAAAGAAAAGCTTATCTCTCAACCTGTGCTTACACTATCGGATCTCTCAAAGCCATTTGAGTTCCAATGCGAGGCATGTGGTGATTGCCTTGGAGCTGTTTTGCTCCAAGAAGGGAACACCATAGCCTATGAAAGTTGAAGGCTCGACCCTGTTGAGAAAGCTCTAGATATATATGAGAAGGAACTCTTAGCAGTTCTACATGCTCTAGACTCGTGGAAGCACTACTTATTGGGGACTCCTTTCATTCTGCAAACGGATCACCAAAGCCTTAAGTACTTCATGGGACGAAGACCAAGCTCTCTGACAAGCAAATGAGGTGGGCAAACTTCCTTTTGCAATTCCATTTTTGTATTGCTCACATTGCTGGCAAGCATAGTCAAGTAGCCAATGCACTCTCAAGACGACCAAGATTGAATGCAGTATCCATAGCAACTCACAATGATCTATCTTCTATGAAATATGAGTATGCTATTGATCCCGATTTTAAAGATGTGATTTCAACCCTTGCACTAGGGAAGAAGTAAGGACCATTTACCTTACAAGATGGTTATCTTCCCTATGGCAGCATGCTACGTGTTACTAACTCACTGCGTGGAAAAGTAATGTATGAATCTCATGCTCCTCCTTATGTGGGACATAGAGGGATTAAATTTACCTTAAAAGGGACAGAAACATACTTCTATTGGCCTGTCATGAAAACAAGCATAGAAGAGTATGTTTCAAAATGTGTGGTATGCCAAAAATACGAATTTTGATAGAGGGAAGCAACCTGGATTGCTTCAACCTTTGCCAATACCTAATTCACCATGGGAGAGATATTCATGGACTTTATCTTTGGATTGCACAAGTCTATCCATGGGAATACACGAATATGGACGATAATGGATAGGTTTAGCAAACAAGCGCATTTCATACGCGCCAAAAAGGACTATCAAGGCCCATCAAATGGCAACCCTCTTTATATCACAAATCTTTAAGTACCATGGCTTGCCAATGTCCATAGTGTCGGATAGAGGTCAAAGAGTGACCATTAATTTTTGGAAGGGTCTCTTTGAGAATTTAGGCACAAGGCTAAACTTCTCTTCGGCTTATCACCCGCAAACAAATGGCCAAAGTGAAATAGCTAACCTAACAATTCTTGATCTACTAAAATCTTATGTTACAGAAGTAGATCAAAAGTCCCAATGGGAGAAGTACTTACCTTTAATGGAGTATGCTTACAAAAACATTGTACATACTTTCACGGGAAAAGCACCTTTTGAGGTGATAGAAGGAAAATCAAAAAGTCCCCTGCTACTCAAGGTACATGGGAAGATCTTCGCTGCAGATGATTATAGTCGAGACCTACAAAATTTTTCCAAAAGATTAAGGATGCTATATCTGTCTCTCAGCAAAGGCAAAAGGCTACTGCTAATAGCACAAAAGAGCTCCAGCCTTTCAACAAAATGATTGGGTCTTGCTTAATTTTCCCAAGGCTTGATTAAGGCACATCACGGGCAGGAATCCTACGGGACACCAAAAGTACCATGATAAGTTAGCAAAATGGTACTATGGTCCCTTTTAGATTCTTAGGCCAATCAATGAGATGGCCTATCAACTCAAGTTTCCCAACCATTGGCTCATACACAATGCTATCCACATGAGCCTACTAAAGCCTTACAAAGGAGAGCCACCTCAGGAAGCACCATTGAAGACTCACTGGAGATCGACGACCAAGAAGAGGTATTGCAGCCCGAGTCCATTCTCCAACACGAAGACAAGGTACTGAGAGGTGTTAAGACTATCCGATGATATCTTATCAAATTTAAAGATTATCCTTTTGAAGATGCTAGACGGATGCAAGGAATACAATTAAAGGATAACCTAAACCTTGTCAATGCTTATAATGATTCCCTAGAGTAAGCAAATTTAAATATGTATAAATGAACAAAGTTTTGTCTTATAAGACACTCTTTTTCTTTATTGTGCACAAATGTTAATAAATATGCATGCTTCGTATCATGTTTGTGGAGACGACGCCTCTCGAACACCAAGTAGAGCTTGTCACTCTACTATGGAAGATTGATACGGACTAATGTCCAGACATGCTTGCAGTAGCTAAGGCTCTCAAGCACCAAATGGACTAGTCATCCATTCTGGAACAATGTCATAGGGTAAAATAGGGATACTCTACCTACTAGAAAACGGACTAATGACTAGGATTTATCTTCCCTACCTCATAGTCAAGGACGACTACGATTTCAAGAGAGAGGTAATGTCATAAAAACTAATATCTAATTCTCCCAAATGATTTTCTCATATTAAACTGATCATTTAATATGGGGAGGTACCAGGGGAGTAAAAGCTAGAATATTGGTAAGGCTACGAGACCGATCTCAGCAGGGATCCAAAGGAGGGAAAATGGGGATCCAAAGAGGGACAGTCTACAAAAGAGAAATGTGCATCAATGGAGCTTAACAGACCTAAGGTTTAGCTCTATTAAGACTTCCATAGGCTAAGGTTCCAAAAAATAATTAAAAAGTCTATTGGCCAAAAGTGAGAAGATTGGATTGTTATGGGAAGACTAAAAAGTCTTCCCACATCCCTAGGAAGGCGGGGGCGAGCCTTGAAGGTAGGGGAAGAGAGAGAAACACACACACACACACACACACACACTCTCCCAAGATCTCCTTTTACACAAAGGGAATAATGGAGCTTAAAAGACCTAAGGTTTAGCTCCATTAAGACTTCCATAGGCTAAAGTTCCAAAAATTAATTAAAAAGTCTATTGGCCAAAAGTGGGAAAAGCGGATGGTTATGGGAAGACTAAAAAGTCTTCCCACATCCCTAGGAAGGAGGGGGCGAGCCCTAAAGGTAGGGGAAGAGAGAGAAACACACACATACACACACACTCCCAAGCTCTCCCTTTACACAAAGGGAATAATGGACACATGGCAGGCTCCTAGCCCAGATGCCCCCAATGTCCCCTCAAATCCTATTGGATGGCCATAGAGGTGGACCAACAAGAATTATGCTAGATTAAAATTAGTCAAATCAATTAAAAAATGCTTGATAAAGGAACCAGTAGAAATTAAGCTCCCTAGAAGACTATTGGGCAGTCTACCAAGGGGTCCAATGAGCATCCAGCAGCCCAATGGCTTGCTTGATTCTTATTGGCTAGACGACTAAAAGGTCCAATGAGAGTCTAAATAAATTATTTTAATTACCTAAAGCTCTCACAAAAGGGGAAAGGGGGACACTTGTCAAAAGGGGAAGAGGGGTGAACCAAAGAGAGAGAGAGAGAGAGAGGTTGGCTATTTTACACTAGCCAGTTTTGCTACACACACACACAACTCATGCATTGAGAAGTAGAGGCCTAAACCAACAACTCTAGGCTATGGAATGAAAATCCAACTAAGATCCAACCTTCAATGGCATGCTCATCTCCTCTACCATGCTAATTGCTAAGCTAAGCTATGCTATCAGAGTGATTATGTGAGGAGAGTACTTCTTTCTCGTAAGATACGTATTCTTCCTCTCAATCTTTCCTCATTCCTTGGTAGCTCTCACCATCTTTGAATGTGTGTGAGGTCTTGGGACTGAGGCTAGGCCCACTAGGTGTGTTTTTCAAGCATTATTTGGTGCATGAATCTGCCATCTTCATTGCACCATCGAGTTTTGTCAAGGAACACAAAGATTGTATTGTACAAAAGTCTCTTTTGATGGGAGAAAGCCTTTTTGTAGGGGGACTGGCTCCATGTAAATCCGGTCCTCAACTGTTGTCAATTGTTTTATTTCTCTCTCTTTGCAAGTATTGTCTATGCCAAACTAGCTAGGTGTAAATTGCTATGTTGCTTTCTCCAATCAAGTACTCTCTCTATGATCGTTTGGAACTAGTTCTTAATGGACGAGGGAAGAGTGTTACTATAGCATGGAATATGCTAGGGAGAGGTAAGTACAACCTATTCCAATAGCACCTACTCTACCTAGATACGTACAAGGAATGCCCTAGGTTCAATAGGAGTGGCAAGACCAAAATCTGTCTTAGGACAACAACCTCCATTGCCAAGTGCTAGAATGTTTGTAGACATGAGATACACTTTGATGAGCAAAGAATTTAATAAATAAGCAGTAGCAACAACTACAATGTACTATAACAACCAAAGCAGGTCCTACCCTTTGAAGTGACAAAAGATGAGAGAAACACATGGAGTGGTGAAGTTGGTACAATCTCTACCTCCTACGTTTTGACCTGCAAAAAGAAGGTATGAGATGGAAAAAAGGACATTGTGGCTCATTGTGAATAGAGACTTAGCTAGGTAAGAGCATGTTTATAGCCAGGAGGAAATTCAAGAAGAGGCTCCTCAACCAAAGGCAGTTTGTCACAAAAGCCGTGACAACCACTTGGCCAAACAATGTCCTCAAACGGAGATCACTCAAGTGAATTCCTATTGTCTTGAATGTGGTGTCATTCACTTGATTCCCAAGTGTCCAAAACACCCAAACCAAATCAGAAAGATCACAACAAATGTCTCACGAATTGTTCAGCTACCCAGTAGCTCAAAAAATAAAAAAGGTCGTACGAGTTCAAGTAGTTACAGAGCGCAAGCTCAAAAGGAAGCTGATGAGAACCCAGACACAGAGAAAACAAAAACAAACGCAAGTCTAGAGATGGGTGAGCCAAAGACAGATGCACCTAGTCAAAAACCAAGACCAAGAAAAATAGTTGAAAAGCTAGAAAGGCTAGGATGAAAGCACGTAGGGAACAAGAGAAAAACTTCCTAGTTGAGGAGCTTACCCAAGCTAAAGAGAAGATAATAAAACATGAGTAAAGGGTGTAACCTTCTCTTACACAGACGTCTCAACCTCCAGAAGAACCATCCATGGAGGAGAAATCAAGAAGTGATACTTTAGGAGGATCAGTGTTGGTCGAGAAGGTTAGTGAACCCTTAGATGGCCTCCTAAAAGCCTATGACACACGGCTCAAACATAACCAAACCCAAGAACATAGGTGGATGACATATCCCTATGCGGAACTAGAAAAGCAAACGCTTGAAATGTGTTAGAAAATGATTCAAACAGCCCAAGCTTTACTAGCACCACCAGTTGGAAAACATGAGGATGTGATCTTTGTCCCACCTACACCCGTAATCCTTAAACTTAATAAGATATCGTCGGATAGTCTTACCGCCTCTTAATACCTTGTCTTCATGTCGGAGAATGGACTCGGGCTGCAGCACCTCCTCGTGGTCCTCGATCTCCGGTGGATCTTCAATAGTTGGTTCTTGAGGTGGCTCTCCTTTGTAAGGCTTTAATAGGCTCACATGAAAAGCATTGTGTATGAGCCAATGATTGGGCAACTTAAGTTGATAGGCCATCTCATTGATTGGCCTAAGAATCTGGAAGGGACCATAATACCTTTTTGCTAGTTTAGCATAGTACTTTTGGTGGCCCGTAGGATTCTTGCCCGTCGTGTGCCTTAATCGAGCCTTGGGAAACTTTAACAAGACCCAATCGTTTTCTTTAAAGGCTTGGGCTCTTCTGTGCTTGTCAGCAGCAGCCTTTTGCCTTTGCTGTGAGATAGAGATAGCATCCTTAATCTTTTGGAAAGATTCTTGTAGGTCTCGGCTATACTCATCTGCAGCGAAGATCTTCCCATGTACCTTAAGTAGCAAGGGACTTTTTGATCTTCCCTCAATTACCTCGAAAGGTGCTTTTCCTGTGGAAGTATGTACAGTGTTATTGTAAGCATACTCTACTAAGGGTAAGTACTTCTCCCATTGGGATCTTTGATCTACTTCCGTTACATAGGCTTTTAGTAGATCAAGAATGGTTAGGTTAGCTATTTCACTTTGGCCATCAGTTTGTGGATGATAGGCCGAAGAGAAGTTTAGCCTTGTTCCTAAATTCTCAAAGAGACCCTTCCAGAAATTACTGGTCATTCTAGGATCTCTATCCGACACTATGGACATTGGCAAGCCATGGTACTTGAAAATTTGTGAAATGAAGAGGGTTGCCATTTGATGGGCTTTGATAGTCTTTTTGACAGGTATAAAATGAGCTTGTTTACTAAACCTGTCTACTATCGTCCATATTCCCGTATTCCCATGGATAGACTTAGGCAATCCAAAGATAAAATCCATGGATATGCTCTCCCACGGTGAATTAGGGATTGGCAAGGGTTGAAGCAATCCAAGTTGCTTCCCTCTATCAAATTTTGTCTTTTGACATACCACACATTTGGAAACATACTCGTGTATGTTCACTTTCATGGTAGGCCAATAGAAATATGTTTCAATTCCCTTTAGGGTAGACTGAATCCCTCTATGCCCCACATATGGGGGAGCATGAGATTCATACATTACTTTCTCATGTAGTGAGTTAGTAACGCATAGTCTATTGCCATAGAGAAGATAACCATCTTGTAAAGTAAATGGTTCTTCTTTCTTCCCTAATGCAAGGGCTGAAATCACATCTCTAAAATCGGGATCAATAGCATACTCATCTATCATTGAAGATAGATCATTGTGAGTTGCTATGGAAACCGCATTCACTCTCGGTCGTCTTGAGAGTGCATCGGCTACTTGATTATGCTTGCCAGCAATGTGAGCAATATGAAAATGAAATTGCGAAAGGAAATTTGCCCACCTCATTTGTTTGTCGGAAAGCTTGGTCTGCGTCATGAAGTACTTAAGACTTTGGTGATCCGTTCGCAGAATGAAAGGAGTCCCCAATAAATAGTGCTTCCATGAGTCTAAGGCATGTAGAACTGCAAGGAGTTCTTTTTCGTATATGCCTAGAGCTTGCTCAACAGGGTCGAGCCTTCGACTCTCATAGCCTATGGCGTGCCCTTCTTGGAGCAGAACAGCCCCAAGGCAATCACCACAAGCATCACATTGGACCTCAAATGGTTTTGAGAGATCCGGTAGTGTAAGCACAGGTTGAGAGATAAGCTTTTCTTTAAGCTTTTCGAAAGCATTGTTCTCTTTAGCAGACCACGTATACCTAACATTTTTCTTTGTTAGGTCATGTAATGGTCCCGCAATTTGTGAGAACTTTTCTATGAAGCGTCTATAGTATGCACACATACCTATAAAGCTTCTTAGTTCATGAAGATTCCTTGGTTTAGGCCATCCTTTTATTACCTCTAACTTGGATGGATCCATTTGGATTCCATCTTGAGAGATAATGTGACCTAAATATTGAATCTCTTGCAAGAAAAAATCACTTTTCTTTCGATTAACATAAAGTTTATTCTCTCTTAAAACTTGAAATATTACCTGGAGGTGTTGCTTGTGTTCCTCCAATGAATTAGAGTAGATGATAATATCATCAAAGAACACTCCAGTGAAGGTTCGATGAGGCCTGAACAACTTCTCCATCAAGCGGTTAAATGTGGCTGGTGCATTAGTCAAGCCAAAAGGCATGACAATGTATTTGTAAAGACCAAATGTAGTACGAAATGCGGTCTTTACAATGTCTTGATCAACTATCCTTATTTGATGATAGCCACTTTTTAGGTCAATCCTACTGAAGTAGGTCGATCCTTGTAGCTTATCAAATAGGTCTTCTACCCGTGGAACGGGAAACCTATTCTTGATAGTGATCCTATTTAGTGCTCTATAGTCGACACACATACGATATGTGCCGTCTTTCTTTTGCACTAATAGCACAGGTGAGCAAAATGGAGATGAGCTAGGCCTAACCATGCCCTTCTCAACTAACTCATGCACTTGCCGCATAATCTCCTCTTGTTGAGCTTGAGAAACTCTATAAGGAGGTTTGTTAGGCGGTGAACTTCCTGGAAGAAGTTCAATTGCATGGTCGTCATTACCTCGTTTAGGAGGTAGCTCACAAGGGATGTCGTCAATAAAGACATCTTGAAACCCCTTGAGAAAATTGGATAACTCTAATTCCTTTTGGTTGCTTTTATTTTCTTTTGCTAAAGCATTAGGTTCATTTTGAGAATCTTTAACAAAAATCATGTACACGGAAATAGAGCTCTTTATTGACTTGTTGAAAGCTGGTGTATGTACAATGGGGATGGTGTTACCCATCTCCTTAGCATCTATATACATGTCCTTTTCCCTGAACTTAAAGGAGATTCTCCTTTCAGGAAATTTAACATGGGCAGCCAGGCGGTCAAACCATGGTGCCCCTAGGATTACATCCTCATGCTTGAGAGGAGAGATAAAGAAGTCCTCTTTGTCCACATAGCCTTGGACATGAAGCCTCAATTTCCCGATTAAGGGAGTGACTGAAGCTTCTTGCCCCTTGAAGGCACTGTCTGCGGGTAGGATATCTCCCATCTCGTAGGATTGTATGCCTAGCTTGGTGGCTAACTCCATAGATATGAAATTGTGAGTAGAACCAGGGTCAAAGAGAATAAAAGCATCATGTTCTCTTACCTTTCCCCAAGCATGGCATAGAGGAGATCCTTTGTGGTGAGTTTGGTGAATCTCCTCCTCTTGGATTTCAACCAAAGAAGCTCTAGGAGGATCTTGGCGGTTGTTCTTTTGGGGACAAGCGCGGTACGCATGCCCTTGTTCGCCGCACTTGAAACACCGGTTATCTTTACGATAACGCTCAAGCTCTTCAGGAGAGAGTTTATTCTTTCCTTTGTAAACTCCCTTCTCTTTAGCTTTGTTGGAAGTGCCCTTAGGAGACTTTTGGACATTGTCCTTCCCCTTAGGCTCATCGGAACCCTTGTTTTCCGGGGGCTTATTATTTCTTTTACCCCCCGTTTGGAAATTGATTCGCGAGGCCACCATAGTATGGTGTATTACCGCCGATATGGTACGTGGCCTTTGGGAGTTGACATACTCCGCCATTTCTTCGGTTAAGCCCGCACAAAATTGTTGCTTTTGCTCTCCAAAATCCAACTTTTTGAAGACAGTGGCTTTGAGTTGTAGGTCCCAAAACTTGTCTACATATTTGTGGATGGATTCATTGGGAGAGAGCTTTAAGCTTCGCCATTCGGTGAGTACTTTATCTTTGGCATCGGTGGCCAAAAACTGCTTCATAATGGAAGCTCTTAAAGCCTTCCATGTTCGTGGAGCTTCACCGTTGGCTCGTAGGCTAGACCACCATTGTCTGGCGGACTTTTGAAAGTGCATAGCTACATGGCGTAGCTTAGAGGACTCCGTGAAGCCCTCATCTCCAAACGCCGCATCGAATTGCTGGATAAAGGCCAAAACTTTGTCTGTAGCACCGAAGGTGCCATCATAGGTAAGGAAAGAGATGCTCTTCCCTCCCTCTTTGAATTTCTTCAGCTTGGACGACCTCTTCCATGCGGCATAGGATTTCCTATGGCCTCTTCTTTTTGATGGTTCAAAAGTTGCACCATCACTTTCTTCAGAAGATGAAGAATTTGAAGAAGGTGGAGAAGAGGGTGACCTCTTTCTCACCTTTTTCTTGTCTTGATCTTTGTCGTCTTCACGATAGCTTTCATAAGAGGAAGAGGATGAAGAAGATGGAGAAGAGGGTGTCCTCTTTCTCGCCTTTTTCTTCTCTTGCTTTTTATCATCCCTCTTTGAATTATGGCGTGGAGAAGAGTGTGATGGTCTTCTCCGCTTTGGTGGTGATGGAGAGCGTTTAGCCCGCCGTCTTCGTGGAGCCATCTCCGCCGAGGTGGCGGGAGACTCGCTTCTTTCTCGTTCCTTTGGTGGAGGCTCTTGAGTTCTCCTTTGGGAAGGAGATGCATCATCAAGAAGTAAGTTCTTGAGCCCTTCATATGGATTCTCTTCTTCTTCCCGAATCGGAGAGAGACCTCTTTTGGTAGTCTCACAAGGAGGCTTCCTAGGTGTTCTCTCGTCATGGTGATGAGCTTGGAGAATCCCGTGAGCACGGAGCTGCCGTTGCACTTCACTTTGGAGAGATGGATTGCCCATGGCTTGTTGAAGCCTAGAAACAAGATAGTTAACAAGCATTGAAGCATCATTAGTAGCTTGCTCATGAGCAAAATCAAAGTTATCAACATTAATTTCACTCTCTTTACTATTGTCAGCCATTCTACAACTTTTAGGTGTAAACTTTTTAGGTGTACTTTGGCACTTCAAGCCCTAGTTGCTACTCCTCTTTACCCCTTTAGAAAAAGCACTCAAGCTACTGTACCCGCGGCTCGAATACCATTAATTGCAAGGAATAGAAGAGAGGGTCTTTCGACACCAAAACAGCACCGGCTCCTGTCAAGCTTCTAATAGCTCAATAGTGGTTAAGCCGTAGGCAAGCCCCGTAGGACTCCACTATTAAGACCATAGCTCTCGACGGTGATGCCCCGTTAACTGCACAAAGGCAGGCGCACTGCAAGGCTGAAAAATCCCTATTCTACTTACTCACAGGCAATTAATAATACCAACCATTTGTAGCTAGCTTGAGGACCTCCCTTCTTGAGCAAGAAAAGAGAAACCTTGAGCTCTGATACCAATGTAACATTTAATGGCCTAAAATCTTATGTGTAGCGGAAATTAGCATGAATATAGTGGGCATTTCATTAGAATAGATTCCTAATGAGAATTACAAGAGTGCTTGGGTGGAGAGAGCAACAAAAAGCATAACACCTAGTTAGATAGCATCGACAATACTTTCAAAAGAGAGAGCAATTAAGCTATTGACAACAGTTGAGGACCGGATTTGCATGGAGCCGGTCCCCCCTCCAAAAGGCTTTGTATTATGGTTTCTCCCATCAAGAGAGACATTGTACAATACAATTCTTTGTGTTCCTTCAAGACTAGCTAGTGCAATGAAGATGGAAGCTTCATACACCAAGCAAAACACTTAATCAAACACAACTTGAATTATCCCCGTTCTCAGACCCAAGACCTCACACACCTTCGAAGATGGTGAGAGCTAGCAGGGTATGAGAGTAGATTGAGAAGAAAAATAAGTATCTTACGAGAAAGATGTACATCTCCTCACATAATCACTCATATTAGCATAGCTTAGCTTAGTAATTAGCTTGGTAGAGAAGATGAGCATGCATTGAAGCTTGGCTCTTGGTTGGATTTGCATCCATATGCCAAGAGAGTGTTGATGTAGGCTTCTATCTCACAAGCTTGGAGTAGGTGATGAGCTCTCCATTAAAGCTTGGGAGGAGATAGAGTATTCTTCCTTTACACATGGTCAAGTGTGAGTGTGTGTGTGTCAATGCCAAGCAAAAATCAGCCCCCCCTCTCTCTTGGGCGAGCCCTAGCTGCTAATTAGGTCTGGCTTTTGCCTCATTGGACCTCCCCAGGTCAAGCCAATAGGAATTAAGCAGCATAAGTGATAGCCTTCTGACATGTGTCCCCCTTTCCCCTTTTGTGAGAGCTTTAGGTAATTAAATAATTAAACTAAACTCTCATTGGACCCCTTTGCCTCCTGGCCAATAGGAATCAGGCAAGCCATGGGGCTCCTGAATGCTCATTGGACCCCTTGGGAGACTGCCCAATAGTCTTCTAGGAGACTTAATTCTCATTGGTTTCTTTTATTAAATGTTTTTAAATTAATTAAACTAGATTTACTCTAGCTTAATTCTCATTGGTCCACTTCAAGGGTCTTCCAATAGGAATTGGGCACACCTTGTGGGCATCTGGCCTATGGAACTGACATGTGTCCCTCATTCCCTTTGTGTAAAGGGAGCCTGTGTGTGTGTGTGTGTGGCTTTCTCTCTCATCCCCTAGCTTTGGGGCTCGCCCCCTCCCATGTAGGGATGTGCAAAGACTTTTTAGGGCACACACTAAGCATCCAATTTTCCCTAGGGTTGACCTTTGGACACAACCTTTGAATTTTGGAACCTTAGCATTTTGGAAGTCTTAATGGGCTGAACCTTAGGGTCTTTTTGGCCCATTGTTTCACATGGCTCTTTTGCAGATGGCCCCCTCTTTGGATCCCTATTTTCCCTCCTTTGGATCCCTACTGTGGCCGGTCTGCTAGCTTAACCAATATTCTAGCTTTTTCTCCCTTGGCACTTCCCCACATTAAATGATCAGTTTAATATGAGAAAATCATTTAGGAGAATTAGATATTGATTATTATGACAATTAAATAATTTATCAGCAACAATAAACATTAAATTGTAATAAATTCAAACACATAAAAAGATGTAAAGGTCAAAAACTAAGCAAGTCTAGTGTCTCTAATTTAACGGTCGAAAGGCACTAGAGGTCAATTATTAATACCATGGGCAAGCCTTTTAATTTTCTCTGGTCAATTAAGCTATTTAATCGTGAGAGCCAAGCATTTCATGTCCAAGGGCTGACTAGAGGCTATACCTAGAAGACCTTGTAGTTAAACTACAAAAAAGAAATTTCTCATTAAATCATCGCCTGACTTATTTCCTTTTCTTTCACCCCCCAAAGCCTTTTCACATTGATTCAATTTTGATGGGTGTGCTTATTTTGTATGCCTTGGATTTTTTGCTTTTCAAGGAAAAGCGCCCACAATGGGAACCTCTAGGGCTCTAGTACCATAGGTGATACATGTGAGTGAAGTACCAAATCAAGATGGGATTTCTCTTCCAGCTTAAGATTTTACATTGTGGCACTATTGAATTTTTTTTTTGTTCGTTTTCAGCATTTTAATTTTGTAACTTTGGGGGGTCATATAACACTGTTACCCTCCCTAAGCTTATCACACTAGTAAAATCCCTTTATAATACTTAAGCTAAATGTCAATAGGGACTAAGCCCTAGTACATTGCACACAATGCTGCCTAAATTGGATTAAGAATCTAAAGTAACCATGGATTATTAGGAAGACATTTCCCATGGTATTAAGAGAAGATCGCTAACTCCTAACTTGGTCAAACTTCTTGATTCTGAAACCTAGACAAGGGATTATGATAGAAAATTATATAGAATCTAATGTTTAATCTAAGAAAATGTGTGGAATATTGTGCTACCAATCACATTTAAAGTAGACAATCATGGATGCAAAAACAAAGACAAGGGGCAATGCTAATGGTCAAGAAACACCTATTTGTGTTGATGAGCGTGCTTGATTTGAAGAGTGAACGAGAGAAAGATTCCATGACGGTCCAAATCCTAACAGCAGCAACACATTCTTGTACATACTAGAAAACACAAAGAATACATCTAGGAGGCACATCAGTGGACAGAGGCACCAACCCTTATTGAACACAATTAAACATCATAAGGAACCCTAACCTAATTATTTGCACTCCCCCGAGAGAGTCAAGGGAATAGGATATTGTAGAGATTGGGGGGGAACCCTAAGGCTAAATGCCTATCCTCGTCATTGTCAAGAAAAACAAAGTCATCATCCATGAGACCATATGTGCCATCAGTGTAATCATGTAATTCTTCCTCATCATTAGAGGCACAAATGTTCAATAAGAATATCACTAGACTTCTATAATCATCTTAGTCAAGAGGGTAAGTTTGTGTGATCAAAGAAACGTCCTCTACTAAGTATAGATCAGTCGTGGTCAAGAGACGTATCAGCCATTCTAGCTCCTCCAATTCCTCTCACATGCTAGCGTATCTACCAAATCCCATTCACATGCAAGCACCGGGTAGACTATGTGAAACACTTGTGCAAAATAAAGAGGGTACCTCTCACCCAAGGTAGGAGTGGATGACTCTATCATACTAGCCATATTTGTACACACAGATAGATGATGGTTAGAGTGTAAATATTATAAGGGTCATGTCAAAAGGTTGTGTCTTTGTGCATAATGTGTTTTTATGATTTTTTGTTATATATAGAACTCGTAGGTTTCTAGATTTTTTTTTGGTGGCTCTTGCTTTTTACTTTTTTATTTTTGTTTTTTGTGAGTATAAGGCTTTATATATACATTCCCTAAGATTGGGAGATTGAGAGGTCAAGGAGAAAAGTTGAGAGGGGAGTGAGTGAATGATGACTGTCAGCAACACTCCCCCGTTCCTTGGGTAGATCATACCTTTTGGAATGATGTCGTCACCTTTTGAAGCCAATTGTTCCAAGTTGTTATGGGTGAATGTTTTAACCAATAGTTTTTGACTGCCCTATGTGTTTCATCTAGTTGCAAGGGTGGTAAGGTACTCTCCCATGATTTTATTTGAAACGTTGTTGTAGGTGGTGAACTTACAATGGGAGGTACAAACTCTTTCTTGTTTGTATGGATATGTACAATGGTAGGTAGAGGTTGTGTCGAAGCTTCTATTTTTCCAACTTAAGTAGAAAGGGACTTTTAGGTCTTCCCTCAATAATTTCAAAAGGAGCCTTCCTTGTAGTAGTATGGACAGTGCCATTGTACGCATACTCTACAAGAGGTAAGTACTTCTCCCATTGGGCACATTGATCTACTGATGTAGCATAAGCAATGGTCGCTAAAGAAGCTTTAGGGACCCTTTTGTATGTTTTCTTTGTTATATTAGGATGGTTCTTGTGTGTCTCAAGCTTTATTTCAACTACAGAAGTTGAATCTCTAGAGAGTTGGGCTATGGGGACATATGGTTCAACCTCTTGGACATGCAATCTTTTGGGTTTTATTTCCTTAAGAGGCAATATCTCAGGGACTATGGCTTGAGTGGCAGGGCTAAGAGTTGGTTTTTGCATTGTGACACCCCCAGTCCCCCAATCTATAGTGCATTTGGAGGCTAACATCCACGTGCATCCTAGGCTTATATTACCCTCCATAGTTCCAACAGAAAAAGTCTTGAGCTACAACCCCTTTGTCACAACTGATAGAAGTGTGCCAGATTCCAAAAACCGTGGTTTTTTTCTTGTTGAAACCCTTGACTTGGATAATACTCTCAGATAGAGATGGCTTTCCTAACTGACACCACACCCAAATGATAACAAATTATACTTAGCACTCGTGTCCAATAAGGCATTATATATCACTTTTCCATATGCACTATATTTAGCTCTTTCAACGTGGAATGCATGTGTAACTCCCAAGTTGGCCTCTCGTTGGTGTCTTATATGTTGTTGTCGCTCCTTAGCCTTAGCTTGAGCTTGTATCTTCTTCAATTCGGCTTGTGCCTTGGCTGCCTTTTTTTTATGGATGGCACGTAGTTGCTCTTGGCTTAAAGGATGCTAATATCTTTTAAATTTAATCCCATCGAGGAATCCAATGGTTTCTACTCCATCAAGAGTTTTGACCCGAATGGTACCTTATGGGGGTGGTCCTTTTTCCTGCATATTTCAACTTTTTCTTCTCGTATGCACTCCATACATAAGGACTTTATCACCAACATGGATAGCTTTGTTGTTTAGATGACGGTCAAAACATTTCTTCCTCCTATCTTTCTCCACTAGTGCATTTTGCACAGCCAATTGCCTTTCTTCATATAACCTCTCAAGGATACATAAACGCTCAACTAAAGGGTTACCATCCCAACCTTCTTGTTAAGCTACGCGTAGACTAGGAATTGCAAACTCCCATGGCATAATTGCTTCTTGGCCATATACCATTTTGCATGGTGTACAATTAATAGCCACTTTGTAAGAAGTACGGTAAGCCCATAGAGCTGATGTCAGCTTCAAATCCCAATCTGTGCGATGAGCTTCGACTGTTTTGGTCAAGATAGAAATTAACGTCTTGTTGGTACTCTCAGCTTGGCCATTTGCTTGTGGATAATAAGGTGTGGACTTATGGTGCGCTATCATGAAGTTGGTATTGAGTTCTTTTATCACTCCATTTATAAAATGAGTACCATTGTCACTCACAATCTCAAAGGGACAACCAATGACAAAAATGCAAAAAGTTGGAAAAAATCCCCAGCTATAAATAATCACGATTATTTACTTTTGTTGCAAATTTTTGCTTGAATTTTATGATTTTGATCTTTACATGTTTTTATGCATCTATGCATGCTCCAAAATTGATTTGAAGCACATTGGACTCAATTTGTCAGCAATTCAGACTGAAGGGCATTGCGGAGCGGAAATTGCAAGAATTGTCTAACTTTGGCACTACATTCACTAAACAAGAGAAATGCAAGCTGCTGAGAAGGTCAAGAAGAGGGTGTCCCAAAAAGAGAAGCTGCAAGAGCTACCACCCTACCAACTGCATCCAAGTTCAGTAAAGGATGGCCAAAGCAACATATTTGTCCAGAGAACAGCTTGAAGAGAACAACACCATGCTTTTCACAGGCAGGTTCAAAGTGAAGAAGGACACCAAGTAGAGATGCAATTGCTACCAAAAGAGATCTATGATGTCGCTGCCAAGCCAGACATAAAGGAAGCTAACAGAAGGCTAGGTCTCAGGGACTTCTACGACCAGGAACCATGTGGTGTAGATTTCCAGAAAGCCTATGAGCTCCTATCTACAATTAAAGAGGATGGATTTGCCCAAATTATTGACCAACAAGGGCATAAAGTCAAAGTGGTTATCACAAAGGAAATTGTGGCCAAGGCATTGAATTTTCCTACCGAAGGGATGGCAATGAGAGCTCGAGATAGAAAGATAGCAGGCACCTTCACCAAGGAGACTGCTGCTGCAACTTTTGTCGACCCCATCCAAAGGAAAGTGGAAGAACCAGCATGTCTGTACCACCAGCACTTCCACTTTCTAGCAAAGAGACTGCCATGGTACACCACCCCAAACCACGTGGTTGCGACTACCTTCACCCAAGTGTTCAAGTTGACAACCAATCAACCGATTGATCATGTGTAGTATGTACTGACAACACTGAAGGGCACAAAGAAAGAAGGGAAAAGCACCTATCTGGGTGCACCTGAAGTACTGACAAGAATAGCATACCATGCTATTGGCATGGCAGACAATTTTCCACCATCCCTAGATTAGAACACGTGGATTGTGTCTGCACAACCTTCCCCCAGAACCAGACATTCATCAAAGAGATTTTACAAGTTAGATGAAGAATTGATAGAAAGATCCCATGAATCTCATAGTAGTGAGAGCTCAGACAACGAGGAAAGAAGGACCATAATAGAAGAGATAAAGAAGAAATCAAGCGGAAACTCAACAAAAAAAGGCAAGATTTGAAAGGGAAAAACAAACTTATGAAGGAATCCGCCAAGCTGCAGGTGAGGACCCGGAAAGGTGGGTACCAAAAGAGATAATCCCAGAACTAAGAACCCTGCAAGGAAAGAAGTAGAGGACCCCATAGACTTCCTTGAGCACATGTATGCAGAGGCAGAAGCCCTCAAGTTAAAAGAAGCTCAAGAAGTTGAGAGAAAAGCAAGAGAAGATGCAGCAGAGCAACAAAGACAAGCGAAGGCTACAGAGAAAACCGGGACACAGCACGACCAAGAATAAATGTCTTCGAAGCCTATCTCACATGCTATACAGAACAAGTAGACCACCCAATGCCAAGCCCTCCCCCTTCACCAATAGTTAGACCCAATGAGGGAAAGGAAGCCAAAGACAAAGAGCCTGAACCGCAGGAAGTAGCCAGTTTTGAGCAGCCCAAAGCAATAGAGACAAGGGCCACCCCTTCTACAACCACCCAGCAAGAAACAGCAGAGGCATCCACGAAGCCTCAAGATGTAATGGCAGCCAAGGCGACTGTAACGCCTCAAGGAGAGGTAGAAACCTTGATGCAACCACAAGCAGCCACCACAACACCACCAAAGGAGCCACACTTAGAGCCAGAAGATTGGCAGATGCAACAGGTGATAGAAAAAATGCAGACAATAGCAATTAGCTGCAGTGTTAAGGCTAAAGAGCTGGAAATGGTCATCGATGCTCTACAAGGAGAATTAGATGATAGGATGAATGTCATCTCCAATCTACAAAGACAAATCTAAGAGCTGAAAGTTGAAGCCAAACAACACCATCTAGCCAAAGAAAAGCAACAAAAAGAAATGGAGGAGTTGGGCGAACTTATCACCAAGTTATCAGATGCCTGCAAGACCAAATTCCAATAGCTAATAGAGTAACCAATGAACTCCTAACCACAATTTTTTCAGTACAAAAGGTCCAAGTGCAGGTCAACATAGAAAATGTTTCTCTACAATACTCAGAGCAAAGGATCAATGATCAGACAACCGTTTTGAGGGTTTGAGACATATCAAAGAAAATATTGTTGTCACCTTGATCAAATGTACAGATGAAGTATATAAAGCATTGGAAAAGAGGAATAAGGATGTCGAGCTAGATCTAAAGCTAGAGCAATCACAGAGAAGAGACCTTGCACTAATGCGATACAACGAGAAGAACAACTGCTCAAGGAGATAGCCAAGCTAAAAAGAGTCAATCAGTTGCTGCAAGAGGGACAATGAAAGACACAAGAAGAAGTTGGTACCTCAGAGGAACCATTCCCTCAGTCTCTTTTGCTGAGATGGAAACATAGCCGACAGAAGGGCTAGGAGGAGAAGAAGAGTTTCAAGTACCACTAAATGATGATGAGCAAGTGCCCATGGTCTAGTTGTCTAAAGTTGAAGAAGATGCACTCAAGGGGCAGGTTGCTCAGGAGACAAATGAATAATGGATTGGGAGTTGAGAGTTCTGCATTCAGTCAATGTCACTCAACTCACTCCAACCAAATCAATGCACAATGGCATCAACAATCATTGCCATATCCTTTGATCAAGGTAGAGCTATTACAGGTCAAGGAAATATTATAGGATATGCAAGCAGAAGGCGCAAAGGATGTCCATCCCAAGTGTAGAAAGAGCTGGCTGAACAAGAATCCAAGATATCTGATTCTGTTCACAAGAGCACCTGCCGCACTTCAGAAAGACCCAACCTTTTGTCGTGTACCAAGAGTAAGGACATGGCAAGCACATGAAGCACTGAATAAGAAGCGGCCTACATGGCTAAACTACCCACGATTTCCAGCTCCAGAGCAAGGAACACCGACGGAGGAATACATGGTGAAAACCCTAACGAGCACCATGACCACTATGAGAAAGTTGGACTCAATTTTGGGCCCTATAAGAAACACCAACTCAGCATACAGAGAGGTAATCCTAAAAAATACAAAAGTAGTTTTTTGGAATTCTATTTCTCATAGTAAATAGATAAAAGTTTGCTCGATCACTTGAATGCATGCTTGTACAAAATGCTTTTCGAGAGCCCAACTTAAGTGTGCACCAAAATCCATGTCCGTGAATCTTAATGAGTGATTTGATGTGCGATGAGAGAAAACACATAAGAGATGTTTTCAAAATACAACAAGAACACCACAAATGCATTCGAAACGTCCAAAAACCTTTGGATTGCTACAAACGGATGCCTGGCTGCCTTGCAAAATACCCGAAACAACATACTTCAATCATAAATGAACAAATCTGCATACCTGACTCCTCGCATAGCACATAATCAACGATGTACACGAATAGAGAGAGACAGCGAGCGAGAGAGAGGAACAGAACATGCGCAGGTGCACCTCCTAGAGTGGAGTGCTACACTGACACAGTGAGAGAAAAGAGAGGAGAGGGAGAAGAATAGACACAAGCGCTGGGTGCAACCTCCCCCCATGCAAGAGTGACCATTTCCCTCTTGCACGTATTTGATTTATAGATTTCTTGAATGGTCAAAGTGAGTACAAACTGGCCGGCCAGTCATAAATGGCCAAATCTCATAAAAAAGAACTTGAATAATAAAATGTACATAAAATATAAGATCCTTTTGCAATAGCCTAGCTCGGTCAAGCCTTTTCCACCTCTCAGTTTTTGCAATAAATAGTAAAATATTAATTCCATAACATACTTCTCCATTGGAAAGCAATTGTCCTCAGTTGCAAAGATAAAAAATGTACAAACGATACTTGTCAAAAAATAGTGATTAGAAATATGTGTCAAAAAATAGTATATAGTAGAAATAATGAAACTAAACAACATTGCTTATGACTGTCCTCATCCACATACTACCTATTCTAGTGTCCCATACCACTAGAATAAGCAGTATATGTCATATCTCGATGAATCAGGATATCATTGATCACACTCATCATTCAATAATCAATTCTCATCAATTTCAAGTCCAATTCCATAAATACTGTCCCGACAAATCCAATTTCAAATATAACTCCAAATCCAAATATCTCTACCAACATATCCCCATGTCAAATCCAAATCCAAATATCCTTCATTTAGTATACTCGTAACAAAATCATACCAGTTATAGTGGTGGCCAGTCACTGCAGCATGATTTTGTGATCGGTGTTGCCTCAACCGGTGAATCTACACCAATAAGACGTGCTTCCTAAATCGACGAATCTACACTAATGCTGCCTAAATCGGCGAGTCTGCATTTGATATAAGTTCAAAAAGCGTGAATCTGTAGTTTGGTGTTGTGCTACCTAAATCGAAAAATTTGCACTAGATGAGCATTGACACACTGCCTAAATCGGCGAATTTGTGTGCTTGTGACCAATGGACTAGACAAGGCATAAAAGAGAACAAATATTTACCACCTATTTGACACAAAATTGCAGTATTCTTAGGTGACAAAGTACTTACGAATAGTTTTTTTTTCCCCAATATCCCAAAGCACCTAAGCTCTCGTGGTAGTTGTACAACTTAATGACAATTCATCTTGAGAGAAATTGCATTCAATGTAAACAGAAGACACAATGTTAGAGATGGTGAATTTTAACATGTCATAAAAGAATGTAGATAAGCAAAAGATCCATGTTGCAAACTCCGTGAGTGTGTCCCATGTGGGGGCACGGTGGTTAGCTTTATCTGCAAAAGTGTTTCTTAAAATAAAAACAAAGCACTAAAAATAATTTCTTCTACAATTTAAGAATAGGTTAACCACACATCAAATGCATTAATAGTTTAAAAGCCATGAAGGACAAAATGAAGGAAAGTAGACAAATGGAAGTACAGATGAGCGGATAAGAGGGGTGTTAGCTTAACTAACAGGGTGTAACCAGTAGATATCACTCTTCTGATAAAGTTATGCCACTCTAAATGTAAAAATATGAGTATAAGTCAAAAGCAGGTCAGGTTTGAATGTAAGTAGCTACAAGTGTATTGGTCAGAGTTCGCATATGGCCATCATTGCTAGAATATTAAGGCCTAATGCTAGAAACTATGTACCGTGACAAGAGAATTCCATCTTTGGAGGAGTTTTAAGGTTGGTCAATTCTTTGAGGAGAGTGAGTGGCATGGTGTGTCATAGGATTGGATAAATGTAATACTATATTATGTGCATTAATGTGCAAAACTTTATGCAGCTATACGAGTTACATTTTATGCAACTTCTTACCAATACGAGGTATTCCAAAGGAAATTAATGCTTAAAATTTTAGTTGCAATGCTACAAAACATCAAGACCGTAGTTATTGAATTGATGAGAGTCGAAAAGTACAAGTTGTTTTTATGGTTGGCATAAGACTACCATGTAATGACCCAATAAAAACAATGGTAAACAGTCAAAGACAAGACCAACATAAATCATATATAGAGGGCTAGAAAATTACATTTCCCTAGTAAGGGAAAATTGGAAATTATCTTGGTTGTTTCAAGTCAAAATTTGAAGCTTTGTGTCTATAATTACTCTAAAAAATGTGTAAATTTCTCCTCCCTTTTTTTCATTTTCTTAAAGCAAGCTCAAAATCGAACTAGAGCTGTAGAATGTTAGTTGGTTAAAATAAGTAGACTCTAGTTTTGTTTCTAACACTAATATATATATATATAATAAGATTAGTTGTGTGAAAGAGCTTCATCAATGCTTGTCGTGGGAAACTATTCCAAAAGACCTTAAAAATTTATCCCACTCTGTAGGTAGTGGGGGTGTGTTAGAAGTTGGACACACCCTACGGAAATTGACTACTCGACAGATTATCATTTTTTGCAATTATTCATTTATTGAGAAAACTCGACATTTCACCTTGTAAATATTGGGGCTTACAGAAGTTTCCAGATTGTATCCAGTTTTGATAGTTAGATTGAGTAGATGGTTGATTTGGAACTTTAGGGTTTGAGAATTGTAAGGTATTTATACCACTTTTTGACCTTAATGAAAAACCTTTTGTCATTTTTAAAAAGAGGTTTTGAAGTTTGTGAGTAAGCGTACTGTGTGCAAGAGAGAGAGAGAGAGAGAGTGAGCTTCATCTTGACGCTACGTGTGCACCGCTGGTCGGAATCGAGTGCAGAGAAGTGCAGCGTGTTGCCCCCGACGAGAGCTATGTGCTGATACCTACATTGCGCGCATACGGTCCGGTTTTGCGATCTCCTTCTACGAGCTTCATCTGGTGATTCGGTGAGCATACATTGTCTGATTTTGCATTGCAGCATATCCACGCGTTCACATTGAGTAGAGCTACACATTAGGCACTTTAGATTTCGGAAATGAAGACATGCAAAATTTCGGCCAGACATCCTACATGATTTTGCACCGTGTGTTTTGGGTTGGGGTTTTGGTTCATAGACCTTAGGGAGAGCGACTTATTGGTGTTAGTAGGGTCTCCTTCAAGTTCTGTGGTGTTTCAAGATTGTTTGATGGGTGTTCGGCTCTAGAAAGCGTTCTAGGAAGTTTCCTCTTATGCACTCTTGAAGGCTGTGACTTAGACATTGGGTAGAGACCTCTGTAGGAATTAGTTAGGAGTCGGTCGAGTGTATGTTGACACCTTATTCTTGCTTTCGTGCGCCTTCATGGGTCGAGCTTCGTCCTTAGCTGACAAATCTTGTTAGGTGAGTTCTCGCTGTGCTGACGTCCGTCGTGGCGTATTCGTCCAACATTGGCACTGCTCCGGGGACGAAAACCTTAGGTAGGTGACCGAGACTAGTCCTTGAGGATAGGGATTTTTGACTTGCCAAGAGTCTCGTTTTTCATTTAGATAGGATCAGAGGGTGGAGGACTCTCTAGGTCTTAGAGGGAGTCTAGGAAGCGTGTGTCTAGCCTAGATCCTTCGACTCAGTTAGATTTAGGTAAACTGAGATAGTTTTAGGTATTAGTTGAGTTCTTGAGTAGGAGTTGGAGTGGTAGAAGCGGTGAGAGGAGATCTTGAGAGGGACTTTTGAAATCCTAACCAAAATCTAAGAATACCACTGGGTTGTTGACATCAAGGGGAAGCTGTGGGTCAAGTCTGGGGTCAAACAGGCCAAAAAGACATCCTACGCGTAGGATGTCTTATGTGTGATTTTGCACTCCAAACCTAATTTTGAGCATACCAAAGTGATCAGTAACTCAAGGGGAGCCTGTGTTTTGAATTTGAAGCCATTCTGATGAAAAAGACATCCTACGCGTAGGATGTCTAAAGCAAGAAATTGAAGCCAGAAACTGACTGTGGGCATAGCAAGGTGTTGTATAGCCTGAGGCAAGCCTCTCGGTCAATTTTGGTCCAAATTGGAGTTGATTTGACCGATCAAGATCAACAACAGGGTGTCGAAACAGATTTTCGATCCATTGACCATCTTATAGGAGTCCAAATCAAAAAGTAAAAACAGCTGTGGACTCACCACATCAAGGGGAATCCATAGTGCAAAAATCCAAGCAAAACAAAGCAGGAGACATCCTACGCATAGGATGTCTATTGGGACCTACTGAATAGAAAAATTGATTGAGCTTAGACAGTGAGATTCCATTTGGCTTAAGGGTTCTAGAACTTCTTTCAGAAGTGAAGTTGGACCTTGTTTGTCCATTTGACGGAGCAAAGACTGAATCCGGACTTTTTCACGAAAATTGACCAACATCCGAGGGGAGTACACTTCCAGATTAGCAGACCTAATCCAGAACATCAGCAGTGTATAAAATACAGTAGTGGTTGAGATTAACTCTCCAGTTATACCAATCATTACTAAGATAACCTCTAGCAGATAAATGATTTGATTCGATTGCCAAAATTAAACGCTTGTGTATAGGTATATTCAGTAGAAGCAAAGCAAGAAGTTGTGCGGAGACTGATCCTTTGCCAGGGGAGTGGTTGGATTTGTGGTAAATTGCATTGATAAGTTTGATGAATTTAAGATCAGGAAGATACATTTTTAGAGACCAGAATGTGGAAGGTGAACAAGGTAGCTTAGTCTCCATTGAGGAGAGTGTAACTCAGGCAAGGCTGGATCCAATAGCACCGATTATTGAGGAAGGTAGTGATACTGATACTTCATCAGAAAAATCTTTCTTCATGATGGGTAGTCAACAGCCAGGAGGTTTCACCTATGACGGACCAATGCCAGGAGAAAGCACCTCCCTAAATCCTTTGAATGATTCCAAGCTCACTGTGATCTTCTTAGAGGGAACAAACTCGAGGGGAGCCCTAGTCTATTCTGACTATCGAGGACGCAAGTGCATTTGTATCAAATAAGGTCGGCTCAGAGATTGGAGATAATTCGAGTCTATGATGATGGAGATAGATTCTGAGACGAAAAGGGGAACCACTATCTGATAGTTTGTAACCCTGAAGATTACAACAGATATGGAGATAAAGTAGCGAAAGGGAAAATGGTTTCAGAAGCTCAAGAACCGCCACCAAACATTGACCGACCTGGAGCAATTTTTATGTATGACAAGAAAACAACCAGGGTTTCAACTAATAATGAGAATGTGGGAATCTATAAGCATGAGAGTGAGGGAATAGTCGCTTACTTTTGCTGCAAAGAACCATACTTAAACGAGTTGAGCAAGACAAGGTTCTTTACTTATTCTCTTATGAAACTGCTATGGGGAAGGGTGTAGTTTTTGTTGATAGATACGGGCAAGAATACCAACGTATTCTCCCAGAGGAGGTAGAAAAGGCGACGGTTCCAGGAGCATCAACATATGCCCCAGACGAAGTGCCAAGAGCCGCCTACACCCCTAGCAAGTCGACGAATCCCTTTTCAAAAGATTATGACGCTACCTCACATTCTACCCGACCACACACGTTCAACATTCAAAACCAACCAGCAACTCAGCCATCATTGCAGGCATGGCTTCGACAGAGAGCAACATTGGAACAAGACCAAAACCGAGATGGTTATCAAGCCGCACGAGGGCTAAGGGATTTTCAAGAACCACCACTCTATTCAAGGTATCAAGGAGAGAGTAAGACAAAGACTCAAGGGTCAACAGAGCCGGGAGGACCACCCATAGAACGGGGTCGAAGAGATGAACCATCTCTGGCAAGAACTGTTAGAAATTATGGCTTAGGAGCACCACTAGGAGAGGAACCAGCCTACTACAGAAGACCTGAGGAGGTATATCGATTAGGACGTGGAGATCCAATGATGAGATTTGTAGACCATCGTAGAATTAGACCTTCTCAAGTGCAAAAATGGATAAACAAGAAATACACGGGAAACAGAGATCCAAGAGATCATGTAGCAGCCTTTGTGCATGTAATTAGAGTTGAAGAGGTGTTAGACTTCCCTACCCAATTTGTAGGGTTTGGACTAACCCTAGAGGATGAGGTTGCTACTTGGTTTGACTCTGTAGAGCGTAGAGACTTTGAGTCTATGGAGGAAGTGTTTGATGAGTTTATCGAGGAATTCTCACAAAGGGGGATAGCTCATAATACTGTCTCACAAATCCATAAATTCAAACAGAAAGATGGAGAATCTATACGAAAGGCAGCCCTAAGACTAAAAAGATATGTTAAGTTCTGCTCTATGGAAGAACTGCCAACTCAGTCCAGACTTATGCTTATATTCATCCAAGGACTAAGGAATGCGGATCTCCAGAAAGACTTACATATGAAGAGGAGCACGACGTTGAATGAGTTGACCAAGGAGGCTCTTTACCTTGTGGACAATTGTGCGGTCTACAAAGAGGGGGAGTTCAAGGACCTTGACGATGATTCATCTTCACAACAAAGTCGAAGCAAGTCTTCTAAGACAACACCGAAAGGAGAAGTAGCTGTGAACCAAGAGCTGCTTGTAGATGAAGTGCTAAAAAAGATTAACTTGTACGCCAAACCCAAGGCTAAATAGCCCAAGTGGTGTGCTATTGAACAAAAATGGACAAACCATGGGACAGAGGAATGTTATTATAACAAGGGATATGTGAGAGAGAGACCTTACGCTCCCCAAGCTCAGGTAGCTTCTCCTCAAGTTCCACCGATGCCTAGGTATCAAGCAGGCAACCTGCGAGGATCTGTAGGTGTAGAAAGACCACAACCGGTGTTGGGGCAACAACCACCCCTACCAGGATTACGACCTGTCGGTATAAGATACACACCAACCGTAACCGAATCAGACGATAAGGCTTTGGTGCCTATGCATGCATATTATGAAGATCCCAATGGATATGCGGCAAACTCTATCTATTATCCACCGGAAGAACCCTCGATACCAGAACCATGGAGCATGATAGGAAGTACATGACCACCAACAGCTGCACAGGCAACAGGAGAAGGAAGATATAGCTTAGATGAATGAACATTGTTGTTTATAGCCAACGGAGGTATGGGCGGACAGAGACATGCATACCAACAAAGAGGAGCTCAAGGAGCACCTCAACAACCCAAGGGACCCTGCTACAAGTGTGGTGGAGACCATTGGCTAAGAGGCTATCCTCATGATGAAATCATTAGAGTCAACGCATATTGCACCGAGTGTGGAGTTACTCATTTGATTCCTGATTGCCCTAAAAACCCGAGCAAAGGAGCAAAAACTACCTTGAACATGCTAGAAACAGTACCTTCCAATGGAGGGTCAGAAAATGAAACAATCATACCTATTCAGGCGGTGACACAAGCCCAAGCTCAAAGAATGACGAATGAATCCATAATTGAAGAGCCAAAAACCGATGCCCCAAGTTCAGAAACGAAAAATCAGAGAAGCACTTGGAAATCTAGAAAGGCAGGTATGAAAGCCAAGAAATAACGAGAGCAAACAGCTCTATCCGAGGAGTTAAAATATACAAAGGATAGATTAGAGTGGTTAGAGGATCTAGCTAGCTTAAGCTCACACACCACAACAACCATAGCACCCAAGAAAATAGCAGAGCCCAAAAGTGCAGGATCAGGAGGATCTGTACTGGCAAACAAGGTAAATGAGCAGTTAGATGCACTTCTAAAAGCTTATGAAGCCAGACTCAAAGAGAACCAAACCCAGGAGCAAAGGTGGATGACTTATCCATATGCTGAAATAGAAAAACAAAGGTTGTAAATGTGTAGAAAGATGATTGAAACAGCTCAATCATTCATGGAAGACCCGCTGGATAAACCTGCAAATTGGCACGAAGTACCAGCTCCAACCCCTATCCAACCAACTTTAGAGGAACAAGTAGAAACGAAGGAAAGACTCATGAATACCTATGAGTCCAGAGGAGAGCCTATCATAGTACCAAATACAACAGATGAGGCAAGTGACGGGTTCTAGCCTAAAACATTAACAAAAATGGGTAAGGACTGTAACGGTCTAGATGATCTGTGGAAGCAAATCCGCGAGGTCAACGAGGCTAACAGGATGAGTAACCACATGAATAGCACAAGAAAAGAGAAGAATGTGATCTTACCTCCTAGTGAAGAATTTGAGGCAAGGTCACAAATGAACTTTGAGATACATTCACAAGGGGGAGACCAGGGATCAATTAGTTCGAGGCACAGCCAACCAGACTCGCTGAAAACTTTACCTTCTTACCTAGGAGAATATGAAGCCAAGTCTGAAGTAAGAGCAATCCCATCTCAAAGACTTTCTTCTAACAAAGTGATGGATTCACAAGGGTTGATTGAGTTATTGTCCACCCTGGTGGCATGCACAATCACATTAGCCGAACTCCTAAGGTTATGACCAAACATGTGGACCACAGTAGGTAAATGCCTAGAAAAATTTGGAGTGAAAGACCCCACCTTGAGGCTTCAGGAAGGGATCAGAGAGTTGGAAATGCCTCAACTAAACACTAGGCCAGTACCATTAAACAAGGTTGGAGAGTATTGCGAGGGAGAAGATGGAAACACCACGCTAACAGTAAAATTCCAAGGAGTAGTTTCCAAAGCTATTCTTGACAGTGGAGCGGGAGTTGCTATCGCCACCACGGAAATCTGGAAAAAATGGGGAAAACCAGCTTTAAGAGCTACCAGAATGAAATTGCAATTGGCAGAAGGGTTCATGGAGAAGCCTCTAGGACTTTTAGAAAAAGTGATTGTCACTTCGTGTGGAATCGAGTATGAGCATACATTTGCAATAGTCGATTTCAACAAAAAGAACAATTATGAGATCATTTTGGGAAGACCATTCATGCGACAATTGAAGATGGTCCAAGATTGGGGTTACGACCACATATACCTCAGACATGGCGAGACAACAACTAAACTACACCTGAAAGACCATAGTTACAAGGATGTGAACCAAACACCTGTGGAAGATTTTGATTCAGCTACAGTGGCAGGATTGCAACTCCTAGCATGGTTAGGGCAACAAAAAGAGCTATGGATGTGCGGAGCTTCACATTGTGGAAGCTTAAGAAGAGAGGAATGCGTCTTAGAAAGAGCGATTGAGGACAAGGATTATATTCTGGAACCTTTCTCTGAAGATGCCTTGGAACCTCTAGAATGGGAACACATACTAGCAACATTGGATTTCTGTACCATTACAGATAGTCCAACAACAAAAAATTTCGATAAGGATGGCTATGATGTGGTACCCTACTACATGGTAAGCATGATACCAGGAGAAGATGAGACGATAGAACAACCAGAACAAGAAGAGTTTTATAACTCCTCTGAACACCTGGAAATAAATAATGATGCAAATAATGAGTGTTCAGACAACTCAAGTGAGCGTGGGGGAAAAACAAAGAATAGCAAGTTTTATGATTTTGCTAATCATCACCCTAGACGCCAGGAACGCTATAGGAGGAAACGAGCAGGAAACAAAGCAAGAGAGAACCTGATGCCCAGGATAAACGGTAAAACTCACTATTTGATGCTTGTAAAAGCAGAGGA
Source organism: Adiantum capillus-veneris (assembly GCF_014529385.1). Taxonomy (NCBI): domain Eukaryota; kingdom Viridiplantae; phylum Streptophyta; class Polypodiopsida; order Polypodiales; family Pteridaceae; genus Adiantum; species Adiantum capillus-veneris. Next base: position 17,710,780 of record NC_140953.1, read on the forward strand.
TTGTGTAAAAGATCAAATATCATGAGGATTCTCAAAAGATCGAAGGGAAAGAACACGAGAGAAAATAAAAAATTTACGAAAAGCTAAAACAGAAACAAAATCACAAAGATCTCAAAAATCAAACAAAGAAACAACAAAAGACCAAGAGTGGACCAAACTGGAACGTAAACAGAAATACCAAGAACTAAAACGGTCTTTACGTGAGATATAGACTACTGAAGAAGACAGTGATGGTAAAGGGGAGTCAGAGAAGGGAAACATGAATGTACCATCACACTATCGGAAATTTACCATCCAGGACAAAAAAATCATCATGAAATCACCAGTCAGGGAAAGAACCAACCAAGAATCTTACGATGGGCCTAAAAATACAAAAAGGATAGACCTCGCGGAACTTGGTGAAAAGCCCCAGCCGGTCTATATAGCAAACGATTTAGAGCCTAAAGAAGAAGAACGAATAACACAACTTCTCAAGAAGTATAAAGATGTGTTTGCATGGTCCTATAAAGACCTCAAAGGAGTTGATCCATCGATATGCCAACATACAATTCCTTTGAAATCAGATGCAAAACCTAGCAGACAACGTCCTTATACATACAATGATACATTTGCTAAATGAATCAAAGAGGAGATTGACAAGCTGATGGAAGCTGAATTCATCTATGAAATTGAACATACAGATTGGGTATCATCCATTGTGGTAGTTCCCAAAAAGAACAAAAAACTGCGAGTGTGTGTAAACCTCAAAAAGGTAAATGCAACCACCATAAGGGATAATTATCCCTTGCCAATCACAGAACCTGTACTTGAGCGGGTGGCCGGGAAACGGGCTTATTCCCTTTTGGACGGGTTTTCAGGATACAACCAACTGGCAATTGCAAGGGAGGATCAACACAAAACAACGTTTGCCATAGAATGGGGAATTTATACGTATCGAGTTATACGGTTTGGCTTAACTAACACCCCAGCTACCTTCCAAAGGTTACTGACGCACGCGTTCAAAGAATACCTGAGAATATTCTTAGAAATATACATGGATGATCTTTGTGTACACTCTCTTCTACGAGAGGAACATATTGACCATTTGCAAAAGGTATTTGAGAAATGCAGGACATATCGAATCTGTCTTAACCTAGAAAAGTGTATTTTTATGGTTAAGCAAGGCTGCATCTTAGGACACATTGTCTCAAGAAACATTGACCTAGACAAAGTCAAAGTCATAGTAGACCTACCCAAGCCTACTAATGCGAAACAAGTGCAATCCTTCATGGGACACTGTGGATATTATCGAAGATTCATATACATGTATGCGGTCATCGCACAACCTCTGTATCGTTTTGCTAGTCAATTTTGATTGGACCGAGGAGTGTGAAACTTCATTTCAAAAGCTGAAGGAAAACCTTGTATCAGCACCTGTACTTAAAGCACCAGATTGGGAAAAGATATTCCATGTTCACATTGATGCTTTTGCATATGCAATCGGGAGTATTCTAGACAGAACAATGGATTTTCCAGTTTGTTATGCAAGCTGACAGTTAAACAGTGCGGAAAAGAACTACACAACCACCGAACGAGAAGGGTTAGGAATGATTTATGCTGTAAAGAAATTTCGGCATTATTTGCTCGCAAACAAATTTGTGTTCTTCACAGATCATCAAGCTCTTTTGTATCTGGTAAATAAACCATGCAATACAGGGAGAATTGTACACTGGTTTATTATATTTCTAGAGTTTGATTTCACAGTGGTGGTCAAAAAGGGTAAAACCCATCTATGAGCGGATCATCTTTTAAGGCTACACAACGGGGAAGCTCTTAAAGGAGTAGATGATGACTTTCCAGATGCTTATCTTTTCAATGTTGAAATGATACCCAAATGGTCTCAGGAAATTGTTAGCATTCTTTCCTTAGGCAGTAGGTTTGATAATACGCACTACAGATCCAAACAACAAACAATTCGACAAACAAAAAACTTCCAGTTGGTAGCAGAACGGATGTATCATCTAAGATCGAACCAAATCCTACGATTATGTATAAATCCAGAAGAATTCGAGTGTTTCCTTGAAGAAGCACATGTCCAAGATTGTGCATTTCATTGTTCAACAGTGAAAACACACCAGAGACTGAAAAAGTTAGGGGTTTATTGGCCAACTATGTATGCGGACACACATTCTTATGTTACCAATTGTACTATATGTAGTGCCAAACCACCAGTGGATCACGCAACATTGTTTCAGGTAAACATTGCACCTGCATGGAGTCAATATATCATTGATTTCTTAACCACCAGCATGTTTCCTGAGAACATAACAAGAGCACGGAAAAGGGCTATAGAGCTGGAAGCTCGCGACTTTCAGTTAATTGGGAACCAACTCTATAAGCGAGGAAAGGACAATCAACTTAGAATCTGTGCAAGTGAAAGTAAATACCTGTTGATTCTAGAACATGCACATGGAGGTATAAGTGGAGGCCATTTTTCGGGCGATAAGACAACAAAAATTTTCTTAACCGTAGGAATATGGTGGCCTACATTGCATATGGATGCTGAAGAGTTTGTAAAGCATTGTGACGCATGTCAGCGCACCAAGGTGCCGATAAAGAAAGATGAGATGCCACTATGGCCAATGATGGGAGCAAGGGCCTTTGCAAATTGGGGCATTGATTTTGTGGGACCCATTTCACCCCCTGCATATTGCACCCATACCCAATATATCATTGTGGCTACGGACTATCTCACAAAATGGGTGGAAGCCAAGGCAACGCAAAAAGCAGATGCACGGACCACTGCACAATTTTTGTATGAGAATGTTTTTGTACGATACGGTTTACCAATAGAAATTGTCACTGATTGTGGAACACATTTTCTTAATGAAGTCATTGAATATCTGCTAGAGGAATTCATGGTCATGCATAGGAAATCTGCTCCATACCATCCACAGGCAAATGGACAAGCTGAGGCCACAAATAAAACACTATGCACGGTTCTCACTAAAATTGTGTCAGAGACAATAATAGATTGGGATCAGCAGCTACAATCAACACTACGGGCATATAGGGTAGCTTACAAAACATCGATAGGAACGACACCGTACAACATGGTGTTTGGCCTAAATGCTATATTACCCATAGATTTTTTAATTCCAACTCTACGAGTAGCGAAATGCTTAGAATAGACAGGGCATGAGCTCTCTTCAAGAATAGATGATCTTGAAAAGCTCGATGAACCCGCTTGAGAGCTGTAGCTTCGATCTATGCTAAAAAGAGAAGACAAAAAGAGTTTTTTGACAAGTATGTGCGCACTAAAGAGTTCAAAACAAGTGATTATGTACTTGTTTATACTTTGAAGCAACATGCCAAGAAACTTAAAAAGCGAGTGAGGGGACCTTTTGTGATTAGTGATCTATCACAAAGCGGAGCTGTCAAGCTTGCTACATTAGCAGGTGAAGAAATTCCCAATTGGATTAGTGGATGTCGATTGAGGAAATATCATTTACCACTAACACAGGATATTCTTCAACAAATCCATCAAGGAAAACAACGAATGAAGGAGAAACAGAGAGTACGAGAAGAAGCTGAAGCGGAAGCAAAAGAACGCATTTCAAAACGAAGACTTCTACGACAACAACAACAAGGTGAAGCACCATTGAGAATCAATGCCATTTGACTAACGAAGTTGGATGACGACACAGTGGAGCCAATAATTACAATCAAAGTGGGGAGCAATCAAGTTGAATCGACGGCATTGCTTGATTCTGGAGCTCAAGCAAATTTAATCTCTTATGGATTATACCAACAGCTCAAGTCCACAGGTCAACTTCATCCTACTCCTCAAGTGCTGGAAAGTAGTACATCACACTCGTTGAAAACATTGGGCTGGACTATATTGCATGTACAAGTACATCAATATATTTACCCACACAAATTTTATGTAGTCGAGGATGAAAGCACACAACACCCAATGTTTTTGAGACAACCTTGGCAAAAAGAGTACAATGTGCAGATAGATTGGAATGCGAATGCAATCAAAATTCAACATGCACATGAACAACAGGTAATAGCCTTTGCTCAGCAATACCGGAATAATCAGCTGCCAGCAATGCAATCACAGAAAAAAGATCCAAACGCAAGAGTGCCACTAAAGAACAACATGATACCCAAGGCTAACAAACAGGTAAAATCCAACCATGCTAACTACACACATACGAAGTCACTGACCGCCGTGCAAAGATCTATGTTACCAAAACAAGGGAAACAAGTATGGATGCAGAAGGATAGAAATGACATGGTAGACCAAAAACAATGCAACGAAAGAATTCAACCGAAGCAGATAGTTCAACCAAAAACCATCGGCATAAAACAGATATGGATCCCAAAGAAAATGCTCAGTAATTACCCTCACATTTGGATACCAAAACAAACGCAAAAGGAACTCCCTTCAGTACAAGCAACATCTAAAGGCAAACAGCTGCATTTGCAAAAGGACAACCGACTTATGTGGATGCCAATCAGCAACCAAACAGTGGCAACACAAGAAGTATCAAAACACCTACAAAAACCGGCAAAAACAAGCTGCCAATGGAAAGCAAAAGAAATACGGTCCACGGCCATTCCGGCCAAGCCAATCCTCTCCACAAAAACAACTACGGCTATATCAACAGTAGCGGCAAAGACACTGCCTTTTGCAAGAAAGACAATTAAACAAAGAGCAGTAGAGTTACAGCTGTTACTTGCAAAGAAAACAGGAAACCTCGACGGCGAATGCCATAAGCATCTTGCTTATACCTTTCTCTTGCACAGCATTAATTTTTCCATGCATTGACCGAGTATGCATAAATTAGGGCCACATTAATCGGCCAAGCATTAGCACAAATTCAACCTATGCACGGCAGATACTATGCAGCCATACCTTGTCGTCCAGGACCGGCTAGGAGGGGGGGAGGCATTCTCAAATGCGGAACCAATAGCCAAAAGAGCAAAAAAGGACATGATTTTCCACTATTTTAAGGATTTTTGTTTGATTGCAAAAAATTTTGGACTAACCCAAGTACATATGCCCTTATACAGCATGTATCTATAGGTATATGGAGCCAAATGCCAAATCAAGCCCCTAGGTGTGTGTATGTAAGTAGAAATAGCCATTTTTCGGGCGAAATATTGGTAAAACAAAAAAATCCGGCCATAAAAATTGCATGTGAGTGTATATAATGTTTTGCAGTGATGTTTGTCATTTATTATGATTTTTGGGGATTTTTTGGGTTTGATTTTCTATTTTCCTTTTAGTTTTGCTAATTTTCGGCAAAAAAACTTCAAAAATACAAAAAGCAGGTGAAAAACGGTCGTAATGAAAAAAAAAATATGGGGATGATCAGTGACTATAGGACAACCTATGGTACAGTGGGAGTGCAATTATGAGACTGGAGCGGAAAGTGTGTTTTGGCCAGATTTTGACCGAAATGCCAAATTTCTGGTAAACAGAGCAAATGGAGTCCAAATCAAGAAATTTTTGAGCCTAAACCGTATCTCGCAAGAAGTTGGGAGCACATGCCAAATTTCATGAAAAATGGTTCAGGGACCTCCATTATAAGAAATTTTCACCTCATTTTTAGCTCATTTTCACTATTGACATTTGAGAGAGAGCTTCTGCCACCTAGAGCGAGCGGAACTTCCAGCAGCTTCTATGACACGCACGACTACCCGACGGGCTTCACACATGAGAGGTAGACTCACCACCTTGAGCTTTTCACGCATGTTTGTCTTTTTGTCGCGAAAACTAGCGTAGGGTTCATACACAAAGCGGGTAGTAGAGACCTACAGGTAGAAGCGGCCACCTAACGGCTAACCCAAAAGCAACAAGACTTCATTGGCAGCTTACCCTAGCATAGGAGACCAGTCTTGGATGTCCAAAGGCAGTAGAAAACCATCGGGAAAAACCCTAATTCCTAGAATCTCGCAAGAGGCCACCAAATGGGAAATCGGCGAAAAGACGCCCAAATGCTACCAAAATTCATGGGTAGGAGCATCTCGACATGCTCGCTAAGTCTATGTAGCCCACATGACCAAAAGGTGACCCGAAACGGCACTAAGCTTCAGAAACGGCATCAGACACACAAAGCATCAAATAGCTCTCGCGGCCAAACCGCATGTCCGTTTTCCACCAAACTTCACGAGCGGCTTTCCTGGACCATCAACAACCAAGTCCTATGGTGGTCGACCACCACAAATCATCAAAGACATGTAAACGCAACCACATGTGCTTCTAGAGCGACAAATTGCCAAATGAAGCTCCGGTAAAGCCAAAGTCGACAAAAACCATACAGCAAGGATCCCCAAGGGATCGGGAAGCTATGGAGACCAACATCAAGAAATTTCATCGCCAAAAAGCACTCCAAAAGTCAGAAAACGGCTCGGAGGCTCTGAAATCCACACAGGGAGTTACTTTCTATCCATGTGACTTTTTGTTGAAATTAGGCTTAAAAGGGACTCAGGGGGACTAAGGGCAGGCACTAGTGACAAATTCCATGAAAAAATCATCAGGAGACATCCTACGCGTAGGATGTCTCAAGGGTATTTCTGGGCACAGATCCCAACATTTCTCATCACACACATTTTTTGAATGACCTTTACATGATAGCCACCAAGTTTCATCACATTTGGACCAAAATTGACCTCATATGCATGAAAAAACGCAAAGTTAGGGCATAGAGGCAATAATGGGCCATAGACCTACCAAAACTTGTCCAAATCACATGAAACTTGCACAAAACATTCACAAGCACATAAGCAAGCAATCTGTGTGGTCATAAGCAAAAATTGATGAAGTAGACATCCTACGCGTACGATGTCTATTTGACATTTTTGGCCTACAGAGGGTGTTTGTCCATTCCAGATTCAATCACATCATCTTCAAGAGCTCATATACCAAATTTAAAGCCATTCTAATCATTTTTTACCCCCAACACCTTCAAGATACACTTTTTGAACCCAGAAACACTACACAAGCTCTTACCAGCATCAATTCTTGTCCAAATCAAAATCCAAAAGCATGGACATGTTCCATATGCCAAGGACTACCCATAGAACAAATCCCGAGCTGTTTTGATGAAAAAGACATCCTACGCGTAGGATGTCTCCAGCATAATTTTGACCTTCTGTGCAAAGAGTGACATCATGGGAGCCAATACCATGGTGCAATGAGCCCATATATCAATTTTCAACCCATTTGGACATCACTTGCTACCTGTTATGGACTTTCTACCCAATTTGTGACCTAAAGCCTGAATCAGCCCAAAAATCCACTTTTTGATGCCCAAATCCAAATACAAGCACATAGCCATGTTCCACAGGCCAAGGACTACCAACATGTCAAGTATCACCCAATTTTGATGAAAAAGACATTCTACGCGTAGGATGTCTAAATGAAATTTTTTTGCCAGAACTACACTATGAGGACATGCACAGTTTCACAAGTTCCTTTTAAGATTTATTTTCAATTTTCAAAGTCATTTGGATAGATAAAACTCAGTTTCTTAGCTAATATGGAAAAAACGCTTACTTCGGACTACTGAGTGCAACAGGATCTATGGCAGCCGCAAAGTCACCGGCAAAGAAGAAAAGAATGACCATAAAAGATTACCTAGAAGAGGTAGAGCCCTTCGTCATACCAAAAGGAACTATAAAGCCAACAAGCACATGGATCCAAGAAGATCTGTTGGAATCCAATGATCTAAAGATTTACCAAGGTGTGTTCAAAGACACCGAAGGAAACGCGATTGAGCTACCAATGTTACCGTGGGAACTCAATGAGTTTGTCAGAAGCAAGATGTCAGAGTATCTGGAGAAGATTGATCTCCACAATTACTTTGAAGCGGTACCGGTAGGTATTGACATAAAAAGAGTCTAGTAATTTGTGACAACAATAAAAGAAGATTGAGTGGCCAGAGTAACAGATCTGCAGGGCAAGCCAGGCACCAAGATTCTAATCACAGAAAGAAAAGTGGCAGCTGCACTAGACCTCTCCAACAAGGGGGATAGTGTAACCAAAAGAAGAGACGAAGTAAAGGTGTACATGGAAAAGAAAGCCAACTACACCTTTGAAGATATTGCCAACCCCAAAGTGGCAATCATGAGCCATCTGTACAATCAATATTTCCATATGTGTACAAAGTGGCCACAAAAGTACAGGATGCTGCCTACAGCAATTGCCACAACATTCACCTAGGCCATGCAGAAAAGCAAGCCGAAGATCACCAATTATGCAGCTTATGTACATGATAATTTGGTGAAGATGGGCAACAAGAACCCCACATACATCGTGCCGGGTGAGCTAATCACGAAGGTGATTTATGGGGCATTGCACGCCAAGGGAAGATGGCCCGACCCTCCATCACAAAACGATTGGCTAAGGCTCAAAGAAGATAAAGAAGACGAGCAACCAAAAGCACCAAGGGTGGCAACACGTTTGAAATGTCGGTTAGAAACCGTGCAAGAAGAGCAGCCAGAGCAGAAGAAAGGAAAGAAAGAATCTGCCCAAGTGTTAGCAAAAGAGACGAAATCACAGAAAGCTGCACGTCTAGAGTGGCTGATGGAAAGCTTTAGGGCAGAAAGAGCCCTCAAGGGAGATTTAGACGAGCTATGGAAGCCGTCTCTAGAAGCAATGTCAGGATCATCCCAAAGGGTGCACAGAGATAGATTTGATGATTACATTAAGAATTTTGAGATTCTTGATGCCACAGCAGAGAATATCCCACATGTGCTCTTTACAGAAGAGGAAGTGGAGCAAGTCCGATAGAAATTTCTAGAAGAGCAGGAGGGCCAAGAGAGAGAAAGGAAGACCAAGGCGGATAGAGATTTCAAGAAAAATCCGACAACTCCACCGACCAGCCCTGAGTCCAGCCCACCGCCTCCACCACCTCCTCGTATCCCTCCACAAGAAGACAAAGAGGAGCAAGACAAACCAGAAGAACAAGAAGAGTCCAAGCAAGAGCAAAGCCAGGAGCAGGAACCGAAGGAAAAGGCTAAGCCTAAAAGTGGGCAATCAGAGCCAAATGAATCATACAACACATTTCTAGACTTGCTAGCCGCCGGATACACAAAAGAAGAGGCTGCCACAGTCACGTTCGACTTGGCAAGCATAGGGAACAAAGAGCAAATTCAAAGCATACAGTTAGTAGAGCTAAAGGAGATGGCCAGATACAGTGGACCTGTACCCGCCCACCAATGATTGGGATGTGGTGATGACAAAGCTAACCGAGATAAGAGACCAGTCAATGGCCTCAGAAAGTGAAAGGGTAACTCTCAAAGCCACTGAAGTGCAGATAAAGCCGGAAGTTGACACTTTACAAAAGCAAATCCAAAGGCAGAGAGAGAAATAGAGATGCAAGACAGTCTGGCAAAGGCATTGCAAAGATGCCAGGAAATGGAAAGAGAAAATCAGGCAGCAGTCCAAAGACTGCAAGGAGCCGAAGAGGAGTATAGACAACTCAGCAAGTCATTGACAGATGCAGAGAGGGAAAGGGATAACCTAACCCTACAACTTTCTGAGGAGTCCAAGGAAATAGAGGCCATGAGAAATGCCAAGGAAAAGGCAGAAATAGACCAGGAGGCTAGCCAAGATGAGGTCCTTGAGCTCAAGGACCAACTTAAAGTTAAAGATCAAACCATCCAGCGGCTACGGGCATCTTCTGCCAGAGTCAGAGCTACTAGCTTGACTCACACCACTACAGAAAGCCAGAATTATGAAGAACAGATGAAAGAGCTTCAGAAAGAGTTAACTTTAGAGAAAAAGCAAAGGTTGATGATGGCGGAAGGGTCCGTGGTTATGCAAACACGCATGGAAGAAGAGAAAAAAGCAATGCAAGATGAGCTAGAAATTATCAAGATAAAGCTCGAGGAGGCGGAAAAGGTAAATGCCAAATTGAATGACCTCCTCGTGAACATGGGAGAAGAAGCCGAAGCGGAGAAACAGACACTCCTAAAGCAGATAGAAGAGCCGAGAGGACAGCAAGCAGAAGAGCAAGCAGGCACAGGGCCGGCAGCCATGGAAGGCATAGACCTAGAGAATGTGGCAGATCCTGTGGACACACCCATGCAAGAGGAAATCCTAGTAGGACCCTCTCAAGAGCCACAAGATCTGATGCAAGAAGAGGAAGAGAAGTTGCGCAAGGCCATAGAGGCAGAAACCAGAGAAACGGCCAAGGAAGCCTTGGAATGGGAGCAGAGGGTTTTTAAATCCATGACCATTCAGAAGATCGACGTCAGCAACCTCCGACGTGAATGGCTACAACCCTCTCTCCCATATCCTTTGCTAAAATATGAAGCCACCACCATCAACAAGAGGATTAGAGAAGAGCCAACAGTGCCACTCTACACAGCAGATATCTCCTAGCCTGAAGGGGCCAAGTTAATAGTCGACTCCCAGCCCAGGTGGAGAAAAGCATGGCAAACAAAGTTCCCACAGTACCTAATCCATCTGGTAGAGGCACCCAAACTCATCAGAGATAATCTAAGCTTCTGTCCTCTACCAAGGATACGAACGTGGAAGGCCCTGGAGATACTACAAAGAAGCCAACCCACTTGGCTGAACTATCCGAAGCTGCCAGGATTGAAGGCAGGCGAGAGAATAAGTGTTCAATACATGATGAAAACCCTAACGCGCGCCATCAAATTGTTCACTGGCTCGCCTGACCTTTCTTGCATAATGATAAGGAAGATCTGTAAAACCCTTTTGGCAGTTTTCAAGACGTTCAAAGCGGGCCAGGTGACAGACAGTATCTTATTCTTTCAAGATACTTATAGATGTGCATATGATCTGTCTGGTCATCCTTCCAAGGAGGTGATACATGCATTGTATCAAAGGATAATGTTTCTGCCATCCTATCACCTCCAGGTCTTTGAAGCGTTCTACACCGGCTTCTTCACCATAAACACTGATATGTTCGGCCCAACACTACTGGATTTACATGCAAGATATGAGTCGCTGTTGAAGATGCGTGAAACCATAAGATGAAGAAGCAGCTCAACAGCCATGTCGGGGACGACATGAGCAAGGAGGGGGGGAGTGTTAGAAGCTGGACACACCCTATGGAAATTGACTATTCGGAAAATTATCATTTTTTGTAATTATTCATTTATTGAGAAAACTCGATATTTCACCTTGTAAATATTGGGGCTTACAAAAGTTTCCAAATTGTATCCCAGTTTTGATAGTTAGATTGAGTAGATGGTTGATTTGGAACTTTAGGGTTTGAGAATTGTAAGGTATTTATACCACTTTTTGACCTTAATGAAAAACCTTTTGTCATTTTTAAAAAGAGGTTTTGAAATCTGTGAGTGAGCGTACTGTGTATGAGAGAGAGTGTGAGCTTCATCTTGATGCTACGTGTGCACCGGAGGTCGAAATCGAGTGCGGAGAAGTGTAGCGTGTTGCCTCCGACAAGAGCTACGCGCCGATACCTACATTGCGCGCATACGGTCCGGTTTTGCGAGTTCCTTCTACGAGCTTCATCTGGTGATTCTGTGAGCATACGTTGTCCGATTTTGCATTGCAGCATATCCACGCGTTCACATTGAGTAGAGCTACACATTAGGCACTTTAGATTTTGGAAACGAAGACCTGCAAATTTCGGCCAGACATCCTACATGATTTTGCACCGTGTGTTTTGGGTTGGGGTTTTGGTTCATAGACCTTAGGGAGAGCGACTTATTGGTGTTAGTAGGGTCTCCTTCAAGTTCTGTGGTGTTTCGAGATTGTTTGATGGGTGTTCGGCTCTAGAAAGCGTTGTAGGAAGTTTCCTCTTATGCACTCTTGAAGGCTGTGACTTAGACATTGGGTAGAGACCTCTGTAGGAATTAGTTAAGAGTCGGTCGAGTGTAGGTTGACACCTTATGCTTGCTTCCACGCGCCTGCGGGTCGAGCTTCGTCCTTAGCTGACAAATCTTGTTAGGTGAGTTCTCGCTATGATGACGTCCGTCGCGGCGTATCTCTCCAACAGGGTGCCATAGTTGTGTGTGCATCAAATGCAGCAGATGAGGGGGGAAAGAGAAATAGAAAGGAAATAAAATGTGATATTAACAGTCTGCAAAAGGCCTATGGACCAAACTCATACAGTTCTTATGGATCAAATACATTGTCTAGGTACAAAATAGAATCAAGTGAAGTGTGAAACTAAACCTAAAAGCCTAAAATCATCATCAGTATCGTTGTCGATGCTAGAGGATGCTAGGTAGCAGGCATTGTCGAAGAAAGTATTCCACAAGTTGTTGAAAAGCTTCGCCGATGTCCGCTTTGGTAAGTAGCCGTACTGGGAGTGGGAAGGGAGGGAGCAAAATGAAATTAAATATTATATTCCTCTTCGTCCAAAGGGCTATGGGACCAAATCGATACAATCCCTATGAAGCTAATACAATGTTTGGATACAAATAAAATGAGGTAAAGTGAAGAACGATGCTTTCAAGGAATTCAAACCCCGTTGAACATCCCATTCCTCTCTCTGACTTCTGCAGGCACAAAGAAAGACACCTCTATTTTTCTTTCTCTGTCTCTCAAAGTTGAAATGAGTGACGCACATGCATGTCTTCTACTATTCAGCAAGCCAAGGAAGTGCACGATGTCCACCGCCACCTCAACATGCCCCTGTTGAGGCTTTGGAATAGCCAGTAGCGGCATCGTTCTGATGCTGCTGATGCCCCTCTACTCAGACATGTCTATATCTCATCGATGTTGTCTCCCGTAAGGTATAGGTCTTCAAGGTGCAAGCAGAAGAGATTACAGGTGGTGAAAGACCTTGAGGCTTGAAACATGAGGCTGACCAACTGTGACTAAGCTCCGTAGCTCGCTGGTAAACCTTCAACTTGTCATTATACTCAGTTGTACTGGGGAAGAGAGACAGTGAGCGGCTCCAATGGGTGAAGTTTTACAGCCTATATATATGCAGTTCCACGCAGCTCCAAAGTAGGTGATGGTGTTAGGTTGTGTAGAGAGAGAGAGAGAGAGAGAGAGAGAGAGAGAGAGAGAGAGAGAGAGAGAGAGAGAGAGAGAGAGAGACCCAGGGATAGATAGAGAGAGAGTTTGTCCTGTTGTTTTTCATGCACCAAACGAGGGATGGAGAGGGAAAAACAAAAGAAGGCTCGGACGCGGATATGGTGCAGCGAGTTCTGATCGAATTGGTGAGTTTGGTACATGGAACCTCTAGGAGTTGCAGTTGTGGTTTGACGACAATAGGAGGTAATGGGCGGCTCTAATAAGAGAGAGGGTGACGTTGACTGGTGTGGTTGGTAATGTTGCACTACAAGGGCCATGTCCGGATGATAGAGTTAGTTATCATGCAAGTCTTGCTCACTAAAGGTCTCCAGCTATGGGTAGTTCACGGGTGGAAAAGGTGTGGTCGTTATGAGTTGCCGACGAGTGACAGAGAGTGAGAGAGGGATGAACGGGTGGATTGAGAGATAGAAGATTGAGAGCAACACATGCACAGCTGCTGGTAGTAGCTGGCAAAGAGAGAGAGAGAGAGAGAGAGAGAGAGAGAAAGAAAGATCGGAGAGTGGGTTTACCATTGCATGCAAGTAGTGTAGTTCTTGACCGCTCACAAAAAAGGGGGATGGTGGGTGACGTGCAGTTGGAGGTGATGCTACAACTACATGCGATGGCCTATGGGTAGGTTGCAATTGTTGTTGCAGCAGTGATGGGAATTTTTGGGTTTTCATGTTACGACCGTCTCGTTTTGGTTCAGCACTTAACAAAGCTGACGTCAAGCCCGGCCCTGCATGATGCGAAGTTATGATGAGCGCCAAAAAAAGAATAGATAAGGTAGTACTGATCTCCATGCCGAGGCGGCTCTCGCGGTAGTTTGGAGGATGCAAAAAAAATAAAAAGTTTGATGGCATAATCTTTTCGAACATGAAGATTTATCTATTTTGCTCTTCTGTTGAGGATCTCGATTTCCTCTTCTCGGATGAGAGGTTGTCAGTTGAAGGCTTATCTAATCAATCTTAGAAACCTCCCGCATCAAATCTTCTTTATTTTTTCTTCTTCTTTCTCTCCTTCTAATACGATTCTCGCAATGTCCTTTTGGGTGATCCCTATGACAAAAAGCATATCCTCTTTTTCGCATTCTCCTCTTTCTACAATCTCTATATCTGCTTTATTTTAATTTGCCTTAGTCTAGATCTTAATTAAGTTAACCATGTTTTAATTCTATATTACATCACATCCAAGTGGTTGGAAATACAAAACAAACATATAGTTTTTGATCAAGAATCACGTTAATAAAACACATAGAGTAAACACAAAAACTTAGCTTCAGTATTTGGTCATCATGAATTGCCTCAAGGCCATGTTTATTATGCTCATAAGAGTGTATTTCTATCTCTGATACCACTGCTACAAACGGACGCGTGGCTTCCCTGCAAAATACCCAAAACAATATACTGTTAATCATAAATGAACAAATCCGCATACCTGACACCTTGAATAGCAAATAATCAACGATGTACGCGAACAGAGAGAGACATCGAGCGAGAGAGAGGAAGAGACATGCACAGGTGCACCTCCTAGAGCAGAGTGCTACATCGGCACGGTGAGAGAAAAGAGAGGAGAGGGAGAAGAATAGACACAGGCGCTGGGTGCAATCTCCCCCCATGCAAGAGTGACCATTTCCCTCTTGCACGTATTTGATTTATAGATTTCTTGAAATTTCAAAGTGAGTACAAACTGACCGGCCGGTCATAAATGGCCAAAGCTCATAAAAGAGTACTTGAATAATAAAATGTACATAAAATACAATATCCTTTAGCAATAGCCTAACTCTATCAAGCCTTTTCCACCTGTCAATTGCAATAAATAGTAAAATATTAATTCCATCACAAGGATAGCACTTTAACACACTAAAATCTGACGTCTCTAGCTCAAGATATAGCCGTTTTAAGCCTAGGGCCTCATGAGGTCAGAACCAAGCGAATAGAGGCCCCCAAGACCCCCACGGCTCTATTTGACACCCTCAATTTTTAGAGGGGATCTACGGTCCTAGATCATTGTTGATCATGGGCCGTCGATTCATTGAGAGGAAAAAACAAATTGGGTAGGATTTTATCTCACAACCTCCCCATTCCAAGACCAATGTGTTACCACTATGCTATTATGTGCGTTTTGATAAGCATGTAGAACGGTAGCATCATAGTGGGTAGATCTGGCCTACCGTGATATTAGTTCACATCGAGTTTACCTCGGGTTCACACCGTGTTTACACCACAATACTATAGTTCACAGACTTTGCAGAGTTCACATCTAGTTTACATGCAAGTTCACAACTAGTTCACATTTGTCCGAGTTTACATCAAGTTCACATCTAGGATCAACGG
The DNA here is from genome assembly GCF_014529385.1 of Adiantum capillus-veneris. Lineage (NCBI taxonomy): Eukaryota > Viridiplantae > Streptophyta > Polypodiopsida > Polypodiales > Pteridaceae > Adiantum > Adiantum capillus-veneris. The sequence goes on from NC_140953.1 coordinate 17,726,131, forward strand.
TTGTGATCTTTGCCGACAACCAATGCCGATTTTCAACCGTAGATCTCCTCTAAAAATTGAGGGTGTCAATTAGAGGCGAGACCAAGACCCCTCATGGGCCTTTATTCGCTTGGTTCTGACCCCTTCACAGTCTTAAATAGTACATATCAATCCCTATCAAGTACAACCCGTTTGAATTTGGATTGCGAGTACCTCATAAAAAGGAGATTGACGCTTGTGCAAGATAGCAACAGCTGAAAAGGTGCTCGACGCTTGTGCAAGATGTCACTATCAAGAACCTCACTTTTCTCATGACAATGATAATTTTACCAGAATGTTTTTCATGGATATTTTCAAAAATGAGACAAAAGGCTTTTCAATGTAATTTTAGGCTTCTTCCTATTGGCTAAGGAGCATTCTCTCACTAGAGCTAAAAGGGCCGAAAATGAGTCCATTTGTTTCCTAATGGTTCTTCAAGAGCCTTACTGACCTCTCATGTGCCATGCTATATAAGATTTGTCAAATGTTGCTCACATGTATTCAGACTTTTCACAAGCCATAGCAAGTAGGGACACCATGGATGTCATTCGTCAAAGGCAATAAGGGCCTCTACTACGACTTAAGTGGCCATCCTTCCGAAGAAGTTCTTTACGGCTTCTACGCCCGATGCATGTTTTTGACATCAAGCAATATGTTGGCATTTGAGGAAGCATTTTATATAGGTTTCTTCACTTGGCGACGAACGAAGATATTTGGGCCAGTGATAAGCAACCTAGCCTCTAGTTTTGTTGGCTATTCAACCATTGAGCTTAAAAACAGAGTCACCATGCAGTTCTTGCAGGTTCCTGAAAAAAAGAGAAGACTCAAATATAAAAAATCACTCCATGCGCTTAAAAACCACCTCGCCAGCCATCAACGCAAAAACTACTTCAACCTATGAAGCTGTGTCAAGGGACGACACAGGTGAGGAGGGGGGGAATGTTTGCAGCAAGCTAACTCGGATACCATTTTTTAGAGCTTTCATTGTAAAAACATTTATTATTTTGATGAATCGGGAATATTGTAACTCTTACTTTCCAGATAAACATTGTAATTGATGAGCCGAAGCTACAAGCTTCCAGATTGTATCAACCTGTCTTTAGTTAGAGCTATTAGATTATTAGTTTTGACCATCAAAAACCTTGCCTAAGGTATAAAAGCCAATTTTTGTAAGTTTTTCATAAGTTTTTGGATAATAGAAACACAACGTGAGCTAACGGCGCTCACTTCTCTCCTTCTTGTGCTTCCTACTCCCTCCCCAACTATCACATTGCAGTGGCGTCTGTTGCATTGCAACCGCGGGTAAGAGCTCTACGCATTGACGTAAGCATTTCATGATATTTTGTAGCTTTTGGTGTTGCCGGCCCGCAACCTAATTTCATCATAAGTAGGAATTTCAGCTTTAAAATCACAAACTAAGTATAGGCAGCGTATTGGGGCATCATTGCTAAGCATTTAGATGCATTCTGGGTCGAAAATGACTAGGTCAAAAACTCACTGATGTTAATAATCGTGAATTTTTGCACTTGACCTAAAGTGAGATTTGAGACCATAAGCATGTGTGTTTAGGTCTTATAAACATGTCCTAGAAGTTTCATAATGTTTGGATGTTGTTTGATGTTGTAACAGATGTGATATGTTTGCCGATGAGCGATTTCAATCATTTGAGTGTAGCTTGAGTTAGATGCGAGTTGTTTGTTGTTTTCCAAGAGATTGACAACCTTTTGTAGCCTCTATGCACTAGTCGAGTCAGCTTCGTCCCATGGATTCACAATTATATTCGTGGTTCTTGCTACGTCTGCAATAAGATAGGAGTGAAGTTAGACATCCGGCCCACATCTTGCTTGACCCCTCTTCCCAAATGCTCTTGCTGGCTTCCCATTGGCTCCTGTAGATCTTATCCAATAACAATTAAGAAGCATAGTTGATAGCATTGTGACAAGTGTCTCCCTTTCCCCTTTTGTGAGAGATTTAAGTAATTAAAATAAGTTATTTAAACTCTCATTAGACCTTTTAGTCTTCTGGACAATAGGAATTAAGCAAGCCATTGGGCTGTTGGATGCTCATTGGACCCCTTGGTAGATTGTCCAATAGTCTTCTAGGGAGCTTAATTTCTATTGGTTCCTTTATCAAGAATTTTCTAATTGATTAGAGTAATTATACTCTAGCCTAATTGTCATTGGTCCACCTCTATGGCCATCCAATAGAATTTTAGGGGAGATTGGGGGCATTTAAGCTAGGATCTTGCCATGCGTCCATTATTCCCTTTGTGTAAAGGGAGAGATTGGGAGTGTGTGTGTGTGTGTGTTTCTCTCTCTTCCCCTACCTTTAGGGCTTGCCCCCTCATTCTTAGGGATGTGGGAAGACTTTTTAGTCTTCCCATAACCATCCAATTTTCCCTCTTTTGGCCAATATACTTTTTAAGTAATTTTTGGAACCTTAACCTATGGAAATCTTAATGGAGCTGAACCTTAGGTCTTCTAAGCTCCATTGATGCACATTGCTCTTTTGCAGACTATCCCCCTTTGGATCCTTGGTTTACCTCCTTTGGATCCCTGTTGAGGCCGGTCTGGCAGCCTTACCAATATTCTAGCTTTTACTCCCCTAGTACCTTCCCATATTACATGATCAGTTTAACATGAGAAAATTATTTGGGAGAATTAGATATTAGTTTTTATGACATTGATATTATCCTTATGCTACAAAATCCAACACTCCAAGAAGGGGAAAGTGATCCGATAATCTTTCTTGCATGGGAACTTCCATATGAAGAGATGATGGAACCCAGTGAGCATTGTGCGAGAAGTACAGCCTGTCTAGGCTGGAAGTCAATTGGGTTGACTGAAGTCAATGATGGTTGAATCTTGCAACATCTCTCCAAGGACCAAGCTTCCAAGCATCAGGCAAGCACCCATGCCTCCTCCAAAGTTGAACATTTCCTAACCGGTCTTGTCTTGAGCACACCATGTTAAACGCCCCCATTAAGTAGAACTCTCCCTCAATTTGCAATTGAGAGAGGTCATTCGAAAGATTCATCTACCTTTGGAATCATTGGATGCATACACATTGATGATCATGATCATAGTACTATTTAGCTTGATTGACACAACGAGTGCCCTCTCGAATGAGTATTGATAGAAAATTTTTGGCTCAAGGTCCCTATGAACTCTTGTTGGAATCCCACTAGATCCATTTTTTTGTATCTAGGAGTGCTCTTTTTAGGGTATGACCCAACTAATACACAGACTCTCCATAGGTTTTGAGAGTCATAATCTGACCTCATCACAATTGTACTTTCAAGGAAAAAATTTTGCAAACTACCAAGGGGTAGTAGAAAATTTCATGTTTCAAGGTTGATTTTCATTACTATTAGACACGATAGACTAGGTTGGTCATTGTTGGCTACTAGTTTGAGCAGTTTTCATGGAGCGTCCAACCAAGGAGTTTGGATTGCAAAGGCAACACCCAAAGTTATACCGAAGGGGTTTGGATTGCCATCTTGGCTTGTTCCATCGCATGCGTCTGGGATGAAGTTTCTAGCAACCAATCAGATAAATGTTAGAAAATAATGTGAAGTAAGAATGTATCATTCAAGTAAAGACCAAATCACCTTGTGACTGTCACTCGTCATTTACGTGCTCCACCCGAATGTGCAAGGGTTTCAATGGATGAATACGTGTGTTTGTGTTCCCTTGCACCAAGGGTCTTACACCAAGGGGTGTTTCTTTCAAATATGTGATGGTGTTAGCAAGCTTCATAATGTGGGAATCCTTTTCCTGCATTTGTTGTTGAAGAGTTTCAACCTCCCTCTTTGAAGAGGCAATACTATCTTGTAATGCCACCATCTTGAGTTTAAGAGCTTGACATTTGTGCATCCACATATGCAAAGAAGCACCTGCACCCATACACAACCGCTTGCAATAGCCTAACAAGATTGCTTCTCCCCTCCCAAGATATCGAAGAAATGTCAAAAGGCTATTAAAGGATGGATGGAAGCGGCTTATAGGATTGTAAGGGTACAAATGGACATCCACCCAAATGTCAACATTCGTCTCACCGGCGGTGCGACGTTCCTCTGATGAACTTTGATCACCCGCATATGCGTCCTTCGATGCAAACGTTGTGAGCAAGCAAAATTTCACGCTTTTGGTATGTGGAGTACGTGGTAGTGGAAGCAAACAATTTGTGATGTCCCTAAGCACCATGGCAATTGTTGCGTGAGGAAGCAAAGGATGAAAAGATAGAGGGGGAGGGGGAGGGAGAGGGAGGAAGATGGGAGAAGAGAAGGGGGGAGGGGGGGAGGGAGAGATCCCCCATCCTTAAAAAGTTACATAATCATCCAAACTAGTATGGGTGGTCAAGTCCCATACTATGTGCTAAAATAGGCCATATGGCCATATAGCCATTTGAGCACATAGTATGGTTCATAACCACCCAAAAAATATTGGATGGCCACAAGACTTTACACGGATGGGAACAAGCACCATTTCACCATCCTTGCAAATTTTCATAGTCATCCAATATGGTATGGACAGTCAAGGCCCATAATATGTGCTAACATGTGTCGTAAGAGCCATGCAATCCATTTTAGCGCATAGTATTTTGTGGGACTGTCCAAATCATATGTGAGAAACACTTACTCACCCTTACAAAGTTTCACAACCATCCAATACGATAAGGGCAGTCAAGGTACATACTATCCGCTAAAATGGGACACATGGCTCATATAACCCATTTTAGCTCATAGCATGGGTCGAGACCAACAAAACCATGTCACATGACCACAAGAATTTGCATGAGGGGGTGTGAGCAACACCATTCACCCACTCCCAGAAAGTCACATAGCCATCTAATATGTTATGGGATGTGAAGGCCCATATTATGCGCTAAAATGGGACGTATGAGCCACATGGTCCATTTTAATGCATAGTATGCACAGGGACTTCTCAAACTATATTGGATGTCCACGAGACTTTTCATGCATGAGGGAGATTATAGATTCCCACCCCTATAAATTTTCCTAGCCATCAGATATGGTATGGGCATTCGAGGCCCATACTATGTGCTAAAATGAGACATATGGTTCATACAACAAATTTTTGCACATAGTATGGATCGAGACCTCTCGGACCATATTGGATGGCCATAAGAATTTGTGTGGTCAGCTTTAAGTACAATTTTTTCACTTGTGAAAATTTTCACAGCTATCCGATATGGTTTGGGTGGTCAAGGTCCATACTATGCACTAAAATGGGTTGTATGACCAATACAACCCATTCTAGCACATAGTATCGTTTGAGGCCGCCTAATCCATATTGAATGGACACAAGACTTTGTACGTGTGGGAATGAGCACTATTATTCCATCCTTGTAAAGTTCCATAGCCATCCGATTTGGTATGGGAAATAAGGACCAATACTATGTGCTAGAATGGGCCGTATGAGGCATACGGTCCATTCTAGCACATAATATGGTTATGGACCACTCAAAACATATTAGATGGCCACAATAATTATCATGGATATGGATGATCACCATTAATTCACCCTTGCAATGCTACACAGCCATCTGATATGGTATGGGTGGTCAAGACCCATATTATGCGTTAAAATGGGACGTATGAATCATACAGCCCATTCTAGCCCATAGTGTGGGTCGGGATTGCCCAAACTATATTGGATGGCCACAAGGATTTGCACAAGTGGGAGAAAGTATAATTTTTTCACCCTTACAAATTTTCTTAGCCATTCGATATGGTATGGGCAGTCAAAGCCCATATTATTATACAACAAATTTTAGCACATAGTATGGGTCGAGACCTCTCAACCCATATTGGATGGCCATCAAAGTTTACATGCACATGTTTAAGTTAAATTTTCTCCCTCATGCAAAGCCTCTCAGCTATCCGATATTGTTTGTGTAGAGAAGGCCCATACTATGCACTAAAATGGATCGTTTGACCCATACGACCCATTCTAGCGCATAGTATGGTTTGAGACCACCAAAACCATATTGGATGGACACAAGACTTTGTACGAGTGGAGATGAGCACTACTATTTAATCCCTAAAATTTTCATAGCCATCCGATATGGTATGGGAGATTAAGACCCATAATATGTGCTAAAATGGACCGTATGAGACCTACGGTCCATTTTAGCACAAAGTATAGTTAGTGATCGCCCAAAACATATCGGATGGCCACAAGTCTTTGCACGGATTGGGGTGGTCACCATCACTTCACCCAAGCAATGTTACACAACCATCCGATATGGTATGGGGGATCAAGACCCATATTATGCTCTAAAATGGGACGTATTTTTTAGCACATAGTATGGGTCAAGATTGCCCAAAGTATATTGGATGGCCACAAGAATTTTCAAAAATGGGGGGGAGTATAATTTTTTCACCCCTGCAAATTTTCATAGCCATCCGATATGGTATGGGCAGTCAAGGCCTATACTATGCTCTAAAATGAGACATATGGCTCAGACAACAAATTTTAGCACATAGTATGGATCGAGACCTCTCAAACCCTATTGGATGGCCATAAGACTTTCCATGGGCTAGTTTGAGTACTATTTTCTCAATCATGAAAAGTCTCACAGCTATTCAATATGGTTTGGGCGGTCAAAGCCCATAATATGCGCTAAAATGGACCGTATGAGCCATACAACCCATTCTTTCGCATAGTATGGTTCGAGACCACCCAAACCATATTGGATGGCCACAAGAAATTTCATGGGTGGGGGTGAGAACTATTCTTTCACCCCTATAATGTTTCACAGCCATTCAATATGGTATGGGCGATCAACGCCCATAAATATGTGCTAAAATGGGCCGTATGAGACATACGGCCCATTTTAGCACATAGTATGGTTCGGGACTGCCCAAACCATATTGCATGGCCACAATAATTTTTACGGGTGGGGGTGAACACCATTACTTCACCCCTGCAATGTTACACAACCATCCAATATGATATGGGCAGTTAAGGCCCATACTATGTGTTAAAATGGGATGTATGGCTCATACAACCCATTTTAGCACATAGTATGAGACTTGATCGCCCATACCATATTGGATGAATGTGCAACTTTTCACAAGTGGAATAATAGGGTTCACTCCCATCAATACAAATTTTCATAGCCATCCAATATGGTTTGGTAGGTCCTGACCCATAGTATGCGCTAAGATGGGCCGTATGAGTCATAAGGCCCATTTTAGTGCATAGTATGGTCCTTGACCGCCCATACAATTTTGGATGGATGTGAAAATTTATACAAGTGGGTAATGGTACTAATTCCCACCCTTGAAAATTTTTACAGCCATCCGATATGGTTTGGGTAGTCCCAATCCATACTATGCGCTAAAATGGGCCGTTTGACTCATACAACCCATTTTAGCGCATAGTATCGGCATTGATCGCCCATACCATAGCGGATGGCTGTGAAAATTTTCACAGGTGGAAAAATGGTGCTCACTCCCACCCTTAAAAAGTTACATCATGATCCAAATTCGTATGCGTGATCAAGGCCCACATTATGTGCTAAAATGGGCCATATGGCTATTTGAGCACATAGTACGGTTCATGACCACCCAAAACATATTGGATGGACACAAGAATTAACACGGATAAGAGTGAGCACCATTTCACCACCCCTACAAAGTTTCATAGTCATCCAATATGATATGGGCGGTCAAGGCCCATTATATGTGCTAAATGTGTCGTATGAGCCATACGACCCATTTTAGCGCATAGTATGGTGCGGGACTTTCCAAACCATATTAGATGTCCATGAGATTATTCATAAATGGGTGTAAGAAAAAATTGCCCACCCCAACAAAGTTTCACAACCATCCAATATGATAAGGACAGTCAAGGCACATACTATACGCTAAACTAGGACATAAGGTTCATATAACCCATTTTAGCTCACAATATAGGTCGAGACCAACAAAACCATGTCAGATGACCATGAGACTTTGTACAAGTGTGTGTGAGAACCATTCAACCACTCCTAGAAATTCACACAGCCATCTGATATGGTATGGGATGTCAAGGCCCATATTATGCGCTAAAATGGGACGTATGAGCCACACGACCCATTTTAACGCATAGTATGGGTAGGGATTGCCCAAACTATATTGGATGACCACAAGAATTTTCATGAGTGAGAGAGGGTATAATTATCCCACCCCTGCAAATTTTCCCAGCCATCCGGTATGGTATGGGCAGTCAAGGCCCATACTATGTGCTAAAATGAGACATATGGCTCATACAACAAGTTTTATCACATAGTATGGGTCGAGATATCTTGAACCATATTGGATGGCCATAAGACTTTGCATGGGAATCTTTGAGTACAATTTCCTCACTTGTGCAAATTCTCATAGCTATCCGATATGGTTTGGGTGGTCAAGGCCCATAGTATGCACTAAAATGGGTTGTATGATCCATACAATCCATTCTAGCACATAGTATGATTTGAGACCACCAAAACCATATTTAATGGACACAAGACTTTGTACGGGTGGGAATACTATTATTCCATCCCTGCAAAGCTACATAGCCATCCGATATGGTATGGGAAATTAGGACCCATAATATGTGTGCTAGAATGGGCCGTATGAGACATACGGTCCATATTAGCACATAATATTCTTAGGGACTGCTCAAAACACGTTACATGGCCACAAGAATTTTCAAGGATCATGGTGATCACCATTAATTCACCCTTGCAATGTTACACAACCATCTGATATGGTATGGGCGGTCAAGACCCATATTATGCGCTAAATGAGATGTATGAGCCATACGGCCCATTTTAGCCCATAGTGTGGGTCGGGATTTCTCAAACTATATTGGATGGCCACAAGACTTTGCACAAGTGGGAGAAAGTATAATTTTTTCACCTTTTCGAGCCATCCGATATGGTATGGGCAGTCAAAGCCCATATTATACAACAAATTTTAGCACATAATATGGGTCGAGACCTCTCACACCATACTGGATGGCCATAAGACTTTGCATGAGTAGAGTTGAGTTAAATATCTTCCCGCATGTAAATTCTCACAACTATTCGATATTGTTTGTGTGGTGAATGTCCATACTATGGACTAAAATGGGTCATATGTCCCATACGACCCATTCTAGCGCATCGTATGGTTTGAGACCACCAAAAGAATATTGGATGGCCACAAGACTTTTTATGAGTGGAGATGAGCACTATTCTTTGATCCCTAAGTATTTTCATAGCCATCCGATATGGTATGGGCATTTAGGAACCATAATATGTGCTAAAATGGGCAGTATGAGACATACAATCCATTTTAGCGCAAAGTATGGTTAGGGATCACCCAAAACATATCGGACGGCCACAAGTCTTTGCATAGATTGGGGTGATCACCATTGCTTCAAACCTGCAATTTTACACAACCATCCGATATGGTATGGGCGATCAAGACCCATATTATGCGCTAAAATGGGGCGTATGAGCCATACAACCCATTTTAGTGATACAACCCATTTTAGCGCATACTATGGGTCGAGATTGCTCAAACTATATTGGATCGCCACAAGAATTTTCATGAGTGAGAGCAAGTATAATTTTTTCACCCGTGAAAATTTTCACAGCCATCCAATATGGTATGGGCAGTCAAGGCCTATACTATGCGCTAAAATGAGACATATGGCTCATACAACAAGTTTTAGCACATAGTATGGATCGAGACCTCTCAAACCATATTGGATGGCCATAAAACTTTGCATGGACAGGGTTGAGTGCTATTTCTTCACTTTTGCAAAGTCTTCAAGCTATTCAATATGGTTTGGGTGGTCAAAGCCCATACTATGCGCTAAAATGGACCATATGAGCCATACAACCCATTCTTTCGCATAGTATGGTTCAAGACCACTCAAACCATATTGGATGGCCACAAGAATTTTCACGGATAGGGATGAGTACTATTCTTTTATTCCTGAAATATTTCACAGCCATCTGATATGGTATGGGCGATCAAGGCCCATAATATGGGTTAAAATGGGTCGTATGAGACATACGGTCCATTTTAGCACATAGTATGGTTCGGCACATCCCAAATCATATTGGATGGACACAAGAATTTTCATAGGTGGGGTGAACATCATTACTTTACCCCTACAATGTTACACAACCATCCAATATGATATGGGTAGTTAAGGCTCGTACTATGTGCTAAAATGGCATGTATGGCTCATACAACACATTTTAGCACATAGTATGAGACTTGATCGCCGATACCATATTGGATGAATGTGAAACTTCGCACGGTTGGAAAAATAGTGCTCACTCCCATCCATACAAATTTTCACAGCCATCCAATATGATTTGGGCAGTCCTGATAAAATTTTCCCAACCATCCGATATGTTATGGGAAGTCGAGGCCGATACTATGTGCTCAAATGAGACATATGGCTCATACAACAAATTTTAGCACATAGTATGGATTGAGACCTCTTGAACCATATTGGATGACCTTAAGACTTTGCATGGGAAACTTTGAGTACAATTTTCTCATTTATGCAAAGTCTCATAGCTATCCGATATGATTTGGATTATCAATCCCTACAATATGCACTAAAATGGGTTGTATGACTCGTACAACCCATTCTAGCACATAGTATAGTTTGAGACCACCAAAACCATACTGAATGGACATAAGATATTGAAAGGGTTAAAAGGAGCACTATGATTCCATCCTTGCAAAGTTTGATAGCCATCCGATCTGGTATGGAAAATTAGGACCCATAATTGTGCTAGAATGGGCCGTATGAGACAGACGGTTCATTTTAGCACATAATATAGTTAGGGACCGCTCAAAACATATTAGATGGCCACAAGAATTTTTACAAATGGGAGTGAACACCATTAATTCACCCTTGCAATGTTACACAACCATCTGATATGGTATGGGTGATCAAGGCCCATATTATGCGCTAAAATAAGACGTATGAGCCATACGGCCCATTTTAGCCCATAGTGTGGGTCCGGATGTCCCAAACTATATTGGATGGCCACAAGGTTTTATACTAGTGGGGGAAAGTATAATTTTTGCACCCCTACAAATTTTCCGAGCCATCCGATATGGTATTGGCTATCAAAGCCCATACTATACAACAAATTTTAGCACATAGTATGGGTCAAGACCTCTGAAACCATATTAAATGGCCATAAGACGTTGCATGCGTAGAGTTAAGTTAAATTTTCTTTCGCTTGCAAAGTCTCACAGCTATCAGATATTGTTTATGTGGTGAAGGCCCATACTATGCACTAAAATTGGATGTATGACCCATACGACCCATTCTAGCGTATAGTATGGTTTGAGACCTCAAAAACCATATTGGATGGCCATAACTTTGTACAAGTGGGGATGAGCGCTATTCTTTGATTCCTAAAAATTTTCATAGCCATCCAATATGGTAAAGGTGATTAGAACCCATAATATGTGCTAAAATGGACTGTATGAGACATACGGTCTATTTTAGCACATAGTATGGTTAGGGATCGCCCAAAACATATCGGATGCCCACACCTTTGCACGGATTGGGTTGATTATCATTACTTCATCCGTGCAATGTTACACAGCCATCCGATATGGTATGGGCGGTCAAGACCCATATTATGTGCTAAAATGGAACGTATGAGCCATACGGCCCATTTTAGCGCATAGTATAGGTCGAGATTGCCCAAACTATATTGGATGGCCACAAGAATATGCACGAGTTGGGCGAGTATGATTTTTTCAACCCTACAAATTTTAATAGAAATTCGATATGGTACGAGTAGTCAAGGCCTATACTAGTGCTAAAATGAGACGTATGGCTCATACAACAAATTTTAGCACATAGTATGGGTCGAGACCTCTCAAACCATATTGGATGACCATAATATTTTGCATGGACACGGTTGAGTACTATTTTCTCCCTCGTGCAAAGTCTCAGAGCTATTCGATATGGTTTGGGTGGTCAAAGCCCATACTATGCGCTAAAATGAACCGTATAAACCATACAACCCATTCTTTCACATAGTATGGTTCGAGACCACCCAAACCCTATTGGATGGACACAAGAATTTTCATGGGTGGGGGTGAGCACTATTCTTTCATCCTTGTAATATTTCATAGCCATCCAATATGGTATGGGCGATCAAGGCCCATAATATGTGCTAAAATGGGTCGTATGAGACATACGGTCCATTTTATCACATAGTATGGTTCGGGACTGCCCAAACCATATTGGATGGCCAAAATACTTTTCATGAGTTAGGATGATCAACATTACTTCACCCCTACAATGTTACACAACCATCCAATAGGATATGGGCAGTTAAGCCCCATACTATGTGATAAAATGGGATGTATGGCTCATACAACCCATTTTAGCACATAGTATGAGACGTGATCACCCATATCATATTGGATGAATGTGCAACTTTGCACGGGTAGAATAATAGTACTTACTCCCATACATACAAATTTTCACGTCCATCCAATATGGTTTGGGTGGTCCTGACTCATACTATGCGCTAAAATGGGATGTATGAGTCATAAGACTTATTTTAGCGCATAGTATTGGGCCTTGACCATCCATACCAGTTTGGACGGATGTGAAAATTTATACAAGTGAGGTAATGGTACTCATCCCCACCCTTGAAATTTTTCACAGCCATCCGATATGGTTTGGGTGGTCCCAATCCTTACTATGCACTAAAATGGGCCGTTTGACTCATACAACCCATTTTAATGCATAGTATCGGCCTTGATCGCCCATACCATAGTGGGTGGCTGTGAAACATTACATAGGTGGGAAAATAGTGCTCACCCCCACCCTTAAAAATTTATATAACCATTGAAACTAGTATGGGTGGTTAAGGCCCATACTATGTGCTAAAATGGGCCATATGGCCATTTGAGCACATAGTATGGTTCACGACCACCCAAAACATATTGGATGGCCACAAGACTTTACATGAATGTGATTGAGCACCATTTCATCATCCTTAAATAGTTTCATAGTCATCCAATATGGTATGGGCGGTCAAGGCCCATAATATGTGCTAAAACATGTAGTATGAGCCATACAACTTATTTTAGCGCATAGTATGGTGTGGGACTTTTCAAACCATATTAGATGGCCATGAAACTTTTCATAAATGGGTATGAGAATCACTTACCACCCCTACAAAGTTTCACAACCATCCAATATGATACGGGGAGTCAAGGCACATACTATGCGGAGAAATGGGACATATGGCTCATATAACCCATTTTAGATCATTATATGGGTTGAGACAAACAAAACCATGTCAGATGACCATGAGAATTTACATGAGCGGATGTGAGAACCATTCAAACACTCCTAGAAATCCACACAGCAATGTTATATGGTATGGGATGTCAAGCCCCATATTGTGCGCTAAAATGGAACGTATGAGCCACACGGACCATTTTAACGCATAGTATAGATAGGGATTGCCCAAACTATATTGGATGGCCACAAGACTTTGCACGAGTAAGGGAGAGTATAATTTTTCCACCCTTGTAAATTTTTCCAACCATCCGATATGGTATGGGCAGTCGAGGCCCAAACTATGTGCGAAAATGAGACATATGGCTCATACAACAAAGTTTAGCACATAGTATGGGTCGAGACCTCTCGAACCATATTGGATGGCCATAAGACTTTTCATGGGTAAGTTTGAGTACAATTTCCTCACTTGTGCAAAGTCTCACAGCTATCCGATATGGTTTGGGTGGTCAAGGTCCATACTGTGCACTAAAATGGGTTGTATGACCCATACAACCCACTCTAGCACATAGTATGGTTTGAGACCACCAAAACCATATTGAATGGATACAAGAATTTTTATGGGTAGTAATGAGCACTATTCCATCCCTGCAAAGTTTCATAGCCATCGGATATGATATGAGAAATTAAGACCCATAATATGTGCTAGAATGGGCGTATGAGACATGCGGTCCATTTGAGCAATGGTTAGGGATCACTCAAAATATATTATATGTCCACAATACTTTACATGGATGGGGGTGAGTACCATTTTACCACCCTTGCAAAGTTTCATAATCATCCAATATGGTATGGGAGGTCAAGGTCCACCATATGTACTAAAATGTGTGTACGAGCCACACAACCCATTTTAGCACATAGTATGGTTTGGGACTATTCAAACCATATTAGATAGCCATGAGACTTTTCACAAATGTATCTGGACACCACTTTCCTACCCCTACAATGTTTTGCAACCATCCAATATGATAAGGGTAGACAAAGCACATATTATGCGCTAAAATGGGACATATGGCTCATATAACCCATTTTAGCGCATACTATGGTCGAGACCAACAAAACCATGATGGATGACCGTGAGACTTTGCACGAGTAGGTGTGAGCACCATTCACACACTCCTAGAAAGTCACACAGCCATCTCACATGGTATGGGATGTCAAGGTCCATATTATGCAGCTAAAATGGGACATATGAGCCACACGACCCATTTTAACGCTTAGTATGCATAGGGATTGCCCAAACTATATTGGATGGCCACAAGAGTTTTCACGAGTGAGGGAGAGAATAATTTTCCCACCCCTGCAAATTTTCCCAACCATTCAATATGGTATGGGCAGTCGAGGCTCATACTATGTGCTAAAATGAGACATATAGCTCATACAACAAATTTTAGCACATAGTATGGGTCGAGAGCTCTGGAACCATATTGGATGGCCATAAGACTTTGCATATGCAAATTTGAGTATAATTTTCTTCCTTGTGCAAAGTCTCACAGCTATTAGATATGGTTTGGGTGGTCAAAGCCCATACTATGCACTAAAATGGGTTGTATGACATATACAACCCATTCTAGTACATAGTATATGGTTTGAGACCACCAAAACCATATTGAATAAACACAAGAATTTGTACAGGTGGGAATGAGCACTATTATTCCATCCCTACAAAGCTTCATAGCCATTTGATATGGTATGGAAAATTAGGACCCATAATATGTGCTAGAATGGACCGTATGAGACATGGTTCATTTTAGCACATAATAAGGTTAGGGACTGCACAAAACATATTAGATGACCACTAGAATTTTCACGGATGGGGGTAATCACCATTAGTTCACCCTTGCAATGTTACACAACTATCTGATATGGTATGGGCGGTCAAGGCCCATATTATGCACTAAAATGGGACGTATGTGCCATATGGTCCATTTTAGCCTATAGTGTGGGTCGGGATTGCCCAAACTATATTGGATGGCCACAAGACCTTGCATAAGTGGAGAAAAGTATAATTTTTCCACCCCTATAAATTTTCCCAGCCATACGATATGGTATGGGCAATCAAAGCCCCTACTATACAACAAATTTTAGCACATAGTATGGGTCGAGACCTCTCAAACCATATTGGATGGCCATAAGACTTTGCATGCGTAGAGTTGAGTTAAATTTTCTCCCGCATGCAAACTCTCACAGCTATCCAATATTTCTTTTGTGGTGAAGGCCTATACTATGCACTAAAATGGGCCGTATGATCCATATTACCCATTCTAGCAAATAGTATTGTTTGATACCACCAATACTATATTGGATGGCCACAAGACTTTATACGAGTGGATATGATTCCTATTCTTAATTGCTAAAAAAAATAGCCATCCGATATGATATGGGCGATTAGGACCCATATTATGTGCTAAAATGGACAGTATGAGACATATGATCCATTTTAGCACATAGTATGGTTAGGGATCGCCCAAAACATATCAGATGGCCACAAGTCTTTGCACAGATTGGGTTGATCATCATTACTTTACCCCTGTAATGTTACACAACCATTTGATATGGTATGGGGGGTCAAGACCCATATTATACGCTACAATGGGACGTATGAGCCATATGGCCCATTTTAGCGCATAGTATGGGTCGAGATTGTGCAAACTATATTGGATGGCCACAAGAATTTTCAAGAGTGGGAGAGAGGATAATTTTTTCACCCCTACAAATTATCACTGCTATCCGATATGGTATGGGCAGTCAAGGCCTTTACTATGCACTAAAATGAGACATATGGCTCATACAACAAATTTCAGCACATAGTATGGGGCGAGAATTTGCATGGGCAGGGTTGAGTACTATTTCCTCACTCATGAAAATTCTCAAGCTATTCAATATGATTTGGGCGGTCAAAGCCCATACTATGCGCTAAAATGGACCGTATGAGCCATACAATCCATCCTTTCGCATAGTATGGTTCGAGACCACCCAAACCATATTGGATGACCACAAGAATTTTCATGCGTGGAAGTGAGTACTATTCTTTCATCCTTGAAATTTTTCACAACCATCCAGTATGGTATAGGTGATCAAGGCCCATAATATGTGCTAAAATGAGCAATATGAGACATACGGTCCATTTTAGCATATAGTATGGTTTGAAACTACCCAAACCATATTGGAGGGCCACAAGACTTTTCACGGGTGGGGGTGATTAATTCACCCTTGCAATGCTACACAAACATCCAATTTAATATGGGCAGTTAAGGCCCATACTATGTGTTAAAATGGGATATATGGCTCATACAACCCATTTTAGCACATAGTATGAGACTTGATCGCCCATACCATATTGGATGAATGTGCAACTTTGTACGGGTGGAATAATAATGCTCACTCCCATCCATATAAATTATCACAGCCATCCAATATGGTTTGAACGGTCCTAACCCATCGTATGCACTAAAATGGGTCGTATGAGTCAAAAGCCCATTTTAGCACATAGTATGGGCCTTGACCACCCATACCAGTTTGGATAGATGTGCAAATTTGTATAAGTGTGGTAATGGTATGCATCCCCACCCTTGGAAATTCTCACATCCATTTGATATGGTTTGGGCGGTCCCAATCCATACTATGCACTAGAATGGGCCTTATGACTCATTCGACCCATTGTAGAGAATATGTTAGTGGGTTGCCGCTACGGACGTCTGCAGCATAGCTCTTTTGTACTAACATAATGTCAATATGCAAGGAAGCGACTCGGGATGGGACACGGAGACTTAATGAGAGTGTCAATCTCACCAAAGTGAACTCAAGGGCTACTCATTCTACGACAAAAGCAAACCAACCACTTCCTAGTCAGACAATCAGTATGTGTCCAATCTCACCACCCTAGGTCATCACGCCTTTTTGGTATCCAAACGAATCCGGAACTCCATGAAACTTAAGGAGAGGTATCACAACACTTAAGGGCTCAATCCTACCAAGTTCTATCGCCATCTGGGAAGGTACATAAATCACGATCCATCACAAAAAATGTGCAGAAAACTGAAACAGAAATACTTGGAAAGGTCTTCCTTAAGCATAGAAACACTTATTCCATGGTCAAAACATCAAAAAACAACCATTTTAACCTCCAAACCAATGTATTTATCTCACCAAAAATGAGTTACGAACCACGACAGAATTGGAAATGGTTACACTTAGATTGTAGAGCAAGAGACAAGGAACGCAATGTGCTATTCGGAAATGAATTCTGATTACCAGCTCAGGAGAAAAGAAGATTACAAGTTGTAGGAGGAAGAGGCCTCCACAGTGTACGTTTTTTATTCTTCAAGATAATGATAAAATCTCCCCTCAAAACTAAGGGTTTTGACATTAAAAGTTAAGGGGGTTTTCCCACAACCATCCGGCCTCTTACAAGGGTGTAGACTCAGAGAAGTAAAGAGGGTATTGTCTAATTACATCATGGTTACAACTCATCTTAGGCTGAATTATATGGATTTCTTTAAAACAATAGAGTGTTTACAGGGTTTGGTGTGCATACACCTGTATATGCCTCTATCCACCAAACATTCCCCCCTTCCTGTTCATTTCACATCCTCGTACAAGCTGTCTCTGAGCGAGTCTACTACCTTCTTTCGAGCGTTGCAGTGAGATTTTTGGATTTCTAAGCTCGTGCTTCAATCTCGACTTTGGTGGCTAGTTCTCTGAAGGGATTATTACTGAGGGTACTTTGGTAGGCGATGTGACGGGCTGGCAGATCTTTTGTCATTGGGTTGAATATGGAAGAGTCCACTTCAAAGAAGCCTATCATGAAAGCCTCTTTGAAGGTTTGCATGTAATGAGAGGGCAAAAACATGACTCTTGCGTATAATCCCATGATGACATTCCTGCTAGTGATTTTTGTATCCATATTCCAGCAAATGGCCCACATACCTTCGACAAAAACTTGCCAAGGATCTCTGCTGCTTCGATATCACAGAAAGCTGTAATGCATGTGATAAGCATTTTGGCAATCTTTGCAAGCATCTGGTAGGCGAGATTTGGGATCTCCTTCATTATGTTGATTACCCCTTTTAGAGTTTGATTCATGTAATGCTCAGATGGTGGGTTGTTATTGAGAGGCTTTATAATTACCGACTACTTTAGCCATTAGGAGAAAGCTGGACTCACTTTTGGGCCTTTCAGTTCTAGAGAGAGAGTGGCGCTTGACCAATGAGGAAGAGGTTAACGTTAAGTTGAAAATCGACATTTTGGAGTCAACATCTTTTAACAAAAGGGAGGAAATATTATTTTGGTTCATCAAATTGCACAATTGCACGCTTTCAAGGCATAAATGCCGTAAGTCGTACTAGCTATGTATTGAGGAATTTCAGAACTTTCATTGAAGACTCTATCTAGTATCTTTGTTCTCGTCCAAATATGACTTTGAGTAGCTCTACTTCCCTCTCAAAACTTCTTCCCTTTTTCATATTTGCGCTAACCTTTCTGTGTATTCATTCTATTGCACACCATGTCTACTTCTCGAAGGCCTAGCACTACCATTGACAACAGTTATACTACAAACGATCAAGCATGGATTCCATGTCGAATAACTATCGGAAGTTGGGTTCTACTGCAAACTAGGAGGAGGAAGAGGAGGCAACGCAATGATTTCGTGGAGGCTTTCAAGGGTCAAGTTAAAGAGTTTAAAGTGTGTGCACAAAGCGAGCGGGTGAAAGAGGTCCTCATACAACATGCTTTCCAGCATGCAGACTTAAGGTTGCAAACATCTCCTCCAAGTTTTCCAAGGCATCGACCCAACTGTAAGTTATTTCAGCATCTCGCTTAGTGCATTATTATATTCGAATATTAAGTGGTGGATATCATCTTTGGTATTTTTCAGATATTTATCCACATCGAATAGGACAGATTGGCAACTAATTGAGAGCATGGTTGGGATATTTGATGCTTTCCATGCGTTTATTGGTGAGCAAATGTACCGAGGAAGACAACACAAGGAACTTGCAGATAATGGAATTTTCTTTTATGATATGTCATATGTGGAACCGAGAACTTCCATTGGTTGGGGTCGTGTAGCTCCTTTGTCACTTCCATCCTTTGACAGCAAGGATTGGTCCCTGCCTGCTTCGCAAACTAGTGAAAGCTTCAGGAATAAGTTGTTTCAGGATATACAAAAGTCCCTCGAGTATTCAATTTCCACAAAAATAGTTCGGCTCGCACTATTTATGCCTCTTGATGTGTTTGTAGATTTTTTTTTCGATGAGCAAATAAGAACTACCGCAACAATGTTCATTTGCAAGTCTGAGAGTTGTTTGGACTTTTTAGGTGATAACTGGGATAGGAAACAATCAAAGAATAAAATCTGTATTTTGCAAAAGAAGTCCATAATTTGCAAGTTCATTATAAGCTCTCAAAATTTCTTAGTATCGTTTTACTATATTAGATATCATCTTCTTAGTGGGCAGCCTATTCCACTCGACCAAGATACAGAGAACAGCCTCGAGAACAAACCTTTATCAATGGAGCTTTACTTTCGAGACAGCCTACTTACTGTGATAGAGACAATGTCAAGCAGAACTCTTGCACAGCTCAGGATAGCTCTTACATGTGAAGAACTTCCACTTTTGCCGGAATTGTATGCATTCAGCCTCAAGAATAGAAAGGTGCTTACTAAATCGATAAATTTTTATTGTCTTTAATACACTATGACTGAATCTAACTTTTTCTTCTTTTCAGATTCCAAGGCGCAAGGAGAAAACAACATTGTGCAAGGAGTCACTAACAAATACACTTCACTTAACTGCTTCCACCGAAAGCTAGGTCACATACCTTGTGCACGCAAAGAGCTTTGATGCCATGCAAACCATGATATACTCTTCAAAATGACTAATGCAGAGACATTTTTTGGCGGTCAAACAATGTTTCAAAAATGTACATTTTCAATGTTTCAAAACTTTACATATTGTGTTGTTTCTGTCAAGATTTATACAAGTGATTTTCTCCCTTTCCCTGCTACTGTCCTCTCCCCCGGTTTGTGCCACTTGTCCCCTGTCCTATCCCCCGGTTTGTGCCACTCATCCCCTGTCCTCTGCTCCGGTTGCTCCCCTGCCCTCTGCTCCGGTTGCTGTTACCTCTGCCTCTGGGGATGCTGGTCTCGGGCATCCTTTCGCGTCGCTCAAAATCATGGGCCTCTTCCATGGCTTCCCATGCTTCTTGCACCTGTGAAGCTTCCCGCTGTTCTTGCTCTTGCCGTCGACGTGTAGGCCATTCCTCTACTTCTGTGGCGTCCGCATAATATTGGTTTATTGCTCTTGCATATTTTGAACTTCTTCTTGAGTCTGATTGTGGCGTTGAGTCATTTCATTAATGCGAGCCTCTTTGAACTCTTCAGTTCTCGCTGCTTCCTCTCTTGTGCGTCTCTTTACCGAGATTATAATATGTTGGATGGCCATTACAGGAAAATGTCACACATCATTGTTGGTGTAGTTATGAATTCGAAGTTCCTGTAGAAGCGTGATACAGACATTTTTTGCTGCATACATACGTTGCAGCAAACAATAAAACAACAGATTACTTACGTTCGGTATATCCATAATTTGACTGATGAGCAACAGGACATTCAAACAGGTTCGCCAGCCACAGCTATAGTCATCAGTCTGTGTGGGCACTGTTAGCCGTTCGTGCCAGACTACATTTCTTAGATCATGTTCTAGCAAAAGATCCTCTACACAGCATACAAGTTTTTTCGCGGCAGTACATACATAACCACTTGAGTCAGCAACACATTACAAAGAGACACTGCTTTCCAAATGCACCCAAATGGACCTTACGTTTTTACACAACCGTGAAACACCCTGCTTTGCCCGGAGTTTGCGTAGTAAACAATCTTAGCTTCCATGTCAAATAACATCAGACTCCATCGATCACTACAAAGACACCATCAAAGATGAGGAGAGATTCTCAATGCAAGATGTTTTTAACAAGGCAAGAAAATACTCGTGATTGATTTTACGCAGTGACCAAAAAGCGCACTAGATCAAAGTTGACTCTACTAAACTAGTTCATCAGACTCAAAAAGGAAACTGAGTTGTTCTGCAGATAAGGCGATATCAGCGGATCTATTACGTATACTTTCTCTTGAACCTCAGGGGGCAGAAGCGAGACAGCGTGGCTAACATGAACAAATGGCAGAGATTAGACTTGAACACCAAGTGAGTCAATACCGAGCGAGTGGGGCAGCTATCGAATTCCATCCGCCACTGACTCGCTTGATATTGACCCATGTCTTAGCGGAAATGAGCCATTATAAAGAAGAACTTGACGACTGCCACAAAGACATGGGTCAATACTGAGCGAGTCAGTGGCGGATTCCAATTCCATAAGGCACTGACTCGCTTGGTATTGACCCATGTCTTTAAGGTAGTAAGCCATTATAAAGAAAAACTTGGCGATTGCCGCAAAGACATAGGTCAATACCGAGCGAGTAGTACCAATATCCAATTTCATTAGCCAGTGTCTCGCTTGGTATTGACCCATGTCTCGGTAGAGACCCATTCAATGAGCATGAGAATTACCACAAAGCAACATTGACGACCTCAGTCGTTGCGAGCAAGTCAGTGAAACTGCGCATGCACAGGAAGTCTACATTATCGAGGTTGAAAATGCAGGCCTCCTCTGACCTTGCAGGCAGCTGTATGTGCGCATGCAGAGGCGTTGAGCTCAACAAAATTCTCAACTCCTCTTCATTCTCTTCGTTGATTTGCTCTAAAATAAGTGACTCATCCGATACATTGGATGGTCCTTGTGATGCAGAGCCTTGCCCTTGCCTTTCTTGCACTGGCTCCCTGGATGCCTCAGGCTCCTCCCTAACAGCCTCAGGCTCCTCAGGCTCCGAATCATTTTCCTTCAATATTGGTTGCTCCATAGATGCCTCAAGCTTCACCCTGACCTGCTCTTGTCCCTCATCATCCACGATGGGCTACGGATCCTCCATGACTTGCTCATTTTGGTGTCTAGCTGGCTCCTCGATAACTGTCTTTGTTTCTTCCATGACTACCTCGGAGTCCACTCTGGCTTGCTCTTGCCCCTCTGCGGCTATCTCAGCCTGCTCATCTATGTCCTTTCTCTCGACCCGCGGGTCCTTCTGCTGTTTGTTTCGGCCCTCGACGGCTCTGTCTCTTGTGCACGAGGATGGAGAGGGGGGATGTTGATAATATCCATGGTTCTACTATCCCGGATAGGCACTGGCTGAAGCAGCCCATCGTACCTGAAATGAAACCTACTAAGAGTATCAAAATCCCGTGGCATGATAGTGACGCGGTGTGCATGGGCAGCCAGGATATATCCATCATTGAAGCATTCCACGAGATAGTCTTCAGCAATTTCTTGAAGGCAGAGTAGTGCACTGCTAGCCCATCGCATGCCAACTCTCCACTGCTCGCAAATCTCCTGCACTACTCGCTGGAAAGGGAGACGTGGCATAGCAGGTTGAACGTGTCGTTCTATCCTGCGCAGCTCTTGCAGTACACCTCTGTGCACCTCATATCGGCGTCTTCTTGCTTGAGCATTCAAAGATTCACCTGTTGCCCTCCTAGCGCATGCCTTTACACAAGGCATCTCTACAAATAGCATAACACCAAAGACAATTCATTTGTCAGCACAAGGGACTTCAGATTTCAAAAAAGGTCAGTACCAAGCAAATAGGTGCATAGGAAAGAGTTGCCTTGACTTATTCGCTCGATAGTGACCTCAGAAAATAGTAATAGCAGGCATGACTCATATTTTCTGAGGTAACTACCGAGCGAATAGGTGCATATGAAAGAGTTTACCTTGCCATATTCGCTCGGTAGTGACCTCAAAAAATACTAATAGCAGACATGACTTATATTTTCTGAGGTCACTACCCAGAGAATAGGTGCATAGGAAAGAGTTCGCCTTGCCTTATTCGCTCGGTAGTGACCTCAGAAAATAGTAATAGCAGACATCACTTACATTTTCTGAGGTCAGTACCGAGCGAATAGGTTTGCATCCCCTGCAACAAAATACCTTATTCGCTGGGTAGTGACCTCAGAAAAGTGTACAAGCAAGCGAACAAGTTTGCATCCGCTGCAACAAAATACCAATGTGAAGGAGATGTTTAAATCGATGCGGTCCTAACTGTCATGTTGTTCCCTCCCATCACCTCCCCTAATCTCTAGGGGATGGTACCATTGATTCTCTCTCCCACGTCCACCTCTCATGAAACCGCATGGCGGTACCACCCCTCACAGGCTACTCACTCATAAGCTAGACCCTAGGCTCTGCTTTTTAGGCATGTCTGAAAGTCTATTTAAGCAGCAGTTGTTTCAGAACCTCCCTCCGGGTTTCGCAGAACAACTACAAGAAGCTTAGGATAGTGGTGATGCCTTTCCAAGGTATACTCCCGCAGCGCCAGCAACACCGCATCCGGGCCCTCCTCATGAGGTCCCCCCTTGGCCCTCCCCCGATGTTACCCTTAATGTTCTCGATCAACACAGCTCGGGAGTGGCTGCTGTCAACATGGGAGTCAATTCTCGAGGTAAGCCGCCGGTAATTCTTTGCTTTCTGCTCCCAATTTCCAAGCTCCTAGTTTGAAGAGCTTATTTGCTAAATGCTATGTGCAAGATGCTAGCCTAAAGCTGCAACAAATGATGATCCTCAGGCAGAGGGTCTCAATCCTTAAAGACTCTCTGGAAGCAAGAAGGCCTGAAGACATGCAGCGATTGCTCGCCGAGAATGGCTCTATGGAGGCTATCATTAATTGGCTTCAGGAAATGAAGGATGAAGTGCTTGAGCTAGCTAGTAAATATGAGGAAGCCATTAACTTTGCCAACAGGCTTTGCGAAGAGATGGCCTGGCTGTGAAGGAAAAGGACTACATGGTTATTACAAACCCTAAACCCCCGGAAATTAGTAGGCCACTCTTTGTAAAGTCTGAAGTGTTTTCTAACTCAAAACCCGTTGTTCAGTTGTAATTTTTTTTCTTTCTTATAAAATCAAAACGCGTATTTGGCAAAAAAAATACCCTAAATCTGCAACAAACAGGGTTTACCTTCCCCTTATTTTCTTAGTATTGACATTTGTACTAGCAGACATCACTTAAATTTTCTTTTGGTCAGTACCAAGGGAATAGGGCTCTTCAGACTAAGTGACCTTACCTTATTCGCTTGGTACTGACCAAGGACGATGACCTGTACCAAGCGAACAGGTGCAGCAAACAGGGTTTACCTTCCCTTATTCGCCTGGTACTGACTACACAAAATACAAGTGCACAGAAGGGTAGTAAGTGGCATACCTCTTTACTGTCTGTAGAGTTCCACGTCACTGAAGCGTTGTTGAACAAGAGTAAGAGAAGGAGGATGCGTGAGAGTAAGAGGTGATGGAGTTTGCTTACCGCGTAGCGTCAATGGGGGTAGAGTTAATTAGAATGATACACAGTAGAGGACGCGAAAAGAGGCAGAATAGTTGAAACTTGAGATGTTTGCCGGGGGTAATGCCTCAACTTAGAATGCTTACCTCGGGGAGGGTGACAACTTCACTTATGCACGAGATTACAGTTGGTAAATCGTACTGCATGGGAATCTGAGACCATTTATTACTGGTTGTCCTTGAGAGCGCAGCCCACGTGTCTTTTTGAGTGATCGTTTAGGGTCAGACAGACGCCAATCGCCCTTGTAGTCGCCATCTCCATCTCCATCTCCGAGTGGAACAAACAGATCGCCGCTACCTTTGGCTTTTCTGCGCCCTTCCCCTTGGCCAGCTCTCGTGATCCTGCGTTTAGAGTCAGACGCCAATCGCCCTTGCATTCGCCATCTCCATCTCCAAGTAGAACAAACAGATCGCCATCGCCTTTGCATTTTTTGCGCTCTTCCCCTTGGCCACTACTCGTGATCCTGCGTTGAGAGTCAGACGCCGATCGCCCTTGCAGTTGCCATCTCCATGTCCAAGTAGAACAAACAAATCGCCGTTGCCTTTGCATTTTCTATGCTCTTCCGCTTGGCCACCTCTCATGATCCTGCGTTGAGCGACCTCCACTGGGTTGAGTCCTTTGCTGCCGCGTCGCCATCGCCATCCTCTAGTTCTTGCTGTCGGTGGCCTGCGACAGCACCATCCAACTCGGCGCCATTGGATATTGCAGAGACAAGTTCTTTCTCCCTGCCTCTCTCCTTCCTGTGTGTTGTTAACTATGTGCGCACCGAAGCCACTGCGTTAGGGTAAAAATGCATGCATGGTTGGAATAATTACTCCTTATGTGACCGTGCTTGAGTTTGGGCATAGTGAGTGAGTAGGCCTATAAATCTATCACTGATAACATTAAATGCTTTGTTCTTATCCATCTGTTCCAAATTGTTAGGTCACAGGATAGAACCAAGCGAATAGGGCCCTTCGGAGATTCTTGGGGCCCCTACTCGCTTGGTTCTGACTCAACTAACGTCACCTCTTATGACATTAGCACACGGGATAGAACCAAGCAAATAGGGCCCTTTTGTGAATCGTGGGGCCCCTAATCGCTTGGTTCTGACTCAACTAACGTCACCTCTTATGACATTAGCGCACGGGACAGAACAAAGAGAATAGGGCCCTTCGATGATTCTTGGGGGCCCTGCTCGCTTGGTTCTGATTCAACTAACGTCAACTCTTATGACATTAGCGCACGTGACAGAACCAAGCGAATAGGGCCCTTTGGAAATTCTTGGGGGCCCTACTCGCTTGGTTCTAACTCAACTAACGTCACCTCTTATGACATTAGCGCACGGGACAGAACCAAGCAAAAAGAGACATTGAGGGGTACTCGAGGCTCAACATTAGCTTGGTTATGACACCAAAAAGTTTTGGCTTGCTTTTTCTTTCAGTCATGTGGATCATAGTCCTGGAGATAGACGTGAGCGAGGATACTTGTGAAGAAAAACTATTCACATTCTTATATAACGCCCGTGCTCATCACCGTGCACCAGAACTATAAGGAATGTTCAATGCAGATTTTTCTATACAGAGGATTATAGATTGCTCATTTGAGTACCTACAAACCCATTTGCAATAGTATGAGGTAGTCACTTGTGAAAATTCCATGACAGTTGATGGCATGAGATATGTGCACCCAGCCGACCTTGACCCTGACAAGAGTGCTTCAAGGAGACTGAATCGCTGTCTAGAAAAGTGTCCCTCCAATGCACTGCTTGTACAAGACAGGTGTATGAAGCACTTCTAAAAGTGTCGCTTATTGGAATTCTACCATGGGTTTGTCTGTTACTTATACTAGCAGACAGATAGTGAGTCAGAGACTTCGTAGTCAACAGCTTTCGGCAGTTGTCCATTGGCACCAGAGGAAGATGTAGAGGAAGTGGAGGTGCAGTTTGACACAGAAGAAGAGCGGGTAGAGGCACTAAAGGAAACATTTGATGCGGGCTTAACTCTTGTTTCTCTTGCGGATGCAGCAATAGGGTGCAAGCAAGAAATTCCAAGTAAGGAAGTGACTATTCCTCTGAATTGTGTTGATCCCAGCCTTGATATGGGGGGCGACACCCACTATGTTCTGCTCATAGATATCATGCATGAGCTCAATACATGGGAGGACTACTGCCTAGCGGCAATTGCGAATTTTTGTGAGGCAGACATGGGGTTTGTGGACGATGATGGAGTGGACCAACATCTTATTGTCGACACAGCTTTCCGCGACTCACAGTTCACTTCAGGGTGGCAACTGATCAAAGATATGTTCAATGAAGCGAAGTTCGGAGAGGCCAATTTTCCAACAAATGAGTAGTTTGAATCGACAACAAAACAACTCAGCTTGGAAAACATGGGTAGGCACGTGGCACCCAAGGATCAGGTAATAAATAGTCAGTCCATTCACGTGTGGGGGAGGTCGATGTTGGAAATGGACGAGAATCAGATGGTAACTTTTGTCGTGCATTCAGATGGTATTAGAGATGGCCCAGTGATAAAATATCATGATCATTTTTTTTTTGCTACCAGGTGCTAGTGTATGTCATAATAATCAATATCTAATTCTCCTAAATGTTTTTCTCATATTAAACTGATCATTTAATGTGGGGAAGTGCCAGGGGAGAAAAGGCTAGAATATTGGTTAGGCTAGCAGACCGGACACAGTAAGGATCCAAAGGAGGGAAAATAGGGATCCAAAGGGGGGGGCATCTGCAAAAGAGCCATGTGCAACAATGGGCTAAAAAGACCCTAAGGTTCAGCCCATTAAGACTTCCCAAATGCTAAGGTTCCAAAATTCAAAGGTTATGTCCAAAGGGTTAAAGCTTAGGGAGAATTGGATGCTTTGTGTGCTCTCCAAAGTCAACACATATCCCTACATGGGAGGGGGCGAAGCCCTTCTTCTAGGGGATGAGAGAGAAAGCCACACACACACACACACACACACACACAGGCTCCCTTTACACAAAGGGAATGAGGGACACATGTCAGCTCCCTAGGCCAGATGCCGACAAGGTGTGCTCAGTTTCTATTGGATGACCCTTGAAGTGGACCAATGAGAATTAAGCTAGAGTAAATCTAGTTTAATTAATTTAAAAACATTTAATAAAAGAAACCAATGAGAATTAAGTCTCCTAGAAGACTATTGGGCAGTCTCCCAAGGGGTCCAATGAGCATTCATGAGCCCAATGGCTTGCCTGATTCCTATTGGCCAAGAGGCAAAGGGGTCCAATGAGAGTTTAGTTTAATTATTTAATTACCTAAATCTCTCACAAAATGGGAAAGGGGGACACATGTAAGAAGTCTATCACTTATGCTGCTTAATTGTCATTGGCTTGACTTGGGGAGAGCCAATGAGGGCTCAGCAAGAGCAAATAGCAAGAGGGCTCGCCCAAGAGAGAGAGGGGGCTGATTTTTGCAAGGCATTATCACACACACACTCACACAAGCTCATGTGTGAAGAAAGAGAAGACTATCTCTTCCCAAGCTTTAATGGAGAACTCATCACCTACTCCAAGCTTGTGAGATAGAAGCCTACATCAACACTCTCTTGTCATGTGGATGCAAATCCAACCAAGAGCCAAGATTCAATGCATGCTCATCTCCTCTACTAAGCTAATTACTAAGCTAAGATATGCTAATATGAGTGATTATGTGAGGAGATGTACATCTTTCTCGTAAGATACTCCTTCTTCCTCTCAATCTACTCTCATACCCTGCTAGCTCTCACCATCTTCGAAGGTGTGTGAGGTCTTGGGTCCGAGAACGGGGATAATTCAAGTTGTGTTTGCTAAGTATTTGCTTAGTGCATGAAGCTTTCATCTTCATTGCACTAGCTAGTATTGAAGGAACACAAAGAATTGTATTGTACAATGTCTCTCTTGATGGGAGAAACCATAATACAAAGACTTTTGGAGGGGGGACCGGCTCCATGCAAATCCGGTCCTCAACTGTTGTCATTAGCTTAATTTCTCTCCCTTTTGAAAGTATTGTCGATGCTATCTAACTAGGTGTTATGCTTTTTTGTTGCTCTCTCCACCCAAGCACTCTTGTAATTCTCATTAGGAATCTATTCTAATGAAATGCCCACTATGTTCATGCTCATTTCCGCTACACACAAGTTATTAGGCCATTAAATGTTACATTGGTATCAGAGCTCAAGGTTTCTCTTTTCTTGCTCAAGAAGGGAGGTCCTCAAGCTAGCTACAAATGGTTGGTATTATTAATTGCCTGTGAGTAAGTAGAATAGGGATTTTTTCAGCCTTGAAGTGCGCCTGCCTTTGTGCAGTTAACAGGGCATCACCGTCGAGAGCTATGGTCTTAATAGTGGAGTCCTACGGGGCTTGCCTACGGCTTAACCACTATTGAGCTATTAGAATCTTGACAGGAGCCGGTGCTGTTTTGGTGTCGAAAGACCCTCTCTTCTATTCCTTGCAATTAATGGTATTCGAGCCACGGGTAGAGTAGCTTGAGTGCTTTTTCTAAACGGGTAAGAGGAGTAGCAACTAGGGCTTGAAGTGCCAAAGTACACCTAAAAAGTTTACACCTAAAAGTTGTTAGAATGGCTGACAATAGTAAAGAGAGTGAAATTAATGTTGATAACTTTGATTTTGCTCATGAGCAAGCTACTAATGATGCTTCAATGCTTGTTAACTATCTTGTTTCTAGGCTTCAACAAGCCATGGGCAATCCATCTCTCCAAAGTGAAGTGCAACGGTAGCTCCGTGCCCACGGGATTCTCCAAGCTCATCACCATGACGAGAGAACACCTAGGAAGCCTCCTTGTGAGACTACCAAAAGAGGTCTCTCTCCGATTCGGGAAGAAGAAGAGAATCCATACGAAGGGCTCAAGAATTTACTTCTTGATGATGCATCTCCTTCCCAAAGGAGAACTCAAGAGCCTCCACTGAAGGAACAAGAAATAAGTGAGTCTCCCGCCACGTCGGCGGAGATGGCTCCACGAAGACGGCGGGCTAAACGCTCTCCATCACCACCAAAGCGGAGAAGACCATCATACTCTTCTCCACGCCATAATTCAAAGAGGGATGATAAAAAGCAAGAGAAGAAAAAGGCGAGAAAGAGGACATCCTCTTCTCCATCTTCTTCATCCTCTTCCTCTTATGAAAGCTATGGTGAAGATGACAAAGATCAAGACAAGAAAAAGGCGAGAAAGAGGTCACCCTCTTCTCCACCTTCTTCAAATTCTTCACCTTCTGAAGAAAGTGATGGTGCAACCTTTGAACCATCAAAAAGAAGAGGCCATAGGAAATCCTATGCCGCATGGAAGAGGTCATCCAAGCTGAAGAAATTCAAAGAGGGAGGGAAGAGCATCTCTTTCGTTACCTATGATGGCACCTTTGGTGCTACGGACAAAGTCTTGGCCTTTATCCAGCAATTCAATGCGGCGTTTGGAGATGAGGGCTTCACGGAGTCCTCTAAGCTACGCCATGTAGCTATGCACTTTCAAAACTCCACCAGACAATGGTGGTCTAGCCTATGAGCCAACGGTGAAGCTCCACGAACATGGAAAGCTTTAAGAGCTTCCATTATGAAGCAGTTTTTGGCCATCGATGCCAAAGACAAAGTACTCACCGAATGGCGAAGCTTAAAGCTCTCTCCCAATGAATCCATCCACAAATATGTAGACAAGTTTTGGGACCTACAACTCAAAGCCATTGTCTTCAAAAAGTTGGATTTTGGAGAGCAAAAGCAGCAATTTTGTGCGGGCTTAACCGAAGAAATGGCGGAGTATGTCAACTCCCAAAGGCCACGTACCATATCGGCGGTAATACACCACACTATGGTGGCCTCTCGAATCAATTTCCAAACGGGGTCTAAAAGCAATAATAAGCCCCCGGAAAACAAGGGTTCCAATGAGCCTAAGGGTAAGGACAATGTCCAAAAGTCTCCTAAGGGCAACTCCAACAAAGCTAAAGAGAAGGGAGTTTACAAAGGTAAGAATAAACTCTCTCCTGAAGAGCTTGAGCGTTATCGTAAGGATAACCGATGTTTCAAGTGCGGTGAACAAGGGCATACGTACCGCGCTTGTCCCCAAAAGAACAACCGCCAAGATCCTCCGAGAGCTTCCTTGGTTGAAATCCAAGAGGAGGAGACTCACCAAACTCACCACAAAGGATCTCCTCTATGCCATGCTTGGGGAAAGGTAAGAGAACATGATGCTTTTATTCTCTTTGACCCTCGTTCTATTCACAATTTTATATCTATGGAGTTAGCCACCAAGCTAGGCATACAATCCTACGACATTGGAGATGTCCTACCCGCAGACAGTGCCTTCAAGGGGCAAGAAGCTTCAGTCACTCCCTTAATTGGGAAATTGAGGCTTCATGTCCAAGGCTATGTGGACAAAGAGGACTTCTTTATCTCTCCTCTCAAGCATGAGGATGTAATCCTAGGGGCACCATGGTTTGACCGCCTGGCTGCCGATGTTAAATTTCCTGAAAGGAGAATCTCCTTTAAGTTCAGGGAAAAAGACATGTATATAGATGCTAAGGAAATGGGTAACACTATCCCCATTGTACATACACCAGCTTTCAACAAGTCAATAAAGAGCTCTATTTCCGTGTACATGGTTTTTGTTAAAGATTCTCAAAATGAACCTAATGCTTTAACAAAAGAAAATAAAAGCAACCAAAAGGAATTAGAGTTATCCAATTTTCTCAAGGGGTTTCAAGATGTTTTTATTGACGACATCCCTTGTGAGCTACCTCCTAAACGAGGTAATGATGACCATGCAATTGAACTTCTTCAAGGAAGTTCACCGCCTAACAAACCTCCTTATAGAGTTTCTCAAGCTCAACAAGAGGAGATTATGCCGCAAGTGCATGAGTTAGTTGAGAAGGGTATGGTTAGGCCAAGCTCATCTCCATTTTGCTCACCTGGGCTATTAGTGCAAAAGAAATACGGCACATATCGTATGTGTGTCAACTATAGAGCACTAAATAGGATCACTATCAAGAATAGGTTTCCCGTTCCACGGGTAGAAGACCTATTTGATAAGCTACAAGGATCGACCTACTTCAGTAGGATTGACCTAAAAAGTGGCTATCATCAAATAAGGATAGTTGATCAAGACATTGTAAAGACCGCATTTCGCACCACATTTGGTCTTTACGAATACATCGTCATGCCTTTTGGCTTGACCAATGCACCAGCCACATTCAATCGCTTGATGGAGAAGCTGTTCAGGCCTCATCGAACCTTCACTGGAGTGTTCTTTGATGATATTATCATCTACTCTAATTCATTGGAGGAACACAAGCAACACCTCCAGGTATAATTTCAAGTTTTAAGAGAGAATAAACTTTATGTTAATCAAAAGAAAAGTGAATTTTTCTTGCAAGAGATTCAGTATTTAGGTCATATTATCTCTCAAGATGGCATCCAAATGGATCCATCTAAGTTAGAGGTAATAAAAGGATGGCCTAAACCAAGGAATCTTCATGAACTAAGAAGATTTATAGGTATGTGTGCATACTATAGACGCTTCATAGAAAAGTTCTCACAAATTGCGGGACCATTACATGACCTAACAAAGAAAAGCGTTAGGTATACATGGTCTACTAAGGAGAACAATGCTTTCGAAAAGCTTAAAGAAAAGTTTATCTCTCAACATGTGCTTACACTACCGGATCTCTCAAAACCACTTGAGGTCCAATGTGATGCTTGTGGTGATTTCCTTGGAGATGTTTTACTCCAAGAAGGGCATGCCATAGGCTATGAGAGTCAAAGGCTTGACCCTGTTGAGCAAGCTCTAGGCATATATGAAAAGGAACTCCTTGCAGTTCTACATGCCTTAGACTCATGGAAGCACTATTTATTGGGGACTCCTTTCATTCTGCGAACAGATCACCAAAGTCTTAAGTACTTCATGACGCAGACCAAGCTCTCCGACAAACAAATGACGTGGGAAAATTTTCTTTCGCAATTTCATTTTCATATTGCTCACATTGCTGGCAAGCATAATCAAGTAGCTCATGCACTCTCAAGACGGCCGAGAGTGAATGCGGTTTCCATAGCAACTCACAATGATCTATCTTCAATGATAGATGAGTACGCTATTGATCTCGATTTTAGAGATGTGATTTTAGCCCTTGCATTAGGGAAGAAAGATGAACCATTTACCTTACAAGATGGTTATCTTCTCTATGGCAATAGACTATGCGTTACTAACTCACTACGTGAGAAAGTAATGTATGAATCTCATGCTCCACCTTATGCGGGGGGCATAGAGGGATTCATTCTACCTTAAAGGGAATCAAAACATATTTCTATTGGCCTACCATGAAAGTGAACATAAAAGAGTATGTTTCTAAATGTGTGGTATGCCAAAAGACAAAATTTGATAGAGGGAAGCAACTTGGATTGCTTCAACCCTTGCCAATCCCTAATTCACCATGGGAGAGCATATCCATGGAGTTTATCTTTGGATTGCCTAAGTCTATTCATGGAAATACGAGAATATGGACGATAGTAGACAGGTTCAGTAAACAAGCTCATTTTATACCTGTCAAAAAGACTATCAAAGCCCATCAAATGGCAACCCTCTTCATTTCACAAATTTTCAAGTACCATGGCTTGCCAATGTCCATAGTGTCGGATAGAGATCCTAGAATGACCAGTAATTTCTGGAAGGGTCTCTTTGAGAATTTAGGGACAAGGCTAAACTTCTCTTCGGCCTATCATCCACAAACGGATGGCCAAAGTGAAATAGCTAACCTAACCATTCTCGATCTACTAAAAGCCTATGTAACGGAAGTAGATCAAAGATCCCAATGGGAGAAGTACTTACCCTTAGTGGAGTATGCTTACAATAACACTGTACATACTTTCACGGGAAAAGCACCTTTCGAGGGAATTGAGGGAAGATCAAAAAGTCCCTTGCTACTTAAGGTACATGGGAAGATCTTCGCTGCAGATGAGTATAGCCGAGACCTACAAGAATCTTTCCAAAAGATTAAGGATGCTATCTCTATCTCACAGCAAAGGCAAAAGGCTGCTGCTGACAAGCACAGAAGAGCCAAGCCTTTAAAGAAAACGATTGGGTCTTGTTAAAGTTTTCCAAGGCTCGATTAAGGCACACGACGGGCAAGAATCCTACGGGCCACCAAAAGTACTATGCTAAACTAGCAAAAAGGTACTATGGTCCCTTTCAGATTCTTAGGCCAATCAATGAGATGGCTTATCAACTCAAGTTGCCCAATCATTGGCTCATACACAATGCTTTCCATGTGAGCCTCTTAAAGCCTTGCAAAGGAGAGCCACCTCAAGAACCAACTATTGAAGACCCGCCGGAGATCGAGGACCAAGAGGAGGTGCTGCAGCCTGAGTCCATTCTCCGACATGAAGACAAGGTGCTAAGAGGCGGTAAGACTATCCGACGATATCTTATTAAGTTTAAGAATTATCCTTTTGAAGATGCTAGATGGATGCAAGGCATACAATTAAAGGATAACCTAAACCTTGTCAATGCTTACAATGCTTCCCAATGAGTAAGCAAATGTACAAAATGTTAAAAATGAACAAAGTTTTGTCTTATAAGACTTTCTTTTTCTTTATTGTGCACAAAAATTAAGTAGTATGCATGCTTAGATCAAGTTTGCGGAGACGACGTCTCCCAAACACCAAGTAGAGCTTGTCACTCTATATGGAAGACTGATAGGACTAATGTGCAAACATGCTTGCGGCAGCCTCAGGCTCTCAAGCGCCAAATGGACTAGTCATCCATTGTGGAATGATGTCGTAGGGTAACATAGGAATCCTCTACCCCCTAAGAAAAGGACTCATGAATATGCTTTATCTTCTCTACAACATAGTCGAGGACGACTATGATTTCAAGAGAGAGGTAATGTCATAATAATCAATATCTAATTCTCCTAAATGATTTTCTCATATTAAACTGATCATTTAATGTGGGGAAGTGCCAGGGGAGAAAAGGCTAGAATATTGGTTAAGCTAGCAGACCGGCCACAGTAAGGATCCAAAGGAGGGAAAATAGGGATCCAAAGGGGGGGCCATCTGCAAAAGAGTGATGTGCAACAATGGGCTAAAAAGACCATAAGGTTCAGCCCATTAAGACTTCCAAAATGCTAAGGTTCCAAAATTCAAAGGTTATGTCCAAAGGGTTAAAGCTTAGGGGGAATTGGATGCTTTGTGTGCTCTCCAAAGTCAACACATATCCCTACAAAGGAGGGGGCAAGCCCTTCTTCTAGGGGATGAGAGAGAAAGCCACACACACACACACACACACACACACACACACAGGCTCCCTTTACACAAAGGGAATGAGGGACACATGTCAACTCCCTAGGCCAGATGCCCACAAGGTGTGCTCAGTTTCTATTGGATGACCCTTGAAGTGGACCAATGAGAATTAATCTAGAGTAAATCTAGTTTAATTAATTTAAAAATATTTAATAAAAGAAACCAATGAGAATTAAGTCTCCTAGAAGACTATTGGGCAGTCTCCCAAGGGGTCCAATGAGCATTCATGAGCCCAATGGCTTGCCTGATTCCTATTGGCCAAGAGGCAAAGGGGTCCAATGAGAGTTTAGTTTAATTATTTAATTACCTAAATATCTCACAAAAGGGGAAAGGGGGACACATGTAAGAAGGCTATCACTTATGCTGCTTAATTGTCATTGGCTTGACTTGGGGAGAGCCAATGAGGGCTCAGCAAGAGCAAATAGCAAGAGGGCTCGCCCAAGAGAGAGAGGGGGCTGATTTTTGCAAGGCATTATCACACACACACTCACACAAGCTCATGTGTGAAGAAAGAGAAGACTATCTCTTCCCAAGCTTTAATGGAGAACTCATCACCTACTCCAAGCTTGTGAGATAGAAGCCTACATCAACACTCTCTTGTCATGTGGATGAAAATCCAACAAATAGCCAAGCTTCAATGCATGCTCATCTCCTCTACCAAGCTAATTACTAAGCTAAGCTATGCTAATATGAGTGATTATGTGAGGAGATGTACATCTTTCTCTTAAGATACTCCTTCTTCCTCTCAATCTACTCTCATACCCTGCTAGCTCTCACCATCTTCGAAGGTGTGTGAGGTCTTGGGTCCGAGAACGGGGATAATTCAAGTTGTGTTTGCTAAATGTTTGCTTAGTGCATGAAGCTTTCATCTTCATTGCACTAGCTAGTCTTGAAGGAACACAAAGAATTGTATTGTACAATGTTTCTCTTGATGGGAGAAACCATAATACAAAGCCTTTTGGAGGGGGGACCGGCTCCATGCAAATCCGGTCCTCAACTGTTGTCATTAGCTTAATTTCTCTCTCTTTTGAAAGTATTGTCCATGCTATCTAACTAGGTGTTATGCTTTTTTGTTGCTCTCTCCACCCAAGCACTCTTGTAATTCTCATTAGGAATCTATTCTAATGAAATGCCCACTATGTTCATGCTCATTTCCGCTACACACAAGTTATTAGGCCATTAAATGTTACAGTGTATGACGATAGTTTCCTTAAAAGAGCGGGAAGCTCACGGCAAGGGCTTGTCACTGGAGTCCAAGGCAAGAATGCGGTGTTGTCTCACTACATCGGGCGTTTCAACCACAAAAAGGTTTGTAGAAACAATTCAAGTACTTGGCAATTGCACTCATCTCACTTACGGCCCATAAATTCATTGCAATTTTGATGTAGATCATAATATACCACAAGGAATACTCCGATGACAATGCAAAGGTCCCACTGTTTGCAATGAAAGTTATTACAAGATTGTGTGGTGGGCACCCCCTCCCATTGAACACAGAAAGACTAATTCTGATTGAGAAACGGTTTGCTCTACGAGTATTTGGCATTGGGTATGGGTGCCAAGCACTCAGAGCCCCCTATTTCATGTCCTACACAGCTCAGGCTCTGGCTGCAGGGGTTGAAGACCCGGAAAGCTTAGATCCATACAACAAGCGACTGGTTCTGAGGGAAAGAAGATGCCTGATGCCCGTGGGGATGCTGCCACCAACAGAGGAACGAGCTCGTCTACAGAGCTTGCACATCAAAGAGGTACAAAGTGAGGAAGAAGGAGGTGCATCGAAGAGTATAAAAACGACGGGCTCAGGTCTATCTTCTCCCGCTCCCGACTCGTGACCGTCGCCACCTCGCATGGTGCTCCGCCACATTTGAAGCTCCCCAAGCCATCTGTTTCTTCTCTTTGCGAATGTGTTGTAAAGACTGTGTAATTTCTGAACTCTTAAGAAGTTCCTTCTACCTTGCTCTATGAATTAGTCGTCTATAAGTCCATTGGTGTAACTCTAATAGGATATTGGCCTTTTCTTTTCCTCCCCCATGTCGAGTGTGCTTAAAATAACCTGTTCTTGCCATGTAGTGGGTTTTTTCCATGCCTTGTGTGGACCATATTGATAGTGAGCCGTATGTCTTGGAAAAATATGGACCATGGTTGAACAGTATCTGCTGCATTGAAATAAAACAAAATGGTCAGTAGAGTACAATTTAAAATTTTATTTTGTACACGTAGAATGCCAACCCACCATGTAATGTGTGATATGTTGCCCACCCCACCCTGTAAGGTAAGCCTTTTTCCACTCCAGCAAGGCTGCTTGAAATGATGTGAGCTTACTTTGGTCCCAAGAATCCTGCTCAACGTAATGGAAAATTTTATCTAGTGATTTCCACACGTTCGCCTTGTGATTTTGGATTGCCCCACCACCAGCATTGTCTTTAACCACTTTATGTAACTATTTCCATTTGTTGAACAGGTTTCTCCTTTCTTCTCTATCTGAATCTTTGAGGCTAAACCCAAGAAACCTTCTTGCCTTCACTCCGCCTATCGATGCTTTCCTCGGTACCTTGTACCGACTTTGAGACATCTTAGGGTCCTCTTCGATTTTGACATTGCCTCCATGCAAACCAATGTCTGAGAGCACTCCCTCTAATGCTTTGATCACTCTTTTCGACTCACTCTCTGGCTTTAATGTCCATGAAAAACATATGTACAAATGAACCACCTTTTCAATTATTCGACATAGTGCATGAAGTGTACAGACGTGAACTCTACTCATAGGAGTATCAAGCACTGGTTTAAAAGTTTTATCTTGAAGATTTCTATTGGGAGCTCTAATCCATTGCACACTCTCAAGTGATTGTGCATCAGCCATGCAATATAGGCATGGATTCTCCACAGCTGCTTCGTGTGTTATGTTGTACATACACTTAAGAGTCTTTAAGTCACTTGCCATGTGCCATTCCACTGTGTAGTCACCAAATCCTTCCACTGAAAGTACGGCTCCATTTCTTTGTTCACTGATGATAGAAGGAATTTGGGTTTGACTAAAAACCCAATCGAGGATTTCAAAATTTTCCTTATCAACCTGCAGTGAAAAATGAAAACACAAAATCAACAACCAAATAATCAATATTTTTGTTATCATAGAGTGAACGAAGTATACCTGAAATCATCCTAGAGTTAGAATGTTGTTTTTTGATTGCACACTGAAGTATCGTGGATCTTCTTTCGTTATTGATGGATCCAGAGCTCTGTTCATGAGGGTAATGGTGACTCTCTCCAACTTCTTGTTCTTCAGGACCTCGCACTCGTCGAGCTTCAAAACAAACTTGAGAACCCCACCGCACTCGTCTCGACTGATGTCAAAGAAGTGAACTGCATACCTTTGCAATGCTTCAAGCTCAACAAAGAGGTTGTTGTGCTCGTTAAACAGTACTTCTCTGCCGCCCTTTCCTAAGAACGTTGCTTCAATATGGAATGGTGACCCAAGTTTCTCAAACACCTCATCGTTTACGTGCCGGCGAGCAGCCTTTACATGTGATGGCTTTGGCAGCAATGATCCTCTCTGTAGTTTATTTTGATACTTTTTAGCTAATGCTTTGAAGAGTGCCCTGTATCCCACCTGTGAGATGCCACTCTCATCAAGTATTGCTTGCACTTCCATTGGTTCCAGCTGATTCTCGTTCATGAAGGAGGTAAGTAGCCTCCCTTTCAACTTACGAAATTTTTTATGAGTTATCATCTCTTCAACCACTTCTTTTGGAACTAGACGGCTGTAATGCACTCCGGCATTGAAGCCTGCACCGTTCAAGTTTGGATGCAGTAAAGATCTGCCAAAAAAGCACAATGCATTATGATCATGTATAGGAAAGTAAGTGTATCCATTTCTTAATGAAGCACATTGAAGAAACAAACTTCGAGTTACCTTAAAGCTCGTATTCATTTTTTCAGGCCACCACTACTAACCTTCATGTTCTCAATGTTGCACAGATCTCATTTTCTTTTTCGACTACCAAGCACGGTGTCTTTCTCTCGCAAACTTGTGATCTTCTTCTCAAGGCCTTGGATTGTCTCTCTGTTTGATGAAATCTTTTGAGAGCATGCTTCATTAAGTTTCTTCAGCTTCATGTTCTCCATCGCCAGGAAGTTTCTTTGCCTTTTCGCATTCAATCCTCTCATTTCCAAATATTCGGTGTATCCCAATAGCCCATCCTTGCCATTGCCTGTGAAATGTAGGAGGTTAGTGATATTAGCAAAGGGAGGTGGCACATTTGTCGTAGGATCCTTTGGATAAATAGACCCATCGGTCCACAAAACCAAATGATGTTCCTTGTTTGTCCTTCTAAGTTCTTTCTCCCGTTGAGATAAGAAAGACTCCCTCCTACATTCTGCAATGGTGCGTACTCTTGCAATACATCAACATGAAGATGATGTGTGTTCTTTCTTTGGGTAAGTGTTAAAGATGAAGGGGCTGAGGATTGTAAGTTCAAATTAGTTTTTTCATCAGGAAAAGATGCGTTCCCCATTCCTACAGTTGATAGAGAAGAAGATGGAGAAATGTCTCAGGTTTTGGGAGGGAAAGCCTTATTCTCAAGTTTAGAGTTGATAGAGTTCGTGTGGCTTATGTTTCTGGAGGGAACGCTTGTAAGTTGGCATTTTAAATCATTAGTCATACGGCTAGTTGGATTTCTGACAAGAGAACGAAGGATAAGAATGATAAAGACGGCGGCTACCTACCAAAGAATGTCATTTTGGCTTTTTGTTGCGCAGAAAAGTATCACATAAAATGCACAATTTAACATTTTCATTTTCTCTCTCTAAGCTGACATGGCACTTCTTACAGGGCCCAAAAGTGAGTCCAACTTTCTCCTAATGACTGCCGATCTTTTGCTTTTCCAAATGTAGAAATTGTCCGAGGATCACCATCTGTTGATGGGACAGTAAGTGGGGTCGATCCTGAGATGTTGGGGAGCGTTCCTGTAATATGTTTCATCAGTTGGTCACTGGTCGAACCATTTTCTCTGCCAGAGGGGTTGATTGTCTAGGATGGCTGAATCTCAAGGGCCGTAATAGGAACCTCTCTGTAGTCCCCTCTGTTGTTTGGTTCAAGTTTGGGGAGCATCTTTTGCTGCCATAATCTAACTTCTTACCACATCAACGGCAGTGTCATCATCTCGTACCCATGATTTTTTATTACCTCATCTGGAGTGATCATGAGGAGGGCAGTCAGTTCTAGCACCTTCAGTTCATATTGCATATACGCCTTGTGTGAAGGGTCCTTTACTTCTGAGATCCAGCACTGAAGTGGATATCGTGGCTGGATTTGCAGATTCCTGCGTGCCTTTTCCAATGCTGGTAGTGGGCACCTCTATTTGATGAGCTTCAAACATTGATTGTTTGAATCCTCCTCGCTGCTCAAGTTCCCCTGGGGCCTACTGATATTTTGGTTGATCTGACCTCAGAGCTGCTAATTCCGCTCTTTCCTCAGCCAATTGCCTTTTTAATTCATCAATTTCCTCATCCTTGGCCTATTGTAGGGCCCTACGACATGCCTTCATGATCTGTCTGTCATATTTCCCTTGTTTCAGGGCTTCTTTCAACTCTTTGATTTCTTGACTCAAGGAAGTAGATCCTGCAGTCGTCATGGAGGAGGAGGGAGTCTCTTGTACGGCCAGGAGCTGAGTTAGAGATCTGCTAACCACCGCATACGAGCCTTGTAGCTTCTCATTTTGTTTTCTTTCTCTAGTTAGCTCCTCCTCAAGGCGTTGTTGCTCGATCTGCAATGCGGAGTTCGCCTCGTTGAATTGTTGCACTTCCTTGTAATAGTACGTTGCATTCTCTTGTTCTCTTTGCAACTCCAATCATGCCTGGAGTTGTGCCTTCTTTAGTGCTTCGATTTGTTGCTTTAACTACTAGGATTATGTCACCGTTCTAGACGCTTCCTTCTTGTTACACTCAATATGAAGGATTTGGGTTGACATTAGAAGGTACTGCCTTGACTTGGTTCCAACCATTAAACAACTTGGAATTCCCAAGTATTGAGCAACTTTTCCGAGAATTCGTTGAGGAATTCTCAAAAAGGGGGATCAAGCATAACACTGTCTCCCAGATCTATGCATTTAGGCAAAAGGAAAAAGAGAAAGTACAGGAAGCATCGAGAACTACCTCAGTATGAAAGACTATCAGTCCTTTTCATAGAAGGATTACGAAATGACACGCTCAAAAAGGACTTGCACTTGAAGGCACATGTAACTTTTGAGTAAGTCACAAAAGAGGTGTTGTATCTTGTAGATAACTACAAGGCATATGGGGAGGTGACTGAAGACACAGATCAGGGGATGAATAGCCCCTCTTCAACCACTAGTGAGTCCATGAAAAAATTGGGAGGTCAAACCCAACTATGCCGGACGTTGATCGAATGATCAAGGAAGTGATCAGGACGATAAACCAAGGAAAAAGGACGAACCCAAACACAAGACAACCACCCACCCAAAAATGTGATACTTGTGTAGGAGATCATCCAACCCAGTGGTGCAACCTTCAACAAATGCCATGAATAAATGCACAATGAATATTGAAATGGTGTGCTACAGAACAAAAATGGATAAACCATGAAACTCATGAATGTTTCCATAATAGGAACTATGTTAGAGAGAGACAATATGAACCACATGGGGGACAACAACTTCCACCCCCTCCAAGGTACCAAGTGGGGCCAAATAACACAATCTTGGGACAGAAAAAAGATCAACCTGTGTTGGACATCAACCTCCCTTACCCCAGGAAAATAGGGCTATGGTAAGGATTTCTCAACCCATAGAACCACCTTCTGATCAGAGTATGGTCCAAGTAGTCTCTTATCAAGAAGATTCAAACAATACTTATGAGAGGGGATTTGATGGGGATGCATATGCTCCAGAGGGACATAATCCATGGATAATTCTTGAAGAGATGTCCGAGCCCTCATACATAGCACAGCCAACTAAAAACCATTATTTGGTTGATGAGAATATGCTCATGTTCATGGCAAATCAGGGCTACAAACGTAGGGGCTATCAGGACAACCGATGGGAGATCCACAAGCTTCTCCACCACCTGTAGGACCATGCTATGAATGTGGCGGTGACCACTGGGCTAGACTTTGTCCAAACAAAGGAGAATAGGTGAAACTTTTTGGATTCTGTGGCGGATGCACGACCGACCATCTCATTCCACACTGCCCAAAAAAACCCCGAAAACAAAGGAAAAGCAACCATGAACAAAATGGGGATTGTGCCAAGCTCAAGTGGATCACAAACAGAACCGAACATTCCAATAAACGCGGTCACTAGAGCTCAAGCACATGGGCAGCAAGGAACATCCCAGCCAGCCAAACAGAGATAGACAACTTGTCTGTCCGAACCCCTAGAAAATCCTGGAAGGCAAAACGAAACAAGATGAAAGCCAAAAGATAAAAGGAAAAAACGGCATTGGAAACCAAATTGCTGAAAACAGAGGAACAAATTCAAAGGGAAAGAAACATTAAGGGCAACAACAAGATAAAAAAACCATCGGATCTGCCATCAGGAGGGTCGGTCTTAGTGGACAAGGTGTTCGAACCTTTGGACGCAATTTTGAAAGCTTACAAGGCAAGGCTAAAGCCCTAACCAACCCAAGAGGATAGGTGGTTAACATACCCTCATCCAGGCTATGAGAAAGAGAGGCTAAAGATGTGCATTGGAAACCAAATTGCTGAAAACAGAGGAACAAATTCAAAGGGAAAGAAACATTAAGGGCAACAACAAGATAAAAAAACCATCGGATCTGCCATCAGGAGGGTCGGTCTTAGTGGAAAAGGTGTTCGAACCTTTGGACGCAATTTTGAAAGCTTACAAGGCAAGGCTAAAGCCCTAACCAACCCAAGAGGATAGGTGGTTAACATACCCTCATCCAGGCTATGAGAAAGAGAGGCTAAAGATGTGCCAGGAGCTCATTCAAGCCGCTGAAGCACTTATGGAACCATCAATTCCTACGGCTCCAAAAATTGAGGTACTAATTCGAGAAAAGATTCAGGAGTTAGAGGGGCGGGGAATTGAAAAGAATAACCTACCAAATTTTAGACGAAACACCATTGGATATGAGGGTGGTAGCCAATACAACAGATGGAACGTATTCTCAAGTACCACTGCCAATTCTGGAGGTAGAAGAACAATGGCCTCAAGAGCTATGGGAACACATCAAAAATAGAAAAGATGGAAGTGCCACACTTGTGTCAACTCCTATCCAGAAATCCACCTGGAGCATGAGCTCTACCCAAATGACATCAGATCATTGTATGGTGATGCAGGCACAACAATATCGGAAGACAGTAAACCACAGTCATTGAAGACTTTACCTTCATTTATTGGTAATCTTGAAACTCTATTGTAGGTAAGGAAAGTCCTATCTCAATGGAAAGCCAATCCTAAGATGATGGATACTAAAACTCTTCACGAGCTGATGTCATCCCCTATCCGTTGTACACTGACATTGTCAGAGTTACTGCATATCAGACCGCATCTTTGGGACGAGGTCGAGAAAATTCTGGAAAAAATAAGGCTGGTAATTCCTTCACCCAAGGCTTCTCGAAGCACACTAAAGACACAAGCCTCGAAACA
This sequence comes from Adiantum capillus-veneris, assembly GCF_014529385.1. Taxonomy (NCBI): domain Eukaryota; kingdom Viridiplantae; phylum Streptophyta; class Polypodiopsida; order Polypodiales; family Pteridaceae; genus Adiantum; species Adiantum capillus-veneris. The sequence continues at coordinate 17,769,856 of NC_140953.1, forward strand.
AACTAAACATGAGCCAGTATTAGTAAACAAAGTAGGGGATTATTGTGAAGGTGAAGAAGGAAATACTACCCTATCGATGGAGTACAAAGAGATTAAGTCGATAGAAATCTTGGATAGCGGGGCTGGAATAGCCATACTACCAAAGCCATGTGGAAAAAATGGGAAAAACATGCTCTCAGAAAGACGAGAATGAAACTTCAATTGACAAATGGGTATCTGGAAAGACCCATAGGCATCTTGGAGCAGATTGAAGTAACCTCTTGTGGAATTGCATATGAACACACATTTGCTATTATAAATTTCAATGAGAGCAATAATTTTGACATCATATTGGACAGACCATTCATGCGTTAGCTCAAAATGGTGCAAGTTTGGGGCTACGACTATATCTATCTCAAGAACAAGGATGTCACTACGAAAACTAGTGTCACATATCATAGCTATAGAGACGTAGAAAGAACCCCAGGAGAAGACTTGCATTCCACAACTAGCCAAGAAGGAGGAATACCAGCTTGGCTACAAAACAAAGCTCACCAGTGGACACGAGAAGCTTTGGAATGTGGAAGTCTAAAAAAGGAAAACTGCATTCTTGATAGGAATGCACAGGACGAGGCATACATACCAGAGACTTTTCCAAAAGAGATGTTCGAACCTTTTGGATGGCAACAAATAGTAGCTACTCTTGACGTTTGTGTAAACGAGGTGACGCTCACCAAATTCTGTGATGAGGAAGTGTATGATATCATTTCATTCCAGATGATGGAAGTCCCTGACAAGGACGGGGTGGCCGAGTGTGGACACATAGTGGACGAAATCTCTGTAAGAGACCTTGACCAAACGGATGAAGAAGATTTCCAAGACTCGACTAATAAGATGCTAGAGGATAACACGGACGACGAGCTGTCTAGTAGCTCAACTCAGAGTATCAAACCAAAGGATCAACGGGTGATCTACTATGATTTCCCAAACCAAAACCCTCGAAGACAACACAGGTATCGAGATAAACACAGAAACAACCAAAACAAGCACAATAAGGACTCAGTACCTCTATTAACTGACAAAATGCAGTACTTAAGATTAGTAGAAGCAATTATTTGCCTCAAGGACATGATATCAAAGAAATACATGAAACCTGACTCTACCAAAACCAAATCGAAAAAAGAAAACATACAAAAACTAGAAAAAGCAAAAAATACCAAAAAATTGATTAAGTTGTCCAAAATGGAGTGGAAAGTCAAATACAATGAATTGAAGCGAGCCTTGAAGGAATTTTGGACAATAGAAATGGAAACTAATGACGAATCAAATGCTGATAAATTCAATGCACCTTCCCACTATAAGAAGTATACCATTCATGATAGAAAAATCGTGGTGCCAAAACCCAAACGAGATCCAAGGAACCAAGAATTTCATATGGTGGGCCTGAAAACACCAAAAGCATCAACTTAGTAGAACCAGGTGAGGAGCATAAACCGGCATATATTTCCACGGACCTTACTGAAGAGGAAGAGCAAATTCTAGTCGATACGCTCAGACGATATAAAGATGTCTCTGCATGGTCATACAAAGATCTAAAGGGGATAGATCCTGATATCTGTCAGCACATGATTCTCCTTAAGAATGATGCCAGACCACGCAAGCAACATTTTTACACGTACAATGAAACTTTTGCCAAGAAAATTAAGGAGGAGATAGACAAACTGAAGGACGTTGAGTTTACCTACAATATTGAGAACACCGATTGGGTGTCCCCGATTATGGTGGTATCCAAAAAGAATGGCAAACTGCGTTTCTATGTAAACATCAAACATGTAAATGCAGCTACCATCAGGGATAACTATCCACTGCCAATAATCGATCATGTTATTGAGAGGGTAGCAAGGAAAGAGGCCTATAGTTTCTTGGATGGGTTCTCAAGCTACAACCAGTTGACGATCAAAGTGGAAGATCAGCATAAGACAGCTTTTGCGACAGAGTGGGGTGTATTTTCCTACAAGGTAATGCCTTTTGGCTTGACCAATGTCCCGGCTACATTTCAAAGACTAATGAACCACGCATTCAAAGAATATCTCAAACAGTTTTTGGAGATCTACATGGATGATCTTTGTGTTCATTCTCATCGATGACGTGACCACATCACTCATCTGGGAAAAGTCTTTGAAAAATACAGAACGTATCGTATTTGCTTAAACCCGGAAAAACATGTCTTCATGGTAAAACAAGGTAGAAAATTGGGCCACATTGTGTCCAAAAACGCAATTTCAACTAATCAAGAAAAGGTACAAATAATTGTTGCACTACCGAGACCAACGAAGATAAAAGAAGTGAAAGCATCTATGGGGCATTGCGGGTACTACATGCGTTTCATATATATGTATGCTGTAATAGCTGAGCCATTGTACACCCTCATAACTAAGTTCAAATGGACGAAGGAATGTGAGCAGGCTTTCCAAAAATTGAAGCAGCAGTTAATTTCGGCTCCAATTTTGCAAGCCCCTACTGGAGAAAAATATTTCATGTCCATGTGGATGCATCAGCCTATGCCATCAGGTGCATATTAGCCCAGCCAGGAGAGAAGAAAATGGATTTTCCCATTTGCTACTCTAGTCGACAACTAGACAACGCAGAAAGAAATTATACCACCACGGAAAGAGAGGGTCTCGTAATGATCTATGCTGTCAAGAAATTTAGACACTACCTTCTAGCAAACAAGTTTGTCGTCTTCGTGGATCATCAAGCACTACTATATCTAGTAAGCAAACCTTGTAACACTAGAAGAATTGTTCGTTGGTTTATACTGGTGCTTGAGTTTGACTTCACGGTGGTAGTAAAAAAGGGGACCAGACACCAAAGAACAGATCATCTTTCATGACTATTTCATGGGGAAGCACCTGAGGGTGTCGATGATGACCTTCCTGATTCATATTTGTTTAACATCGAAATGGTGCCAAGATGGAGTGAAGAGGTCATTCCTCTAGTCACAATTGGCTCATTGCAGATAGAAAGACACCCATCAATTATCCATCAAACACAAAATCTCCAGCCTTTAGCAGGATGGTTGTACAAACACGGTAAGGATGGGATACTGAGACTATGTGTATAGCCCGAAGATACCACCTACTACCTCAAACAAGCTCATATACAAAATATGGGATTTTACACTGGTGAAACACAGACAGGCCAATAGCTACAGAGACTGGGTGTCTACTGGCCAAACATGGAACACGGTGTCCATACATATGTAAAATCCTGCAATAGTTGTATAATGCAACCCCCAATGGAACATGCCACCATGTTCGTGTAGTACAAGCACCTAAATGGAGTGCTCACATAGTTGAGCACTTAAAAAACCAAACCTTTCCAGAGGAATGGGGCAAAGCAAGAATGAGAATTGTCGAAGAAGAGGCCAAACACTATCTGCTCATTGCCAACCAACTGTATAGGCAGGGAAAGGACAAACAACTATGGATGTGTGCTACAGAAAGCGAATATTACGTTATCCTAGATCAAGCACACTCAGGACAGCCAGGGGGACACTTCTTTGATCATAAAACGATAAGGCTCGTGCTACACTCAGGCATATGGTGGCAAACCGTGTTTATGGATGCAATAACATATGTCAAACAATGTGATGAATGTCAACGCACAAAACCACCCCAAAGGAGAGATGAAATTCCACTGAGGCCAATGATGGACGTACGTACTTTTGCCAAATAGGGCATTGACTTCATTGGTCCATCATACCTCTAGGATACAAGACTCACGCACAATACATCATCGTAGCAACATACTACATGACAAAATGGACGGAAGCAAAAGCAACCCAAAAAAATGATGCAAGAACAACAGCTCAGTTCCTTTTCAAAAACGTATTTATGAGATATGGACTACCAATCGAAATAGTGAGCAATAGGGGAACACACTTTTTGAACGACGTCATTGAAAGCCTCCTTGATGAATTCATGGTGGTCCATCACAAATCGGCACCCTATCACCCGCAAGCTAATGGGCAGGCAGAGAGTACCAACAAAATCCTATGCACCGTGCTCACCAAGATAGTTAGCGACTCAAGAAATGATTGGGATCAAAAGCTACACACAGCCTTATGGGCTTATCGAATAGCTTTAAAACTTCCATTGGAACAACTCCCTTTAACCTGGTATTTGGGATTAATGCAATCCTACCATTGAAATTCCTAATCAAATCCCTAAGAGTGGCAACACAATTAGGATGGACGGACCATGAGCTATCGGAGAGACTAGACACCCTAGAACAATTAGATGAAACCAGAATTAGAGCGATAGCTGGGATATATGCTCAGAAAAAACAAATGAAAGCTTTCCATGATAGCCATGTAATTGGAAAGAAGTTAAAAAAAAGGGGATTACGTTCTCATGTATACCCTCAAACAGCACTCCAAAAAACTCAAAAAGCAAGGAATGGGACCCTTTGTAATACATGATATATCGCAAAGTGGCGCCATCAAGCTTACAACATTAGCAGGAGAGGAGATGCCTAATTGGACGAGTGGTTGTAGATTAAAGAAATATCTTCTTTCGTTGACACCAGAAGAACTCGCAACACTCCATGTAGTAGCTCAATGCAGACATCGAGCACACGACATTCGGGAACAAGCATAGCAGGAAGCCAAACTCAAAATAATAAAACGCAAAGAATAAGCAAACTTCCAGAGGAAAGCACAACATGATGTTGCTATTGAGAATGCTTAGATAACATCCATACAAACGGCAGCTACATGGTTAGGAGGAATGGATCTACGTATTCATTTACAACTTGCTGATGGCACCATCAAAAGAGCCTTAGTGGACACAGGGGCCAGAGCTAATGTGGTTAACTACTCCACTTTCAAAAAAATCACGCAACAACCTCTAATGCCCAACAATATGGGGTTCAAGGTAGCAAAAAAGGCACTTTGGACAGTCTGGGCCACATAAATTTACCAATCACCATTGCTGGAACCATATATCCGCATCAATTTCATGTGGTCGAAGATCAACATCTTAATGAAGAAGTTATTCTAGGAGTGCCGTGGATACGCACTTATCAAGACACACCAAACTGGCAGGACAAACCTTACTCCTCGAACACGAGGGCCAATCTTTCGCCACACCATTCGTACAAACGGACCACATATGGGAACCTCTACCATCACCACATGCACCATCTCAACGATACTCCACCACCATGGTCAAGAAAATATGGGTTAAGAAATCAATCATGGAAACCAAGCCTAGGCAATTGTGGATACCAAAATGACAAACCAATACATGTGAGCCTACATTGCCTACACAGAAATTAAACCACCACAAATTGCCCACCGCAATTGTCACACAGCCTAATCCAATGGACCACTATCTTCGACATCCAAACACTGTCAAGTGGGTATGGCAACCAAAAAAACCTTGCTTTCATGAAGCCTCTTCTAGCGAATCCAAACCTAAGCAATTTTGGTAGCAACCCAAACTAAGCCAAAAAGCCACCCAACCATCAGCATCAAAACTTTTGCCGATCACAGTCAAACACAGAGCACGTCTTCTCCAATTACTATTGTTTGGACCACGCAGCTTCCAGGGGACCTCGCCTCCAACAGCCACTGGACATATTGTTCAACACCTCTCTCTTGCACAACATTTTGTTTCCCCATGCATAGCCTCCATTAGCATCATAGAGCCACACTATACGGCTATGCATAGACACACGCTTTGTTCCCAAGCACTCTGACACATGTTCATCGGGGACGACTCATTCATCGGGGATGACTCACTCTAGAAAGGGGGGAAATGCGCCAGGATTATCATTTGTATATACTATTATTATCATCTTACTTCTTTTTTTTGTTCCTTTCCTTTCTTTTTCTTTAAAAAACATACAACAAGTTTTTCAAAGCCTGATAGACTCTTAGTTGGCATAATCAGAGCCATACCGTCACCATCTAATACCAGAATAAGAGTATGTATATAAGGGAGGCGACATTAATTTTGGCTAATTTTTGGCCGACTCATAATCATTGTAAATAATTTTCTTTTACAAAAAAGGCAAAAAATGATAGATAATCAACAAAAAATTGATAAGTCGAGCCAGGAAAGTCAGAATTGACTTTTAAAAGCAAACACCAAAACTTCAAAGCGAGGACTTCGAACATGGAAAATATGGAAAGATTCAACATAAAATGAATTTTGAGCCAACTTCTGAAGGATCAAAACTACTGATCAAACGCCATTTGTAAACTGAGTGTCATAATGACAAACGGTTTGAACCATAGGTGATATGAACAACAAGATATGATCAACGAAGGTAAGTATAATTGGGGCATTCCGGGTAGACTAGGAACATATAGTCAAATGGGGCAACATAGGCTCATTTGCATTCTCAGAGAGAGAGAGAGAGAGAGAGAGAGAGAGAGAGAGAGAGAGAGAGAGAGAGAGAGAGAGAGAGAGAGAGAGAGAGAGAGAGAGAGAGGACCACAGGAGCATAGAGTTTTCGGAGTTTCTTCTGCCCACTACGACCACCTCGGTAGATCTTACTTCACCAGATTTGGCAAGTATGATCATTAACCTTGCAAGAGCATGTGTGTGTGTGTCCCATACTTCATCAACAGTGCCAAAACAACAGATCAAAGCAGTACAAGGTCACAAAAATTGGCAAACTAACAGGGCCAATGGGGAAGTCCAAAACCCATCAAAAACCAAAAATATTTCATCAATAGACCCCAACTAACTGACAGAATCGGTCAAGGTGAAAACAACAGAAAAAAGTGGTGGAACATGAATCATGGAAATTTATACAGGAGCAACAATAGAGGCTTAGGAACAAACTCCTATGACTGGCTTTTGAAAATGCATCCCAACATGGATCGCAATCCATGTTCCTTTTTGCCAGAATCAGGATAAAAGTGGCTCACTAGCTGGACAATGTACAAGTAGTACTAGTGTTGCAAAATGATCACAAAAATTGCTCTAAAGATCATCAAACCCTCTTGGATTGCTACTTTTAGTCTACAAATGGTCTTTTGGTCATTTTCACAGGAAAAAAAGTGGAATCCCAAGAAAAAAACTCAGGAGAGGACAGGTGTTGGGATGCTAGCAAGACCTATAAAGAATGGCTAAAGACAAAGTCCTGACAATTTTCAAACTACTGCTAAGGTCAATTGGGAGACTTCACACTCTCCTTGGAGCCTATCAACAAGCAATTGTAACCTAAGGATGGTGGTAGGATCAAAACTAAGCAAAAGTTTACTTGCACAATGGTGAAAATTGCAGGATTCAGTTTGTCTTCTCAAAAGAATTCAATGTCTGGTGGAATTTGCCAAGGAACCAGGCAAAGCTATGAACTACAGACCTAAATCATCAGAAATCAAAACAATGATAGATCACAGGCAAAACATGAGTCCAAAAAGTGGTTGCCAAAATTAGATATGGTGAAAACGGACAAAACATGGCCATGAACTACAAAATGGGGCAAACTAAGGTAAAACATGTCCAAAGTTGACCAAATTTCACAAGTGTACTAGGAAAACCTATGGGAACAAATGTGCACAAGAACTGTATCAAAATTCAGTCCAATATGGATCGCGATCCTTTTTGCTCAATATAAGTAAAAACCATGCCATCTGATTCAGTATGTTCAAGAAAGCCAAACCATGGAGTTTCAAACCATTTGAATCCCAAAATCCACTTCAAAAAGCCAAAAATCCCTAAATCTGCAAATGGTTTCCAAAATTTAGCCCAAGTGTCAAACCATTGATCCAAATCCCAAATTTTTTTGACCACGGCATAATCTAGATGAACCCTACCAGACGGTATCATCAAATTTCCAAAATGTTGCCCAACATGGATTGCGATCCATGTACCTTCAACCCTAAATCCACAGAAAATTGCTCAGTAGCATCTCCATATGCCCATGAATAACTTCCCAAAGTTAGAATTTTCAAATGCATCCCAACATGGATCACGATCCATGTTTCTTTTTGCCAAAATTCATCTGTCACATTATAGTCTCGTGCCTATAGTAACCCTAGATGCACCGGTGAAATTTGATCAAATTTGAAGTAGTTTTGAAAAAGTTATGCTCATTTTTTCATTCTATGGTCAAGTTTACACTTTTCGACAATTTTTTATCAATGGCTAAAACCTATTTTCACATGCTAAAATTGGCAACAGGATGCCTCGAAGGAAAGCACAAAGGGAGTGGAATGCGGCACCTTATGAGATAACCGATATCTCATCAAATGAGAAAGCTCACCTCACCGAATAGGTACCTGAAGCAATTCCAGTGAACATCTTCATCGGAAGGTTTGAAGCAGCAGAGGGAGAAATTGTAAAGGCCACAATCTTTCCACAAGAAATGTGGACTTTGCACCAAAAACCAGAAGTGCAAGCAAGGGGCAGGTGCGTACAGCTAAACAACTTCTTACGACTGCCTCCTTGGGGAACGGACTTCAAACGAGCTCACGAGCTCATAAGTTCAATTCAGTACAATGGGAAAGCAACTCTAACAGACAAGGATGCTGAAGGAGTACGAGCGGAAGTGCGACGCGAGAGAGAGTGCGAGAAGAAGAGCACAACGATATGGTGAACTCGCTCTACTGTAATGTGTAGAGGATAGTGAGTTCTTATTACGTTTTTACAAAAGAATATGTGTACATATCTGGCGGCCCGCCCACTTACCTAGGCGACCACATTGGGCTTTATACCCCAACAACCTCCCACTTAAAGTCCAATGTGGTACTTTAAGTGTGAGAGAAGCTACTATACAAGCTAATATACAAGAGATGTAGAGAAGTTATGTACTACCCTACACCTAATTGCTTGCGAAAATGCGCAAAGCTCTCTGAGGGAAGTCCTTTTGTAAGTAGATCAGCAGGATTTTCTGTGGTGTGAACTTTGACAAGCTGAATTTGCTTATCCTCGAGCATTTCCCTGATGAAATGATACTTCACATCCACATGCTTTGTCTTTGAGTGATAAACTGGATTGCAAGCAAATTGTATAGCACTTTGACTATCACAATATAACACAGGCATCTCTTCTTTGATTCCCAAATCTGTTACTAGTCGATTAAGCCAAATTGATTCTTTGCATGCCTCTGATGCTGCAACATATTCAGCGTGTGTAGTAGACTGAGTAACACAATCTTGTAATCTAGAACGCCATGATACTACTCCACCAGCCAATGTAAAGACATACCCTGACGTAGACCTTCGGTTGTCTAAGTCACCTGCATAATCTGAGTCTGTAAAACCCTTTACACTTAGCTCTTGACTCCCATAGCATATACGCATACTCTTTGTAGCTTTCATGTATCTCAATATTCCTTTCACTGCCTCCCAATGTTTCTTGCCTGGGTTTGACATGTATTGACTTACTACTCCCACTGCAAATGCAATGTCTGGGCGAGTAGCAATCATTGCATACATCAAACTACCCACTACAGAAGCATATGGAATCTTATCCATTTCAGCCTGTTCTTCCTCAGACACAGGAAAATCTTGTTTGCTAAGTTTCACATATGGTCGCAATGGAACACTCAGTGCCTTTCCCTTCTCCATATTGAAGCGTTGCAAAACCTTGTCAATATACTCTATTTGAGATAACCAAATCAACTTCTTTGATCTGTCTCTCTCAATGCGCATACCAAGTGTATGACTTGCCTCACCCATGTCTTTCATGTCAAACGATTTTGCCATCTTTGACTTCAAAGCTGAAATTTCTTCCAAGTGCTTGCCAGCAATCAACATGTCATCCACATACAAAATAAGGATCAGCCAACTACCATCCTTAGCCTTCTTTGTATATAGACAATGATCGAACTCACTACGTTTGTAGCCTTGAGAAAGCATAAACTTGTGGAATTTATGGTACCATGCCCTCGGTGATTGTTTTAAGCCATAAAGACTCTTTAACAGCTGGCATACCCAATCTTCCTTGCCTTTCTCAACAAACCCTTCTGGCTGCTGCATGTAAATTTCCACATCTAAATCACCATGCAAGAACGTTGTCTTGACATCCATTTGGTGCAACACCAAATCTAATATGGCAACCAATGCAAGAAAGCATCTCAATGTAGTCATCTTGACCACTGGAGAGAAGACTTCATCAAAGTCAATGCCTTGTTCTTGCTTAAAGCCCTTGGCAACAAGCCTTGCTTTGTACTTTGGCTGACTATCATGAGCGGTGATCTTATACCTGTAAACCCATTTACAAGGTAGCGCCTTTTTGCCCTGTGGTAATTTAACTAGCTTCCATGTCTTGTTTTTATGCAGAGCTGTCATCTCTGACTGCATGGCCAATTGCCAATTCCCGGAGTCCTTCATTTGCACTGCTTCCTTGTAACATGAAGGCTCATTGCAATCAGTCAACATGACACAGTTCATAGATGGAACAAACCTATCAGGAGGTCGCGTGACACGTCCAGATCTACGCACAATAGGTGGCTCAGGCTCAGCCACAACCTGTGGTTCCACTCTATCCTGTCCTTGCTCCTCTTGAGCCCTGACATTTTGTCTTGCATGTGCAGGTCCATCTTCTTGGAAGACAACTCTTCTAATCTCCTCAACCCTCTCTGGTTTAGAATGATATTTGGATTCATTAAAGTGAACATCATTGCTGCGGACAACCTTTCTAGATTCGGGATCCCAAAGTCTGTACCCCATCTCACCAGAATTACCATAGCCTAGAAAGATGCACTTTCTACTCTTTGGCTCAAGTTTGTTCCTAAATTTCTTTGGAACGTGAGTATATGCCTCACAGCCAAAGACTCTGAGATGCTTGTATGAGGGCATTTTGCCTGACCATACCATCTCTGGCACTGAATCCTTCTGCAAAACCTTGCTAAGAGATCTATTTACAAGATGAACAGTTGTTGATACAGCTTCAGCCCAAAACCCATTTGGCAGCTGTGCATTAGACAACATACTTCTGACCTTCTCTTGTATGGTCCTATTCATCCTCTCAGCAACACCATTTTGAGGAGGATTGTAAGGAGCAGTAAGTTCACGTTTTATACCTTTTGACTCACAAAAGTCCTGAAAGGCCTTTGAAACATACTCTCCACCATTGTCAGTGCGTAAGCATTTAAGCTTCTTGCCACTTTGATTCTCCACAAGTGTCACAAACGTTTTGAAAACACTAAACGCTTCATCCTTGTGCTTGAGAAAGTAAACCCATACTTTCCTCGAGTAATCATCTATAAATGTCATAAAGTAAGAAGCTCCCCCTAGAGATAGGTTAGGCATAGGTCCACACAAATCACTATGAACAAGTGCCAACTGTGTATCTCTTCTACTGCTTCTATGCTTATGTGGCTGCTGTGTTTGCTTACCATACAGACAATGTTCACAGAATTCAAAATCATTAAATGAAAATCCAGGCAAATAACCAGAACGAGACAAGATTTCCATTCCCTTCTTGGACATATGTCCTAACTGGCTATGCCACAAAGAAACGTTCGGCTGCTCGGTTACATTGATTACATTTTTAGAGACTTTTTGAATTTGGACAAGTAAAAGTTCAGTTTTTCATTGTTTTTTCCTTTTTTCAAGGTTTTGCTCTGCTTACCCCAATCTTTTGATTTTTCTGATCTTTTAGCACCCTATTTCTAACCAAACGCAAGGTTCTCATGCCTGAGAACCTGTTCTAAGCAAAGGAAATAGTTTCAGCACATTTTGCCCAAAAGGTACATGGATCGCGATCCATGTTGGACAGGCAATTTGAAAGTTTTTAGCACGGTCTTTTTCAACCAGTGTTTTTATCCCCTTCTTGAAAGTTTTGTTGGGTTTGGTCGAGTTTTGAAGCTCTGACCATCACTTCTTCAACTTTTCAGATTTATGGTCTTCAACCCCAAATGATGATGTAATTTGTTTCCTAACCTACTCCTATAAACTGAAATGAATCTGCAAACATAACTGAACTTAACAGTACGAAAATAACAACAAAGTGTGTGGTGGAACAGCCCTTTCCAAGCATGTGAAAAATCAAAGAATGAAATACTATCTTGTACTTCACTCACAGCTTTCTTTGCTCTTATGGAATAGCACTAGCTAGTCACGGACTCCAGTCTCTATCAAGCACTAAACCTACGTCTAGCTACTTCATTGTCTATGTGTAAGCGAAATGGGTATCAAAAGCTTGAAGGGAGATTTTTTGTTTTTGTACACTGAGTCACTCACCACCTAAGGATCGGTTTCCCCGACAACGGCGCCAATGTTAGCGGGTCGCCGTGATGGACGTCTGTAGCAAAGCTCTTTTGTACTAACATAATGTCAATATGCAAAGAAGCGACTCGGGATGGGGCACGGAGACTTAATGAGAGTGCCAATCTCACCAAAGTGAACTCATGGACTACTCGTTCTGCGACAAAAGCAAATCAACCACTTCCTAGTCCGACAATCAGTACGCGTCCAATCTCACCACTCTAGGTCATCACGCCTTTTCAGCATCCAAACGAATCCAGAACGCAACGAAACTTAAGGAGAGGTATCACCAAGTTCTAACACCATCTATGAAGGTACATAAATCATGATCACAAAAAATGTGCAGAAAATTGAAACAGAAGTACTTGGAAAGGTCTTCCTTAAGCATAGAAACACTTATCCATGGTCAAAACATTAAAAAAAAACCATTTTAACCTCCAAATCAATGCATTTAGCTCACAAACAATGCGTCGTGAAGCACAATAGAATTGGAAATGATTACACTTAGATTGTAGAGCAAGAGACAAGGAAAGCAATCTTCTATTCGAAAACGAATTCTGATTACCAGCTCAGGAGAAAAGAAGATTACAGGCCTCCACAGTGCAAGTTTTTGATTCTTCAAGCTAATGATAAAATCTTCCCTCAAAACTAAGGGTTTTGACTTTAAAAGTTAAGGGGGCTTTCCCACGACCATCCGGCCTCTTACAAGGGTGTAGACTCAGAGAAGTAAAGAGGGTATTTTCTAATTACATCATGGTTACAACTCATCCTAGGCTGAATTACATGGCTTTGTTCAAAACAATAGAGTGTTTACAGGGTTTGGTGTGCATACTCCTCTATATGCCAGTATCTAACAAACAGCATAGTATGGGTTAGGACCTCCCAACCATATTGGATGGCTGTGAAAATTTGTATGGATGGGAGTGAGCACTATTGTATGGATAGGAGTGAGCACTATTCTTCCACCAAACAGTAGAGTATGGGTTAGGACCTCCCATACCATATTGGATGGCTGTGAAAATTTGTATGGATGGGAGTGAGCACTATTGTATGGATGGTATGGGCGATCAAGTCTCATACTATGTGCTAAAATGGCTTGTATGAGCCATATATCCCATTTTAGCATATAGTATGCTATGTGCTAAAATGGCTTGTATGAGCCATATATCCCATTTTAGCATCTAGTATGAGCCTAAATTGCCGATATCATATTGGATGGTTGTGTAACATTGCAAGGGTAAATTTATGGTGCTCACCCCCATCCGTGAAAAGTCTTGTGACCCTCCGATATGGTTTGAGCAGTCCCGAACCATATTATGTGCTAAAATGGATCGTATGTCTCGTACGACCCATTTTAGCACATATTATGGGCCTTGATCGACCATACAATAGCGGATGGCTATGAAAATTTGCACAGGTAGGAAAATGATACTCACTCACACCCTTAAAAAGTTACATAACTATCCAAATTGGTACGGGTGGTCAAGGCCCATACTATGTGCTAAATTGGGTCATATAGCCATTTGAGCACCTAATATGGTTCACAACCACCCAAAACATATTAAATGGCCACAAGACTTTACACGGAGGGGAGTGAGAACCATTTCACCACCCTTGTAAAGTTTCATAGTCATCCAATATGGTATGGGTGGTCAAAGCACATAATATGTGCTAAAATGAGTCGTATGAGCCATACGACCCATTTTAGCGCATAGTATGGTTTGGGACTATCCAAACCATATTTGATGGACATGAGATTTTTCAAGAATGTTTGTGAGAACCACTAAACCACCCCTACAAAGTTTCACAACCATCCAATATGATAAGCGCAGTCAAGACACATACTATGTGCTAAAATGGCACATATGGCAAATATAACCCATTTTAGCACATAGAATGGGTTGAGACCAACAAAACCATGTCGGATGCTCATGAGAATTTTCACAAGTGGGTGTGAGCACCATTCACCCACTCCTAGAAAGTCACACAACCATCTGATATGGTATGAGATGTCAAGGCCCATATTGTGCACTAAAATGGGACATATGAGCCACATGGTCCATTTCAACGCATAGTATGGGTAGGGATGGCCACAAGACTTTGTGCGAGTGAGGTGGAGTATAATTTTTACACCCCTGCAAATTTTCCTAGCCATCCGATATGGTATGGGCAGTCCAGGCCCACACTATGCGCTAAAATGAGACGTATGGCTCATACAAAAAATTTGAGCACATAGTATGGGTCAAGACCTCTCGAAACATATTGGATGGCCATAAGACTTTGCATGGGCAGCTTTGAGTACATTTTTCTCACTTGTGCAAATTTTCACAGCTATTGGATATGGTTTGGATGGTCAAGGCCCATATTATGCACTAAAATGGATTGTATGACCCATACAACTCATTCTAACACATAGTATGGTTTGAGACCACCAAAACCATATTGAATGGACACAAGAATTTTTATGGATGGGAATGAACACTATTATTCCATCCTTGCAAAATTTCATAGCCATCCGATATGGTATGGGAAATTAGGACCCATAATATATGCTAGAATCGGTCGTATGAGACATACGATCCATTTTAGCACATGATATGGTTAGGGATCGCTCGAAACATATTACATGGCCACAAGAATTTTCACGGATGGAGGTGATCACCTTTAATTCAACATTGCAATGTTACACAACCATCTTATATGTTATAGGCGGTCAAGGCCCCATATTATGCACTAAAATGGGATATATAAGCCATACAGTGCATTTTAGCCCATAGTGTGGGTCGGGATTACCCAAACTATATCGGATGGCCACAAGACTTTGAACAAGTGGGAAAATTATATTTTTTCCACCCCTGCAAATTTTCCCAGCCATCCGATATGGTATGGGCAATCAAATCCCATACTATGCAACAAATTTTAGCACATAGTATGGGCCGAGACCTCTCAAACCATATCGGATGGCCATAAGACTTTTCATTCATAGACTTAAGTAAAATTTCCTTCCTCATGCAAATTCTCATAGCTATCCAATATTGTTTGTGTGGTGAAGGCCCCTACTATGCACTAAAATGGACCGTGTGACCTATACGACCCGTTCTAGCACATAGTATGGTTTGAGATCACCAAAACCATATTGGATGGCCACAAGACTTTGTAAGGGTGGGGATGAGCACTATTATTTATTCCCTAAAATTTTTCATAGCCATCCGGGCGATTAGGACCCATAATATGTGCTAAAATGGACCGTATGAGACATACGGTCCATTTTAGCACATAGTATGGTTAGGGATCGCCCAAAACATATCAGATGGCCACAAGTCTTTTCACGGATCGGGGTGATCAACATTATGTCACCTCTACAATGTCACATAACCTTTGAATATGGTATGGGCAGTGAAGACCCATATTATGCGCTAAAATCGGACATATGAGCCTTACGGCCCATTTTAGCGCATGGTATGGGTCGAGATTGCGCAAACTATATTGGATGGCCACAAGAATATGCATGAGTAAGAGCGAGAATAATTTTTTCACCCCTACAAATTTTCATAGCTATCCAATATGGTATGGTCAGTGAAGGCCTACACTATACACTAAATTGAGACATATGGATCATACAACAAATTTTAGCACATAGTATGAGTCGAGACCTCTCAAACCATATAGGATGGCCATAAAACTTTGCATGGGTAGGGTTGAGTACTACTTCCTCACTCTTGAAAATTCTCACAGCTATTTGATATGGTTTGGATGGTCAAAGCCCATACTATGCGCTAAAATGGACAATATGAGCCACACAACCCATTCTTTCGCATAGTATGCTTCGAGACCACCCAAATCATATTGGATGGCCACAAGAATTTTCATGCGTGGGGGGTGAGTACTATTATTTCATCTTTGAAATGTTTCACATCCATCCGATCTGGTATGAGCGATCAAGGCCCATAATATGTGTTAAAATGGGTCGTATGAGACATACGGTCCATTTTAGCACATAGTATAGTTCGGAACTGTCCAAACCATATTGGATGGCCAAGACATTTCACGGGTGGGGGTGAGCACCATTACTTCACCTCTGCAATGTTACACAACCATCCAATATATTATGGGAGGTTAAGGCCCATACTATGTACTAAAATGGGATGTATGGCTCATACAACCCATTTTAGCACATAGTATGAGACTTGATCGCCCATACCATATTAGATGAATGTGAAACTTTTCACGGGTGAAAGAATAGTGCTCACTCCCATCCATAAACATTCTCATGGCCATCCAATATGCTTTGGGTAGTCCTGACCCATACTATGCGCTAAAATGGGTCGTATGAGTCATAAGGTCCATTTTAGAGCAAAATATTGAATCAACACTTTGGGCACCTTGATCTGTCATCCCATTTAGACCATCCTTGAGCCTTTTTGGCCTTAAAATATGCTTTAGACATACATTTTTTCTACCCTTTGGCTACCCATGGACTTCATTCATGCTCTAGCCTTCCGCATTGCATCTGCCTGCAACCTTTGCTTGGTAATACACACCTTCCAGCTTGGACCAACTTTGGCTACACTAACGTGAAGGGGGACCTTTTACGATTGGGAAAATGATTTTTATTGAACACTGACACACACACATACACCTACATGCATGCATGCACAATGTTTGTAAAAAACCAAAGTTTAATGTATTTTTAATCGCTTAAAATTACAAAAACTGGGATAGATTTTGAGCTTGCCTTGTAGAAAATTCACAAAAATTCACAAGTTTATCATTGACAAATGCTTGAGAGTTTTAACTGTGCTTGTGTTTTTCTCAATTAGGAAAAATATTTTTGGCAAACTATGCATCTCTACCTTCAACTCTCTCTCTCTCTCTCTCTCTCTCTCTCTCTCTCTCTCTCTCTCCCCCCCCCCCCCCCCCATTTTTGGCTCTCTCCTTGCCCAATATCCTATGTCTCTTTGGCCCCCTCCTACCCCATATTTCCCTCCTCTTCAATATATATCACCTCTACTATATACTCTCTCTCTCCCCTCTCTTTCTTTGTATGTTCATGGCTAGCTAGAGAGATAGAGGAAGGGATGGAAACATTATGGAAGTGAGATCTATCTAGAGAAAGGTATGGAGGGAGAAACAATGATGTAGGTTGAGGGAGAGGGATGTAGCTAAGCAAGGTGAAGGAGAGAGAGAGAGAGAGAGAGAGAGAGAGAGAGAGAGAGAGAGAGAGAGAGAGAGAGAGAGAGGGAGGAGAAAGAGAGAGAGGGGGAGAGAGAGAGAGAGGGGGTGTGCACGAGAGAGAGAGAGAGAGAGAGAGAGAGAGAGAGAGAGAGAGAGAGAGAGAGAGAGAGGGAAAGAGAGATCGAGTATTACACAAGGGAGAGAGGGAAGGGAAGAGAGGGAATGGGTGAGAGAGAGAGAGAGAAAATAAGTAAGTTAAAAAGACATGTGGAGAAAAAGGCATGGAGGGAGCAGTGGAGGGTACATAATGGGTAGGACATGGTGGTGAGATTGAGGGAATTAGGCAAATCAAGGGTGGGTATGGGGGGGAGGGTGGGGGAGGGGGAGAGAGAGCGAGGGGGGAGGAAAGAAGTTACTGCAAAAGAGATGTGGTGGCAAGGTGAGGGGGAGAGAGAGAGAGAGAGAGGGAGAGAGGAAGAGTGGAGGATGGAGGATGAGAAAAATAAAAGAGGATGTGCACAAATCATATGGCTAATAGATCATCCACTCTAGGAATAGGAAACCTATTCTTAATGGTGATCTTGTTTAAAGCCTTGTAGTCGATACACATACGAAAGGTTCCATTTTTCTTCTTGACAAGAAGTATTGGAGCTCTGTATGGTGAACTACTAGGTCGATTAGGCCTCGGTCAAGTAAACCAATAATTTGAGTTTGTATCTCCCTGTGTGCGGTTGGATTTACACGATAAGGTGCTCTACAAGGAGGTTCACTACCCGGTATAATGTCAATTTTGTGGTCTTCTGGACGTGATGGTGGAATTCAAGGTGGCAGATCATGCATCAAACGATCTTTAAATTGTGAGAGAAATTTATCGTGTGTGGAGTTACGTGAAGTTTCAGTTTCAGCAGAAATTTGATTTACCAATACTAGATATGTTTTCCCCTGTTTTTGAATTGCTCGTTTGGCTTGAGTGTGAGAGAGGAGTGGAAATTTTTTATGTGCCAGTGTTGCTTGGATGGAGAATTTTTTATTATTATGAGTGAGAGACATTGTACGTGTTTTATAATTAATCAACGAGTCAAATTCATGACGAAATGGCATTCCCAAAATCATATCAAGTCCATGCAATGGTGCTACCAAAAATGTACGTGCTTGTGTGAATTCACCAATGCAAACTTCAACAGTGACTTGAGTTTTACAATTAAAACGTTGATTATTAAAAACAGTTTTGACCTTGTGGGGTGATGAAATTTCAGAGAGTGAGAGTTGTTGTGCCAATCGTGTGGAAATGAAATCATGGCTACTACCATCATCTAGCAGAATGGTGACATTTTCACCCTTAACAGTGCCTTGCACTTTAAACAAAGTGTGAGGAGATATAGGAGTACCTGAGGATGGGTTGTCATCGTTATCATAATCAAGATCATATCCCTCACCGTAGTTAACTTCTACTTCATTGTCGTCGGGTGTAGCATCTTCGATGAGGTTAAGAGTAGCTCCGTTGGGGCGGTTGTTGTTGAAGGATTTTTGACTTGAATTCCTGTTGACTCCATTTGAATGGCCATTGGATTGACCATTGCCCTTAGCATGACCATTTGAGCACTTATCTGCATAGTGACCATCCTAAAATCATTTACAACGTTGGTTGAAAGAATTTTGGTTTCCTCATTGCTGGGCGTTGTTGTTGTTGTTGCTCGTATGAGGTTGAGCAGTTGTAGGAGAATTGTCAAATCTACGTCTTTTGAAAAAAGTACGGCTTTGGTGTTTGTTTCTGTCAAAGTTAGTAGAGAAAGGAGGTCTCTTGTTGCGGTTAGTGTTAGGAGGTTGATTAGTGTGAGAGGATTGTTCACCTTTCTTCTTTTCTGCGTTGAGAGCCAAATTAATAGCCTTTGACAGAGAATCTGGTTCGAACATATCGACCTCAGCACCAATTTGTTGTGCCAAGCCTGATATGTACTTTCACTTCAATTTCCTGCAACTAACATGTTCAATAGCTTGCAATTGAATTAAACAATTCCAAAAACGGCCAGTGTAACCTTGTACATCTTCATTTCTACCCTGTCGAATTAAATCCCATTGACGTCGTGCTTTAGCTTTGTACGGTGTGGGCAAAAATTGGGATCAAAACACTTTTTTAAATGCATGCCAGCTGCGTGGTCTTCTTCCATGTTATTTGGTGGCGTTCCACCACAATGCATCGCTACTAGTGAGATGATTTGATGCACATTTTACCATTTCACGCTCGGGAAAGTCTTCATCATGAAAATAGTCATCTAGTTGACTAACCCATGCTAGAACCGTGCTAGCATCTTTAGTGCCATCAAAATCCTTGAAAGTGAAGGCTTTTCTGCTAATTTTGTTTTCTTGGGTGCCAGTGCAGATTCGGTGCGTGCAGAATGCAATAATTTATCTTCAAGTTCTTGCCTTCGCATGCGTTCATATGTGAGTGATTGTTGCAGATTTTGAAGTTGTTCCGCAATCGTGGGTGCCTGAGGAAGGTGTGCCATGATTGCGTGGTTTTTTATTTTATTTTATTTTTTTCTCTCTTTTTTTAAAATTTAAATATTTCAATCGTAATGCTTAAAAGGCTATTTGGTGATATTCACAGATGCAATATGTGAAATAAAATAGTAAAATAAATAACAGAAATGTAATGTACTTAGCTGAGAAATAGCGGTGGCGTCCAGTCCGGAATGGCGATGCGTTAGGAAATTGCCAGAAAAGTGGACGGCGGTCCGAGGTGCATCCGCAAGTCGAGTCAAATTGCGTGGCGTATGATCTTCCTTATCCTCAAGAGGAATCCGCAAGTTATTCAAGTCAATTGAGATAGTCGTTGTAAGTTGGAGAAGCCGTTAATGTTTGTTGCAAAAATATTTGACAATTGTGGAATTCTCCCGTGCCAGTACTAATCTGTTGACTTGTAAGAGGGAGAAAGTTGAGCTTCTTGGTCATACCGCGGTAGTTTTCGATACCTCTTGGAAAACAATGACCGAATGGGGAAGGTCCAATTGAGTTGGTAAATGGAGGTAGGGGGTGTAGCTCACTTCATAGGGAACTTGAACAAAAGGTGTGACTCGAGGTTAAGCAATAGCCCCAACTTTTTTTAAAATATATATATATTTTGGGCATTTGGCCAAAAGACTTAAGCCACACCTTTTTTTTTTTTAAAGATGTGTAAAGGCTTTATAAAGCCTTGCATGGCGTGCGAGCTGTTGCGGGCAGCGTGATGCCGAGGGATGAGCTCAGAGCTGTGCAGAGAGAGAGAATGACAATGATGGTGGCCACTCTCCCTCCTCCAACCAATAGTGGTGCACTGGTGGCCACTTCCCAAAAACAAGCTCGCTTTGACACGAAAGTGACTTGGATGGGACACAGAGACTCTTTGAGGATTTCAACCTCAAAAAGTGAACCTAACAAGCAAGAATGTCAATCTCTATAAGATGTCAATGTCCTATCTCATCGCTCTTGGTTATCAAACCATTTCAATGACTAGACCAATTTGGATAGCCATGAAACTTTAGGGGAAACTATACTAGGTCTAAGGGAACAAGTCTACAAAATCTCGGAGCATTCCAACAACGCAAAAAAAAATCACAATCCATCATGAATCACGTTATCAAAATTGCAATAGGACTATCCAAGTAGGTCGCCCTAAGGTCCAATAACACTCTTCTATAGTCAAAGGACATTAAAAAATGTTTTAAGTACTCAAAATTGAAGATATGACTTGCAAACACTTAGTCACAAACCACCATATTGGATGGCCACAAAACTTTGCACAAATGAGAGAGAGTATGATTTTCCTACCCCTGCAAATTTTCCCAGCAATCTCATATGGTATGGGCAGTCGAGACCCATACTATGTGTTAAAATGAAACATATGGCTCATACAATAAATTTTAGCACATAGTATGGGTCAAGACCTCTCGAACCATATTGGATGGCCATAAGACTTTGCATGGGTAGCTTAATATGTGCTAAAACGGACCGTATGAGACATACAATCCATTTTAGCACATAGTATGGTTAGGGACCGCCCAAAACATATCGGATGGCCACAAGTCTTTGCACGGATTTGATTTATCACCATTAATTCACCCCTACAATGTTACACAACCATCCGATATGGTATCGGCGGTCAAGACCCATATTATGTGCTAAAATGGGACCTATGAGCCATACGGTCCATTTTAGCACCGCATAGTATGGGTCGAGATTGCCCATAACTATATTGGATGGCCACAAGAATTTACACGAGTGGAGGCGAGTATAATTTTTTTACCCTTGCAAATTTTTAGAGCCATCCGATATGGTATGGGTAGCCAAGGCCTATACTATGTGCTAAAATGAGACATATGGCTCATACAACCAATTTTAGCACATCGTATGAGTTGAGATCTCTCAAACCATATTGGATGGCCATAAGACTTTGCATGGGTAGGGTTGAGTATTTTTTCCTCACTCGTGCAAAGTCTCACATCTATTTGATATGGTTTGGGTGGTCAAAGCCCATACTATGCACTGAAATAGACCGTAAGAGCCATACAACCCATTCTTTCGCATAGTATGGTTGGAGACCACCCAAACCATGTTGGATGGCCACAAGAATTGGCTTGGGTGGGTGTTAGCACTATTCTTTCATCCTTGAAGTATTTAACAGCCATCTGATATAGTATGGGCAATCAAAGCCCATAATATGTGCTGAAATGGGCCGTATGAGACATACTGTCCATTTTAGCACATAGTATGGTTCGGGACTGCCCAAACCATATTGGATGGCCAAAATAATTTTCACGAGTGGGGGTGAGCACCATTACCTTCACCCCTGTAATGTTATACAACCATCCAATATGATATGGGCAGTTAAGACCCATACTATGTGCTAAAATGGGATATATGGCTCATACAACCCATTTTAGCACTTAGTATGAGACTTGATCGCCCATACCATATTGAATGAATGTGAAACTTTGCATGGGTGGAAGAATAGTTCTCTCTCCCATCTATACAAATTTTCACAGCCATCCAATATGATTTGGGCGGTCCTGACCCATACTGTGCGCTAAAATGGGCCTTTTGAGTCATAAGGCCCATTTCAGCGCATAGTATGTGCCTTGACTGCTCATACCAGTTTGGATGGATGTAAAAATTTATACAAGTAGGATAATGGTACTCATCCCCATCCTTGAAAACTCTCATAGCAATCCGATATGGTTTGGGCGGTCCCAATCCATACTATACTCTAAAATGGGCCATTTGGCTCACACTACCCATTTTAGCGCATGGTATCGGCCTTGATCGCCCATACAATAGTGGATGGCTTTGAAACTTTTCACAAGTGGAAAAATTGTGCTCACCCACCACCCTTAGAAAGTTACATAACCATCCCAATTGGTATGGGTGGTCAAGGTCCATACTATGTGCTAAAATGGGCCATATGGCCATGTGAGCACATAGTATGGTTCAAGACCACCCAAAAACATATTGGATGGCCGCAAGACTTCACATAGATGGAGGTGAGAACCATTTGAGTACCCCTACAAAGTTTCATAGTCATCTAATATCGTATGGGCGGTCAAGGCCGATAATATGTGCTAAAATGTGTCGTATGAACTATGCGGCCCATTTTGGCGCATAGTATAGTGTGGGACTATCCAAACCATATTAGATGGTCATGAGACTTTTCATGAATGGGTGTGATAACCACTTACCCACCCCTAGAAGGTTTCACAACCATCCAATATGGTAAGGGCAATCAAAGCACATACTATGCGCTAAAATGGAACATATGGCTCATATAACCCATTTTAGCGCATAGTATGGGTCAAGACCAAACAAACCATATTGGATGATCACGAGACTTTGCACGAGTGGGTGTAAGTACCATTCACCCACTTGTAGAAAGTCACACAACCATCCGATATGGTTTGGACGGTCAAGGACCATACTATGTGCTAAAATGGGACATATGGCTCATACAGCCCATTTTAGCCCTTCTATCACGGATTAGGATATGATCATCTAGTATTGTTGCATCTTTGGCCATGTACACAGTCTTTATATGGTTGTCTATATTTTCATCTATATGATTAGATTGATTTCCATGTATGTGGACCTTTATATGTTCATCTACATTGGTATCCTTTTATAATGGATTAGGACATGCTTGTCTATATAGTTTCTATATGGGTGTTTACATGGTCCTCTACAAGTGCATCGACAATGTTGTATCTATGGTCATCTATACAATTGTCTGGATGGACATATATGTGGTTAACTTTGTAAAGATTGGCTGTCTACATGGATCATCAATATGATCGGCTAATGTCATCAATAGGGTCATCTTAATTGCTATCTTTCTATGATGGATAAGGATATGATCATCTTTATAGTGGCTCTATGGAAATCTATATTGTACTCTATATGGTTGTCTCTATGACTATCTACATGGGAATTTATATAGTGCTCTACATTGGCATCCATATGGTCATCTAAACATAGTGCTATCCTTTTTCCATAGATCACATGTACATGGTAGTCTATATGGTCAGTTCTATGCTAGTCTATATGGCCAGTTCTACGATCTTCTATATAGGGATACATATGGTCATCTATATCATAATCTATATGGTTGATGGTATGATCCTCTATATGTTAATCTATATAGTTGCTTATACGATTTCTCCAAGCCCTTTTAAATGGTTCTTTGTATGGTTAACTAGATTAGATTATGCTCTATACCATCATCTTTATTGTCGCATATATGGTCAAACCAGATTGGTGTATACTTAGACAACTAGATCATCATCTATACGAACAACTAGATTTTCATCCACTAAAATTTAGAAAGAAAACTCTCTTTCTTTATCTCTCCTTCTCTCTCTCTCTCTCTCTCTCTCTCTCTCTCTCTCTCTCTCTCTCTCTCTCTCTCTCTCTCTCTCTCTCTCTCTCTCTATTCCCGTCACCATGGGGATCCAAGGGGGGTGGCAACAACTATTTAGCCCCTGAAGTTTGGGAATAGACGTATTTTTGGATATAAATTTGTATATAATTTTACCAAAAATGATATGATATTTATCATGTGGTGGAGGGACTCTTATACACATTGTATGAGGAGAGAGAGAGAGAGAGAGAAAGAGAGGAAAAAGAGTCTCAATAGAGACAAGGAGGGATAGAGATTTGATCCAAACATTCTCTGAGTTAGACAATCAGTAAGATTCTCATCAAAAAAGTGCATGCACGCATGTGGATCCACGTTCAATCATCCCTGCAAGTCTCATCAAGTGCCACATAACTCGTCGAGTTACGTGCCATGAAAATGATCCGAGATGTCTCCACATAACTCGTCGAGTTATGTGGCGACCACGTAACTTGTTGAGTTACATGGACATCTGATGTATATGCCATGTCTTTGTCAAGAGTTCTTCCAAGAAGGCATCCACGTAACGCGTTGAGTTATGTGGCATGCCTATGTGACAATCTAGTAGGCTTTGCCATGTAACTCGCCAAGTTACGTGGCTTGCCTATGTTGGCATTGCCACGTTACTCGGCGAGTTACGTGGCAATATCGTGTGTGCATGTACGAGGAAATAACATGTCGCCTTTGTGACATGACCACATCACTCAACGAGTTACGTGGAACTTTTTACCAGTAAAACTGGCTGAGTTCTAGAAGTATGCCACGCGTCACAAGTTCCTACTTTGGGCACGAGGGTAACTTGACGAGTTAGCCGCTTTGCGGAGGTCACGCTTGGGTGCGGACTACGGAAAGTGGGTACACTATCTTGTATACACCTGTCGTCGGACCTGATAGATGTTTAGGGTGTAGATTGGCTGGCAAAAACCTCAGCCACCTTTTCTTGGAATGCTCGACTATCAAAGGCCTAGCAGGAAAGATGTGCAAATGGATACAAAGGACGTGGAAGATAGGGTTTTTCTAGAGGGTTTTGTCCTTGGTGGCAAATAGTTTCAAAGTTCTGCACTTGTAATTTGCACTCAAAGTGTCATATATCGTTTCTTCAGGAATATCTAGAAGGCCAGAAATTGTCGTGTCTTTGAGAGCAACCTCTCTGTGCCTAGCTTCTTAGAGATTGTACAAGAAAGCAAGGAGATAATATTTGTGGTAAGTAAAAGCCCTGCTTTGTAAAGGATTGGGTTGTTCGCAATAGTAAGCTACTAGGTACTTGTTACTAAGATCGGATGTAACCCTTTATTTCTCAAGGAACCCTTTGTTCCTCAAGGCTCTGCCTGAGCTTGAGGATGACTTGTATATCTATTGGTGACTTAATAATGCAATCACTCACAAATGTGATTTTTGCAAAAAATAAATTAATTTCTTTGAAATGACCCAGAGTGTGACACGTGGAGGCTCTCTCTTTCATTAAAAATTTTGAGGTCCATTATATATAGTATCAACTTTGAAATGAACCAGAGAGTGTGACACGTGGAGACTCTCACCTTCTTTTAAAATTTTAAGCTTCATTATATATAATATAAATGCTTGTATATTGTACATCATAAATTGGATGGAGTATTGCACCTATTTTATTAAAATTATTGTATGTAAGGCACATCACGTTGCAAATATAAGATATTATATAGGGTAAAACCCTAACTTAAGGACACTCAAAATGTAGGGGACAGTAGAGGAAAATGTAAATTGGGGTAATTCAATCTTTTTTTTACAAATTACAAGAATTCTCGCTTGTAAGCTACAAAATGCACTAGCAAGCATCACTCGATCGCATTCAAACCCATGACGGAGGTCAATGCTTCAACCAACTACTGAGCTAGCTTCTGTCAGCGAGGTAATTCAATCTTCCACTTTGGATGATGATTTTGAGTCAAAATGATCTTTAAAAACCCTTGTCAAAATCTCCTCATAACCCATGCTAACCCCATTATGACATTGAGTATTAAAAAAATCAAGTAGAGCCAAACAAAAAGTGTCCTTGCTTTGGGCATGTCCTTTTATTGGGGGTTTTATCCTGCACTTTGTACCACGTTGAACATACAAAGTGTTATCTGTTTTATTTCTTCAACCGAGAATAACTTCTTGATGAAAGGAGATGAAGCCCCATCATGCCATCTCCTGCCACCCTTTTTGCACTTTGCCTACCTCTTGAAAAGCTGGCCAAGGGGGGAGGCCACCCCCTTTGGCACAAATGCGAGTCCAATTGCATATTTTGGTTGGCATAGTGCCACCTTGGTTTGGTCATCGGCTATCTATCTGAGTGTGACAAGGGCCTCAATTGTGCAATTAATGTTTAAAGGAAAGATTGGGTGGATTCTTAGAGGATAAATTGTTTTGTTCTATCGGAGGTAGAAATGGGAGGTGTGAAACAAGGTATCCAAGGTACAAACACTATTCTTTAATCAACAACAAAGGAGCAATGAAATAAAGGAAAATATGCTATCCATATCACCACCCACATCCATCAGATTTGTGAAAACCATCTTCCTTGAAAATCTCCATCGGTCTCCATTCCTCTTTGGTGGTACTATATGACTAGCAAATATGACAATCATATTTGTTCTTAATATGACAAGCATATCAAGAACAAGAGGTTGAGCTTCTTGGAAGATTTTCTTTTATGGTTTTTTCCTTTTATTATTTTTTTCTAACAATACTTATTTTAGGTTGTAAATGGTCCTTTATAGGACTTTCTTTTTGTGTAAACGCAAAATTGGTTGTTTGCCTTGTTATTTCTATGGCGTTGTTGGACCTACCTTTTCATGTGAAGCATTGAAATCTTCTCTTGTTTCGCAGTTTTTCAAAAGGTCCCCTCATTTCACATCTTTACATGACTTGACTTTCTTTTTTTGTGATGGTTGGACTCTTTAGAAACTGTTGATTGGTAGGGTGGCTCCCCTGTGCTTAACATATTTGATGTATTTTTGGACTCCATAGCTCATTTTGAGCATGGAGGAGTTGTATGCTTTTGGGACTACATAAGGAGTCCTTAATAAAGCATTGGATTTTTGGTGCAATTGAGGACCATTAGATAAAGCTTGTGAATTAGTGCTACATGGCAAAAAACTTTCTTTTTTAATATTTCTTCTAGATCTTTGTGAGAGGTGTTGACATTCGTGTACCTCTCTTTTCAAACAGGGCCATTGAATATTGACTTAGTCATTATTTTTTATGCCTTTGGAATATATTGTAATCTAGATAAGTCATTGTTACACTTGTTTCAAAAAAGTGTAATACTCTATTGTGACCATAAATAAATAAAAATGCTAGTGTCACGTTCTCATTTTTCCTCTCACGAAGAACCCTCTTATTATTAAATTCCTCTCAATAACAGTATGTAGGCCATAATGAACTTTCACCTTGTTCTTGATATTATTTCAACTTGCTCAATCGAGTGAGTGATGCTAAAAACTAAATAAACTTGACTCTCTTTTTATTTTATAGAGGTAATCGTGAACCTTCACCTCCACCTTTTTGGCATGTTCAAAAAGGCTATAGAGAATAAGAGATTAATGAACGCATTCATGGGAGTTTGATCCCATGATGTGAAGTATTGACTCATTGAAATTTTTCTTAATGTTTTAATTTGCAAAAGATTCCTTTCATTTAAGGACCTCATAAACGTCCATTTTATTAAATAGTTTTATTATTTCCCATGCTTATAAGACCTACCTTTCCTTGTGAAATCATTCAAATATTATTTTCTTTGACTCGTTTGATCCTTCTAAGTTTTCGAGAGAGATTGTAAAAAAAGGAAAGATCCTCCTTCATCTTCATCTTGGAGCTCCACTTTGGTGGAGTCATCTCACCAAAAAAGGTTCTAGTGGGCCATGGAAAAATATCGGAGCAAGATTCGAAGGTGGGGCATTGTGTCCTCCTTCTATTCCATAGCACGGTGAAGGTGATCAACTTGTTTATGATCCCATATCTTTCCTTCATTGGGCCTCTTCTCATAACAGCAAAATGCAATTGGTAGGATTTCTAAAACTCGTGAAAAATTTTCTATAAAAAAACACCACCAAAGATACAACACCTTGGAAATGTGCTAAATGGGAGTGCCTTGCTAGACCCAAGGAGTAAGGCAATATTGGGATCCTCGACCCTATAGTGCATACCAAAGCCCATTATGCTCAGAAGTAGACGTATTGGCTACCTAATACGATCTCAATACACTTCAAAGACTATTGATCTCAACAAAGCCCTTAGTGTAAGCTCTGGGCAAGGAGAAATCCCCTGCTTGGGACGAGCTGACAAAATAGTAATTAAATAATTTTGGGAGGATCTTAGGGCCTCGTTAACATGCATGGCCAATAAAGACTTCCTTGAGGGTAATTTGGATGCACGCGTCAAAAGGGGCCTCATTAAACGGATTCCTAAAGAAGTGTGATGCTCCCAACTAAAGCACTGGAGGCCCATTACTATTATGTCAATGACTTATAAAATCACTTCCAAATTTGTTGCCCTCAAACTCTCTCCCTTGCTAAC
This sequence comes from Adiantum capillus-veneris, assembly GCF_014529385.1. Taxonomy (NCBI): domain Eukaryota; kingdom Viridiplantae; phylum Streptophyta; class Polypodiopsida; order Polypodiales; family Pteridaceae; genus Adiantum; species Adiantum capillus-veneris. The sequence goes on from NC_140953.1 coordinate 17,798,700, forward strand.
CCCATCAACATGGATTTATTAAAGGAAGGTCGATTTATGATAACATTCTTGCAGCAATGGTCGAAATTAAGTATGCAATATTCACCAAGCAAGAATGCATCCTTCCCCAGCTCAACCTGGACAAATCCTATGATCAGATCGCATGGTCCTTCATAGAAAATATCATGAATTCGTTGGCTTTGGCCCACGGATATGTCGATTGGTACTCACCCTCAACGTTTCTCCTCTAACTTTTGTTCTCCATTCCTTTTAGTGCAAAACAAAGATGGTACATATCGTATGTGTGTGGACTATCGAGCAATAAACCATATTACTATCAAAATCAAATTTCTCGTGCCGCCTCGGGTAGAAGATATGTTTGATAAGCTACAAGGCTCTACCTACTTCATAGAATTGACCTTAAAAGTGGCTATCATCTCGAGGGATTTACCATGGAAAACTTACCGCACCACGTAAGTGCAGGGGAGGGGTTTTTTTAACAAGTTACATAAGTGTATAAGTTAGGGGTAGGCCCCCAATAATTTACTTTCCAAGATTAAAAATAATGGAGAGGGGTATCATACTTGGGGGGGGGCGGGGGGGGAACTAACCTGGTTTGATTACTTGTAGCGATTGATCACCGGTGTGCACTAGAACTCGAATAAATTTTGGGGAAGGATTTTCTCAGGTCACACATCAAATTTTGCATCAAGCCGGAAGATAAGGACTGATTTGGAGCAGGTCAAGGGTTGATTTACGCTAGCTTTGGATGGGTGAGGATTGGACAAAAGTGGTTCCTTAGTACATTATCAACAAAATTGGTTCCTTAGTATGTTTCGAGTCACTATGGTGCACACTCTTTGACTAATTTTACTCAGTTAGATTATGTGAGATCTAAATTTTATATGTAAGATAGGGGTATGATAGTTCTTTTCATTGATTGTCGTATAAGAGTAGAAAGGGGGGTCATATTCCCTAATGTGAGTCGTATATAGGGGTTTTATCAAAGTTGTCCGCTCGCGCAGGTGGCATCCTCTTTTGTATATAGAGTGAATCCCCCGAGGCTATCATCAAATAATGATAGTGGAGGAAGATATCCTAAAGACCGTGTTTCGCACAATGTTTGGTCTTTATGAATATCTAGTCATGCCCTTTGGCTTGACTAATGCACCAACCACGTTCAATCGTCTGATGGAGAAAATCTTTAGACCCTACCGCAAATTCACTGGAGTGTTCTTTGATGATATCATCATCTACTACAAGTCTTTGGAGGAACATAAGCAACATCTCCAAGTGATTTTTCAAGCATTGAGGAAGAACAAGTTTTTTCTCAACCAAAAGAAAAGCGAATTTTTCCTTCAGGAAACTCAAGACCTAGGTCATATTATCTCTCAAGATGGTATCCGTATGGATCCATCGAAGTTAGAGATAGTAAAGCATGGCCTAATCCAAGGAATCATATTTATGGACTGCGAAGGGAGCAAAATGCTTTTGACAAGCTCAAAGATAAGCTTACCTTCCAACCAGTCCTCATGCTTCTGGATCTCGCAAAGCCATTTGAGGTCCAATGTGATGCTTGTGGGGATTGCCTTGGAGCAGTTTTGCCTCAAGAAGGACATGCCATAGCATATGAGAGCTTAAGGCTCAATACGGATGAACAAGTCTTGAGCATTTATGAGAAACAGCTTTTAGCTATTCTACATGCCCTAGACACATGGAAACACTACTTATTGGGGACTCCATTCATTCTACGAACAGACCACCAAAGTCCCAAGTATTTCATGATGCAAACTAAACTTTTCGACAAACAAATGAAGTGGCCAAATTTTCTTTCGGAATTTAATTTCCATATTGCTCACATTGTGGTAACCACAATCAAGTGGCCGATGCACTTTCACGAAGACCAAAAGTTAATGCGGTGTCTATAGCTACTCAAAATGATCTATCTTCTATGATAGGTGAGTATGCTACTAACCCTGATTATAGAGACATAATGTCAGCATAGAGACATAATGTCAACCCTTGCTTTGAGGAAGAAAGAGAAACCATTCACCTTGCAAAATGGTTATCTTCTCCACGGCAAAATAGGCTATGTGTTACCCACTCCCTTCGTGAAAAATTCATGTATGAATCCCATGCTCCTCCCTATGCGGGACATAGAGGCATTCAACCTACTCTCCAAGGAGTATAAGCCTACTTCTATTGGCCTACCATGAAAGTGGACATACAAGAGTATGTTTAAAATTTGTGTAGTATGCCAAACAACCAAGTATGATAGAGGGAAACAACTGTTAGGAAATAAGACGTAGCTAAATAGATAATTGAGTAGATTACTTAATGGAGAGAGACAGATTTACATACACGAGATTATAGAGTAGAGAGAGAGAGAGAGAGTACACACGATATACGTGGTTCACCCAATGTCGGCTACGTCCACGGGAAAGCAGCCACTCAATGGCTTTAGTACTTCAAAACAAGAAGTAATTTACAAAGGGATTATACCCTTAATGGAGCTCCCGCCTTGCTTCACTCTCACCACCTCACACTCACCTTGTTGCATCAACTTCACACTATGAAATGTGTGTAGAAATGGCCTCCTTTTATAGGCCAAAAGGGTTGCCCTCTCTTATGAGAGACAGCCATGTGTAGCCGCCCTTGTGCGAATAAGTCCAAATCGGACCCTCCAATCCGCCCATGTGTGGCCGCCCGAGAAGACAAGTCCGCTTTTGAATTCGGCCACCGGCCATTGACTTCCGACCACCGGCCACCGGCCATTGACTTCCGACCACCGGCCATCGGCCATTGACTACCGGCCAACCGACCGGTTGTTTTCCGACCACTTTCCAGCCGCCGTCCGGCCATAATATTCCGGCGAAAAAGAATATTCCGGCAAAAAAAAAAGTCTCCGGGGCCTCCGCCCCCGAGGCCTTTAAAGTTGCCCCTGATTCTTGTCCATGAAAATTTTGGTTTCTGATGAGTGATTTTCCTTCACGCACGATGGCTTCTCCTCATAATGGGGGCCTTACAAATGTGCGCTTTTACCACAAAAAATTACAAGGGTAAATCAGGCTCCATACTTAACAATCTCCCACTTGGAGACTGATCTCCAAACCAAACCTGTGACTGCTTTCCATTCTGGCTTCTTATCCTTGAATGCCGATTGAAGATGAGCAAAAGCTCAACTTCTCCTTGTTGACCACCTTTGTAAACATGTCTGCAGGATTTTCACTTGTATGCACCTTTCCTAGCTTTAGCTGTCCCTCTTCCAAAAGAGTGCGTATGAAGTGATATCTCACCTCAATGTGCTTTGTCCTTGAATGAAAGGCTGAGTCCTTCGCAAGATGGATAGCGCTTTGGCTATCACTGTACAAGACACAATTGTCTTGTTTGAATCCAAGCTCTTCTAAGAATCTGTGAAGCCACAGAATTTCTTTGCTTGCCTCCGTCATTGCTACATACTCTGCTTCCGTGGTAGAAAGTGAAACCACTTTCTGCAGCTTTGAAGCCCAGCTTACTGCTGCGCCTCCAACCGTGAACACATAGCCAATAGTGCTCCTTCGAGTATCTTTGTCACCTGCCATATCTGCATCAGCATACCCTTCTAGAAAAATATCAGTTCCTCCAAAATACAAAGCATTTGTTGTTGTCCCTTTTAGATACCTAAGTATCCACTTCACAGCTTGCCAATGCTCTTTACCTGGGTTGTCCATGAACCTACTCACAACTCCCACTGCATGTGCAATATCTGGCCTTGTCCAGACCATAGCATACATTAGAGAACCTACCGCTGCAGCATATGGAACTTTAGACATATAGGCTATCTCCTCTTGTGTCTTTGGACACATATCCTTCGTTAGTTTAAAATGACCAGCCAAAGGTGTAGAAACTGGTTTTGCAGTTTGCATTGCAAACCTTTCTAGTACCTTCTTGATGTAATCTTCTTGAGATAGCTTTATTGTTTTCTTCGTCCTGTCCCTTGATATTTTCATACCAAGTATCCTCTTTGCAGCACCTAAATCTTTCATTGAAAAAGATTTGGACACCTCCTCTTTTAGGTCTTTGATGTCCTGCATGTTAGCACTTGCAATCAACATGTCATCAACATACAACATTAGGATGATGAATTTCCCATCTCCCAAATTCTTCGTGTAGACGCAGTGATCCGAGTTGCATCTTGTGAATCCATGATCCAACATCCATCGATCAAACTTCAAGTACCATTGTCTTGATGCTTGCTTTAAACCATACAAGCTCTTCTTTAATCTGCAAACCATTTTCTCCTTACCTTTTACTTCATACCCCTTTGGTTGAAGCATGTAGATTTCCTCCTCTAAGTCACCGTGAGGGAATGCTGTATTTACATCCATTTGCTCGAGATTTAGATCATGAGTAGCCACAAGGCTTAAGACAAGCCTAATTGAGTTCATTTTTACAACATGAGAAAATATTTCATTGAAGTCAATACCTTTCTTTTGAGAAAAACCTTTTACCACAAGCCTAGACTTGTACCTTTTCTTCCCACCTTCTTCTTCCTTTATCTTGTACACCCATTTGTTTTGAAGTGCCCGCTTACCTTTAGGCAACTCAACCAACTCCCATGTTTGGTTGTGATGTAGTGAGTCCATCTCCACTTGCATGCTCTTCGTCCATTCTTCTTTGGATTCATGTTGCATAGCTTCTTCATATGATTCCGGCTCTCCAGAATCTGAGATCAAGAGATGGTTGAAGGAAGGAACAAACCTTTCTGGAGGTCTACTTGCTCTTGTAGATCTTCGGGGAATAGGTTGAGGCTCCTCATTTGGTTGACGTTGTTGCACATTGTCACCGTTTGAAGTCCTTGAGTCTTCACCGTCCTCAAGCTCCATGTACTCATCACCTGTTTCTTTTGTTTGTTTTCTTTCCAAGTAATCTTTGTACATATTTTGTTCGTTAAAAATTACATCCCTACTCCTTAAGATTTTACCATCTTCAGGATTCCATAGGCGATACCCAAAGTCTCCTTCTCCATAGCCAATGAAGAAACACTTTTTGGACTTTGCATCTAACTTTGATCTTAGGCTTCTATCTATGTGCATGAAAGCCTCACACCCAAACACTTTGAGAAATGCATAATTCACCGGTTTACCTGTCCATGCCTCTTCTGGAACTCCCCCATCCAATGCCGTTGAGGGTGACCGATTGATTAAGTACACAGACGTACTTACAGCTTCTGCCCAAAGCTCAAGCGGTAGGCCTGCATGTAGCCGCATGCTTCGTGCTCGTTCCATGATTTTCCTGTTCATCCTTTCCGAAATTCCATTTTGTTGAGGTGTCCTTGGGGTTGTCCTTTGCCTCCGAATGCCATTGCTAGCACAAAAGCTTTCAAAAGCTTGGTTGCAATATTCGCCTCCATTGTCAGATCTGAGGCATTTAACCTTGGTACCTGTTTCATTCTCCACAAAGGCTTTCCACCTTTGAAATATGGAAAATACATCGGATTTATTCTTCATGACATAAACCCATGTTTTTCTAGTCGCATCGTCTATGAATGTTACATAGTACAATGAGCCACCAAGTGATGGTGTACTTGCAGGACCCCAAACATCAGAATGAACCAACTCAAGTTTTTTATTTTTTCTTTCATTTCCTGATTTTTGAAATTTTACCCTCTTTTGTTTACCATAAACACAATCTTCACAGAACTCTAAGTCCACTTCTTTCAAACCTGGTAGAAGCTTCTTTGTTTGAAGGATTTGCATTCCTTTGGCACTCATATGCCCAAGTCGGTAGTGCCACACCGCACTATCAACTTCTGTAGTTGCTGCACAAGCTGAAGGTTGCGTGCTAACAGTACACAAGTAAAGTGTACCGACTTTTTCACCCTTGGCAACCACCAAAGATCCCTTTGAGATCTTCCACCGTTTGTTTCCGAATGCAATGTTGTGACCTTCATCGTCCAATTGTCCTGTAGAGATCAAATTTTTGCGAAGAGAAGGAACATGCCTAACATCTTTAAGCTTCCATTCATTTCCGTTAGCAGTTTTGACAGAAACTGTACCTTTGCCGACAATCTCACAAGCTTCATCATCTCCCAAGTATACATACCCAAAATTACCTTTGGTGTAGTCTTGGAAATGTTGCTTGTGTGGTGTCACATGGAATGAAGCCCCGGAATCTACTATCCAGGAATTAGACACATTTGTAAAGAATGAGGATGCAAGGGAGCTACACAAGACAAGCACAAAGCACACAGAGATGGAAAGCTTCTTCTTCTTCTTCACAGAAAAGAGAGTACAAAATGACTAAGTGCTAAAGCTGAAAAGTAGCACATATGTACATGCGGTCACTAAGTGTGAACTCGCTAGAAGCGTACTAGGCTGGCACTATAAGTGTAGTCCAGCTGTAGAATCACTGGCAGAGAACCTTCGTGTCGGTCACCTAACGCGCCAGTGAGTAAATGCCGTAAGCGGCCAAGACCCGTAGTGGATGCCAGCTCAAGGTGTAGAGCTCGACATCTCAACACTCCCCCTCGAGCTCTGCATGTCGCAGAGTCCAAGCATAGTCCGGAAACGTCGAAGCTTCTCAGCTCCGAGGGCCTTGGTAAAGATATCCGCTATCTGCTCCTCTGTGCTGACGTAGACCAAGTCGATGTCGCCCGCCAACGCTCGCTCTCGAACGTAGTGGTAATGGACCTCTATGTGTTTGGTCCTAGCATGGAACACTGGGTTCCTAGCCAACTGCATGCTGCTGAGGTTGTCACAATGAATGACAATCTGCTGGTCCACCTGCACTCCCAAGTCCTCAAGTAATGTGCGTAGCCAAGCTACCTCGCACGCCGCAACTGCTGCACCTCTGTACTCGGCCTCTGTGCTCGATAAAGCAACCGTAGGCTGCTTTTTGCTACTCCAAGTAACAGCAGCACTCCCAAAAGAGAACATGAAGCCACACGTAGATCTCCTATCAACAATGCTACCTGCCCAATCTGCATCTGTATACCCATACAATGCTAATGGTGCATCTGCTGCATAGAACAATGCGTAGTCAAGAGTCCCTTGCACATACCTAAGTGTGCGTCGTACTCCATCCAAATGTGGCTTCCTCGGAAGCTGCATGAACTGACTCTCCAAGCCTACTGTGTAGCTCAAGTCTGGCCTTGTGATAGTCAAGTAGATTAGACTACCCACCATCTTCCTGTACATATTGACATCCTCAACAACATCACCCTTCTCTGCACTCAGCTTTGCATTCACATCCAAGGGAATGGAAATCGGCTTACAATCAGCCATACCATACTTTGACAACATGTCCAAAGCATATTGTCTCTGTGACAGCCATACACACTCTGGAGTCCTGATCACCTCAATGCCAAGAAAGTAGCGCAACTCGCCCAAATCTTTCATTTCAAACTCCTGTTTGAGAAGACCCTTCACATGGTCAATCTCCATAGCATTGTCACCAACAATAACAAGGTCATCTACATATATGGTAATGACCACAATCCCCACATCACTCTCACGTACATAGAGTGAATGATCAGCATGAGCTCTCCTAAAACCAATACTGACAAGATACTTGGCAATCCTGTCATACCATGCTCTAGAGCCCTGCTTCAAACCATACAAAGCTTTGAGAAGTCTGCATACATAATCTGGGTAACCTGGATCGACATAACCAGGTGGCTGATCCATATACACTTCCTCTTGCAACTCACCATTCAAGAAGGCATTCTTTACATCCATTTGATGCATAATCCATCCTCTAGATGCAGCCACTGCTGTGACAGCTCTCACAGTCGTCATCTTTGCCACTGGAGCAAAGGTCTCCTCATAGTCTATGCCATACGTATGTGCATAACCCTTTGCAACCAGCCTTGCCTTGTGACACTCAATGTTACCATCAGCCTTATGCTTGGTTTTATACACCCATTTACAGCCAATAGCTTTCTTGCCACTTGGCAATGGCACCAACTCCCATGTGTCATTTGCTTCCAATGCAGCCATCTCTTCATTCATTGCATCATCCCAATGCACATTTCCAACTGCATCCTCAAAACATGTGGGCTCCACATCTTGTATCACCTTAGCCATGTAGGCTTGGTGATGCGCTAGATACCCATCATAAGTCAATTTCTGAACTGGATTTCTGACTCTATTAGATCTGCGCGGTCCTTGGTCACTCCTTTGCCCTCTAGCATCTTCTTGTACTTTCCTTACACCAGGTGTCCTGACAGCCGGAATTCCAAATTCCTCATCAAGACTTTGTTCAGAACCATCTGAATCCATGTCTACATGTGAAAAACCTGATGATGCATCAACCATAAAGGGAGGTTCATCAACCTTTTCCTTTCCTTTTCGTGATACATTCCATGTACCTGTTGGTGGAGTAACCTGCGTACGTAGTCTACCATTCCATGGTTTCTCAACAGAGCCACGAGAAGAGGACTCTTGTGGTCCACTCAAAACCTGTGACTGTGGCCTCACATTTTGTACAACCACATCATCTTTTACATCAGCCCCAATAGTGCCATGTGCATTACTGTACCAGCTGCTCATCTCATCAAAGACTACATCTCTACTCACTCGTAATTCTCGTGTAGTAGGATTGTAACACATGTACCCCTTTTGTTCAAGGGAATATCCCACAAGAATACATTTCTCTGCTTTAGGATCCAATTTCCTACGCAACTCATCTGGTACATGCACGTAAGCTATGCAGCCAAACACTTTCAAGTGTGCCAAATCAGGCTTTGTACCTGTAAACTCTTCCTCAGGTGTTACATCATGCACCGCAGCTGTAGGTGTCCTGTTCATAATGTACACAGCTGTATTTACAGCTTCAGCCCAGAAATGATGAGGCATGTTCTTCTCATTCATCAATGCACGTGCAACCTCTGCAATGTGCCTGTTTTTCCTTTCTGCGACCCCATTCTGCTGTGGAGTATATCTGCATGTAAACTGCCTGTGTATACCATGCATTCGCAGAAAATCTGAAAAATCATTGGAGAAGTACTCTCCCCCTCCATCTGACCTCAATGTCTTGATTTGCATATTTGTCCCCTTCTCAATCATGACTTTGAAGTCTTGAAAGTGACCAAACACTTCACTTTTGTTACGCATGAAGTAGACCCATACTTTCCTTGTATGGTCATCAATGAAAGAGACATAATACCTGCAACCATGTATACTTGCAGTATCGGTTGGACCCCAAACATCTGTGTGCACCACCTCAAGTGGCCTTTTACATACATTGCGCTCATGTGGAAATGAGCCCTTTGACTGTTTTCCAAACTGGCATGCTGCACACACTTTATGCATACCATCCACCTTGAATTTGGGCAAACCTTTTACAATCTGTTTTGATTGCATGCTGCGCAATCTCTGCTCATTGACATGGCCAATGCGTTTGTGCCAAATGTCAACATCAGCCACAACACATGTGCCCTGTGCAAATAATGCAAATAACCCTGTGCCCTGTGCAAATAATGCAGCTTTTACCTCAGGCATGTCTACATTCAGCGTAAACATTCTGCCCACACATTTGCCCTCTGTGATCAGCTTACAGCCATTCTGGAAATCTTCTACATAACAGCCATTTGGATTGAAGCGAACCTGCAAACCCTGCTCAACCATTTGTCCAACAGAAACAAGATTCTTTGTAATGTTTGGGACATGAAGTACATCTGCTAAGTACTTTGATTTCCCACTCTTCGTATTTAGAGGTATGTCCCCTACATGAGCAATGGGGTGAGCTGTGTCATCTCCTGTCTGCACATAGCCTGACACATCTGGTTTGCGCATATCTCTAAACCACTCTCCACGAGACGTCATGTGATTAGAGGCACCTGAATCCACATACCAAACATCATCTTGGGTGGAATTCTCTGCAATCATTGTATTCATTACATGCTGCATAACAAACATGCGCTCGTTTTTGCTGTCATCTGCATCTCTGCTAGTAGATGCATAGTTGCCCTGTTCTCTCTTTCTACTTGCTTTTCCCTTTGGACAGTCACGTGACATGTGACCTCTTTCACCACAAGTCCAACATTCTCTACTATCTGGAGTATGTTGCTGCCTGCTTGATCCTGCACCACGACCTCTTTGACTCCCCCTGCCTTGAGACTGGTTTCCCCTGCCACCTGTATTGTTTTGATTTGATTGACCTTCCAGAAATTGGCCCCTGCAACCCCTTGGGCCTCGACCACGACCTCTACCTCTACCTCTGTTGGAGTTAGAATAGAAGGCCTGTTCAGAATTATTTCTGCCATGAGAAGAAGATGTGTCAAGGTTCTTCTCCTCAAGAAAAGCATAGAAATCAAATCTTGGAACACGGGGATGTCGTCTCTTGTATTCATGGAAGACCTAAAATGTACATACTCATCTCCTAGACCATCCAAGCATGCACGAACAATGTCATCGTCTTCCACTGAGACTTTAATAGATCCAAGAGCCTCAATGATACTCTTGATCTTCAAGGCATAATCATTGATTGAGAGGTTGTTCCTCTTAACCTGATTTAGCTCCGACTTTAGTTGAAGCTTCCTGGCCTTGGTGTTCACCTCGAACACTCTGCCTAAGTTTCTCCATGCAATGGCGGGGATTTCAGCATCCTGTAGATAGCCCATCATGCCATCTGTGATGCTCATAGACAGCCAATACATCACTTTGCTCTGGCCTTGTTGCCAGTCCCTCAAAGCTTTCCTTTGTTCTGCTGTAGCATTTGCCTCGGGAATCTCTGGTTCCTTTTCATTGTCTCCTTCTACATAGTCCCAATAACCTTTTCCTTTTAGGAAATTTGTTATTCTGAACTTCCATGCAGGGTAGTTATTTTTCTCAAGCTTCTCAGTAACAATCTGACTGAAACCGTCAGACATCTTGAAGCACTAAGACAAAATAGCTGCAATCTGCAAAAACCTGCAAATCTGCTGAACCTGCTATCGTGGTTCCTGTAACGCTTTCTACACTCAACGAGTGTCCACAATCAAGCGTTTCACAACCACTGTACTTGTACAGTAAATCTCTGTATACTGCACTTTGGAGACCTGTTTCAGACCTTTGGCATCTGGTCGTGGATTGCGAACGAAGGGATGGTGATGCTCTTGCTCTCTTGCCTGCACCAGGCTCTGATACCATGTAAAGAATGAGGATGCAAGAGAGCTACACAAGACAAGCACAAAGCACACAGAGATGGAAAGCTTCTTCTTCTTCTTCACAGAAAAGAGAGTACAAAATGACTAAGTGCTAAAGCTGAAAAGTAGCACATATGTACATGCGGTCACTAAGTGTGAACTCGCTAGAAGCGTACTAGGCTGGCACTATAAGTGTAGTCCAGCTGTAGAATCACTGGCAGAGATCCTCCGTGTCGGTCACCTAACGCGCCAGTGAGTAAATGCCGTAAGCGGCCAAGACCCGTAGTGGATGCCAGCTCAAGGTGTAGAGCTCGACATCTCAACAACATTGTCTAATGAGAGAATTAGAGCATCTTGCTCTACTTTACCTGCCACATTGGCCTCCCATGTTGGCTTGTTGTCTTGAGACTCTGTCTCCTTCTTCTTCTTGGACCAGCAATCCTTCTTGACGTGGCCCTTCTTGCCGCAATTCCAACATTCAAGAACTGACTTTGTGCGTGACTTGCTCCGCCTTGAGCGATCACGACCCTTTTGGTTTTTGAACCTCTCCTTAAGCCTTCCTCTTATTTCCACTGATAGTGCAGCACTTGATGATTCTCCTGTGCTTCTCCTTCGCATTTCCTCGCTTAGGAGAACACCCACAACATCATCAAACTTAAGAGTATTTGTGCCAGAGATAGAATTACTTACAGCCATCACAAAGCTGTCCCAACTATCCGGTAGAGATGCTAGTATAAGGAGAGCTCTCACTTCGTCATCGAAATTGATTTTCACTGATCGAAGTTGACTTATGTTTGTGTTAAAGTCATTTAGGTGTTCTGCAACTAAACCATTCTCTGCCATCTTTAGATTGAACAAGCGCTTCATAAGAAATACCTTATTGGATGCCGATGGTTTCTCGTAGAAGTCGTCAAGTGACTTCATCAAGTCCTCTGTGGTCTTCATCTCCGAAACATTGAAGGCCACCGTTGACGCCAAGCTTAACCGGATTGTTCCCAGTGCCTTTCGATCAAGGACAATCCATGCTTCATCTGCCATTGTTGCGGGCTTCTTCGCAAGACCGCCTAGTGGCAAATAGAGGTCCTTCTGGTAGAGATAGTCTTCAATCTGCATCTTCCAATGTTGGTAGTTTTTGCCGTTGAACTTCTCGATCTTGAGCTTCCCTTCCTCCGCCATAACTCCCACTCAATTCAAGGAATCCTTTCCTTGAGATAATTTAGATACGAGCAAACCTTGCTCTGATACCAGTTGTTAGGAAATAAGACGTAGCTAAATAGATAATTGAGTAGATTACTTAATGGAGAGAGACAGATTTACATACACGAGATTATAGAGTAGAGAGAGAGAGAGAGTACACACGATATACGTGGTTCACCCAATGTGGACTACGTCCACGGGAAAGCAGCCACTCAATGGCTTTAGTACTTCAAAACAAGAAGTAATTTACAAAGGGATTATACCCTTAATGGAGCTCCCGCCTTGCTTCACTCTCACCACCTCACACTCACCTTGTTGCATCAACTTCACACTATGAAATGTGTGTAGAAATGGCCTCCTTTTATAGGCCAAAAGGGCTGCCCTCTCTTATGAGAGACAGCCATGTGTAGCCGCCTTTGTGCGAATAAGTCCAAATCGGACCCTCCAATCCGCCCATGTGTGGCCGCCCTTGAGAAGACAAGTCCGCTTTTGAATTCGGCCACCAGCCATTGAATTCGGCCACCGGCCACCGGCCATTGACTTCCGACCACCGGCCATCGGCCATTGACTACCGGCCAACCGACCGGTTGTTTTCCGACCACTTTCCGGCCGCCGTCCGGCCATAATATTCCGGCGAAAAAGAATATTCCGGCAAAAAAAAAAAGTCTCGGGGGCGGAGTTTAAAGTTGCCCCTGATTCTTGTCCATGAAAATTTTGGTTTCTGATGAGTGATTTTCCTTCACGCACGATGGCTTCTCCTCATAATGGGGGCCTTACAAATGTGCGCTTTTACCACAAAAAATTACAAGGGTAAATCAAGCTCCATACTTAACAACAACCTGGATTAGTCCAGCCATTGCCTATCCCAAATTCACCATGGGAGAGTATATCCATGGATTTCATCTTTGGATTGCCCAAGTCTATCCATGGGAATACGGGAATGTGGACAATAGTCAACAAGTTTAGTAAGCAAGCACATTTTATTCCTGTCAAAAAGACTATTAAGACACACCAAATGGCAACTCTCTTCATATCACATATTTTTAAAAACCATGGAACATCCATCGTGTCAGATAGAGACCCTAGAATGACCAGTAATTTCTGGAAAGGTCTCTTTGAAAATCTAGGTACAAGATTGAATTTCTCTTCGGCCTATCACCCACAAACAGATCGCCAAAAAGAAATAGCCAATCTTACGATACTCGATTTACTAAAGACTTATGTTACAGAAGTAGATCAACGCTCACAATGGGAAAAGCACTTACCTCTTGTAGAGTATGCCTACAATAATAATGTACATACTTCTACTGGAAAAGCACCTTTTGAAATAATTGAGGGAAGACCTAAAAGTCCCTTGCTACTTAAAGTACATGGGAAGATCTTCGATGCTGTTGATGAGTATAGCCGTGACCTACAAGAATCTTTTCAAAAGATTAAGGAGACTAAATCCATCTCTCAACAAAGGCAAAAGGCTGTTGCTGACAAGCACAGAAAGTCCTTAACATTCAAAGAAAATGATTGGGTCTTATTTAAGTTTCCTAAGGCTCGATTGAGGCAAACGACGGGCAAAAATCCTACGGGTCATCAAAAGTATTATGCTAAGCTAGCAAAAAAATACTATGGTCCTTTCCAAATCCTAAAGCACATCAATGAGATGGCTAATCACCTCAAGTTGCCCAACCATTGGCTCATACACAATGTTTTTCATGTGAGCCTACTTCAACCCTACAAAGGAGAGCCACCAAGTGAACCATTTATTGAAGACCCTCCCGAAGTTGAAGACCAAGAAGAGGTGTACAAGACAAAGCTATCCTTCGGCATGAAGACAAGGTACTATGACATAGTAAAATTATCCGACAGTATCCTATTAAGTTCAAAAATTATCCTTTTGAAGATGCTAGATGGATGCAAGGAATACAGCTTAAGGATAGTATGAACCTTGTTAATGCTTACAATGCTACATTAGAGTAAGCAAATGTACAGATTCCTTTTAAAATGACCAATGTTTTTGTCTTAAAAGGCTAGTTCTCTTTTTCTTGTGCACAAATTTTAATAGTATGCATGCTTAGAATCATGTTTGTGATGACGAAGTCTCTCAAAGTAGAATCATGTTTGTGATGACGAAGTCTCTCAAACACCAAGTAGAATTTGTCACACTCTACTTGGTAGAATGAAATGGACTAAAGAGCAAACATGCTTGCGGTAGCTATGTCTCCCAAGCACCAAATGGATTAGTCATCCATCTTGGAAAGATGTAGTAAGGTAAAAAGGGATCCTCTGCCCGCTAAGCAAGATCGACTAATGACTAAGGCTTTATCTCTTCTACCTCATAGTCGAGGACGACTATGATTTCAAGAGAGAGGTAATGTCATAAAATCTAATATCTAACCAACCCAAATGATTTTCTCATATTAAATTGTTCATTTAATGTGGGAGAATAAACGAGAACAAGGGTTAAGATATAGACATGTGCTTATAGATCTATCTCAATACGGGGCCAATGGTAAAGGGGCCCAAATGAGAGATGGTTTGTCAAAAAGCAAGGCTAACAAATGGAGCTTAAAGACCTTAGGGTTAACTTCATTGAAGACCTCCAAAGGTTAGTTTTAAAGAGTCCTTTGACCTTAGATAAGCTAGGGTTGAGCTTGAGGTGGGAACCCGGCCCAAGCTTAAGGTGCTTGTCGCGCTTGATGATTAAGGTGCTTGTCGTGCTTGCCGACTAGGGAGCTTGAGGTGCTTGTGGGAACACCACCCAAGCTTGAGGTGCTTTGTCATGCTTGCTGACTAAGGTGCTTGGGGTAATGTAATGGAAATTGCCTATGAACTTTGAGAGTAGCGGAATTAGGAAATTAGGTGAAGCACTTTTGAGAGATTCTTTGTGAGCATAGCGGTTGAACTTAATTGATGGTAGCAACATAAACATGGTACTTAGTTAACTTGGCATGAACAATACTTTTGCAAGAAAGATAAAGTTTAGAGAACATGACAATAGTTGAGGACCAGATTCATATAGAGCCGGTTCCCCCTCCAATAGGCATTTGTATTATAGTTTCTCTCATCAAGAGAGACTTGGTACAATACAATCTTTGTGTTCCTTGTAACCTAGGTGATGCAATGAATATGAAAAGATTCATGCATCACAAGCATAACATAAACTTAAAGAAAGCATTAAATATCCCAAGCCTTAGTCCCAAGGCCTCAAACACCTTTGAAGGTGGAGAGAGCTAGCGGGGAATGAGGATAGGGAAGAGGAAGAAGAAACATTCCGTAGGAGAAAGAAATAGTTCCTCACTTATCATTACTCTTCTTGCTAGCATACATTATAGCATAGTAATGAAGATGGATAAGATGGCAAGCTTAATCATTGAAGCATGAATCTTGGTTGGATTTGCATTCCATAGCCAAGAGTGTTCGTGTAGGCTTTCACTCTCACAAGCTTTGAGCAGGAGGTGGTGTTCCTCAACTTTCACCAAGTGAGAATTCCTTTGCAAAATTTCTACATGCTGCAAGCTCATTGGACCCCTCTCCCCCTAGCCAATCACATGCATCATGCAGTCAAGCACATGGGTAGTCTTTTGACAAGTGTCCTCCTTTCCCCTTAGAGAGAGAGAGAGAGAGAGAGAGAGAGAGCTTGAAAATATCTAGATATTTGTTAGATGGAATTAGAAGCTCATTGGACCCCTCTTTAGCCCAACCAATAGCATTCAAGCACACCATGTGGTTAAGCTTAGTGAGAGTCTGACATGTGTCCCATGTGCTCTTTTAGAATTCCCCTAACTTTGAGATTTTTATGCATAGGAAGTTTCTCAAGCAACTTCCTCATTAAGTGTATAGGTTCTCTTTTTGACTCAAGCATCTTACCCCCCATGCATAGGAAGCTTTTCAAGCAGCTTCCTCATTAAATGTGACAAGTACCTCAAGTACCTTAGTCATCAAGCATGACAAGCACCTTAGGTGGAGTTCCTACCTCAAGCACAGTCCTAGCTTGCTTAAGTTTAGGTCGGGTTCCCATCTTAAGCACAGCCCTAGCTTGCTTAAGTTTAGGTCGGGTTCTCACCTCAAGCACAGCCCTAGCTTGCTTAAGTTGAGGTCGAGTTCCCACCTCAAGCTCAGCCCTAGTTTGCTTAAGGTCAAAGGACTTTTAACACTAACCATTGGAGGTCTTTAATGAAGCTAACCCTAAGGTCTTTTAAGCTTCATTATTTAACCTTGCTCTTTGATAGACCATCTCTCATTTGGGCCCCTTTACCATTGGCCCCTTGTTGAGATCGATCCGTAAGCACATTTCTATATTCTAACCCTTGTTCTTGTTTATTGTCCCATGTTGAATGATAAGTTTAATATGAGAAAATCATTTGGGGTTGTTAGATATTAGATATTTAATGACATTACCTCTCTCTTGAAATCATAGTCGTCCTCGACTATGAGGTCAAAGAGATAAAATCATAGTCATTAGTCAGTTTGTCTTAGCGGGTAGAGGAGCCCTTTTTACCCTACGACATCATTCCAAGATGGATGACTAATCCATTTGGTGCTTGGGAGACGTAGCTACCACAAGCATGTCTGCTCTTTAGTCCATATCATACTTCCAAAGTAGAGTGACAAGTTCTACTTGGTGTTTGGGAGACGTCATCACCACAAACATGATTCTAAGCATGCATACTATTTAAATTTGTGCACAATAAAAAGAGAACTAGTCTTATAAGACAAAAACGTTTTTCATTTAAAATGCATTTTTATATGCTTACTCTTGTGCATCACTGTAAGCATTGACAAGGTTCATATTATCCTTAAGCTAGGTTCCATGCATCCATTTAGAATCTTTAAAAGGATAATTCTTTAACTTAATAAGATATCGCCAGATAATTTTACCGTTTCTTCATACCTTGTCTTCATGTCATAGGATGGACTTAGATTGAAGTACTTCTTCTTTATCTTTGATTTTTGGAAGGTCTGTAACTATTGCTTCTTTTTATGGCGCTCCTCTGTAAGGATTATGTAGGTTCTCATGGAAAACATTGTGCATGAGTCAATGGTTGGGCAACTTCAATTGATAAGCCATCTCATTGACTAGCTTAAGAATTTTAAGGACCATAGTGTTGGGGTATATAGCCCAATGTGGTCGCCCAGGTAAGTGGGCGGGCCGCCAGGTATGTACACATATTCTTTTGTTAAAACCTAATAAGAACTCACTATGCTCTACACATTACAGTAGAGCGAGTTCACCATATCGTCGTGCTCTTCTTCTCGCACTCTCTCTCGCGTCGCACTTCCGCTCGTACTCCTTCAACTGGTATCAGAGCTCAGATCGAGGCTCGAGGCAGCACTGCAGGAGGGTAGAGTCACCAGCTTAGATTGGAGTGAAATTCGACAGGCAAAGACACGGCCCCAAATTGTGTGGGCAAGCCCGTGGGCTTGGTGTTCTCAGAATTTCACTCTGAGGTCATCTCGGCCACCGTTCGGCTTCGACAAAGTTCTGCGCATGCCATTTTCGATTACGTGGTCTCGGCGGGTGCAGATCCGACTCTGCAAATTTGGGGTTTCGGCTTACGACAGCAGGTGCTGAGGATATCGGCACTCCCAGAGTGTTGATTTGTGGTTGTCTACACATCGAAGGACGGCTCACAGTTCTTGGAGGCGTGTCACATACGACACGGGCGCATCTACACACAGACTATAGGCGACATCCACTAGTTCATCAGGTAGCTTGTGTTTGCTGCTTGATATTCCAAATTTCATCCTGACATTGCAGGTACTTCCACATGGGATGTATTGTCAGAGATGATGTATGTCTGTTGAGGGTTTGCTGGTTGTGAGTCACGCAACAAACAACCGCCTCAGCGGTTACAGTATACAGTGGGAAATTTGTGGATGTATGACTTTGTGGGAAGTCTATGTACTGTCAGATTTACTGCAGCCTTTGTTGAGGGTCGAGTGAGTTTTTATTGAGCTGGGGGATTCTCGAATATTGAGATCCTTTCAGTGATACAGGTCTTGGAGCGATCCCTCGAGCACCCTTAGATAGGCCGCTAGGATGTATTGACTGTGAGTTAGACAGTTGGGATTGCATCTTTGCTTTACTGCTGTTGAGGAATTGTCGCAGTCTATGCTTACAGGACAGTGACAGGACAATCAGAGACAGTATAGGTGCAGGACAGGTTTACCCACAGCTTACAGTGTTAGAGAGACAGTGGTTTTTTGAGCTGTTTTTTGGTCTGTTTTTAGTACACCAGAGCCATTTTACAAAGGAGACTCTGCCAAAATTTCTGCAGAATCTGAAGCTTTCTTGGTTCATTTGACAGGTTGATATTGGTTCAGAGGTCAATTTACAGGGGAAACTCTGCCGAATTTTTCCGAGGAAAGTAAATTACTGTGAAGTGTAGCTATGGCTGGATCACAGGACACTGCTCTTTACAATATCAAGAAGCTGGATGGAACCAATTTCCCATTGTGGAAGAAGAAGATTTGACACGTGTTGGTACAAAAGAAGCAGATAAAACCTATAAAGCTCAAGGGGATAAAACCAGAAGATATGGACGAAGAAGAATGGAACGAAATGGATGAATTGGCACTTTCTACCATTATGCTGACTTTGGTAGAAAGCGTTTACTTCAATGTAGCAGACGAGATGTCGGCTTATCAAGCATGGTTAAAGCTGAGTGATCTTTATGAGAATCAGAGTGCAGCTTCACAGGTATACTGGCTTAAGAAGCTTGTTGACTTGAAGATGAAAGAAGGGACACCTATGTCCAATCATCTGAATGAATTCAACACAATCTATAGTCAGTTGTCAGCTCAAGGTGTCAAGTTTGATGAACCTGCTAGAGCTATGTTCCTGTTGATCACATTGCCAGAAAGTTGGGACACTTTTCGCACAGCTTTGAGTAATTCTGCACCTCCAGATGGTTTGAACATAGCAGGTGTAGAAGGAAGTCTGCTACTAAAGAAACCAATAGAAAGACAATGGACAAAGGCAAAGGAACAGCCTTAGTTGTCAGGGGAAGGACCAAAGAAAAGTACAAAGGTGGAAAGAGGAATCAGTCTCGTAGCAAGTCCCGCAGTGCTAAAGGCAAGAGTGACATAGAATGCTACCATTGTGGCAAGAAGGGTCACATGAAAAGAGATTGCAGAGAATGGAAAGCAGAAAAAGGCAAAGAGAAAGCTGAAGACCATGGTGAGAAGAACAAGTCCTCAGTGAAAATTCAAGAAATAAATGTGACAAACACAGTTGCAGAGGATGACAGTTTAGTGTCACGAGACATCTACTTCTTGAAGAATACAATGGACTCAGCTCTTCTTACAGCATCTGATGGAAATGCACTGAGTGACTGGATTATAGACTTCGGGGCATCACTTCATGTGTCTCCAAACAAGGAGTGGTTTACTTCTTATGTGACCACTAAAGATCATGTTCGGCTAGGCTGGGCAGACATGTGAGATCTTAGGTGTTGGAGATGTTCAATTGAAGTTTCAGAATGGCTCTTCTTTCACGCTGAAGAATGTGAGACATGTTCCCGCAATTACAAAGAGCTTGATCAGCACAGGTTTACTTGATGATGCTGGCTACGTCACCACTTTTGGACAGAACATGTGGAAGATATCCAAGGGTTCTATGACAGTAGCACATGGAGTAAATTCTGGAGGACTTTACATGATTTATGTATCAAATGTCTCTAAAAATGTAATCAATGTAACCGAGCAGCCGAACGTTTCTTTGTGGCATAACCGGTTAGGACATATGTCCAAGAAGGGAATGGAAATCTTGTCTCGTTCTGGTTATTTGCCTGGCTTTTCATTTAAAGATTTTGAATTCTGTGAACATTGTCTGTATGGTAAGAAAACACAACAGCCACATAAGCATAGAAGCAGTAGATGAGATACACAGTCGGCACTTGTTCATAGTGATTTGTGTGGACCTATGCCTAACCTATCTCTAGGGGGAGCTTCTTACTTTATGACATTTATAGATGATTACTCGAGGAAAGTATGGGTTTACTTTCTCAAGCACAAGGATGAAGCGTTTAGTGTTTTCAAAACGTTTGTGACACTTGTGGAGAATCAGAGTGGCAAGAAGCTTAAATGCTTACGCACTGACAATGGTGGAGAGTATGTTTCAAAGGCCTTTCAGGACTTTTATGAGTCAAAAGGTATAAAATGTGAACTTACTGCTCCTTACAATCCTCCTCAAAATGGTGTTGCTGAGAGGATGAATAGGACCATACAAGAGAAGGTCAGAAGTATGTTGTCTAATGCACAGCTGCCAAATGGGTTTTGGGCTGAAGCTGTATCAACAGCTGTTCATCTTGTAAATAGATCTCCTAGCAAGGTTTTGCAGAAGGATTCAGTGCCAGAGATGGTATGGTCAGGCAAAATGCCCTCATACAAGCATCTCAGAGTCTTTGACTGTGAGGCATATACTCACGTTCCAAAGGAATTTAGGAACAAACTTGAGCCAAAGAGTAGAAAGTGCATCTTTCTAGGCTATGGTAATTCTGGTGAGATGGGGTACAGACTTTGGGATCCCAAATCCAGAAAGGTTGTTCGCAGCAATGATGTTCACTTTAATGAATCCAAATATCATTCTAAACCAGAGAGGGTTGAGGAGATTAGAAGAGTTGTCTTCCAAGAAGATGGACCTGCACGTGCAAGACAAAATGTCAAGGCTCAAGAGGAGCAAGGACAGGATAGATTGGAACCACAGGTTGTGGCTGAGCCTGAGCCACCTATTGTGTGTAGATATAGACGTGTCACGTGACCTCCTGATAGGTTTGTTCCATCTATGAACTGTGTCATGTTGACTGATTGCAATGAGCCTTCATGTTACAAGGAAGCAGTGCAAATGAAGGACTCCGGGAATTGGCAATTGGCCATGCAGTCAGAGATGACAGCTCTGCATAAAAACAAGACATGGAAGCTAGTTAAATTACCACAGGGCAAAAAGGCTCTACCTTGTAAATGGGTTTACAGGTATAAGATCACCGCTCATGATAGTCAGCCAAAGTACAAAGCAAGGCTTGTTGCCAAGGGCTTTAAGCAAGAACAAGGCATTGACTTTGATAAAGTCTTCTTTCCGGTGGTCAAGATGACTACATTGAGATGCTTTCTTGCATTGGTTGCCATATTAGATTTGGTGTTGCACCAAATGGATGTCAAGACAGCGTTCTTGCATGGTGATTTAGATGTGGAAATTTACATGGAGCAGCCAGAAGGGTTTGTTGAGAAAGGCAAGGAAGATTGGGTATGCCAGTTGTTAAAGAGTCTCTATGGCTTAAAACAATCACCGAGGGCATGGTACCATAAATTCCACAAGTTTATGCTTTCTCAAGGCTACAAACGTAGTGAGTTCGATCACTGTCTATATACAAAGAAGGCTAAGGATGGTAGTTGGCTGATCCTTATTTTGTATGTGGATGACATGTTGATTGCTGGCAAGCACTTGGAAGAAATTTCAGCTTTGAAGTCAAAGATGGCAAAATCGTTTGACATGAAAGACATGGGTGAGGCAAGTCATATACTTGGTATGCGCATTGAGAGAGACAGATCAAAGAAGTTGATTTGGTTATCTCAAACAGAGTATATTGACAAGGTTTTGCAATGTTTCAATATGGAGAAGGGAAAGGCACTGAGTGTTCCATTGCCACCATATTTGAAACTTAGCAAACAAGATTGTCCTGTGTCTGAGGAAGAACAGGCTGAAATGGATAAGATTCCATATGCGTCTGCAGTGGGTAGTTTGATGTATGCAATGATTGCTACTCGCCCAGACATTGCATTTGCAGTGGGAGTAGTAAGTCGATACATGTCAAACCCAGGCAAGAAATATTGGGAGGCAGTGAAAGGAATATTGAGATACCTGAAAGCTACAAAGAGTATGCATATATGCTATGGGAGTCAGGAGCTAAGTGTAAAGGGTTTTACAGACTCAGATTATGCAGGTGACTTAGACAACCGAAGGTCTACGTCAGGGTATGTCTTTACATTGGCTGGTGGAGCAGTATCATGGCGTTCTAGATTACAAGATTGTGTTACTCAGTCTACTACAGAGGCTGAATATGTTGCAGCATCAGAGGCATGCAAAGAATCAATTTGGCTTAATCGACTAGTAACAGATTTGGGAATCAAAGAAGAGATGCCTGTGTTATATTGTGATAGTCAAAGTGCTATACAATTTGCTCGCAATCCAGTTTATCACTCAAAGACAAAGCATGTGGATGTGAAGTATCATTTCATCAGGGAAATGCTCGAGGATAAGCAACTTCAGCTTGTCAAAGTTCACACCACAGAAAATCCTGTTGATCTACTTACAAAAGGACTTCCCTCAGAGAGCTTTGCGCATTTTTGCAAGCAGTTAGGTGTAGGGTAGTACATCACTTCTCTACATCTCTTGTATAGTAGCTTCTCTCACACTTAAAGTACCACATTGGACTTTAAGTGGGAGGTTGTTGGGGTATAAAGCCCAATGTGGTCGCCCAGGTAAGTGGGCGGGCCGTCAGGTATGTACACATATTCTTTTGTTAAAACCTAATAAGAACTCACTATGCTCTACACATTACAGTAGAGCGAGTTCACCATATCGTCGTGCTCTTCTTCTTGCACTCTCTCTCGCGTCGCACTTCCGCTCGTACTCCTTCACATAGTATCTTTTTGCTAGTTTAGCATCATACTCTTGGTGGTCCGTAGGACTCTTGCTCGTAGCATGCCTCAGATGAGCCTTGAGAAACTTTAACAAGACCCAATCAATTTTCTTAAAGGCTAAGGCTCTTTTGTGCTTATTAGCAGCAGCCCTTTTTGCCTTTCCTGTGGGATGGATATAACCCCTTTAATCTTTGGAAAAGATTCTTGTAAGTCTCGGCTATATTCATCAGCAGCGAAGATCTTTCCATGTACTTTAGGTAGTAAGGGACTTTTGGATCTTCCTTCTTTGACCTCAAAAGGTACTTTCCCCATAGAAGTATGTACAATATCATTGTACGCATACTCAATAAGAGGTAGGTACTTCTATCATTGAGAACATTGATCTACTGAAAGTGCATCGACTACTTGATTGTGCTTGCCAACAATGTGAGCAATATGAAATTTGAATTGCAAAAGAAAATTTTCCCACCTCATTTGTTAGTCAGAGAGCTTGGTTTGCATCATGAAGTTCTTGAGGCTTTATGATCCATTTGTAGGATGATTGGAGTCCCCAAGAGACAGTGTTTCCACGTGTTTAGTACATATAAAATAGCTAGTAGCTCTTTTTCGTATTTGCCCAATACTCACTTATCGAAGTTGATTCTTTGACTCTCATATGCTATGGCATGCCCTTCTTGCAGTAAAATAGCTCCAAGGCAATTACCACAAGCATCACATTGGACCTCAAATGGCTTTGAGAGATCTAATAGTGTGAGCACATGTTGAGAGATAAGATTCTCCTTAAGCTTCTCAAAAGCTTCTTGCACTTTTGCAGTTCATGAATACTTAACGTTTCTTTTTGTTAAGTCATGTAATGGGCCTGCTATTAGCGAGAGTTTTTTCTATGAAGCATCTATAGTATGCACACATACCTATGAAGCTTTGTACCTCATGTAGATTCCTTAAATTAGGCCATCCTTTTATTATCTCTAACTTTGTTCGATCCATACGGGTGCCATCATTAGAGATAATGTGACCTAAATATTGAATCTCTTGTAGGAAAAATCACTTTCTTTTTATTAATGAAAAGCTTATTCTCTCTCACAACTTGAAAGATTACCTGGAGGTGTCGCTTGTACTCATCAAGGAAATTTAAATGGCCTGAAGATTTTTGTCCATCATGAGTTTGAATGCTTCTGGAGCATTGGTCAGGCCAAACTTGTAAATTATCAAATAGATCTTCTACGCACAGCACGGGAAATCTATTTTTGATAGTAATCTTATTTAGTGCTCTATAATCGACACACATGTGATATGCGTCGTATTTCTTTTGCACTAAAAGCAATGGTGAACAAAATGGAAAGGAGCTAGAACTCACCATCCATTTTTCCACCAATTCATGCACTTGCCTCATGATCTCCTCTTGTTGAGCTTGTGAAACTCGATAAGGAGGCTTGTTAGGCGGTGAGCTTCTTGGGAGGAGCTCAATTGCATGGTAATCATCTCTCATTTTAGAGGTAGCTTAGTAGGAATGTCGTCAAAGAAAACATCTTGGAATCCATTTAGGAAATTAGACAACTCTAATTCCTTTTTATTCCCTTTATTGCAGGGATATGGTGTTCCCCGACTCATGAACATGTATGTACATGCTCTTTTCCCTGTAGTAGGTGAAGTAGATTCTCCTTTCAAGGAAATTCATGTTGAAGCCATGCGGTTAAACCATGGTGCCCCAACGATAACATTCTCATATTTGAGAGGGGAGATGAAGAAATCCTTTTTGTCCACATAGCTTTGGACATGAAGCCTTAATTTTCCAATTAAGGAAGTAACTGAGTTGTGAGTTGAACCAGGGTCAAACAAAATAAAGGCATCATGCTCTTGCATCTTTTCCCAAGCATAACAAAGGAGAAATCCTTGGCAATGAGCATCCTCTTTTGAAGCTTCAAACATAGAGGCTCTAAGAGTCTCATTGTGGGCAATTCTATTGGGGCAAGGACGATAACCATGGCCTTGCTCCCCACACTTAAAACATTTGTGGTCCTTACAAAAAGCTTCTAGCTCTTTAGGAGAGAGTTTATATATACCTTTGTAAACTCCTTTCTCCTTGGACCGATTGTGGTTGTTGTTGTTGTTGGAATGGCCTTGGTAAGAATTTTGGGCATTGGATTTTCCCTTGGCATTACTTTTGTCTTTATTTTCCATGGGCTTGACATTCCATCTACGCCCTTGTTGGAAATTGATGCACGAAGCAACCATGGTGTGGTGGATTACTTCAGTGATAGAACCAAACCATTGAGAATTGACATGCTCGGCCATCTCTTTGGGTAATCCCGCACAGGATTGTTGCTTTTGCTTAGCAAATTCTATCTTTTGAAAGATAGTAGCCTTGAGATGTAAATCCCAAAACTTATCCATATATTTGTGGATAGACTCATGAGAGAGAAGCTTTAAACCTCGCCATTTGGTAAGCACTTTGTCCTTTGCATCACTTGCAAGGAATTGCTTCATGATGGAAACTCGTAGAGTTTACCATGTGTTTGGGGCTTCATCGTTGCCACGAAGGCTAGCCCACCATTGACGAGCTGATTTTTGGAAGTGCATAGCTACATGGTGTAGCTTGGAGGACTTCATGAATCCCTCATCTCCAAAAGCCCATCAAATTGTTGGGTGAAGGCCAATACTTTGTCAGTAGCACCAAAGGTTCCATCATAGGTGAGAAGAGAGATACTCTTTTCTCCCTCTTTGAGCTTCTTTAGCTTTTGTGACCTTCGCCATGCAGGGCAAGATTTGCAATGTCCTCCCCTCTTGTATTCTCTAGGAGAATAGCCATAGCTTTCATCGGTAGAGGAGGAAGGTGAAGAAGAAGGAGAAGAGGGTGACCTCTTTCTTGCCCTTTTCTTCCTTTGTTTCCTCTCTTCCCTTTTGGAGTGACAAGGAAAAGGACTATGGGTTAACCATTGCCTCTTGGGAGGAGTTGGCGATCATCTAAACCGCCATCTTCATGGAGCCACATCTTTTGAGGAACTTAGGGAGTCATTCGTTCTTTGGATTCCTCCTCTCGTATGGGAGAGAGTCTTCTTTTGGGGGTCTCACCAAGAGGCCTCCTAAGCTCTCTCTCCTCTTTGAGAGGAATGGAAATCCCATAAGCACGAAGGTGTTGAGTAACTTTGGCTTGCAAAGAGGGGTTGCCTAGTGACAAGATAATTAACAAACATGGGGGCATCATCATTAACACCTTCATGTGCAAAATCAAAGTTATCAATGTTCATATTAATTAAACATATGTTTACTTAGTGTATGCTTTGGCAATTCAAAACCTTAGTTGCTACTCCTCTTAGCCTTTGAAAATAGGCACTTAAGTATCTACACCCAAGGCTCGAATTGGTTAATTATAGAGAGTAGTGGAGTGAGTCTAACATAGCAAAGTTGTCAAGGGATAGCTCCTTTTGGACTTCTTATGGCTCAATAACGGTAAAGCCATAGGCAAGTCTAAAAAGACTCCATTATTAAGACCAAAGCTCCCGAGGTGTGCACCATATCCCACATAGTGGGCTCAACAAAACCAATAATAGATCCCAGACCCACTTACCCTAATATAATTAACAAAACAACCATTAATAGGCTACTTAAGGACCTCTCTTCTTAAGCAAGAAAAGAGAAACCAAATTCTTTGATACCCATGTAATGGAAATTGCCTATGAACTTTGAGAGTAGCGGAATTAGGAAATTAGGTGAAGCACTTTTGAGAGATTCTTTGTGAGCATAGCGGTTGAACTTAATTGATGGTAGCAACATAAATATGGTACTTAGTTAACTTGGCATGAACAATACTTCTACAAGAGAGAGAGATTTTAGAGAACATGGCAATAGTTGAGGACCGGATTCATATGGAGCCGGTCCCCCCTCCAATAGGCATTTGTATTATAGTTTCTTCCATCATGAGAGACTTGGTACAATACAATCTTTGTTTTCCTTGTAACATAGGTGATGCAATGAAGATGGAAAGCTTCATGCATCACAAGCATAACATAAACTTAAAGAAAGCATTAACTATCCCAAGCCTCAGTCCCAAGGCCTCAAGAACCTTCGAAGGTGGAGAGAGCTAGCGGGGAATGAGGATAGGGAAGAGGAAGAAGAAACATTCCATAGAAGAAAGAAATAGTTCCTCACTTATCATTACTCTTCTTGCTAACATACATAATAGCATAGTAATGAAGATGGAGAAGATGGCAAGCTTAAGCATTGAAGCATGACTCTTGGTTGGATTTGCATTCCATAGCCAAGAGTGTTCTTGTAGGCTTTCACTCTCACAAGCTTTGAGAAGGAGGTGGTGTTCCTCAACTTTCACCAAGTGAAAATTCCTTTGCAAATGAGTGTGTGTGGAGTATATCCCCCTAGCACCCCCCTTCCTTGCTTTGGGCGATAGTTCTACAAGCTGCTGCAAGCTCATTAGACCCCTCTCCCCTTAGCCAATCACATGCATCATGCAGTCAAGCACATGGTTAGTCTTTTGACAAGTGTCCTCCTTACCCCTTAGAGAGAGAGAGAGCTTGAAAATATCTCGATATTTGTTAGATGGAAGTAGAAGCTCATTGGACCCCTCTTTAGCCCAACCAATAGCATTCAAGCACACCATGTGGTTAAGCTTAGTGAGAGTCTAACATGTGTCCCATGTGCTCTTTTAGAATTCCCCTAACTTTGAGATTTTTATGCATAGGAATTTTCTCAAGCAACTTCCTCATTAAGTGTGTAGGTTCTCATTTTGACTCAAGCAACTTACCCCCCATGCATAGGAAGCTTCTCAAGAAACTTCCTCATTAAATGTGACAAGTACCTCAAGTACCTTAGTCATCAAGCATGACAAGCACCTTAGGTGGAGTTCCCACCTCAAGCACAGCCCTAGCTTGCTTAAGTTTAGGTCGGGTTCCCACCTCAAGCACAGCCCTAGCTTGCGTAAGTTTAGGTCGGGTTTCCACCTCAAGCTCAACCCTAGTCTGCTTAAGGTCAAAGGACTTTTAACACTAATCATTGGAGGTCTTTAATGAAGCTAAACCTAAGGTATTTTAAGCTTCATTAGTTAACCTTGCTCTTTGACATACCATATCTCATATGGGCCCCTTTACCATTGGCCTTGTGTTGAGATAGATCCGTAAGCACATGTCTATATTCTAACCCTTGTTCCTGTTTATTATCCCATATTAAATGATCAGTTTAATATGAGAAAATCATTTGGGCTAGTTAGATATTGACTATTTAATGATAGGTAAGGTGTGCAAAAGTCAAAACCAATCCCTACAAGGAGGGGGCAAGCCCTACAAGAGGGGGGTAGAGAGAGAACACACGCATCCTCACACAAGGTAAGCTTGGTACAAAGAAAGCATTTAGGACACTTGTCAAGTTCCTCCTCATGGTGTGCCTAAAGCGTATTGGTTGGCCATCCAAGGGATCCAATGATAAATTAGTTAATTTAATTGATTGTTTTAGCATTTATCTAGTCCTCTCTCTCAAAGGGGAAAGGGGGACACTTGTCCCAAGACTAGCATGCTTGCTTGGTATAAGTCTTGCTTGTGATTGGCTAGTAGGCCTAGAGGGGTCCAATGAGCTTCAAGCATGAGCTACAGGGGGGGGTCGACCAAAGCAAGTAGGGGGCATGCTTGAGGGGTATACTCTCCCACACACACTCACACACTTTCTCATTATGTATTGTGCAAAGTTCAAGAGCTCCCTCTCCTTCTCCAAGCAAGTAGAGAGATTGAGAGCCTACACCAACACTCTTGGCTATGGAATTCAAATCCAACCAAGATCCATGCTTCAATGCTTAAGCTTGCCATCTTCTCCATCTTCATTACTATGTTATTATGTATACTAGCAAGAAGAGTGATGATAAGTGAGGAACTAGTTCTTTCTTCTATGAAATGTTTCTTCTTCCTCTTCCCTACCCTCATTCCCTGCTAGCTCTCTCCACCTTCGAAGGTGTTTGAGGTCTTGGGATTGAGGCTTGGGATAGTTAATGCTTGCGATAGTTAATGTTTTGCACAAAGTTTATGTTATGCTCGTGATGCATGAAGCTTTCCATCTTCATTGCATCACCTAGGTCACAAGGAGCACAAAGATTCTATCATAACAAGTCTCTCTTGATGGGAGAAACTATAATACAAATGCCTATTGGAGGTGGGACTGGCTCCACATAAATCCGGTCCTCAACTGTTGTCATGTATTCTAAACTCTCTCTCTTGCAAAAGTATTGCTCATGCGAAGTTTATTAAATGCTATGTTTATGTTGCTACCCTCAATTATGTTCACCCGCTATGCTCACAAAGTAATTTCACAAAATTACTTTCTCCAATTTCCGCTACTCACTTAATAGGCCAATTCCATTATAGGTATCATCTCATTTGAGATGTGTAGACAAATACTGTTTGGAGCTATTTGTACAAGGGTGAAGCTGTCGTGCTTCAAATTTGTACATACTAGCTTTAGTTGCCACTTACGGCCACATTGGCCTTTAAGTGGGAGATTGTTGGTAATGGCCTTGTGGATGGCCAACCATACATTTCCTACACTTACGAATAAAGGAGACACACATAATTCTCCTTCTTGCTATGTGTTTCCCCCAAATTGTGCCTCCTCTCATCTTCTCCTTCCCTCTTGTGCATGCATCCTAGCATGGGTGATCCTCCCCACACATAGTACTAATGGCATGTACATAATATGGCTTAATATCGTAGGAAATATTCTAGGAATATTTCCTTAAAATTTTTCTCAGGATGCTACCTCCCCAAGGGAGGGAGGGGGGGGGGGGGGGAGGGGGGGGGGGGGGGGGCTCCTGAATTGGTTCCATACTTCCATACTTGTTCCATACCATCCACGATCACAAAAAAATGCCTCATCAGTGTGCACGTTAGAATCCATCAAATATATGTGCACTATTGGCTTATCCTCATATGGTGGGATTCCAAACTATACAACATACATGATGTTGGGAAAAACTGACAGGTGGGCATTGCAAGTGTACTAACTTCCCCTCTCAATGAACACTTAGATACTCTATGTTGGCCATGCATCAAATCTGTGTTGATGAAGGTGTCAAAGTAGCTAGTCTTTCCCAAAAGCTTTGGTGAAGATATCTGCACAATTATCTTTAGTAGAACAATACTCTAGCTCCACGGTCTCATTCTCAATAAGCTCTTGAATGTAATGATATTGAACCTCAATATTCTTAGTGGGTGCATGGAAGGTAGGGTTGTTGGCAATCACCATGCAACTCTAGTTGTCACATTGAAGTGTCATTTTTGAATTAACAAAAATGCCTAAGTCCATGAGAACTCTCTTAAGCAAAACCGCTTCATAAATTGCAAAACAAAAACCTTTATACTTTGATTTTTGTTGAAGAAAGAGCGATGGTTGGCTGCTTCTTGCTAATCCAAATAAACACTCTAGATTCAAGTGAGAAACAATATCCAAAAATCAAGTTTCTAGTATCGCAATCTCCTACCTAATCAACAATACCCACTTAGAGTATTTGTGTCAATGCCATAGAAAATTCCATGGCCCAAATTACCTTTAATATACTTTAGAACACACATGCCCAACATCCAATGAAATTCCCTAGGTTGCTTGGAAAACCTGCTCAAAACACCAAGTGCAAAACGAGTGTCTTTGGCCTAGTATTACACAAGAAAATAAAACTCCCCACAAGTTTCTTGTACTTCTTGATGTCGACTAAAGGAGAAGAATCCTCCTTGGAGACTTTCACATTCACTTCCGTTAGAGTGCTTTCAGGTCTACAATCCATCATCCCAAATGCTTTCAAAATTTTTGTTGCATACTTTTTGAGAGATGACGATGCCCTTGTTGGATTGCCATACTTCAATTCCCAAGCCTGAATGTAAAAGTCCCAAGTGTGTCATTTCAAACTCGAAGCTCAAACTCTTTTGAGTTGTTTGAATAAGCTCTTCATGATTGCTTATGATAATTAAGTCACCTACATATAAAACAGCAATGACTTGCTTTCTGTTCTCTCTTAATATATACAATTTGTATTAGAAGCACTCCTTCTAAAGCCAGGATTTTTGAAAAAACTATCTATCTTGACACACCTTGCTTTTGGTAAGTACATTATGCCATATAAAACCTTTTTCAGCATATAAACCTTTATTTTTTAATAGGGCTATAGAAACCCTGGTGGTTGCTCTACATAAACCTCCTCATTGAAAATTCCATTCAAAAAGCTGATACTACATGCATCTGAAAAACAACCCAACGAAAGATAGCACAAGAGCAAGTACAAGGTGAATAATGGTCATTCAAGCTGTGGGATAAAAGGTTTCATACACGTCAAACCCTTCAATTTGTGAAAAATCTTGTGTTACTAACCTCGCTTTGTACTTTTTCATTGAGCTATTGACCTTTATGTTTGAATTTGTAAACCCATTTTGCTAATGATGACCTTTATCTTTGGTGGTTGATCCTCTATTTTCCATGTGTCATTCGTTGTTATGCTACCATATTCTGACTTCATTCATTTTTTCCACTTTGGATCAACCACGGCCTCTTTGATGGAGGTTGGCTCCTTTACAGAGCCCACAATTTCACTCATAAGAGCCGTGTTGATGATGTGTTTGAAGGCTTGTTTTTGCTCCTCTATTGTCTGACCTTCACAAGCCATCTACTTCTTTACGAGGATTGTGAGCATGAGTATTTTGATCATCTTCCTCAATTTTTCCCTCACTTTGATCTGCAACTATTGGGGTTTAGGCCAAATAGCCAGACGCCTGTTACTAACCCATCATTACTAAATTACGTATTCCTTTCTTGATATAGAATAAGGAGCAAAAGAGGATAACTCACTCTCTGTGCTTCACCCACTTTATGCTCTCCATTCTCACATAGCGTTGCACTTACGCATCCATGCACGTGCACTTTTTAAGTGTATCATGGGTGAAGGTTATGTTGTTCCTCCTCTCCTATTGTTTTCCTCTTCTTGGTGAGCTTCACATCGGCAATGGATCAAAGCTCGGAGCTTCCATGGCTATGGAGGCATTGTGAGCTTGGCACATAGAGATCGTGTATCAATGTGGCAAGGGGCTAAACTGCATTAGCCGCAAGGGGGAAGAGATTGAGCTTTTTGGGAGCTTAAAAAGAGAGAGAGAGAGAGAGAGAGAGAGAGAGAGAGATAAGCAAGTCGCTCAGTTCAGGGTAGATTGAAAACATGTCACTCATTTGCTCATAATTTGAGCTAAAAATTTTGGATTCAAAAACTTTGTTTATGAAAGCAAAGCTCTCTTTGAGCTCCATGACTTTGTAGAAGAGCTTGTCAATTGATTTTTTGTGCAAGTATGTTTGAAATTGAAAACACAAAGACTATTTCTCAAGACAAATTGTGTATTTGAGTTGAGTAAGAGAGGAGCAAGAGTGTAGAGAGAGAGAGAGAGAGAGAGAGAGAGAGAGAGAGAGAGAGAGAGAGAGAGTGTGTGTGTAGACTATTTCTCAAGACAAATTGTGTATTTGAGTTGAGTAAGAGAGGAGCAAGAGTGTAGAGAGAGAGAGAGAGAGAGAGAGAGAGAGAGAGATCACTTTCATCTCAATTCAACATTAAAGGCCTCAAGGACACATATAGTGTAGCAATGACAAAGAGAGAGACAAAGAGAGAGAGAGAGAGAGAGAGAGAGAGAGAAGATCAAAATCTCTCCAAATTGGACTCTCAAACTATTTGGACATTGACGACTTCAACATAGTGAGAGTGTAGCACTTTGATTGTGACTACACATAAAGAGAGAGCAAGAATAGATCTTTGGCCTCATTATAGGTCAGTCCCAGAGACAAGGACACATATATGCATACATACAGGTTATGCTTCAATGGAGCACGGTTGTCTCTTGGCTTGAGAGAGATTTTGTCGCAACCATATGTGCCATGGTTATATGTATGCCTCACATGGTTTTAGAAACTGATTTTTGCTTATGAGCATTGTCATGCTGGCTCAACAAGTCTCTGGCACATATTTGATAGCTTCATAGATTAGACAGTCATATATGTCTATTGTGGTCACATTTGAGATGCGATCTCTACGTTGGATGCATACAACCATCTCACACTTCGAATAGACATAGGTAGCACTAAATTGGATGTAGGTCTTCTATATGTAGTATTTTTAGTTTGATAATTCTATACACAATTTTATCACTCCAGTAGGAGGTTATGCAAGTTTATGCATAGTTTTGACACTTTGATGGTGTTATGCTCTTTTGAGATCAGATCCCTGTTGGGATAGTGATTTCGCTACTTTCATATCTATTGGCACTTGTTTATGCTATCCTACACTTTGCAACGATTTTACGACTTATGTTTGTTATGTTGTGGATACTGCCTATGTACACCGTTGTGGAGCTTATTTTGGCTTGATTTGACAGTTACCCGATTGATTTTTGAGACTCGATCCGGAAAAGCTTTTTTGAGATTGTGGCTAGTCATTGAGTCTATTGAACCTTTGGAGGGCTGAGTTGGGGTGTTCTTAGATGTATAAGACACCTTTGGTGATACAGGTTGTTGGAAATTCCGCTACTCGTTGCCTTACCATAGGCTCTCCATAAGACATGTACAAAGGTGTGTAAGTGCTTCTGATGCCTAGTTAGGAGTCTTTGGACATTGATTTTTGAGCAGCCATGTTAGCACTCTTTAAGGTTTATCCATTGATTTTCTTATTTCAGGGCTGAGATTTTGATTTTTGTAGAAAGGAGACTCTTCTAAAATTTTAAAAAAATTTGCCATAAATCCTTAGTTTCACTCGCTTGCATTTGCTCTTGTCAATTATGGGTGGATCTTCTAAGAACAAAGAGTATTATATCAAGAAGTTTGATGGCACAAACTTCACGATATGAAGGCAATGTATTCTTGATGTCTTGGTCAATAAGGGCCTTGCGACACTACTGAAAGAACGCATAGAGGTTGTTTACACTAATGGTCAATGAGAGGAGTTTGATAGATGACTCTTGTAGGAAGGTGCAAGTCTACCTCTTGAAGAGGAAAGACAAAGTCTTTATAATGTTTCAAAAATTCCTCGCAATGATAGAGAACAAGTTAGGCCAGAAGCTGCAGGCTTTGCACAGTGACAATAGGGGAGAGTACGCCTCCACTGAGTTCAAAAAATTTATAGCAAAAGAGGCATTAGACGACAATTTACTATGCCGTACACACCTTGTCAAAATGGCATTGCTAAGCATATCAATAGAACACTCTAAGAGAGAGTCACAACCATGTTGTCTATGGCAAGCGTACCTCCAAAGCTTTGGGGAGAGGCTGTTATGACAAAAATTTAAATCACCAATCAATCACCTAGTAATCCATTGAACAATAAGATTTCATAAGAGATGTGGATTAGTAAGAAGCCAAACTACGATAGATTACATGTATTTGGGTGTGAGGCATTCTCATATGTCCCTAAAGATCTACGCAAGAAGCTAGACCCCAAATCACATAAATGCATCTTCATTGGATACAATGTAGATGGAGAGATGGGCTATTGTCTCTAGCACCCAGATTTTAGAAAAGTCATTCGCAACTCACAAGTGATCTTCGATGAGTCAAAGATGCCAAGACAACGTGTCAAAGCGATTGAGTATCACAAGGTTAGATTCAAGGATGTAGCCTCAAGTGAGATTTAAAAAACACCTTAGTCTAGTAGTGATGTTCCTACCAATACTAGTGCTTTAGAGAGACCAGACTCTAGCAATCAAGCAATGAGGAGATCTACATGAGTCTCTTGTGCTCCTCATTGTTTTCGGCAAGGATTAGACTATTTGTTGCTCATTGAATGCGGAGATTTGACTTGCGACCAAGATCCTATTCAGATGGAAGATAGTGTGAAGTGGGAGTAGGCAATGCAAATGGAGTATAACTTGATTACAAAAAATGAGTCTTTGGAATTGACAAAGTTGCCAAAGGTAAAACAAGCCTTGCCTTGCAAATGGATGTATTAGAAGAAATACACGGCAAAAAAATCGTGGGACTAAGTATAAGGCTAGTTTGGTTGCTAAGGGATTCAAGTAGAAGAAAGACGTGGACTTTGATGAGATTTTCTCTCCAGTAGTCAAGATGACTACATTGTGTCTTGTGTTTGGACCCATAGCCACTGAGGTTATAAAACTTACCTAGATGGATGTGAAGACGATTTTCCTTCATGGGGATCTAGAAGAAGAGATCTATATAAAATTTCTATAGGGTTTCAAAGTTAGACTTAAAAAGCCTGCAAGAGTAGAAATGGTGTGTAGACTGCTTAGGCAGTGGTACCAAAAATTTGACAAGAACATGTAGTCCCAAGGTTATGTACAAAGCCAAGAAGATCATTGTTTGTATACTTGAAAGTTGAATGATGGTTCACTTATCATATTGATACCCCATGTTGATGATATGCTCATTGTCGGGAAGTCTAAAGACAAGATTTCCATCTTGAAGAAGTCACTCACCACACAATTTTTCATGAAAGATTTAGGAGATGCAAGTCACTTTCTTGGTATGCGTATCAAGAGGGATAGAAAACATGGAATGCTAGAGTTATCTCAAGAAACGTATATCCACAAGGTCTTGCAATGTTTTAATATGAAAGGGGTAAAGCTACATTGAGTACTCCAATGTAGACATATGCAAAACTTAGCTAGAATGATGCTCCCAATTTTTATGATGAGAAAATGAAAATGGCAAAGGTGCCATATTCTGCAACAATAGGTAGTCTTATGCATGCCATTGTAGCCCCATTGTAGTTACTAGACGAGACATTGCATTTCCAGTGGGAGTGGTTAGCAGATCTATAGCAAATTCAGGCAAGAAGCAGTGGAAAGAAGTGAAGCACATCTAAGATAAAGTTAAGGGTATAACAAGCAAGTGCTTATGCTTTGGAAATAGTGATGCATCCATAGTGACTTACATGGATGCGGACTATGCGGATTGTATAGATAGTCAAAAATCCACATCTGGCTATGTATTCTTAACTGTTGGAGCATTTGTGTCATGGAGATCATATCTCCAAGATTACACTTTGTCTTCCATTACACAATCAAAGTATGTTGCACTTTTTGGTGCTAACAAGGAATTTGTATGGTTAGCTCGTCTAGTAGAGATCGTGATATTTATCACTCCAATGCTGCAATGTGATAGCCATAGTGCTATTGTGTTAGCAAAGAACCTTGTGTTCCACTCCAATTTGAAACACGTAGAGGTCAAGTATCATGTGATACGGGACATCCTAGCTAGCAAGCGCATCGAGATAGTTAAGGTCCAAATGGATGATGTTAGATGAGTCAACGTCAGTTAACAGAATCTGCTAAAGACCGAAGACGTACGGATGCACATCTAGGATGAATACAAAGAAGCAGTAAAGACTGGAGTTACACATTTTCCACGTTTTCCCAAAATGGTCACGTATTGTAAATTCCCGAATTATTTCAAGCCATTGTAATATTTCTAATGTGTTACGGGCTCAATGGGAGTTCCAAGATGTAAAGAACAGGTCAGTTACTGTGCCTAGGTTGCATATACAGTAAGTGGTAGAGCCCTAAAGGCCTTGGGCGCCCGGACATTGCATATTTTTACCCTAGGTATATAAAGCAGTGTGTAAAAGAAATGAGGGTTCTCAAGTCATTTGTTGAGAGCACTCTTTGTGAGAGCTCTTGAGGTGTGTGGCTATGGAGTCCTTGAGCTTCTCCTTGCTCATGAGACTTGATTAACACTAATCAATGATTCATTCTCTCTCACTATACTTCTCTCTTACTTCTTATGATTGCCTATGATGCTTAGATTAACTAGATCTTAACTAATTAGTGGTTAATACCTCTCTAATCTTGTGTGATTGCCCTCTTTTGCTTGTGTGTGCATGTAGGTTTGATTGGAGTGTGGTGCTTGATAGATCTATGTGTGTGTGCTTGCGATTAGTGTGTTGCATGATAGAATTAGTGTTGTGTGCGTCTTGCAATCGTGGTGTGTAATATTGGGTTGATTAGAGGTGAAGAGAAGTAGATATGGAGATTACCCTTCATTGCGGCTTAGCTCTTCCATAGGTCGAGAAGCTCACCTCTTAGAGTTAACCATTTGTGTTGCCATGATTAGCTCACTAACAGTGTAAGCGTTTCCATGCCCTAGCCGGGTAGCTCATCCCTCCGGATTCAAAATTTTGTTGGTCATTGGAACTATTGCAACGATGGAGCCCCCAACATTTGGCACCGCTGTTGGGGACAATGGCCTACGCTAGTGTAATTGTGGCATAAACGAATGCGTTCCCTCATTAATTTCACTTGTGTGTTTATGTTTTTGTGGATTTTGAATGTGTGTGCATAAAGCATCGTGTTCATAATTCCCTAATGTGTTACCGTATCTTGCCAGTTGTGTGTTTACACACTCTAATTTCTCACTAACCCCTTGTTAATTTGACTAATTTTTGCTAACTTACTAATGTGCTATGAAGGATTGGAACATTCGACCATTCAATTGATCTTCAATGGAAAGGTAATTAAAGTGGTATTCTCAACCTCCTTAGAATCTAGAGATGTGTAGAATTGTGTAGAGATCCCACCATGATGATGCAATGTAATGCTATGTAATGTTGATGAAATGCTATGTTGATGCAATGTGGATTGAAAATTTTGCGATTTTTCGTTTTCACGCCGTCGTAATGCCGAAATTTTTAAGATTTGATGGCGTATGATTGACAAGTTTCAATTGCTAATTGGGTGAATGTGTGTTGCTAATTGGATGTCTAATTGAGTTAATTGCATGCTTGGATGGTCAATTTCAAGTGTATGTGCACTAAAATCAAATGTGTGTGCATTCTAATTGAATGTGTGTATGCTAATTTTAGGTGTGTGTGCACTATTTTGCCCATGTTTGAGCATCTAGAAATCAATGTGTGCGTTATGATTTTTCAATTGTGATGATTGATGTGTGTTGTGCTTATGCCCAACTAATGATTTGTGAAGTCACATTGCAAATCCGACAAGTTTAACCCTTTTGTGTGCGCACTTAAAGATTGGTAAAAATTGTCAATCTTTTTGTGTGTGTGTGTGTGTGTGTGTGTGTGCGCCTAAAAAGTGTTAATTTGCATGGTTAATTCAATGTTTTGATTGCATAAATGATGTGTGTAATGATTAAATACTCCATTTTTGTGCTCAAAATAGGGATTTGCACACTGTAATTGTGTCAAATTTTGACCTATTTTTGTCGATAATTTTGCCATTTAATTGCATAGTTTTGATTTATTTGATAAAATTGTTGGCAATTGAATTGATGTGATTTGGGCAATTTTATTTGGCTGCACTATTCCCCAATGTGTGGAGAATTTATAGAATTTTTTTGGGTATTTTTTGGATAATTTTTGCAAATTTTAGCATTAATGGATAATTCCATAAAAATTTGATTTTGCCATCTACGGCATCATTTTGTTCACATTCGTGCCCTCCATGGTCGAGTTTTGGGTGTTTTGCTATTTTCGAGGATCAAGTTGACGATTGTGTCGCAAATTACATTTTTGGTAAAATCTGTTTGTTTCGGTGTGCTTTTGCGTATCGAAAATGCTCGGTTGTGAATGAAGATGATTTTCTAAGATTCCTAGAATTTTTCGGGAATGTTTTGGAATTTCTCTAACAAATTTTGGGATTTTCTAGCAATTTTTGGGATGTTCGACTAATTTTCGACCCATTTTTGGCATTTTTGGACGCTTAAAAATTTTAAAAAGCAAAAAAAAAAAGGAAAAAAAACAAATCTCGAGTATCGACGTCTGTCTTTTCCTGCTTTGCCTTGCAGCGCATAAAGATTTCGTCGCGGATAGATCTTTACGGCCTGCTTGGATAATTTTTGCCGACTGTAAATTTCTCTTCTTCTTCATCTCGTTCCGCGGGAACATACCCCACACCTCCTCACTCTCTCTCTTCCCGTCACACTCCCTCATTTTCCTCTCTGCCTTTGCCAACGCGTAGTGTTAGAAAAAACTGGGGTTCAATGTATTTTAACCGGCAAAAATCATAAAATCTGGGTTAGCTTGCCTTGAAGAAAACTGGGAAAATTTACAAAAGTTTCTGTGTAAATATCGGCAAAAGCTTCAAATTTTGACCTAAAAATCGGTAGAATTTCAAGTTTCCCTTATTTTCTTCGGTTAGAAAAATATTTTTTTCTAGCCCTGCCTCCCTCTAACCCTTTCTCTCTCCTCTCATTCTCTCTCTCTAACTCACACTCTCTCTCTCCCCCTTTTTCTCCTAATTTCTCTCTCTCTCTCTCTCTCTCTCTCTCTCTCTCTCTCTCTCTCTCTCTCTCTCTCTCTCTCTCTCTCTCTCTCTCTCTCTCTCTCTCTCTCTCTCTCTTCATTCTGCTCTGCCAGCAGTCGCCGCTACATGCCAACCTGCCCACGCGGGTGTCCTTTGTTGTTACTTGTCGGCAGCGTGCGATTCTCTCTCTGCGCGCCAGGCGACCACCCGCAAATCACGCTGCTGAGCGTTCCTCTCTTTCTCTCTCTTTACTCTCCCACGCCGTATTGTCCGCCCCCGTCGCAAATGACGCTGACAACAGGTGCTCTTCACGCGCCAGGTCACCGACTAGCCAACCCAGGTAAGCAGGTAATCAAAAAGAAAGTCTAAAACTAAAAAAAAAATAAAAAATTAAAATCCAATAAAAAACTAAAAAAAGGATGAAAAAATTATCCAAATATATATATATATAAAGGCTCACAAAAAAAGGGCTTTTAAAAAAATCACAAA
The DNA here is from genome assembly GCF_014529385.1 of Adiantum capillus-veneris. Lineage (NCBI taxonomy): Eukaryota > Viridiplantae > Streptophyta > Polypodiopsida > Polypodiales > Pteridaceae > Adiantum > Adiantum capillus-veneris. The sequence goes on from NC_140953.1 coordinate 17,838,333, forward strand.
AAACATTAAAGAAACCATAAAAAGAATTAAAAATCCAATTAAAAAAATAAAAAATCATTAAAAAACAAAATTGATTAAAAAAAATCACAAAAAGAATAAAAAACTCAAAAAATTAGAAAAACATAGAAAAATTACAAAAAAATTTAAAAACCTCATAAAAAATTACAAAAAAATCAAAACTTCATAAAAATAAATCATAAAAAATGGAAAACTCATAAAAAATCAATAAAAGGGATTAAAAAATTCAAAAAAAAACACATAGAAAAATCAATAAAAATTCACATATAAATCACAAACACTCACAAATAAATCAAAAGTGACCTGAAAAATCATAAAAATTTGTAAAAAATTCATAACAACTCACAGAAAATTCCAAAAAAATAGAAAATTCACTCAAAAAAAATCACAAAAATTCTTGAAAAACCCAAAAATCTCAGAGATAAATCACAAAAATAGTAAAAAACTCACAAAAAATCCAAAATTATCTGAAAAAATCAAAATAAATCAAAAAATTTCTAGAATTCTAAAAAAATCATAAAAAATCAAAAGTTTTTCAAAAAATCGTAAAAATATCAAAAAATTAAGAAAATTTAAAATTTCACAAAATTTTAGAAAAATAAAAATAAAGTCACCAGAAGTGCCGAAAAAGAAAAAAAAAGAACGAGCCAGAAAGCGTCAGAAAAGCAAAAGTCAAAAGCCAGGAAGTAGTGTATCGCACACCGAGCAAACATCGCAAGCCGAAAATCACACCAAGCAAACTGCTGAAAAGAGAATCAGAGATCAGCCGAAAAAAAAATGAGCAAAAAGACCAACTCCAAGCATTAGAGCGTTAATCAAATAAATTTCAAGAATTTTGCATGCTAGAAATTGACTAGTGCGAATAATTGTGCTACAAATTGAGCTTCTAATTGGACGAACAGGGACAACTCAGATGCGATTGCGATTAGGCTACTACGAGTAGCAGAAATTCTGCTAATCAATACCAGAATCTGCCAATTGACGGATATTTACAGAACCAGTCAATATGGACTCAAATCGAGCCAAGAGTTCAAGTACAACCGAGCAAGCCAATAGCAGTGGTAGCACAAGTACAACTGCAACAACAGAGCAAATTTGACAGCTATATGGCTACAATGGAGATAAAGTCTTATATGCAAATTCAGAAAGCCATAGGTACTTGATGAGCAGTAAAAGCAGCACAAGAGCCAAGATCCTATTGATCAGAGTAAAGCCAGATTCAGAGAACTCCCAGATGTTCATAGACTTCATTGGAGCCAGGTATTGCAAGCTCAAAGATGAAGCGCAGATAAAAGTGCAAAAAATCAACCCAAGTGGTTATCCAGAAATCTGCACAAGTCCGCAAAGCATCCATTTGATGCATATGCAACCAGGGTCATTGTACATGGATTACAGTGGTCAGATCTATAGTCGAGAACCAGAATTGCAAGATCCAACAGATCAACCAATAGAAGCTAGTCTAATTGGAGAACCAAGCCAAAGATGATACAAAGGTCAAGACGGAGCATTCCATAGCTTGATGCTCAGTGTTCTAAAAGAAGATGCTGACAACTTGGTCAGCATAGAAGATGAAACTTCTCAGCTAGAGCTTGACATGACAGAACCAAATGAAATACCACCAGTCATGGCGTATTGCTCAGATTGTGGACGAAAAGGTGGACATTTTTTTGAAGATTGTCCAAGAAATCCTGACAACAGGGATAGATCAACTACCAAGCAAGGTACAGAGCAAATTGGAAATGCGAATTTCGATCTAAGTGCATTAACTCGTTACTTTTGATGCAATCAGATGATTCTGCATTACCATTAGAAGCACAATTCAAAACACTGCAAATTCAAAATGAGTATAAAGATGCACATACACCTGAAAAGCTTAAAATTGATCCTTTGAACAACAAATTCTTGCATTAATTTAGTCAAGGTGTCGAGATATCACCAAAGGTTGAAAAGACTATTAGGTTTGCAAATGATTTTGCATCCACTGACATAAGTGTGCAATCATTCACAAGTCTAAGGGAGATATCAAACAGAATGATGTTAACATTGTATGGTACACATAATTCATATGCACACTATGTAGACCAAAAAGGAAAATTGTACAAAAGGGATCAACCAGTGTTTGAACGACCCACATACCAGCTCATAGAAGTGCGTCCAATGATAAATTAAAAAGGATGGTTCATTTCAGAGGAAAGAATCTATTATAGCCCATCCTCTCTAGAGCTGAAGGATATTACCCAGGTGAACCCAGAAATTTGTCCAGAGCCAAACTCTCCTCCATTGAAAATCAAACTTCGATGTTGTGACCAAACAAACATATACTTTGACCGAAACAATCGTAGATATAGACGAGAGTCTAGCATCTATGATGCCTTGGGTCTTGAAACCACAAAAGCTCATATCATAGGAGACCCATGGGATAGACAATATCAGGGCAAAGATAATGCTATTTATAGCTTAACTTGGGGAATGATTTGTCATGTTTCACGAAGATACATAGGAAACTATGTAGAAGGTTTACAGATGCCAAACATCAACAGTGCTACCCAAAGTATACCTTCACAGTCCCAAAAGGTGAGACTAAGTCAGAGCCAACCAATTTTGAAGTCTTACAATGAAGCAGGCTATAGTGATCACCCTAGGAAGGGGGGAGCTGTAAATCCATCAAGCTCAGCTTATGTACCAGGAACCGCAATGGCAGTTAGAAGCCCTAGAGCTTCTAGCCAACAGACCTCTTCAAAGCAGAAACCATTGAAAGATCATATGGTAGTTGGAAGTTTCCAATTGACCCAGGTTTTCTCAAAATCTGCAAACAAATGCTTCTATGAAGATCATCAAGGACATAAGTTTCAGCTAATCTCCACAAATCAAAGTCAAAAGCCGACAAATCCCATAGTGTTCAAACAGCTACATGTAACCAAGCTCACATATGCATATCAAGATGCACATGGTAACGAATATCAACAAGATCATGACCTTGTACAAACCCCTACGGATGGCCCGTCTAAAGTCAAAGACTATCCGAAGTTGATGCAAAGCCTCAAGGTGTCAGAACAGGTGATAGAAAAGTCAAAGTCAATGGGAGCTAAAGTCCAAAAGGCTACACAAAGGTCACCACCAAAAACTCCTCCGAAGAGATAGATTCTGCCAGAAAGTACAATGGATCTTCTAAGATCAAGGGTTACTCAGATGCAGGAGGACAATGCTCATAAGTTGTTGCAGACAAAAAGTGCAGTATCACAGTCAATGGAGTCGACATCGATTGAAGCAGGTGGTCAAAGCAAAGAAAATGCAGATAAAGTTCAACCAAAGGATGTTGCCATAACAAAGACAGTTATTTCAGACACAAATCCTGAAATGATCAAGTGCAACATCATTGGTGAAAACGAAGAAAAGTTGTCAAGAGAAGTAAAGCTAGATGTTCAGGCTAGACAAGAACCTTAGGTCTTTTCGCACTTGGAAAAGATGTGGCCAACCACAGCTGGAAGATGCTCCTAAATTTGTGAGCATATCTGGAAACAAACGAGCAGAATGCTGGGGACTCATCTCCACCACCATTGAAATAAGTTCACTGATCATCACAGCTCAATTTCATGTGATCACAGCAAAAGATATGCCAGAAGACATCATAATGGGAATGCCGATGGCCCAGAAGATGTTAGAGATACAGAATTCAAACATGATCAAACATGACAGAGTCATCACAAACATCAAAGAATGAAGACTAAGACTGGTCACCCACGGACAAAAGCACAAGGTCCTCAAGCACAATTCAAATGGAGACTGATGCCAAAGCAAAGCTTATTGAAGATGATTCATCTCCATTGAACAGAACTACTGAAGAGCTTAAAGCAAATCGGGCAATATCAAGTGCAGATCAAACAGAGCAAAGAGCAACCACAATAGCTATGGAGTAGAGAATGCCATCAAAGTTAGAAGTAAAGAAGGACGGGGTTGCAAACAATCAAGAAGAAATAGGAAGTCCAAAGATATTTGAGCATGCTCTGAAGTCCAAATATCTGAATGGTTGCAGACACCATTCAGAGCATTCTAGAGATTACTCCATGCAAAGACTATAGCATAACAATGCTAAGTTTGCATACAGGTCAACAAGAAATGGTTGCTACCCTTAGCATCCAGCATCATGAAGACCAGGTAAAGTTTCAGGTAAAGTCTTCAAAGGACATGCTTGGAGATGGCATCCTTGGACATCCGTGGTTAGACCAACACAAGGCCTACAAAGAAGATACAATGCTATTACTCTCTTTTCCAAGAGGTAACAAGCAACAGTTTTTACAGGTACCATTAATGATGGAATCAAAGTTGCAAACCACACGAGAATCAAAGACAAATCTTGTAGACAAAGGTAAAGCTAAAGTGGAACTTCCACCGATTAGCAAAGATGGTGTGACAACATATGCCACTACATCAAAGAACCCTCATGGATTAGCTTCTTCAAGCAAGTCAGGCTTTCAAAACTTCAAGTCAAATGCTGACCCAATTGAAACCAAAAGAGCAAAGATATTTCAGTCAAACTACTCAAGAAAGCAAAGGAAAGTCAAGCAAGTATTTATTCAAATCAATTTAGTCAAAGTCAATGATCCGGTTTGGATTAAAGACAAGAAATCAACACAGAAAAACAAACACATGGGATGGATAGCATCGCAATGGAGTTTAACAGAACAGGAGTACTATGAAGGTAACATACATATATAGGTACCAAAACCAAAAGTAAGAGCATATGAAGTAACATCAAGTCCCTCCCGAGAAAGAAGGCCCACAAGGTATCAACCTCGACAATATTCTAAGATACCTAAGCAGCATGTATACAACAGAACAACATCGAAAGATGCTAAAGTCAACCACAACTCTCAAGAGGATACACAACAAAGACGGATCTCAAGGAATGTTCCTCTTTGACAAGGATTCTACACAGTCTATACAAAGATTTGGCTACCAGTCAACCACAAGCCAATTGCAACTACACCAGACCTGCATGAAGCTCACAAGAAATCAACAAGACCTAGTGCAAAGCAACGTCAACAATGGAGATACAAAGGCCCTCAAGAGATTTGTATTCCTAAGTCTTCCAATGCTGCTTGTCAAAAACCATATGCCGACAGTGAACAGAGGCATACAACAACATCAAAGACTCCTTACAACAACAGGCCCAATTGGAAAATCAAACAAATAATGGAGTCTTCACAATCAAAGAAGGACAACCCAACCAATGCGAATGCAGATTCAAAGAGGATAAAATAGGTATGGCAAAAGAAACCTTCAATGCCAACTTGGTCCTTCACTAATCCTCTTTTTGAGGATTCAACCTTACTTTTACCTGAAGAAATGTTTGTAGTAAGCACAAGAATGTAAAAGTCAAGTCGCTAGGGGGCAAAAAACACTCTTTGGCATAGTCAGAGTCGGGCTGCTAAGACATAAAATGAGCAAAGCATTAGTCCCAAAGCTTCAAGTCATATTGTACTCTATTCTAAGAGTCGTAGTTATTAGGCTTACGCTCAAGCTGGAAGAGTTGAGCATATCTAAGTCGTGTCGCTCATGCTGGATGAGATGAGCATAAGAGTCAAAGTCTATTAACTTACAGTTGGTGGAGTGTCGTAAAGTTCAACACTCACGCACAATGCATAGTAAGATGAGAGCACATATCCTCGTCAACGAAAACCATTCTTAAAGGGGTGCCAGCTTGCAAAGCCATGTCATATGCTTTTATATCTACACCATCTTTCTGAAGAACCCCTCAAATCCTTCTTGCACAACATATTGTTTTCCATGCATTTCTGTGTATGCATAAATAGGATGTCCCATCATTGGACATATGCATTAGACACTCTTTTTTGCTTCCACATATGCACCTTGAGTGGACTACAGCAGGCAAACCAATGTTCCATCATGCTACCCTCTCATATTTACTGCCATTTTAATTCCATATCTATCAACAAATAGTCCCTTGAGTACTTTATTAATATTTCCCATGCTAATAAGTACTTCAATATTGCGCGTATCCCAAAGGCACTTTTTTTCCACTGGGTTTTTTCCCTTTGGTCATCCAGTATTAGACCCTAATTTAGAACCTTATCATTCTACTTTCCTTGTATATGCTTTTCATAAATAAAGAGCAGCCTCATCATTATGCTATTACAACGGACAAATGCAACATCATCTCTCACAATTGACATATTCGGACCAATCACGATGTTGCAACAAATTGAACCTCATCAACAAATCCAACAACAAAATGAACACAATCAGCCCATCAACAACCAATCAAAAACCTTCCACAGCCTCCACGGACACTTTTCAAAAGTGCCCGAGGATGGCCACTAAAATCGGAAGGGGGGAATGTAAACTGAGTCAACGTCAGTTAACAGAAGCTGCTAAAGACCGAAGATGTACGGATGCACATCGAGGATGAATACGAAGAAGTAGTAAAAATTGGAGTTACACATTTTCCATGTTTTTCCAAAATGGTCACGAATTGTAAATTCTCGAATTATTTCAAGCCATTGTAATATTTCTAATGTGTTACGGGCTCAATGGGAGTTCCAAGATGTAAAGAACAGGTCAGTTACCGTGCTTAGGTTGCAGATACCGTAAGTGGTGGAGCCCTAAAGGCCTTGGGCGCCCGGACATTGCACATTTTTACCCTAGGTATATAAGGCAGTGTGTAAAAGAAATGAGGGTTCTCAAGTCATTTGTTGAGAGCACTCTTTGGTGAGAGCTCTTGAGGTGTGTGGCTATGGAATCCTTGAGCTTCTCCTTGCTCATGAGACTTGATTAACACTAATCAATGATTCATTCTCTCTCACTATACTTCTCTCTTACTTCTTATGATTGCCTATGATGCTTAGATTAACTAGATCTTAACTAATTAGTGGTTAATCCCTCTCTAATCTTGTGTGATTTCCCTCTTTTGCTTGTGTGTGCATGTAGGTTTGATTGGAGTGTGGTGCTTGATAGATCTATGTGTGTGTGCTTGCGATTAGTGTGTTGCATGATAGGATTAGTGTTGTGTGCGTCTTGCAATCGTAGTGTGTGTGATTGGGTTGATTAGAGGTGAAGAGAAGTGGATATGGAGACTGCCCTTCATTGCGGCTTAGCTCCTCCATAGACCGAGAAGCTCACCTCTTAGAGTTAACGATTTGTGTTGCCATGATTAGCTCACTAACAATGTGAGCGTTTCCATGCCCTAGTCGGGTAGCTCATCCCTCTGGATTAATAATTTTGTTGGTCATTGGAACTATTGCAACGATGGAGCCCCCAACAGATGAAAACCCTGCAAATGCTCTCACAAAGAGTCTACCTTCAGAGAAATTTGCACATTGCATTGAGATAATGGGTGTAAGGTAAAGCCATTAAAATGCTTCACGATTTTACAGATTGTACATACATAGGCCACTTCGGCCACATTGGCCTTCAAGTGGGAGATTGTTGGGATTCAAGCCAAATGGTTGGACACTTTTTACTAACCCATCATTGCTAACTCACTTATTCTTTACTTGTTATAGAATAAGGAGCGAGAGGATAACTTGCTCTCTGTACTTCACCCACTCCATGCTCTCCATCCTTGCACAATATTGTACTCATGGATCCACGCATGCACACACTTTAGTCACAAGTTGGGTTATTTCTTTGCTTGATGAGAAAGTGGATGAACCTGTTTTCTCCACCAAATCTAGTCCTCCTTCAAATACAGCTCACAAATAATGAGCATCTTCTTTGCGTCTAGATCAAAGAGTCCGTACGCCTTAAACTCTTTGATATATCCTAGAAAGATACACTTCTTGCTTTTGGCTTCTAACTTTGTTTTTTTGAAATTAGGACCATGTGCATAACAAAAACACCCAAAAGTTTTGAAATGAAAAACCGAAGGTTTCTTACCAAAATAGGGTTTTTTTTCCTTTCAAGGCCTTTGGGTAGCTTTGATTGAGAATATAAACTACTTTATTTATTGCTTCGACCCGAAAGGAGTCTTGCATATCCTTGGCTTTGAGCATTCATCATGCCATCTCTACTATAGTCCGATTGCAACATTCCACAACTCCATTTTGTTGTGGTGGGTAAGCAGTAGTAAGGTGACGCTTGATGCCATGCTCATTGTAGTAGTAGTTGAATTCATTTACAATGAATTCTCTTCCTTTATCTGTGCAAAGTTTCTTGACCTTCTTTCCTGTCTTACTTTCTACAAGCTTATGCCACACTTTAAATTTTTTCAAAAGCTTCAAACTTGTTACAAAATACATCATATTTCTAAAAAAGTCATCATTTAACAACAAAAAATAGAAAGATCCAGATATTTTACCATAGGGATCCACATGTACCAACTCTAGAGGAGATTGTGCTTGATTATTAGTCTCTCGTGGAAATGCCTTCCTTTGTTGCTTGCCTATCATGCAAGCCTCACATACTTCATTCACATATGAGATTTGAGGCATGTGTGCAACCATCCCAAATCTATACATCTCTTTTAGCATAGCAATAGGTGACCAAATCTCTCATGCCATGATTGAGTTGTACATTTTTCTGTAGTTACCATAAGTGTGGAAATCTTGTAAAGATTGTTGCATCTCACTCCTTTCCCAATGTATTGCTTTGAGAATCCAATATTTATGCTCTAGTGTGCTTAAATTGAACTTCAAGGCCACGATTAGTGATTGCAATTTAGAGCAAAGTCTTCTTGATTTGTGCAATATACTAGAGAGTTGCATAGTTTCACTTATAGCTGCTAAAGAACAACTTACGCTCTTGCAAATGTCATGAGAGAGAGAGAGAGAGAGAGAGAGAGAGAGAGAGAGAGAGAGAACTATTCCCTTCCCCAACTCGCCCTTGTCCTGTCATCTGCTGCTGCAGCCTCCTCCCCTGCTCTCGCGTTGCCTTCGTCTCAACAACTCATGCATGAAGTTCACCTACTCGGGCTACACACAAAACTGCCTGCTGCCCTTCCCCATGCGTCCCCCTTCCTCCTCATTCCTCTGCTGAGCTTGCCCTGCTATACTGCTCCTCGTTCGCAGACACGAGAGAGAGAGAGACCCCCATATGCTGCATGAGCCCCAGTCTGCTTCGCCTTGTCCCTCCTTTGTAGACCCAAGCGAAGGCGGTTACTAAGAGTTGAGTGGCATGGCCTCCACATGGCGCCGTCTGCTCTGTAGGTCGCCATATCTCCTTAGGATGAGGCTCCAATGGTGTGCTGCCTAGAGAAGCTTCTAGAGAGGGAGAGTTGGATGAAGAGAGAGAAAAAGATGCTTTTGGAGATTGACACGCCTATCAAACATACACACCTCCACTTTCCTTTGGGCTTAAAGGACCGCACATTATGTCTGCAGTCTTTATAGATTCCTCCTCTCTACCTTTTGACACGAGTGCGTTGATGAAGCAAAACAATCGCACTGGTGTTGGGAATCGAACTCTCGCCAGTTGCAACTCTAGCATTCTCTATTAGCAATATTGCATTGCTCTTCGATAAGTGTGGGTCTTTAATATTTTAAAAAAAAGTTTTTTCTTCTGCCCAAACGCTTGTCCTACGTGCTCGCCTTCATCCGTGCATACGCCTAATATTCTGGCATGCTCATCACTACCCCCTCTCTTTTGAGACCCTTTTTCCTTTCAGTTAATTTCCCTTTCCCCTAGCATCTTTGCAAATTCTGCTAAAAAAAATGTTTTCTCGTAATTGTGCAGATAGACATACTTGCTTTGGCCTACTGGCTCTAAGGTAAGAAAATCTTTTTATTTCTTAGGAGATTCCAAGCTTCCTGAGGTATCTAATAAGAAAATTGCGCGAGCAGCATTTGGGCAGGCAACATCGTGAGGAGCTGGATAGGCAACAACAACATCACGAGCAACATTGGTGCCCCTCCCTATCACCTCTGGTTTCATCACCCTCTCTCTCTCTCTCTCTCTCTCTCCCTCCTTAAAACACACACACACACACACACACACACACACACACACACACACACACACACACACACCTCTTTCTCCAACCCCTCGACTATTTAAGCTTTGTCGACCGCGAGAGAGAGAGAGAGAGAGAGAGAGAGAGAGAGAGAGAGAGAGAGAGAGAGAGAGAGAGAGAGATGAAATGAAATGAAATGTTATATTAATGTCTTCAAAAGGCCAAAGTGACCTATGAGACTAGAAAGTTACAATGTGGTGGATCTAATACAAAGTCAGAGTAACAAAATGACAAAATTTAAAATACTATGCTATGGAATCCTAAACTGCTAGGTATGAACTAAGCAGCTAGCTGAGATAGAGAGAGAGCATCTCTCATGTATTCTTCTTTTATTTGAATTAATTTTCAGCTATTATCCCCTATCCCCTACCTGAGAGAGAGAGCATCTCTCATGTATTCTTTTATTTGAATTAATTTTCAGCTAGTATCCCCTATTTCCCTACTTCTTCGCTTTCTCGACGAATCTAATTTAATTCCTCTTGTTTTTTAGATTTAATTACAGCCCCTACCTTGCGTGCAGGACTGCGCCCAGGTGAAGAGTGGAGGAAATGCACATATATGCATGTGCGTGAGAGTCTGAGAGTTCATCTTCTTTTTGCAGGACGTGTACCTCCTACAGTACTCCGCTGGGAAATTTCGCATTGATATTTGGCGATGTCGCGGCCAGATTCCTCCGAGACAGAACCCACCCCCGAAAATCATGAGTTTCGAAGTCCAGAAGACATGTCTTTGTCTTACGAGCAACTCTTTGATAGCAAGCAGGATGATGATGGCCCCTGTTATTTGCCATCATATGCTCCAGAAAAAGCGGAGGATGATCGTGACTTGTTGAGCAGTGAAGGGGTGAATGGTGGGGGCGCTGATGCAACAAGCGAGGAAGGGACCTCTGAAGTTCAAGAATTTCATCGTAATGAGGATGAATATCCCCCATCGCAAAGTCCCTCTGATGTTAATGGCTTCAAATGCATCTCATACAACATGAAGGAGTTAGATCTAGATGATGATAGACGAAGTGCAGAAAATATGGAAGGTTCATGCGAACAAGCGAAGGATTCAGACATAGAGGTAAATACAGACTCTAATGTCCAAATCAACTCAGAATCTGAGCAAGGAGATACCTTAGAAGAGAACGTTGGGGGTCTTGATAGAGGCCTCCCAGCGACTACCTCTACAAATACCAGACATCTTGAAGCTTCTGAAATTCAGGTAGAACCAGCCGCTGGAAATGGTCATGTAGAAGGCTACAAGTCATATGCATCATCCGAATGTGGTGGGGCAAGTAAGTCCGGTCAGGGACAGGACACAGATCTGCTGAAAAGAGACCTCATTCCAGGAAAGCAACATCAAAATGAGGTTTGTCTTGTTTTTTTCTTGGGAAAAACGTTGTAAGACGTCATCATTTGGTGTTAGGGGCATTTGAGATTGGATGGTTGAATGTCTTCATCTAGCTGAGAGGATTGTGAAACATGCCTTTGATATCCGTGTGTGCAAAACAGTATCTTCTTGATTGTGAATATGTTATCTTGTGGCTTATTTCTTTATGCTGGCATTACATCCTTGAAGGCTTGGTTATGTAATTTCTCCAACCTGTTGATAAATAACCACATTACGAACCATGTCTCTGTCATGTACAATCATCATTGATGAGAGCTTTGGATTGCGTCCTCAACATTAGAGATGGATTTGCACATTTAGGGAAATGAATTAAGCCCATGTTTTTCATCTTAAAGGATTTTCATATACCCTCTTGGATTTCTTCACATCAGTCGGTGCAAATGGTGCGCTTGGAACTGACACTCCATGTGTTTAAGTGGACACCGAAGTCGGGGTTTAGCATGTATATAGTGCTAGATGCTTGAAATTGCGGGGTTGAAAGCCTTGTACTCGGGAGTCAAATGAAGAGATCAGCTTCCCTACCTGAAGAGTCACTTGTTGCATCTCTTGTTAGGCTTTACGTTCACCTCCTAGATGCTTTTACTCCTGCTTACGGCTTTTCTCACGTGCACTCATATCCTTGGTTGTGGGTTGGCCACCCTTTCACCCTTCTAGTAGGGTTTGCATGTTAGGTGCAGCGGAATGATTGTTTGCGCTTTGCTCAAGATGAGTGCTCCGAACTGTGCTCAAGGTTCCTTTTAGTTCTTATGGAAGGGAGAGCCTTCCATTCTTAGAGGAAAGTGCTATGATCACAAACAAAGTCAATGGACACTGTGCGTGCAAGTGTATGAGACTGAGAGATAGAGAGAGAAGAGAGATACGACATGTGGTACAATGCGTATGCAATGGACTGATGCAATCTGGGACTATGCCGGTGACGACGACGACGACTTTAGGGTTGAAATCGGTGGTCTTCTAACTGCTGAATTTCGGGACTGTTTCGGTGGCTGAAAATGACTGTTTTGGCTGCGTTTTTATGGCTGAAAATGGGGGATCTTTTGCGTCCAACTGGGGCTGATTCTGCTGCTGTCCCATAGGGCTGAAAACATTGTGGTTCTGATGCGGTAAGGGCTGAAAACCACTAACGCTGATCTGCATTTTTGAGCTAGCAAAAACGCTAGGCTGGTTGGAATCGCTGATGGACTTTAATGCTGAAATCTGAAAACGCTAGCAAGTGGAGGTGCTGGCGATGAGAGAATCTGCAACGCTAGGTAAGTTGTTGATGATGCAAACTGAAAACGCTGGGCTGATCTGTCTATGGCGATCAATAGGGCTGAAAACGCCAAGGGGGAAGACTGTATGGCGATGAAGGGAATCTGCAAACGCTAGGGGTTTTGCGGGGGTTCTTGTTGAGAAGGTGCCTGTTGAGCGGGAAGCTCCTGCTCCCTCTTCTGCCATTTTGTGCTAACTTGGGTTTGCTTATATTAACTTAGCAAAATTGCCCTACCTACTTTTGTTGGAAAGTCACTTAAAAATAATAAGTGAAAATACCAAAAATAGGGAAAATAGGCTAAATGCATTGGAAAATTCCCATGACTGAATCTGATGGATTCTGAAGGGAATACTGATGATCATGCTGTGTGCAACCAGAGGATATGCATCTATTGCTAAGTGAGTGGGCATGCACGGTCTACGAATAGACTCACAAAAGTGCCAGATCACTTCTAAATCTAGACTGACTGGACTGACTGAACCCTGATCATGTTGTAGCTTGTCTACGGACACATAGGGTTGGATGTGTCACGTGACATTGCACCACCCATGTTTATATTTTTTCCTCAATTTTGGATTTTTGTGTTGGACATTTTTAGAGCTTTTGCATGACCCAGTTTTGGCACACTTCATATATAGTGTGGTTGGTATCTTGTTGTTACAGAGTTTCATCTTCTGTCCAATGGTGGCTCTAATATCTCTTAGGAGCAGATTGGGGAGTGAGGGCTCCTTTGTGGCTGCGCCTGGCCGTAGTTGAGGTAGACACCTTTTTCAACGGTGCGAGCCATGTGTATGGCCACCCGGTAGGCTTGCATGAGGTAGGATCCTTGCTGGTTTTTCGGGGTTGGAGTCTCTTTTATCGACAATTTTCCCCGTTTGTGTCAGGTAGGAAACTAGATTTGATCCCGTGGCCAGGTTTTTGAAGATGTGGCATATTATTTTTTTGGGTACCCTCTTCTTAATGGGTCGTGGGATTTTCTAGGCTGGGCTTGGCAAGTTGAGTGTCAAAGGTGCAACGCAAAAGGTGAATCAGATGATGATCAAGTCTGCTACCACGAGCAAACCTCCTCTTGGAACAGGATCGGATCTATTGCGATAGATATCCTTCGTATCGTCCCTCGTGTGTCCACCGCCCATCGTGTGGGCATCGATTGCAACACCTGCAAGAGCACATAGTGCAGAAGGGGAGGGGAGATGCAAAGAGAGAGAGAGAGAGAGAGAGAGAGAACGCTAGAAAGGCGCGAGATTACAAGTGATTGAACAGGAAAAAGGCCAGAGAGGAGAGAGAGTGCAAGAGAGAGTAGTAGACCCAAACCTATATTTGCAAGTCGATGAATGAAGTAAGAGGGAGCGGGGTCCCTATATAGGGACTTTCAGAGTTTGCCCTACTCTCATTCCATCAAATAATCAACAGTGGTTCCCAATAAACATGCCACCATCTCAACTGATAATAAATTGGCCCAGGGGACCAAATCTGGTCCCATAGAAGGGGAAAATGCAGATAACTAGAGACTTTGATCCCATGAAACCTTAGGAATAGGGTTCTTGTCTCATGCGAGCCTATCGGGTGGGCACAACATGTAACTGGTACCGTTGAGAAGGTACGTCCACCTCAAGTACGGACATAGCTACAAAATAGCTCACACTTCCCAAACAACTCCGGGGAGAAACTCGAGCCACCACCAGAGAGAAGATGTAACTCTTAACACACCCCTTGCTCCTGGACATGGAGTCAATTCAAGAGAGCTGGCATGAAGGAATAATGTCGCCTATGGTATAGGTTTAGTAAAGATATCAGCAAGGTTATCTGATGTAGGACATCACTCTAGTCGAATAGAGCCAACCATGGTCTTCTCACAAATGAAATGGTATTGTTATTCTATATGCCATGAGAGATGTGGAAAGACTAGAGAGAAAAGAGTGTGTCAGGTGCAATGGAAGTGTTTAAGGATTTAGCTTGGATCTAGTACTCCGCACAAACACAAGGGACACTTTACTTCACTTAAAAGATATGAATTGAATTGAATGAAAGAGAGAGACACAAGAAAGAGACGACACCGAATGTCGAGTCCCAAACCCTCAAGGGTCCCCTTGCTCTGTTACCAGAGCAAGTACTTTATTTATTCTTGCACAATGCTGATACAATGACTAAATGCTGAGATGCTAATGATAATGGGTACTGATGCTATTGATGCTGGGTACTAGTGAGATACTGAAGGGTACTGCGGCGGGTACTGGGTTACTGAAGGTACTGAGGTACTGCAAGGTATTGAAGGTATTGAGGTACTGTTGGGTTCTATGTTGACGACGATGGCGAGGTACTGATGGGTTCTATGTCGACGACAACAACGACGATGACGACGGGATATTGATGGGTTCTATGTCGACGACGACGACGAGGTACTGATGGGTTCTAGGTCGACGACGATGACGGGGTACTGATGGATTCTGAGAATCTTTATGCTGAGCTAGGTAGGAGCCAAGCCAAAACTCAAGTGGTGCTAGATGCTCGGGTACTGTGTCGACGGCAACGACAACAACGAGGCTATGGCTGAATGCTGAAAACGGTATTGTACTGCTACCTTGACCGACTGTGGCGAGGATCTGTTGCGGAGCTCGGGTGCGGGCTATGCAAGGCTAAGGTTGAAACTGAAAACGCTGATGTACTTCAGGGCTGAATGCTGAAAACGTTGTGGTTCTGCTGTAGAAACATTGACTGCTGCTCATGCAAACGCCAGGTCCTGTTGACGCTTGAGAGGCACCTTCTACTACTACTCTGGTTTCTACAGGTGCACCAAGGGTTGGTTAAATAGGTACAAATGCTTGGGTTCGGCATCCATTCCAACAAGGTAAATGGAAAGTCACTTATTAATAAAATGCACTTTAAGAGGTGATTCACGCGCAGTAAATGCCCAAGCGCTAAAATGCGGGCATGTGCAAGAGAGGGTATGCAACTATGACCGGCCCATGCACTTCCTACTAGAGGCTCACAAAGTGCTGGGCTAGGTCCTAAGCTAAGACTCCTGCTAGACTGTAGCAGAAGCATGAGGACGATTGGCTTGTCCTTATGCATCAGGGTAATCGTACGGTTCTGGATCTGGAGGGTCGCATCATTCTTGTTGTGCAAAGGCATGCCCAAGAGAACGTCGCAATTCCCTACTTCATGACGTGGAAATCAACTTTTCCATGGTATTCGTGAATAGTCACTGGAAGAGCCCCAATTAGCAGGACCACTTTGTGAGTTTGCTTGGTAGCTAGCTCGGCTTCAATATCACGTCCTTGTGAATCATAATCAAAGTCTATCTGCTTCATGAATTCTGGATGGATGAAATTTTATGGGATCAAAGAAAATCAGGGCTTTGAAGCAATTGACTTTGTCATATGCTCTGCACAATTCATTTGAACTCTCGAGGTTTATGCCATAAATATCGAGTACTAATCCAATAGCTGGCATAGCTCTCTTAACCGGAGGTGGTACTGGGGTTGTGTCCGACTGTTGGCGTGGGCTTCGGCTCGGCTGGTCTGTCAGTTTAAAGGGGACAACTAAAATAGTTATGCCCTAATTGAAAGCATCCACAACATCGACCTTCTTGTAATAAAGTATCCTGTTGTTGAGGCATCAAACGAGACCTTTGAGATTGACTTTCACGAGAATTTTGAGTTGTTGTTTGTTGTGATCGAGGATTCTGGTTTGTTACCTGAGTTTATTCAGTGGTAAACTCTAGCTTTCCTATATCGGACCGCTACATGGTCCATAAGCTCTTGCATGGTTGAGACTTGTTTGGACAGAAAGTCCAATGGTGTATCGCTCGCACTAGTCCTCCAAGGGAATCAACTTGAAGAAAGACACCGGAAGGTAGACATTGAAGAACCTTAGGTTATAGTCTTCCATGGTCTCTGTGGCAAGCATTTTCAAGTTGCCCCATTTCGACAAGATCTGGACTTCAAAGAGAAAATTTATGTAACTACGTGCAAAATTGTCTTGAAAGCTTGCCATGTCCTTGGAGCATGCAGTCGTTTTGCGATTGAACTCCACCACTACATAGCATTATCCTTAAGAAATCATGCTCCTCGAGAACTCTTGGATTCTTCCCCAAAGCATAGATGTTGTCGAATTGTTGTAGGAACTGCAATGTTTTCTTCCGATCTTTCATCCCAGAAAAGGTGAAATTTTTTACTGTTGTGCCGCCATCTTTGAAATCCTTTGGTTGGTTAGGCGCGTACCCCGGGTACGGATAATAAGAATATCCATATGGGCTCCAACCATTGTATCCTGATGGTGGTAATGGTGGGGGAGGTGATGGCAACGCCGGTGGCAGAGGTGGTTGCACTGGATCAGAGTTAGTAGACGGCGGCACCATATTCCTGAAGACGACTCCAATCGGAATAGATGGCTGAGAAGGTTGCCTGTTAGAAGCTTTCGTACTTTTTGGTGCTGGAGGAGGTACCACATGGGGCATGAGAGGGGGCAACATGTAATTTAGAAATTGTTGAAAACTCTGCAGCATCGGGAGATTTTGCTGCAGGTGCTGTGAAAGTATGTCGCGAAGCTCATCAAGAAGAAACTGCAGGTACTCTACTGAATCCATAAACTGTCACGTGCACATCTAACCCTCTAGGCTTTAGGACAACCTAGGAAGTGTTCTGGCATCCTTGTGAGCCTGTACGCAGGACATGCATGTTTAGTCACTTTAGATTAATTGCATATCCTCTGATTGCACATGAGCACAACTAGTGTGTGCTAGGTGTAGACATTGGGGAGTGTTCCCATACAATTGCATTAGTACCCAGCGGGTATTTATTTGCATGTGAATCACCTCTTATAAGTGAGTTTATAACTCATTAATAAGGGTCATTTAGAAATCGTGGGTTTTTGGATTGGCATTGCCCGACCCAGCTTTGATTCCCTATATAAGTAACCCTAGGGGTAACTTGTCAAGCGTAAGTCAGTACCCTCAGTACTAGTGCCCATTACCTGCAGTACCTCAGCATCCATGGCATTTTTGCACCATCCACCCACAGTACTAGATCAGCCCTAGCATTTCAACCCAAGCATCAGATCAGCCAGCGTTTTCAGTTTTCAGCCCAAGACATCAGATCAGCCAGCGTTTTCAGATTCAGCCCTTAGATCAGCCAACGTTTCTCAGGTTTCAGCCCATTGCCAGCATCAGCGACAACAAATCAGCCCATAGTCCTCCTTTGCAGTTGCAGATCATTCTTTTTTGCTTGTTTGAGATTGGACGTAAATCAAGACCACTTGGGCGTGTCGATCTCTCTAATCTGTGTTTTTGAAGAGTGATAAGTAACCCAAAAAAGAAGGGCTTGTCCAGCCTCCCCTTGTTCCTCTATCCACTCATTCAGAACGGACCTTGCACATTGCGCGGCAGGCCAATCGATGTGAGGTGATAAAAAGAAACTTTGGTGTGAGGCTTGAGCGCAAGGCCGCCAAGGGGTACCCGGAGGAAGGAGTTGAGCTTGGGTAAGAGAAAAGCCTTCTTCAACGCAAATGCAAGCAGTACCAAGTACATGGTCGGACATTGTGTGGCCAGTGTGAAATGGACGACGGCCGAGAGTTTCACCCGTAGTCTGGAAGGGCAGGTTGCCACGAGATGGTGGGCCTAGTCAGCACTGAAATTAGAGTAGTCAAAGGTTGGCTAGGCTCAGCTCAAAGTCATTTAGGCCCTCCGCTACACGTTATAAGTTGGTGGGTACTAGGAAATTAAACCTAAGGTAGTCAAATGAACACATGGCAGTTAGGGAGCTGCATGCAGGACAAGAGACTGTCTCCAGAAGCCTTATCCAAGAGGGGGTGCTCAAAGTTGAGGGTAGAGGCTGATTTTTGTTCAATTGTGCTTTACAGTGTGTGGGTGAGTAGTGGGTGCAAGTTTCACAGCTTTAATGGAAAGCTTTCCTTCTCTTTTGTCCCATGTAGCGGGATGATTTGCTCTCGTGCATCTCTCTCTCCCTTTTGGCGCATATAGTAATGCCCCTCTAGTTGGGCTTCTCAGTTGACCATGTACAGTTCTTAGGGTTTTATGCGCGTTTGCCAAGGCCAGAGCCTTCTGAACAGGTACATGAGTAACTAATTGCTAATCCCCCACAAGTACGCACAGTTCCATCGCGAAGAATCGCAAAAATGAAGAGTTTTCGCGCGTGGAAACTTGTTCGTTTTTAAAGGGGAACTGTCCCATTGCGTGTGGGAGCGTTTGAGACATGCATAGGCGTGTTTGCTCTGCCCAAAACGATCCAAAACAGAAAATTACAGCCTGCTGTGTTTTTCTGCAGGTTTAGGGTTTCGCACCTAAACTGCAGGACATCGCCAAGGGAGCCTCGGAAACGCCGTCGGATGCTTAAAGAGGGCTTTGGGCACCTTACAGTGACAAAACAGGGAATTACAGCATGCTGAAATTGACCTGCAGCTCACTGGAAAGCTTCCAAACCGCAAGGGAAAGTGTTCTTGACGTGAACTTTTGACCTACAAGGATTTTTGTGCCAGTAGGCTAGCGAAATTGGTTCAAAAACCGAGTTAGGTGAAAGCGTTCGGATTGTTTATTTGCAATAAGAATAAAGAAATACCGAAAGGGGCGCTAGTCTTCGGGGCCTACAAGATCTTGCTGTTTGCTTGGAAGCACTCTAGCTGCCAAGCCGTGTGTTCGTTTGAAGTGTTAAGTTCCAATCAAAGGTTTACCCATGAAGTTCCTTTGTGCCGTAAAGTTTCAAGTAAAGATCGGGTGAAAGCTAAAGTTTACCGCCCTACGGGCCAGTTTCAATCTATCTCTAGGGAGGTTCCATAAGCGGTGTATAAAGGAGACTGATTTGGTGAGCGCCTCAACCACTAGTGGGGGGCCAACTAGCTCTACTCGAATAATGTCATGTGGTATTGAAGCCTGGCTCTAATAAGCTGCGAGATCAGAGGCCAGTGTCTTCTCCATGCTTCCCCATCCATTTGTGCGACCCGACCTCCCATGATGGTCCAATGAAGGCCCCCATATCTCAACTCCATATAGCAATGCAGAAGCCATCAAAGTATCAGAAAGCCAGAGCTTCGTCCGAGGCTCCTGAAACTGAATCTTTGAACACATCCTCTTCAATCCACCCAATGCTGCATAGGCCATAGTTACCGGGGAACGCCCCCTAGCCCTCGTTCCGGCGTTCCGGGGGGGCAGTTCCCTTCCCGAACGTTCCGAAACGTCCCGAAACGTTTGACGTTCCGGGTGGCCAGTGCAAACCGGAACGGCTGTTCCGGAACGTTCCGAACGCCCCCAAAACGTTCCGGAATGCCCCTGGAACGGCCAACGGCTACAAACAAATTTGGCAAAAATTGAAAAAATTGAAGTAAATGTTTGGGCTTCTTTTTGAAGTGTGCAAGGCCTCAAGGACTCATAAAATGCACCCCCCTCCCCCTTTCTCTCCACAAGCTAATCCTCAAGGCTCAAGCTCTCTCCCTCTCACACTCTCAAGATCTCTCCCTCTCAAGACTCACTCTCTCAAGGCTCAAGGCTTTAAGCCTTCAAGCTCTCTTCCTCTCCCTCCCACTCTCTCAAATCTCTCCCTCTCCCTCTCACTCTCTCGAGTCTCTCCCTCTCTCTCTCTCTCTCTCTCTCTCTCTCTCTCTCTCTCTCTCTCTCACATCATCTAGTCATAGCAAGATTGAATGGTCTTCAAAACGAGTTTTTTGTGAGTATTAGAGTCAAAGCACTCTAATACTCCTTGTATTTAAACACAAGAAGCTAAAAAATGCACTATTTGGGTGTTTTTTATACCTCCCGTTCCGCGCCGTTCCCGTTCCGAACCCCTAGCTGATCCCCCGTTCCACGGGGATCCCGTCGCCGTTCCTGTTCCGCGTTCCGGGTAACTATGGCATAGGCTCTAGTCAGTCTAGTCTCTGTTGCTCTCCTCCATGAAAATGCTGGTCCACTAAAGATCACCCCAAGGTAGGTGTAAGCATTTGTATGCTCCACTGTCTCATGAAACCGTCAAGTAGGACTGTAGACTTTGGCTTTCACCCGATCTTTACTTAAACTTTATGACACAAAAGAACTTCACGAATAAACCTGTGATTGGAATTCAACACTTCAAGACAAACCACGGCTTGGCAGCTAGAGTGCTACCAGGCAGACAGCGACACCGATAGCGACACCTTGTTGGCCCCAAAGACTGGCGCCCCTTTCGTTATTTCTTTATTCTTATTACACTTGAGAAAAACCTGTAAACTTCTACAAGCTGTCCCACTTTCATCTGGCTGAAATTCCTTCTACTCTAACCCGATTTCGGCAACATAACCACAGTAAAAGTCTCCACAGACAAAATCCCAAGTACACGGTGACTTTCCACGCATTTTAGAGCACTTTACAAAACCTGGTGAGAAATTACAGCACGCTGAATTCTTTGTTTTGCGCTTCGATTTGCGTGCCGATCACTTCTGTGGATAGCCCTCGAGCTCTCGCACTTGTAGGGTCACTTGCGCCTTGAATTAGACAAGATTCCTCGCGGGAAATCCCTCTAAATTGTCTTGTACAAGCACCGAATGCTTTCTCGAGGCTCCTCTGGCAAATAAACGATCCGAACGCTTTCACCTAACCCTCACCAAGCTGTTCAAACCTGTCCATTGCTGTAATTTCAGGTTTTTGACCCAATTTCGCCAGTATCACGGCGCAAAAATCCCTGTAGGTCAAAAGTACACGTCAAGGACACTTTCCCTTGCGGTTTGGAAGCTTTCTAGTGAGCTGCAGGTCAATTTCAGCATGCTGTAATTCCTTGTTTTGTCTCTGTCAGGTGTCCAAAGCCCTGTTCAAGCATCTCACGGCTTTCTCGAGGCTCCCTGTAAGGTGCAACGGAATGAATGACTGAACTTTGCTCAAGATGAGTGCTCCGAACTGAGCTCAAGGTTCCTTTTGTTCTTATGGAAGGGAGAGCCTTTCGTTCTTAATGAGAGAGTGCAATGATTAAAAACAAAGTGAATGGACACTGTGCGTGCAAGTGTATGAGACTGAGAGATAGAGAGAGAAGAGAATACGACACCAGAGACTGTTGTAAAACCTCCTCCAAAGGCCCCACTCTCGTCGGCGAGAGTGGTCTACTTATGATTGCACAAACTGGTACAAACTGAATGCATGTGACTGATGCAAGTCTAGGCTATGTCGATGTCGACGACGGGGATGGCGAGACCGACCTAAGGGCTGAAATCTGCAACCTTTTATCTGCTGTCCAAAAACGCTACTGGCTGAAATCTGTCCAAAAACGCTGCTGTAGCAAAAACGCTAATGGCTGAAAATTGTTGGTGCTTGGTTTTCTGAAAACTGATGTTCCTTTGGGCTGAAACTGATGGTCCTTTAGGGGTGAAATTGCAGGTTTTTAAGGGCTGAATCTGATGCTGCTTCATTGCTGAAAAACGCCAGCGAGAAGGGAGGGAGATATGGGTCTTTGAAAAACGCTAGGTGTCACAAAGTGATGACGTGGCTACGGACAACCTTTGCACTCTCCTTTGTTGCCTGGTCTATCTGCTCGTGCAATCTGTTTTCCTCCTCCTCGGTAGGTCTTGATGTTGTGGTCTCTTCTTGTGCTGGGGGTGGATCTTCACTAGTTGTGGCTTCCCCAGTCTCTGGTAGCTCCACGGCTGCCCCGCCTGTTTCTTCTTGCTGAACCTTTGTATCTTTTATCATTTTGTCTTGCAGATCTTGGAGCTGCTTTCAAAGGGCCTCATTCTCCGCTCTCAGTGCTTGGTTCTCTGAGGTAAGTCGTTCTTCTGCAGCCAATGAGCCCTCTGCAATGTGCAATCTCTGCACTTGCTCTAGCCGCAATTCTCTTTGCAAGCTCCGGACTTGATCTTCCAGACCGGGGACTTTCTGCGAGAAACCCTAAAATTCCTGCAAACCCTAATTTTTGCTAAAAACCCTAATTTCCGAAAATCGCGGAGGTTGATTTTTATTTTTATTTTTAGTTTTTAATGATGAGCGACGCAAATCTCTACGCAATGAGAAAGAGAGAGAGAATGCTTTTACTTTAAAGTTTTGACTCTTTGTGAGAGAGAGAGCAATTGCTTTTGATTTGAAGCTTTTGGGGCTCTGCTTTTGGGCATCCCTTGTAACCTTTAAATTAGTGGTGAGGGCCTCACTTCTCAGAGCATCTAGACGCAGAGTCTGAGAGTGAATCCCGACCCACTCTCTTGTACTTAGAACTGATTAATATAAAAAGAAACACCGAAAGGGGCGCCAGTCTTTGGGGCCAATATCTCTAGGCACGGAACTCTGCCGAGCCAGTGCAAATCTATTGTGATCTGTGAATCGTTTGGTGCTGTCGCGATTGATTCTTGACTTGGAGTGTCCAAGTCTGTTACAGTGGTACTAGAGCACGGCCGATTTCTCTTCTACGGGATATCCAATCCCCAATTTTTTTTTCCGCGGCACCTATGGCTTCACGCAAGGATCAGTCGACTCCCTCTGCATCTAGAGATGCGGGCAGGGATCACAATGAAGATTCTGACAGAGAGCATGGCCCGCCTCGGCCTACTCAAGCGGAGCAAAGAGAGATGAAGCGTTGTCAATCGATTGGCGATGCAACAAAGATGATGCTCAGTTTTGCGAAGGATGAGAAATTGGCAAAATATATGAGCGAGACTTTTTTTCAGGAAGTGCATGCGCAGTGGCAGAAAACCACTACACCACCCCTAAAACCCGCTCTCAAGAAACCTTCTGATCACAAACAATACTCAGAGAAGGAATTACAAGAGGTGGTTGATGCACGGATTGCTCAGCTTTTTGACGCGCAAAAGAAAGCCAAAAAGCACGGCAAAAAGCAGAAGAAAGGCACTGACTTCTCGGGATATTTGGGTCGTCAGTCGACATTCGACAAGGCAAAGAAACAGAAGAAGCATGTTCGATTTGAAGGAGTACCCAGTTCTTCTTCTTCTTCTTCTTCTTCTGACAGTTCTTCTAGCTCTTCAGATTCGAGCGAAGAAGACAGAAAAGGTAAGAAGCGAAGCAAGAAACAAAGCTTTGGAAAGGGCAAGAAAAAGGCAAAGAAGGCTAAATCTCGCCTAGAGACTGACAGTTCTACTGAGGACTCGTCGATGATGGAAACTTCTATGCGAACAAGAAGAATTTTTACAAAGCCAACCAATATGACTTTCTCGAAGATAAAAGCAAGAAAGTCCGAGAGTTTAAGGAAGGTGGCCACTCGATCAAGCTCGATACTTTTTCAGGATACTTAGATGCTTCGAAGGCTTTGTCTTTTATACAACAGTTTGACATTGTTTTCGCGGGAGGACGCTATTCAGAGCACTCCAAGATTCGAAGAGCTACCTCTTACTTTATGGGGAATGCTCGTACTTGGTGGTCCACGCTTCTTTTAAACAAGACTGCGCCATTTAAATGGCTGAAATTTAAAAAGCTTTTTATTTCTTCTTGGTTGACGCAAGAATATGAACGAGATATACGAGCGTCTTGGAACCATCTTCGGATGACGAAGAAAGATACAATCAATGCTTATTGTGAAAGATTCAGGAGCTCTTTTCTACCTGCCTCTTCATTCAAGAAGATCTCGTTCTGAGAACAGATTGAGCGGTTCACCTTGGGTCTACCTACAGAGATCCGAGATCACTGCTTGGAACAGAAGTCAGCTTCTATTCAGGAGTTGATGAGTCATGCGAAGCGGGGCTTTGCCATTCACTCTGGCAGTCTGACCTACCCCACAGATGAGGCCATGACACAACGAGCCGAACAAAATTCTGGGAATGAAAGTAGAAAGAAAAAGAGCAACCCATAGAAAAAGGATGCACGACACAAGCTTACTCCTGAGGAGACAGCTCGCTTCATCAGAGAGGGGAAGTGCTTTGAATGCGGGGAACAGGGACATATCTCCGCGAAGTGCCCTAAAAAGGCACAGAAAGAACAGAATGATAAAGACGACGATAGGCCTGAGAGTTCGAGAGCAGCTGAGGAACGTGGCAGAAAAGGCAGATAGAAAAGCAGAACTGGTACCATGGCGTGGGACCTGCACCGAATCTAATGAATGAAAGTACAAACTTTGCCGCTTTTGGGGCAAAGTGAAGGATCGGGAAGCTCTTTTGAAAGAGCCAAGGCCAACTTCTTTTCACTTGGAATTGGCGGCTCGATTTGGAATTACGCCCGACAGACTGATGCCACAGGCGGAGGTAGTTCGACTGGCACCCGGATGGGATGTTGCCATTACACCGAGCATTGGCAAACTTCGTTTGCAATGACAGGGGTGTTCAAGGCACGCGAGTGACGTTCTACTCAGGATCCCTTGGTACCACAAGAACTACGCCATGGTTGACTACCGGGCCGAGAAAGCGACTTTGATAAATGAAGGGCTCAGAGATTGTACTTGATGAACTTCAGTTTCTTTACTCATTCTTTTGGGAGAGAACTGAAGGATGGATAAAGGTTGAATATGTTTTGACCTGATCAAAAGAACGCCAAGATTTTTTCTTCACACTCATGCCGATTGCTTTTGAGAGGGCTTGAAGATCATACCATTGATCTGATACCTGGAAGCACACCATCGAACCGGCCACCTTATCGTGTGAGCCGAGTACAGAATGAAAAGATTATGAACCCAGTGAAAGACCTCTTGGACAAGGGTCTTGTCTAGCATAGTACTTCACCGTATTGCTCTCCACTGTTGTTGGATTTGAAGAAAGACGGATCTTGGAGAATGTGCATCAATTATAGCGCTCTCAACAAAATCACCATCAAGAACAGATTTCCGATTCCTAGGATCGATGATATACTCGACAGGTTACAGGGATCCTCGTGCTTTAGCAAGATTGACTTGAAGAGTGGATATCATCAGATCCGAATCACGCCGGGAGACATCTACAAGACAGCCTTTCGGATGACTTTTGGGTTATTTGAGTTTTTGGTGATGCCTTTGGCTTAACCAATGCTCCTGCGACATTTAACCAGATGATGGATAGGATTTTTTAAGAGTACAGGCTATTTGTTGGCACTTTCTTTGATGATATCATTGTTTTCTCCAAGAATGAAGCAGAACACACAGATCATATGCTTTAGAGATACAATTTTTTTTTTGGGACACTTTGTCTCAACAACAAGAGTGCAAATGGACCCGGCCAAGATAGAGACTATCCGTGATTGGCCCGATTTGAAGAATGTCCATGTCACGAGGACGTGGCAGTTATTAACCATGTCACAGAGATGTGGCAACTGCTAACCTTGGTTGTTGGTTTCTTTCCAATGGGGTTTATTTCATTTGTTTAAGACCCTCTTTTTGAAGTAGCAAACGGTCGGACATTGTATGGCCAATGTGAACGGTAGATTCACCCGCAGACGGGAAGTGGTCGGCACTGGAATTCGTATGGTAAGAGGATGTCTAGGCTCAGAGCAAGATCATATAGGTCCCCCCGTCGCACTTAGCAAGTTGGTGGATACTAGGAAGTGAACTCAATTAAGGCGTAAAGTCAAGGTGGGACTACCAACAAAAAGTATCCGACAGTTGGGCCACATTGCACTTTTGGATGCGGTCCCAATGAGGATAGATGGTCAGAAGACCAGTGGGAGCCCAATGGAAGCATCTCCTAAAATTTAGGGAACTGCTATTTTGGGCCGGGAAATGTGTTCGCGTCATTACCCCCGGTATGACTAGGGGAACATTTTATAACTCTGCCGCGAAGTCAACTGACGCGTCGGTTGGTATATTTTTAAGCGGCGAACCCGAAACGGGAAAATGCTTGAAAATGCGCCAAGTGTCACATTTTCGTGAACTTTCCTCTTGCAGAAAAATGCCCGCTGATTTTTAAGCTGGGAGAGGCCTCATTTGCAAGCTGTCACAGGTTAAGAGCTATGGAGTGCTTCCTTTCCCTCTCATGTACAGTGTGGTGCTAGGAGTGATGCCCTGCACACTACACACTGCTCTCTCTCTCCCCTACGTGCAGTTATGTGATGCCCCACAAGAGGGCTACTCATTTGACTGATGTACAGTTGTGTGGGTTCATGCTTTTATGCTGAGGCAAGAGCCTCCTTGAGCAGGAACGGGGGTAGCTAACTGCTGCTCCAAAGCAGGCACTGGTGAGGGTCATAACCTCACCGTACAGGTGCAAAATCAGCGCTGTATGCGTTGTAAATTCACTGTTTTTCAGCCATACGGACGCCAGGATCATTGGGAATCGTGCCCCACTGGCAGAGGATAGTTAGGGGACTGTTTGGGGCTGAAAACAGGGCAAAAACCAGTAAATACAGTGTGCTGAATTTACTGTTTTTGGACAGGAATCAGAGGGTATACGACAGTGCAAGCGAGTTCCAGCAGGGGAATTGGTTTCGCGCAAGTTTTGGGGTTGTTATGCTGCCGAAATTTGGCCAAATCAAATGGTATCTAGGTGGATACACGTGAAGGATTCCCAGGACCTTACCTTGTAATTTACCCTCCTAAAGAATAAAGAAATACCGAAAGGGGCGCCAATTTTGGGGCCTACAGGTTGTCGGCGTTTGCTCGGAGCATTCTAGCTTCCGAGCCGTGTGTGTATTCAAGTGTTAACTCCCGTCGCAGGTGCTCTTTGCAAAGTGCTCTGTGTGTGTGTTTAAAGTAAAGAATTTCGGGTGAAAGCCAACGCCTACCGCCCTACGGGCCGGTTTCAGTCCATGAAGTTGAAAGCTTCTTGGGACCGTGTTCGTACTACAGACGGTTCATTCGAAAGTTTGCAGAGGTTGCTTCCCTTTTGCATATCTTGATACAGAAAGGAGTCCCTTTCTCGTGGGGATCCGCAGAGGTGACTGCCTTTCAGACATTGAAAGAGAAATTGACTACAAGACCAGATTTGACTTTGCCAGACTTGCAAAAGTCATTTGAAGTATTTTGTGATGCTTATGGTAGTAGTCTGGGTGCGGTCTTGATGCAAGAAGGCCATGTCATTGCTTACGAGAGCCGATTGTTCTCTAGGCCGGAGATGACAACACAGATTTATGAGAAAGAGCTCTTACTCAGTGGCGGCATTACCTACTCGGAGCGGATTTTATTGTCTTTACAGACCATCAGAGTTTGCGCTACTTCTTGTCACAGAAGCAGCTTTCAGAAAAGCAGATGTGGTGGGCGAACATCTTGTCACAGTTTCACTTCCAGATTGTCCATGTGCAGGGACATAAGAATGTGGTGGCAGATGCTTTGTCTCGGAAGCCGTTGGTTTTGGCTATTTCCGTGATACATCATAGGAGCTTCGAGGATATGATCGATCAGTATGCCACAGATACAGATTTTGCAGATATTTTCACACGGATACGGGATGGGGAGACAGTAGCTGGATACTCCCTTCGGGAAAGACTATGTTGTGCGTTACACAGCCGTTGCGGGAAAAGGTTATGACTGAATGCCACTGTCCACCGTTTACGGGTCATTGCGGCATTGCTACCACCATGAAGGGGTAGAGATACTTCTTTTGGCCGAGACTCAAAAAGGATGTGGAAGAGTTTGTGCGCAGTATGCCAGAAGGTCAAGTTTGACAAGCATAAGGCATAGGAATTGTTACAGCCTTTACCCATACCCACCCGCCCCTTGGAAAATATTGAAATGGATTTTATTTTTGATCTCCCGAGAACACAAAATGATCACGATGATTTTCCGATTACATGGCAAGTCTGAGACGATTGTCTCCAACAGAGACCCCCGATTTATGAGTTTGTTTTGGAAGGCAGTTTGGGAGAACATTGGCACGCGGTTGCAGTTCTCGTCATTGTTCCACTTGCAGACTGACGGGCAATCTGAGATTGCTAATTTTGTGGTTTTAGATTTATTGAAGTCTTGTATCTCGGATCAGAAGACTCAATGGGAAAAGAACTTACCTTTGGTGGAATTTGCCTACAATAACAAGATACACTCTTCGACGAGGAAGACGCCATTTGAGATTGTTGAAAGTGCTGCGAAGGTTCCTTCCTGAGCACGAAAGATTAGATATTTGAAGCGGATGAATATTCGCGAGATTTGGATACGGCTTTTGCCAAGGTTCGCGAGACTTTGCAGAAGTCTCAAGAACGACAGAAAAAGGCAGCGGATAACCATCGTCGCGACTTGAAACTGAAGGAGGGTGATTGGGTGCTCTTACGTTTTGAGAAGGCACGCCTAAGAAAGAAAAAGGGAAAGGAGAGGCTTTTCCAAAGCTTAGTATTCGATACTACAGACCTTTCCAGATTACTGAAAGATAAATGATGTCTCCTTCCGATTGAAACTACCAAATACTTGGACGATTCACAATGCATTGCATGTGAGTCTCTTGAAACCTGTTAAGGGTGATGTGCGTGATGATGGGGAGCCTGATGCAACCCACAGTGGAAGAAAACGAGGAAACCCTTGTTCGTGAACAGATTTTGGCACATACGGATACGAAGAAAGGTAAAGTCCGAAGGCGGTTCTTGGTTAAGTTCAAGAACTTTCCTGCATTTGATGCGAAGTGGAGGAGGACCTAGCAGATACTCCTCGGATTGTGAAACTTTACCTCGATGCTTTTTGTTTAGCATAGTCTATTCCAAACGGAACCCATAAATTGAGCTTGGCCGAAGATCTGGTGCAGTGGGATGCACAAGACGGGAGTTACTCCGCTCCTTTGTCAACAAATGCCTTGATTTTGATACTAAAGTCAGTGATGTCTCTTTGAGCTTCAGGGATACTGAGAGCTGACAGTATTCTACTGGATGACTTTATGAAATGGAATTCCTGATAAAGATACTGATTTGTTCTTGACTTCTTTTGAGTGCAGGAACTGATAGACGAAATGACTTCAGCATTTTGGTTTGATCGATCTCGAATAAACATCGTTGCAATAGGGGTTAGTCAATCGGACATCGATGAGGTCCCGATTGGACCTAGATGTGATTGCTAGCTACATTACCGATAAATCATGGTCTAAGATCCGAATGAATGTTGAATGTTATGTGATGTCCTGTGATGTCGTGTGACGTGACTGTCAATTTTGTACATGTGCTAGAAGTGTGTTCCTAGTACGTAGGTACTAACAGTCAGTTTCTGCTAAGACGGTTTATGGCTTTTGTCGGTTTTGTAGGCGTAATCGGGGTCGATTACAATGCTTTCAAGAGGGGGGTATGTCACAAAGTGATGACGTGGCTACGAACAACAAAAACCCTAATTTTTGCCAAAAACCCTAAAATTCCTGCAAACCCTAATTTTTGCCAAAAACCCTAATTTCCGAAAATCGTGGAGGCTGATTTTTTTATTTTTTTATTTTTTTTATAATGATGAGCGACGCAAATCTCTACGCAATGAGAAAGAGAGAGAGAATGCTTTTGCTTTCAAGTTTTGACTCTCTGTGAGAGAGAGAGAGAGCAGTTGCTTTTGATTTGAAGCTTTTGGGCATCCCTTGTAACCTTTAAATTAGTGGTGAGGGCCTCACTTCTCAGAGCATCTGGACGCAGAGTCTGAGAGTGACTCCCGACCCACTCTCTTGTACTTTGAAATGATTAATATAGAAAGAAATACCGAAAGGGGCGCCAGTCTTTGGGGCCAATATCTCTAGGCACGGAACTCCGCCGGGCCAGTGCAAATCTATTGTGATCTGTGAATTGTTTGAAGTGGTTATTTGGTGCTGTCGCGATTGATTCTTGACTTGGAGTGTCCAAGTCTGTTACACTAGGGCTGGGATCTTGGTGCGGTGAGGCTAGGATGAAAACGCTAGGTCTGGGATTTGCTTGCGATGGCTACTTGCTGGAGAAAACACCAATGGTTGATGGAATCGCCAGGGATGGGATCTTGGCTTTTTGGAGGGGAAACCACCAAGGTTCTTGCTTGAGAAGTTGCCTGTGGAGCCTGGCTCCTGTTGCCTCTTCTGCCAATTAGTGCTAGTCTAGGTTTGCTTATATACAAACTTACTCAATTTGCCCTACCTACTTTCCAACAAAAGTCACTTAAAAATATAAGTGAAAAATGTCAAAAATAGGTAAGATAGGCTAAAATCAGTGGAAAATTCTCCTGAAGGATTCTGATGGATTTTGATGGGAATGCTTATGATCATGCTATGTGCAACCAGAGGATATGCATCTACACTAAGTGATTGGACATTCACGGTCTACGAATAGACTCACAAAAGTGCCAGATCACTTCTAAATCTAGACTGACTTGATTGAACTGAACCCTGGTCATGCTGTAGTTTGTCCATGGACACATAGGATTGGATGTGTCACGTGACATCCCCTCCTTTTCAAAGCAAGGTACTGGTACCGAATTGTATGGCGTCGAGGGAGATTGCCAATAGCATCCAGAATCCTGGAAGGGACTCTTCGCCGGCTCACTCTGATGTGTGGGTCATGCGGTACTTGAACTTCATAAAGGTCTGCAACACTTGCTTCTTTGGGCCGCGCCGAAAGCGACAAAGTCTTCTGTGGCTCCTTCAATGCTTCAACTTCGTCGAGAGTCATGCTTCTTTCCTCTTCAAGAATCTCCATGGCTGAAAATTCCTGAAACCATTTCCAACACAAAACCATGGAAATACCTATTCCATTTAAAGTGAGTGGAACAAATCTTGTCTTTCGCAAAGACTGTGCATGCAATGTAGATGAACAAAGAGATGGAGTACCAAACCGTTCATCACACACACGCAAACAATGAAATCGAATGTTTCTCTTTGAATCTAAAACAATCAATTGTGGCATTTCACAACGGAAATGCCCATGCTTGGTGCTCATACTTTCATGTGCTCTTCCTACAAATGTGTCATGCCAAGGAAGAGACATGGAATGTGACGTCCTTGAATGCATACTTTTCAGCTTTTCATGAACAATCCGCACACATTCGTGCTCATTCATGAGTGAAACGTCCTCAACGGACAATATGTCATGCCTAGGAAAAGGGATCACATAAAGACACTGGCTAAAATACAGGAAACGATCACGATGAAACACTCGAACAATGCGTACGTATCAATCATGCGAACACATAATACTTCTTGTGAGGGTTCTTTGGACCTAGGCTCGAGAGCCAAGATGAGTTCTTCTGGATCTATTGAATCTTCTTGTGGGGGATCTGTGGACCTCGACTCGAAAGCCAAGATCGATTCTTTGTGATTGATTGAATCTGCAACGAGGTTAGCTTCGCTAGAAAAAGCATCAACTAACACATCATCCTTCTGAACAATCACATCATCTGCATGCAACTCCTCATGCTTGTGAGAAATCACATCTTGATCATGCAAATCATCATGCTTGTCATTGTCAACCAAATCATCATGCAAATCATTGTCCTTTAAATCATCATGCTCATCATTATCATTCAATTTATCATGCTTCTCATAATCATGCAAATCCCGTGTGTCATGCTTTGGAGAAAAAGAGACCGAGAGTCTCCTTCTCCTGATTCTCTTGCATCTGTGCCTGTACTTGAGAAAACAGTCGCAAGAACTCTTTCATGTGTTGGTCGCTCTTTTCTTTGACGGCTTTGTTCTCGCGATCAAATTCTGCTTGTCTTGCTTTGTTCTCTCGATCAAATTTTGCTTGTCTTGCTTTGTGCTCTCGATCAAATTTGGCTTCACTTTCTTTTTCTTCCAAGTCGTGCTGATGCTCCATGGCTTTCATTCTTGGATCGTATTCACGATCTATGGCTGCCCTTCTTTCTTCGTAGTCATGATCTATGGCTGCCCTTCTTTTGTCATGTTCTAACTTCCTGTCCATAAACAACTGCGGCAACTCCTTCTTAGGAGTTAGTGCAATCCTTTGTCGTGGATGGGGAAGGGTCAGAAAAACCTCATGGTGGGGAAAATTCTTCTTCGCCTCTCTCATGCTCATCACCTCCAAGCGAAGTATCCAGTCCGCTTCGAGTGATGACCATTCTGAAGTCGTGGGTTCTTGTGGTCTTGGGTTCTTAAGTTCACGAGGAACTTGGGTTCGTGGGGTTCTTGGGTTCTTGAGGTTCTTGAGGGTTTTCTTTTGCTTGCAAACCGTGTTTGAGAAGGATCTTCTCTTCACCCGAGTTCTACCCCTTTCTGCGGGCGCACCCCTTGGCGGCCTTGCGCTCACACCAAGGTTGCTTTTTCCCACCTCACGTCAAGTGGCCGGCCGCTAAGTGCACGGTCCGCTCTCAATGAGTGAAAAGAGGCACAAGGGGAGGTTGGACAAGCCCTTCTTTCCTGGGATTCCTGTCACTCTTCAAAAACAAGATTAGGAATCGACACGCCCAAGCGAACTTGGGTTCGTGCGACCGCAACAAGCAAAAAAAATTCTTATGATTCTTGTGGTTCTTTCCTTGAGTGATATAGAACACTGCTAAAGCTCTAATACCAATGTTATGGTGCAACGGAATGAATGTTTGAACTTTGCTCAAGATGAGTGCTCCGAACTGTGCTCAAGGTTCTTTTTGTTCTTATGGAAGGGAGAGCCTTTCGTTCTTAATGAGAGAGTGCAATGATTAAAAACAAAGTGAATGGACACTGTGCGTGCAAGTGTATGAGACTGAGAGATAGAGAGAGAAGAGAACACGACAACAGAGACTGATGTAAAACCCTCCTCCGAAGGCCCACTCTCGTCGGCGAGAGTGGTCTACTTATGATTGCACAAACTGAATGCATGTGACTGATGCAAGTCTAGGCTATGTGGATGTCGACGACGGGGATGGCGAGACCGACCTAAGGGCTGCAATCTGCAACCTTTTATCTGCTGTCCAAAAACGCTACTGGCTGGAATCTGTCCAAAAACGCTGTTGTAGCAAAAATGCTAATGGCTGAAAATTGTTGGTGTTTGGTCTGCTGAAAACTGATGTTCCTTTGGGCTGAAATTGATGGTCCTTTAGGGCTGAAATTGCAGGTCTTTTAGGGCTGAATCTGATGCTGCTTCATTGCTGAAAAACGCCAGCCAGAAGGGAGGGCGATATGGGTCTTTGAAAAACGCTAGGGCTGGGATCTTCGTGCGGTGAGGCTAGGATGAAAACGCTAGGTTTGGGATCTGCTGGCGATGGCTACCTGCTGGAGAAAACGCCAATGGTTGATGGAATCGCCAGGGATGGGATCTTGGCTTGGAGGAGAAATCACCAAGGTTCTTGCTTGAGAAGTTGCCTGTTGAGCTTGGCTCCTGTTGCCTCTTCTGCCAATTAGTGCTAGTCTAGGTTTGCTTATATACAAACTTACTCAATTTGCCCTACCTACTTTCCAAACAAAAGTCACTTAAAAACATAAGTGAA
This sequence comes from Adiantum capillus-veneris, assembly GCF_014529385.1. Taxonomy (NCBI): domain Eukaryota; kingdom Viridiplantae; phylum Streptophyta; class Polypodiopsida; order Polypodiales; family Pteridaceae; genus Adiantum; species Adiantum capillus-veneris. Next base: position 17,872,108 of record NC_140953.1, read on the forward strand.
AAATGTCAAAAATAGGTAAAATAGGCTAAAATCATTGGAAAATTCTCCTGAAGGATTTTGATGGAAATGCTTATGATCATGCTGTGTGCAACCAGAGGATATGCATCTACACTAAGTGGCTGGACATGTAGACTCACAAAAGTGCCAGATCACTTCTAAATCTAGACTGACTTGACTGAAACGAACCCTGGTCATGTTGTAGCTTGTCCATGGACACAAAGGGTTGGATGTGTCACGTGACACTCCCCTGACGATGTCGTGCAATTTAGGTGCGAAACCCTAAACCTGCAGGAAAACACAGTAGGCTGTAATTTTCTGTTTTGGATCGTTTTGGGCGGAGCAAACACGTCTACGTGTGTGTTATACGCTCCCACACGCATTGGGACAGTTCCACTGTAAAATGGACGAGTTTTCACGGGAGAAAACTCTCCGTTTTCGCATTCCTTTGCAGTGGAGTTGTACGTACATGAAGGGGACTAGCAAATAGCTAATCCGGTTCGTGTACAGAAAGCTCTTGCCTTGGCCAATGCGCATAAAATCCCCAGAACTATACATGGTCATCTAACAAGCCCGATAGTGGGGCATTTCCATATGTGCAAAGGGGGGGGGGGGAGATGCGGGAGAGCAAATCATCGCGCTACCTAGAGCTAGGGAGTAGGCAAGCTTTCCATTAAAGCTGTGATCACCTGCACCCACTACTCACACACTGTAAACCCACACACTGTAAAGCACACTTTTACAGAAATCAGCCTCCACCCTCCATTTTGGGCGCCCCCTCTTGGATAAGGATTCTGGAAGTTGTGTGTTGGCGTGCATGCAGCTCCTTGATTGCCATGTGTTCATTCGACTCCCTTGGTTTAATTTCCTAGTACCCACCAACTTATAACGTGTATGTCAGGTGCAGCGGAATTATAACGATGAAGACCTAGTTTTACACTTCCATAAAATCCTTTCCTTCTTTCCTTGCATTAGTGAATGCTTTGTACCTCAATGAATTATGAATGTTCCTTTTATGTTCCCCTGAAGAGAGGGGTTGAGAGAATGCAATAGAGATGTGTAGAGGGAGAGAGAGAGAGAGAAGAAGAGGGCGACACCCGATGGGGTCCCAACCAATCCTCTCAAGGGCCCCCCACACCGTTATTGATGTGGTATTTGCTTTAGATTGCGTAAATGGAATGTATACACAATGCAATACCTCAAAGCAGACTCTAATGACTTGACGACGACAAATCACCGTGGTAACTCCTCGGGAAGAGGCACCTCCGCGGTTGATTTGATGCACCTTTGGATCCTTCTCGATGTGGGATTGCGGATGGCCAGCAAGGGTAGATTTGGGGCTGATTTGCGCTCCCGATGTGAGAGGAATAAAGGGGCGAATGATGGCTGCAAAAACGCAGACATGCGACGAAAAACTCAGCAGATCTCTCGCGTGAGCAAGGCTGAAAACGCAGACCTCGATGACGGCGATGATGGGCAGCAATGTGAGCACTCGATGCCGGCGAGGGAATGGCCGAGAGGAGGCTCGATGGGCTGCCGAAGTACCGGACCGCAGTCGTGTAGGCTAGATCTCACCCGCACTGCGACGGCGATGGGCTGAAAACTGAAAACGCTGGCTGTTGTGCAGGGCTCAAAACACCAAGGGCTGAATTCTGAAAACGCTGGTTCCTCCTCTTCAAAAACGCTGTCTGAATTGCAGTCCCTGAGAGAATGAGAATAGCGCTAGCTCCTTGGGTGTCTTTATAGGAAAGAATAGGCCTTAAGTAATTATTAGGCCTTAGGTAGGGCAAGTGTCCACCAGTTTTCCCAACAAATAAATCATAAAATGATTTATTAAAACTTGGTCCAAACTTGGTGAGATTGTCGCACATCTGCCCACGTGGGAAATACGATCGACGCGCAGTCTGGCACGTCAGATTTCTCTAACCTAGAACTACATGCTCGTCATGCCAAATGCCCACCGTAGTGTAATAACATTTGTCAAAATGCGTATACAAACCATTTATGCAAGAGGGTTCCAAACTAGAAAACCTAATCTAATGGATTTGTCCGGACATGCAGGTCCTGCGAATAGGCTCACAAAATTGCCGGTACTAATCCTCCTAGGATTCTAGACATCCCTATCTAGGAAGAAGGGGAAAACTGGCTTTGGAAGTCGATGAAGTATGTCCACGTGGCACACAGAGCCATGTGCACGTGACATCCCCTCCTGCTTAAGGTGAGGTACGGGTATGGCCTCCTTGTATGAGGCTAGCAAATCCGGGTAATCGATGAAGAATTACTCGTCCACCCACGCCGTTTCGTGTGTTTCTCGATCCTTGAATTTGAGGAAATATTGCTTCGCTTCTTTCTTATTGCCAAACTGAAATGGAAGCATTCGAAAACACTTAGACTTGGTAACTTTGACTGGAACAATGATCTCCGGTGGCTCTTCTTTTGGATTGCTCCTTGGAAGTCCGCCCTTGTGGCGGCAACTTGATAGGTCCACTTTGGAAACTCGTTGTGCCTCGTGTGGACGTTCCAAAGGAACGGCCACGTGAGGTCTTGTCTTCTGGAATTTGACCATCCTTGACTTGAGTGCCCTGAAATCCACACAAAATTGAAATGAGTTTGATTTCTTACAAAGAAAGAGAAATCGTAAACCAAAAGTCCGTACCTTGAGAGGGCGAAGCCTCCTAAATGAGAAATCACCTGGTTTTGGCTTCTCTTTATCCAATGGAGAAAATTTTTTACCTACATGTTCCTCATCATGCAATTTGTCGGAGACAAGGTTCATAGGTCGATGGGGAGGGTGTGTAGGGGAATGATGATCTTGGGAAAACACCGAATTGACCTTAACAAAACCTTCACTATACCTGTCAGGAATACCCAAGTTCCTTGATGTGGGGTTGACATAGATTACTGTTGCTTGGGCTCCTCGACGTAGTCCTCTGTTTGCCTGGATATGAGAGATGAGAGGGAGAGAGGGAATACCGCTCTCGCCTCGAATGAGGACGGGCTGCGACACATTATCTTTGATGAGAAACGTGAGCTTCTCCCAATCGATAATGGGTTTGAACATGCGAAACCACTTAATACCCAAAATGATATTACATCCTGCAAGTTTAGAGACTATAAAACGACGAGTGAATTGGGTTTGTTGAATGATCGACTTGACATCATCACATTCTTGAAAAATCGAAGCATCCATGCCTTTAGAGAACCCCTGCACCGGAAGGGTGGGGATCGGAGAAGTCTGAAGACGAGCTTCATCATCATCATCTGCAAGGATTTGTCCTCTTGGTTCAAGGAAGGTCGCAGACTAATCTTCGGGAGACTATCTACCCCCTCGTCGGTGCACCCCGCATGCAACACCCGGTATACAATTGGTTGCTATTTTCCGACGCTCAAGGCGCACGGCTCTTTGCGCAATGGCAGGCTTGCTGTTCCAAGAGTGGGAGGAGTATACACCGAAGGGTTGCCAACACAACCAAAAACCACAAGAGAAAAAAAAACTTGTTGTGGATTAGCCAATTAGTGCAAAATCTTCAAAGCTCTCGTACCAATGTCAGGTGCGGCGGAATTAAAATGGTGAAGATCTAGTTTTACACTTCCACAAAATCCTTTCCTTCTTTCCTTGAGTTAGTGAATGCTTTGTACTTCAATGAATGTTCCTTTTATGTTCCCCTTAAGAGAGGAGTTGAGAGAATGCAATAGAGATGTGTAGAGGGAGAGAGGAAGAGAGAGAAGAAGAGAGCGACACCCGATGGGGTCCCAACCAACCCTCTCAAGGGCCCCCCCACACCGTTACCGATGTGGTATTTGCTTTAGATTGCGTAAATGGAATGTATACACAATGCAATACCTCAATGCAGACTCTAATGACTTGACGACGACAAATCACTACGGTAACTCCTTGGGAAGAGGCACCTCCGGGGCTGATTTGATGCACCTTTGGATCCTTCTCGATGTGGGATTGCGGATGGCCAGCAAGGGTAGATTTGGGGCTGATTTGTGCTCCCGATGTGAGAGGAATAAAGGGGCGAATGATGGCTGCAAAAACGCAGATCTGCGATGAAAAATGCAGCAGATCTCTTGCGTAGAGCAAGGCTGAAAACGCAGATGTCGATGACGGCGATGATGGGCAGCAATGTGAGCACTCGATGCCGGCGAGGGAATGGCCGAGAGGAGGCTCGATGGGCTACCGAAGTACGGGACCGCAGCCGTGTAGGTTAGATCTCACCCGCACCGCGACGGCGAAAACTGAAAGCGCTGGCTGTTGTGCAGGGCTGAAAACACCAAGGGCTGAATTCTGAAAACGTTGGTTGCTCCTCTTCAAAAATGCTAGCTGAATTGCAGTCCCTGAGAGAGTGAGAATAACGCTAGCTCCTTGAGTGCATTTATAGGGAAAGAATAGGCCTTAAGTAATTATCAGGCCTTATGTAGGGCAAGTTTCCACTAGTTTTTCCAACAAATAAATCATAAAATGATTTATTAAAATTTGGTCCAAACTTGGTGAGATTGTCGCACATCTGCCCACCTGGGAATCCGATCGACGTGCACGTGTAGTATGGCACATCGGATTCCTCTAACCTAGAACTACATGCTCGTCATGCCAGATGCCCACCGTAGTGTAATAACATCTGTCAAAACGCGTATACAAACAATTTATGCAAGAGGGTTCCAAACTAGAAAACCTAATCTAATGGATTTGTTTGGACATGCAGGTCTGGCGAACAGGCTCACAAAATTGCCGGTACTAGTCCTCCTAGGATTCTAGACATCCCTATCTAGGAAGAAGGGGAAAACTGGCTCTGGAAGTCGATGAAGTATGTCCACGTGGCACACTGAGCCATGTGCACGTGACAGTGTAGCGAGGGGCCTAAATGACTTTGAACTGAGCCTAGCCAACCTTTTATTGCTCGGATTTCAGTGCTGACTTGCTCGGCGATCTCGTGGCGACTTGCCCTTCTCAACTGCGGGTGAAACTCTCGGCCGTCGGTTGTTTCACACTGGCCACACAATGTCCGACCATTTGTGACTTCAAAGAGAGGGTCCAAAAAATCAAATAAAAATCGAGGGAAAGAAACCAGCAACTAAGGTTAGTGGTTGCCACAACCTCGTGACAGTCTCATGGCTAAATGTGAATGCGGGTGTTGATCTCCTGATCCACTGTGGGGTGGTGTTAAACACCATAACCTTGTTTTACCAAGGTTGACAGACAAACCACTATCGTGGGCAAACCTATGCAAAGCATCCAAGTGACACTACATCCCCTCCGGAGAGTTGGAGATCAACACAATATCATCGGCATATAACAATAGTGGAATCCATGTCCCTTTCAACTGTGCGCCTCTATCACCATCTCTCTCAATATAGTAAGAAACCTCATCTATATGCATACCAAATAGAGTAGGAGAGAGCGGACAGGCCTGTTGTGCACCCAATAGTGGAGTGAACTAATGTAGATAGCCCCTCTGGAGTGCGTACATGCCCCACTATTGACCTGTATAATGCCATGATTCCCCAAATCAGCTTTCTCCTGTAGTCTACGCATCAATCTAGTTCTGTGCACTGTGTCAAATGCTTTGCGGAAGTCCACAAAGCTACAATAGATCCGTCTCGCATGTGATGTGCCCTCCTCAATAATGGCTTTGAGTGTCAGAATGTGGTCAAGAGCAGAAAAACCTCTCCTGAACCCTGCTTACCCGACTGCGCGTATACCGTGCCTCTCTGTCCATCTACTCAATTGTTGCTTAAGAATGGATGCTTACAACCGTGCCAATGTGTGTCCAATCATGATAGTGCGATAATTCCCAAGCTCCATAGGGTTTCCTGACTCGAAGATAGGTACAATAGTAGATAAACTCCATGTATCAGGCAAGCCCTAACACATAGCATGGTTGAACATCACTTCTAAAAGCTTTGCGAGCAGATCCCTGGCACGTATAAAATGCTTTGCCAATAAGCCATCATGATCATATGCTCTCCCAGTCCTCGTCCTATTAATGGCCTTCTTCACCATCTCAGCGGTGAAAAAAGCACTTGTGTGGACATGGCTCGGGGGGTTTTAGGAAGAGGCGGCTGTGTAACAGACTTGGACACTCCAAGTCAAGATTCTACCGCGGCACGACAAGAATTTACTTCAAAACAGTTCCCAGTTCACAATTGATTCGACACAGCCTGACGGAGTTTCGTTCCTAGAGATATTGGCCCCAAAGACTGGCGCCCCTTTCGGTATTTCTTTTTGTATTAATCTGCATTTCAAAGTACAAGGGAGTGGGAGGCTCTCATTCTTAGACTCTTCGTCCAGATGCTTTGAGAAGTGGGAAGCCTGCCCACTTATTTATTCATTACAAGGGATGCCCAAAAGCAGAGCCGCAAAAGATTCAAAGTTAAAAGCCTTTTAAAAATAAAGCAGTGCTTCAAAAGCTCTCTCTCTCTCTCTCTCATGCTTTTGCGTAGCCTAAAACTGGCCCAAAAACGGCCGCCGTACGTGTTGCCACATGGCTGGCTGTTGTAACAAACTGCTGATGTGTCAAAGCCTAAAGAATGGAGCCAACTTACAGATGCCGGCCGAGGGGCCTAAACCCTAAGAAGAACAAGTAACAGAAGATGTCCTACCAACTTATGGGGACCCCGTTCGATGGTGCCCCAAGTGACATAAAGGAAGAAAATAAAGCAGGATCCGGACACACGCAAAAAACTGATGATGTGGCAGATTTTTGAAAATTGCACTGGCATGATGAAGTGGCAGGTTGTACGGATTTTCGCGTTTTGCGTTGGTTGATGACGTGGCAGGCTGTACGGATTTCCGTAAATTACGTTGGCAGCTTTTGGCATTGCTTTTTGAACCAGAAGCTTTTGAGTTTTAAAGGCTTTTTACTGTAACTGCAGTTCAGGCCAAGGGCCTTTAAATATGAGGCTAGGGCTAATTCTCTGGCATGCTTCCTGGGAGAAGGTGCAGAGTCTGGAGTACCAGCTTGTATTGTGTTGATGCAATATAAAGAAATACCGAAAGGGGCGCCAAGGTTTGGGGCCAATACTCTCTGGGGTGGAATTCCGCCACTCCATGTCGCGTGTCGTCTCTCTCTCTCTCTCTTTCAGTTCAGTTGTTATTGAAGTGCTAAAAGTTTGTGTTGATACCGGCTTGTACTGTGTTGATGCCATATAAAGAAATACTGAAAGGGGCGCCAAGGTTTGGGGCCAATACTCTCTGGGGTGGAATTCTGCCGCTCCATGTCGCGTGTCGTCTCTCTCTCTCTTTCAATTCAGCTGTTATTGAAGTGCTAAAAGTCTGTTCAATCTGTTCTTTTCTATTGGCATGTGGTGCCCATCTTGTGACAGCTGTCCGCAAAATGCGTCGCGTTTTCGGCCGTGAATCTTGGTGAGTTGTACGATAGTGCCACGTCAGCATTTCAACAGGGTTTTCCGGAACTATTCCATGCCAAAGGGAAGGTGTGTGTGTGTGTGTACTGGGCAGCCACGTCACCAGTTTGTGACAGGCTGTCTAGGAACTGTGTAAAGAGATTATGCATACTGGCTCTAGGCCTCTGTAGAAGTAATGACAGTGTAAGGTGCAATGGAAGTGAATGTTGAACTTTGCTCAAGATGAGTGTTCCGAACTGTTCTCAAGGTTCCTTTTACTTAGGGAAGGGAGAGCCTTCTCTCCTTTAGTGAGAGAGTGCAAGTGATCACAACAAAGTGGATAAACACTGTGAATGAAGGTGCTGAGACTGAGAGATAGAGAGAGGAGAATACGACACCATACTTGCGAGAGGTTTTGAGATTCTTTTCTACCGACCTCTTCGTTTAGGGTCACTTTTAAAGAACAGATTGATCGGTTTTGCTGCGGACTCCCTACAGAGATTCGAGATTACTGCCTTAAACAAAAGTCCGAGTCTATACAAAAACTAATGGGACATGCGAAACGGGGATTCTTGATACATGCGGGGAATTTGACCTACCCCATTGATGAAGTTTTGACTCAGAAGATCAGACAGACCTTGACCAATGAAAACAGAAAGAAAAAGAATCCCTAGAAAAAGAAAGACGCACGACCCCGATTGACTATTGAAGAGAGAGTTAACTATCTCAAAGAGGGGAAGTGTTTTGGTTGCGGGGAACAAGGGCACATGTCCGCAAGGTGCCCAAAAAGGCACAACGAGGACAAACTGAAGACAGGCTAGAGAGTTCTAGAGCAGCGGAGGAACGTGGCAGAAAAGGCAAGATGAAAGCAGGACTGGTGCCGGATTGCATGGGAACTGACCCAAGCCATATGGATGAAAGTACAGAACTTTGCCGCGCATGGGGCAAAGTGAAAGATCAGGAAGCCCTTATCTGTTTTGATGGAGGAGCCAAGGCCAACTTCATTTCACCTGAATTGGCGGCGGGGCTCGAGATTACGCCCGACAGATTGGGCAGTTCAAGCGGCGCTTGGACGGGATATAGCCATTACGCTCGTCATTGGTAAACTTCATTTGCATTATCAAGGGTATTTAGGACACAAGGACTTTTACATCATGCCTTTGGAAGGGTGTGATGTCCTCCTAGGAATCCCTTGGTACCATAAGAACAACGCCGTGGTCAACTATCGGGCTAAGAAAGCCCCCTTGACAAATGAGAAGGGCAAGAAAATTGTACTTGATGTAAAATTGAAGGGCGAGTCCGTCCCTATTGTATCGACTTTGGCCATTTCAAAATTAATGAACTCCAGTCTCTCTGCTTACTCGATCTATTTGAAAGAATTAAATGATGAACAACGAATGAACATGTCTGAATTAGACAAAGAACGATAGGTATTTCTACACACACATGCTGATTGTTTCTCAGAAGGCCTGCAAGGCGAGTTACCCCCATCTCGTCTTGAGGACCATACTATTGATTTGATTCTTGGAACCACACCACCGAATCGGCCCAGAATGAAGAAATCATGAACCAAGTGAAAGACCTTCTTTAAAAGGGTCTCATCCAGCCTAGTACTTCACCCTATTGTTCTCCGGTTTTATTGATACTAAAGAAAGATGGATCTTGGAGGATGTGCATTGATTATAGAGCTCTCAATAAAATCACTATCAAGAACAGATTCCCGATTCCCAGGATGGATGATATTCTTGTTAGACTTCAGGGATCCTCTTGTTTCAACAGGATTGATTTGAAAAGGGGATATCATCAGATCAGAGTCGCTTCGGGAGATGTCTACAAGACAGCCTTTCGGACAAGCTTTGGTTTATACGAATTTTTGGTGATGCCTTTTGGACTTACAAATGCTCCAACAACTTTCAACCGAATGATGGATATGATTTTCTGAGAGCATCGATTTTTTGTGGGCACTTTCTTTGATGATATTATAGTTTTCTCCAAGGATGAAGCAGAGCATCGACACCATCTGCTACGGGTCTTTCAGGCATTGCGTGATCACAAATTGGTTATCAATGCCGAAAAGAGCGAGTTTTTCTTGCCGGAGATACACTTTCTGGGACACATCGTCTCAGCAGAAGGAGTACAAATGGACCCTGCCAAAATTGAGACTATCTGCGATTGGCCAGACTTGAAGAATGTTCATGAAGTTAGAAGCTTTTTGGGCTTGTGTTCTTACTACCGGCGGTTCATTCGGAAATTTGCAGAGGTAGCTTCACCTTTGCACTTATTGACCCAAAAAGGAGTCCCTTTCTTGTGGGGACAGACAGAGGTGATTGCCTGTCACGTGCGCACTTCACTTGTGCCATGTGGACATGCTTTTGCCATAGTTTAGCATCAGTCATAGCCTAGCTTAGGACTGAGCCTGGCACTTTGTGAGCCTCTAGCAGGACGTGCATGCCCAGTCCGATCGTAGTTGCATACCCTCTCTTGCACAGTACAATCATTTCAGCATGAGCATTTTCCAGAGCATAGAACCCTTTTTGCCAAAGTACACACGTTCTACTTATTTATTAATAAGTGACTTTTGTTGGAAAAGTAGGTAGGGCAAATTGCTAAGAAACTATAAAAGAGACCCATTGGGCAGTCAGTAGAGGCAAAGGAGGCAACAGAAGGTGGCGCACCAAGTGTTGCACCCGGCAAGTGGTCTCTCTCTCAGCAGTATCCCGGCAACACTAGCGTTTTTGGAGCAGATTTCAGCCATCAGCGTTTTTTGCAATAGTACCATCCCTTAGCCTCGTCGTGTAACAAACTGCTGACGTGTCAAAGCCTAAAGAATGGAGCCAACTTGCAGATGTCGGCCGAGGGGCCTAAACTCTAAGAAGAACAAGTAACAGAAGAAGAAGTCCTACCAACTTATGGGGACCCCGTTCGATGGGGCCCCCAAGTGACATAAAGGATTAAAATAAAGCGAACCTGCACACACGCAAAAACTGATGACGTGGCAGATTTCCGAAAATTGGGTTGGCATGATGATGTGGCAGGCTGTACGGATTTTCGTGATTTACACTGACAGCTTTTTGGCTTTGCTTTTGGACCAGATGCTTTTGAGTTTGAAGGCTTTTTACTGTAAACTGCTTTTGGGACCTAGGGCCTTTAAATATGAGGTTAGGGCTCATTCTCTGGCATGCTTCTTGGAGAAGGTGCAGAGTCTGGAGTACCGGCTTGTACTGTGTTGATGCAATATAAAGAAATACTGAAAGGGGCACCAAGGTTTGGTGCCAATACTCTCTGGGGTGGAATTCTACCGCTCCGTGTCGCGTGTCGTCTCTTTCTCTTTCAGTTTTAGTTGTTAATGAAGTGTTAAAAGTCTCTTCAGTGTGTTCTTTCTATTGGCACGTGGTGCACGTCTTGTGACAGTGGTATCAGAGCATCAGGCGTGTGCTTTTCTGAAAGCATACCGGTCCTACAAAAGGACAAACAGAGCTATTGGAATTTTATTCGAGGTATCTTGCCCTCCAACCTGGACTTATTAGCCAAAAGAACAGACAAAGCTATTGGAATTTTATTTGAGGTATCTTCGCCCTCCAACCCGGACTTATCAGCCACTCCTCATCGCGCATCGGGCGCGCTCCCGTCTTCACCGCTCATGTCTTACAGAGCATAAGCCAATAAGATCACATGCAAGAGAAGGATCCAAGGTTGTTTGGAGCTGTTGTTTTTCTCAGAGACAATACCATGGAAATGTCTATAGCTACCAAGCCGCACATTTCCAAGGACTTGGCAAGCTTTCAAGAAAATTTTTTGCCCGAAGTTATATGGTTTCTAACATCTTCCTTCGGAGTGCAACGTCTCGCAGAGTGGGGTATCCTGAAATGCTTGCCATGGAAACCCTAGCCGATTATAACTTGAAATTTCTTGACATCTCTCAGTAGATGTCTCTTCACGATCAGATGACCTTGGAGGTCCAGTGCGATTGCTATCTTGGGACTACCATCGCCGCCAAAGAAACACTGTTTGTTCAAGAGATGGACCATGTTGTGCTCGGCTACGACCCTATGGAATGAACCTAACATGGAAAGTCAGTCGACTTTTCGAGCTCGGCTGATATCGAGATTGCTTTTTAAGTTTGAATTTTGTTTGAGTTCTGTTTGAGAACTTGTTTGGTGATCTGTTTGGAATTTGTTTGAAATGGATGGTATCTGTTTTGAACCTGTCTTGGTGCCGATTTGAATTGTTTGACTCTGGTTGTAATACTGGTTTCAATGATTAGTGAGTTTACTCCCGGGTGGAGTAGTCAGAAATGATGTTTGAGAATGCTTGTTCATACTCATGGCCCGGACCCTTGTGGTTCTCTGCGGGGGGAGTATTGAATGATTGAAAAGTGTTGTTTTTACTCATGGCCTGGACCCTTGTGGTTATTTACGGGGGGAGTATTGTTGTTGTGACTCCTGGCCCGGACCTGGATGGCTATGCGGGAGGAGTATTAAGAAGTCTTAGCAGTGGTTACTCTCAGCACCTCCAAACAACGCAGGTTGCGGTCTGGGGGGCGTTTGGTTGTAAAAGGCCTCTGTATCTCCCGGCCCGAACCTTTTAAGGTTAAGCGGGAGGAGTGATGAGGGAGTCGTTGAATATCTCCGCCCGGACCTTGTTAGGTTATGCGGGAGGAGTGTTCATCGGCGACTTTATGTTTCTATGTCTTGTAACATGCATATGTGAGCATTTGTGTTGCATTGTGATGTGCCAACTACTAAATATTCCTGATTGGATGAGATTGCCTGTGTATGTAATTTTAGTGCATGAAGACACCCGTGGAAGATCAGTACGGTCTGGGTGTGATGGCTAATTTTACTACGCCGGAATATCAAGAGTTCCGATTTGGACGAAAGGAGAAGCTAACTCCTTGATCAAAAGAGCCGAAAGGAGAAGCTAACCCCTGATCAAAAGAGCAGGAAGGAGAAGCTAACAACTTAACAAAAAGAGCACGGAATGACCCTCGGAAATTTTTGAGCTAACTTGAGTTGTTTTGCAGATATGTTGTAATCGCGGACGATTGCTCTCTTTCAAGAAGGGGAGATGTAACAAACTGTTGACGTGTCAAAGCCTAAAGAATGGAGCCAACTTGCAGATGTCGGCCGAGGGGCCTAAACCCTAAGAAGAACAAGTAACAGCAGAAGAAGTCCTACCAACTTATGGGGACCCCGTTCGATGGGGCCCCAAGTGACATAAAGGATCAAAATAAAGCAGGACCTACACACACAAAAAAACTGATGACGTGGCAGGCTGTACGGATTTTCGCGTTTTGCGCTGGCTGATGATGTGGGAGCTGTACGGATTTCCGTGATTTACACTGGCAGCTTTTTGGCTTCGCTTTTGGACCAGATGCTTTTGAGTTTGAAGCCTTTTTACTGTAAACCTGCTTTTGGAGCCTAGGGCCTTTAAAAATGAGGTTAGGGCTCATTCTCTGGCATGCTTCTTGGAGAAGGTGCAGAGTCTGGAGTACTGGCTTGAATTGTGTTGATGCAATATAAAGAAATACCGAAAGGGGCGCCAAGGTTTGGGGCCAATACTCTTTGGGGTGGAATTCTGCCGCTCCGTGTCGTGTGTCGTCTCTCTTTCAGTTCACTTGTTAATGAAGTGTTAAAAGTCTGTTCAGTCTGTTCTTTTCTATTGGCACGTGGTGCCCGTCTTGTGACACGTCGTATCCTTGATTCCGTTCTCGGCAACAGATCTCGCCGGAAAGTCATCCATCATGACAGATTTCAGTTTTCAGCCTTAGCGTTTTTCAGCCTTGACGCCATCGTCGTTGACATTGTCATCGTCATCGCAGGTCTTGAACTTGACGACGACCCATCGTCGTCCTCGTCATAGTCCCATCGTCGTCCTCGTCATCGCCACGACACAGTACCGCATTTTCAGCCCTTACATCAGCGCCAGTTCTCAACCTTACAAATCAGCCAGCATTTTCAGTTTTCAGCCTTTAGAACAACAATTGTCGTTGATATCGTCGTCATCGTCGTGGTCGTCGGCACAGTACCCGATCGCAGCAGATTCCAGCGATCTCAGTTTTAGCCCTAGCGTTTTTAGATTTCAGCCCTAGCCTTGCGTCGTCGTCGTCGTCACGGCGACATCGTCATGTTCGTGATGGTCGTCGTCGTCGTCTTCGCCGACGTCATCGTCTTCGACATAGACGAGCAGTACCCGTCGTCGACATCGTCTTCGACGTAGACCAGCAGTACCCATCGTAGACATCATCGTCTTTGACATAGACCAAGAGTACCCGTCGTCGATATCATCGTCTTCGACATAGACCTTCAACACCTCATCGTCGGCATCATCGTCATCGACATAGAACCTCAATACCCCTTTAGTACCTCAATACCCAATACCCAACATCAATAGCATCAGTATCCATTATCCATGTGTCGTCTCTTTTCTCTCTCTCTCTCTCTCTCTCTCTCTCTCTCTCTCTCTCTCTCTTTCTTTCAGTTTGATTCAATTCTTTCAAGTGAAGTAAAGCAATCCTTGTGTTTGTGTGCGGAGTACTAGATCTGAGCAAATCCTTATTCTCTTCCGCTGCACCTTACACTGCCTTTCAGACACTTAAGGACAAATTGACTACGGGATGAGTGTTGGCTTTGCCAGACTTGCAAAAGCCATTGGAAGTTTATTGTGATGCTTGTGGTCGTAGTCTGGGACGGTCTTGATGCAAAAAGGCCATGTGATTGCTTATGAAAGCAGAATGTTTTCAAGGCCAGAATTGGTAGCACAGATTTATGAGAGAGCTATTGGTAGTGATCCATGCTGTTACTCAGTGCCGACATCATCTACTCGGAGCCAATTTCATGGTCTTTACTTATCATCAGAGTTTACGTCACGTCTTGTCAGAGAAGCAGCTTTCGGAAAAGCAGATGTGGTGGGCTAACATCTTGTCACAATTTCACTTCCAGATTGTCCATGTTCAGGGATAGAAAAACTTAGTGGCAGATGCTTTGTCTCGGGAGCCCCTCGTCTTGGCTATTTCCACGATCCATCATAGAAGCTTCGAGGATATGGTTGACCAGTACGCCATCGATCCGGACTTTACTGATGTTTTTACTCGGATACAGAATGGGGAGATAGCGCCAGGATATTCCATACGGGATGGCTTCTTGATGAAGAAAACAATATTGTGTGTTACAGAATAGTTGAGGGAAAAGGTTTTGACTCAGTGCCATTGTCCACCTTTTACCGGTCACCGCGGCATTGATACCACCTTGAAAGGTGTGGAACGTATTTCTTTTGGCTGAGACTCAAGAAGGATGTGGACGACTTTGCTCGCTGTTGTTTAGTATGCCATAAGGTCAAGTTTGACAGGCATAAGGCACAAGGATTACTACAGCCTTTACCCATTTCCACCCGCCCCTAGAAAAGTATTGCAATAGATTCCATCTTTGATTTCCCGAAGACACAAAGTGAGCACGATGGCATTTGGACTCTCATTGACAGATTTAGCAAGCAAGCTTACTTCATTCGAGTGAAGAAAACAGTCAAGCCCGACCATTTAGCGAGATTGTTCATTGATAGATATTTCGATTACATGGCATGCCTGAGACAATAGTCTCTGACAAAGATCCCCGATTCACGAGTTTGTTTTGGAGGGCTATTTGGGAGAACATTGGCACGCGGTTTCAGTTCTCGTCATCATTCCACCTGGAGACAGATGGGCAATCTGAGATCGCAAATTCAGTTGCTCTGGATTTATTGAAGTCTTACATCTTTGATCAGAATACTCAATGGGAATTTTTTTTGCCTTTGGTGGAATTTGTCTACAATAACACTGTTCACTCTTCGAGGGGGAAGGCGCCATTTGAGATGATTGAAGGTGCTCAGAAGGTTCCACCCTTTCTGAGCACTAAAGACAAGATTTTTGAAGCTCACCAGTACACGAGGGACTTGGACACTGCTTTTGCCAAGGTCCGCGAGGTCTTAGAGAAGTCTCAAGAACGACATAAGAAGGCAACAGATTGACATCGACGAGATTTAAAACTGAAGGAAGACGATTGGGTGCTCTTACGTTTTGAGAAGGCACGCCTAAGGAAACGGAAGGGAAAGAAGCGGCCTTTTCAAAGCTTAGCATGAGATATTATGGCCCTTTCCATATATTAATGATGTCTCCTTTCGACTCAAGTTGCCCGATACTTGGAAGATTCACAATGCATTCCATGTGAGTCTCTTGAAACCTTTTAAAGGTGAGGTGCCAGTTGATGGGGAGCCTGATGAGCAACCTGAAGTGGAAGAGAGCGAGGAGATACTGGTTCTTGAACAGATTTTGGCACACAAGGAAAGAAAGATGAAAGGTAAAGTGATTCGGCGGTTCTTAGCTAAATTAGAGAAGTATCCGGCATTAGATGCGAAGTGGATGGAGGAGGACCTAGCTGTATTTACTGGTTTTTGCCTTGTTTCCAGCCCTAAACAGTCCCCGAACTGTTCTCTGCCAGTGGGGCACGATTCCCAAAGGTTCTGGCGTCCGTATGGCTGAAAAACAGTCATTTTTCTGCGCATACACAGCGCTGGATTTGCACCTGTACGGTGAGGTTATGACCCTCACCGGTACCTGCTTTGGAGTAGCAGCTAGCTACCCCTGTTCCTGCTCAAGGAGGCTCTTGCTTCAACACAAAAGCATGAATCCACACAGCTGTACATCAGTAAAATGAAGAGCCCTCTTGTGGGGCATAACATAACTGCACGTAGGGGGGAGAGAAAGCAGTGTGTAGCGTGCAGGGCATCACTCCTAGCACCACACTGTACATGGGAGGGAAAGATAGCACTCCATAGCTCTTAACCTGTGACAGTGCATAATGAAGCCTCCCCTCTCTTAAATTTCAGCGCCACTTCTTCTGCATGAGGCAAGCTCACGAATTTCTGCCACTTGGCGCATTTACAAGCATTTTCCCGTTTCGGGTTTGCCGCCTGAAAATCTCCCGACTCGTGGCTCAGTTGACTTCATGGCAGAGTTGTAAAATGTTTCCCTAGTCATACCATAGGTAATGACGCAAACACATTTCACGGCCCAAAATAGCAGCTCCCGAAATTTTAGGAAATGATTCCGTTGGGCTTCCAATGGCCTTCTGACCATCTATCCTCATTGGGACTGCATCCAAAAGTGCAATGTGGCCCAACTATCGGATACTTTCAGTTGGTAGTCCCACCTTGACTTTATACCTTTATTGAGTTCACTTCCTAGTATCCACCAACTTGCTAAGTGCGACGGGGGGACCTATATGATCTTGCTCTGAGCACAGACATCCTCTTACTATACGAATTCCAGTGCCGGCCACTTCCTGTCTGCGGGTGAAACTACCGTTCACATTGGCCATACAATGTCCGACTGTTTGCTACTTCAAAAAGAGGGTCTCAAAATAAAACAAAACCCATTGGAAAGAAACCAACAACTAAAGTTAGCAGTTGCCACGTCCTCATGACATAGTTAACAGCTGGCACGTCCTCGTGACATACCCCTCTCTTGAAATCGCAAACGTCCTCGATTGCATACCATGAATACAGGCCACTGATGATCTTGTGCTATCAACACTCTTTTATCATCGCATGTATCCCCAAGAAAGGTAGTAACACATAGATACAAATGACTTAATGAGACCTTCATACTTTTGTCATTTCCATCTATTACACTGAATTCATATGTACATTTGATGTACTAGCTCTATCATTACCCCTCCTTTGCACACGTTGGGTTGGGGCATAAGTAGGCTGTAACCCAAAGGCTTCAAGGTAAAGCTGCAATACATTTGGTGACTCTGACAGTTCATGCTCTTCCATCTACTTTGCATCCATAGACGGATAGTTCTTGAACTTCACCAAATAGCGTCTTGCAACTTGTCCTTTAACTTTTCTGTCCTTATGTGCCAAAACTTGCTCAGGTACGAGGATCTCATCAAGTTTCTCAACTTCTGGCTGATCCTCATCTGGCATATCTTTTGGCCCATCACCCACGAAGGGTCTTAGAAGACTCACGTGAAACGCATTATGAATCTTCCATGCATGAGGCAATTTCAGCCTGTAAGCCACATCGCTGATCTTGTCAAGCACTTGAAAAGGCCCATAGTAACGCATACTGAGCTTAGGGAACAACCGTTCCTTGCCCTTCATCTTCTTTAACCTTGCCTTTTTGAACCTTAACAAAACCCAATCACCATGTGATAACAACAATTCACGACGGTGACGATCAGCAGCCTTTTTCTGTTTTGCCTGAGCCTTCTCCAAGGCAACTTTAATTTTCTTGTACATTTCATCCATGTTCTCAACATATCGATCTGCCTCAAAGATCTTGTCCTTTGTATGCAAAATGGGAGTAACTTTTTTGCCGCCTTCAACAATCTCAAAAGGTGCTTTGCCAGTAGACGAATGCACCGTATTATTGTACGCATATTCAAGCATAGGCAAATACTGTTCCCTCTTGCCTTTATTATCTGACACATAACATTTTAGCAAACCTAAGACAATAGAATTAGCCTCTTCTGACTGTCCATCAGTTTGTGGATGAAACGAAGACGAGAACTTGAGCGTAGTGTCCATGTTCTCAAACAATCCTCTCCAAGACAAACTGGTCATGCGAGGATCACGATCACTGATAATCGATTGTGGCATACCATGGTACTTAAACACATTGTACATGAACAAGCGTGCCATCTGATCAGATTTTATCTTCTTCCTGATAGGGATAGAATGGGCTTGCTTGCTGAACCTACAGATAATGGTCCATATACCATAATTCCCTGTTGGAGTTCTTGGAAGATCAAAGATAAAGTCCATAGCAATGCTTTCCCATGGCTTATCCTGAATCGGCAGTGGTTGTAACAATCCTGGTGCCTTTTGCCTGTCAAACTTGACCTTTTGGCAAACTATGCATGCTCGCACAAAGGCATCCACATCTCTCCTCAAGGTTGGCCAATAGAAGAATGTCTCTACCGCTTTAACTGTCGCATCAATGCCACGATGCCCTGCATACGGTGGGACATGAATCTCTTCTATGACCTTATGTCGCAGTGGCCAAAGTCTGCCATGCATCATCATAAAACCATCTTTGAGGAGGTAGTGCTCATGATGTTGCCCCTCTTGTAACTGTTCGAAGATCCTTGCAAAATCTTCATCAGCAGTATAATGTTCCTTCATGTCATGTAACTCATGATGATAAGGAATTGACACAACTGAAATTTGTGGCTTTCTTGATAACGTATCAGCCACAACATTCTTCTTCCCTTCCACATGCATAATCTGGAAGTGGAACATAGAAAGAATGTTTGCCCATCGCATATGCTTTTCGGATAACTTCGACTGTGTCAAGAAGTATCGCAAGCTTTGATGATCTATTTGGACAACAAAATCAGCACCTAAGAGGTAGTGCTTCCAGCTAGAAAGCGCATGAATCACGGCCAAGAGCTCTTTCTCATAGACTTGCATAGTCCTTTCTGGCCCTTGCAAAATTCGGCTTTCATAAGCTACTACCCGTCCATCTTGCGTTAGCACTGCTCCGATGTTACTGCCACACGCATCACACTGGACCACAAATGACTTTCTGAGATTTGGCAAAACAATTACTGGATTTGAAATCAACTTTTCCTTTAAGAGACTAAAAGCTGAAATCTCTTTTTGGGTCCATCTGAAAGTGACCTCTTTCTTTTGCAAAGCGTGAAGAGGCGATGCTATCTTTGCAAAATTTTTGATAAACGTTCTATAGTAGGAACACAATCCCAAGAAGCTTCTGACATTGTGCACAGTCTTCAAGTTTGGCCATGTCTTAATAGCTTCCACCTTTGCGGGATCCATTCTGAGTCGTGACACCATCCTTTGAGACTATGTGGCCAAGAAAGTGGATCTCTTCCAGGAAGAATTCACTTTTCTTAGGATTGACAAGTAGTGTGATTGCGCAGCTCTTCGAACACAATGGTCAAGTGACACCTATGCTCATTCTTCGAATAGACTATCATGTCATCGAAGAACATCCCAACGAACTGTTGATGCGGGCGGAAAATCCGGTCCATCATTTTGTTGAACATGGCAGGAGCATTTGTTAGACCAAACGGCATCACTAGAAACTCATAAAGACCAAATGTCGTTCTAAACGCAGTCTTTTGCACATCCTGTGGCCTTATATGAATCTGATGGTACCCACTCTTAAGGTCTATCCTGTTGAAAATTGTAGCACCCTCTAAACGATCGAGAATATCATCAATTCTTGATGGTATTCTTATTCAACGCACGGTAATCAATACACATGTGCCATGAGCCATCCTTCTTTGACTAGGAGCACTTGGGAGCAAAAGGGTGAAGAACTAGGCTGAATCAGCCCCTTCTCTAATAACTCCTCAACCTGGCCCATAATCTCTTTCTGCTGCGCCGCGCTAACCCTGGACGGAAATCTATCCGATGGTTCTCAGGTCTCTCTGGCGGCAATTGCGACGGTAATGAATCAGAAAAATAGTCACTAAACTTTTGCAAAAATGCTGATCTTTCTTTATCTAACACAGATAAATTTGATTGATCACTATCTGAGACATCACGTGCAAAAATCAAGTACACAGAAAGATGATTCTTTATTACAGAAGTGATAGCAGACGCAGATACAATAGGGACCCTCCTTTAAGCTTTACATCCAAGTTGTGAGTTTTGCCCCTATGCTGTACAATGATCTTTTTGTTGTAGGCATCCAAGACTCCATGCACTCGGAACATCCACCGGATCCTCAACAAGGCATCACATCCTTTCAGCGGCATGATGTAGAACTCTTCTGTGTCCACATACGAGTGAATATGCAGACGCAACTTTCCAATTATGGGAGTAACACACTCTGAGTAGTCAAGACATGCCAACTCTGCCTGTGCTGTGTACCCCATCTCTTCAGCTCTGATGCCCAGCTTCATAGCTAACTCTGGTGAGATAAAGTTGGCGTTGGCACTTGGATCAATGAAGATGAGTGCCGTCTGATCCCTAACTTTACCCCATGTCCTGCATAACTCACTGGCATCCGAACTGGGCGTGTCACCCACCATGTCTGGCACCAAACCTGCCGTGGGTTTAGGCTTCTTGCCTTTCTGGTCTTCTTTATCATCCGAGTCAGCTAATCTTTTCCTTTGTGGAAAATTGGTAGCAAAGTGACCAGGCTACTCGCAAATAAAGCATTTATTTTCAGCCATTAGGACCTTCTTTTCCTCAAGCGACTTGTGCACAAAAGGCTTCCTTTTCTGTTTCTTTGCCTGTGCTCCAGAAGTCCCGGCTGAATCCTTGTCCTTGGTGGCCTTTTCTGTCCCCTGTGACGCATCAGGAGCCGTTTTCACAAAGGGCTTCTTTGCTGAATTTTTCTTTTGCTGCCCTCCTTTGTCGTTGCTCGGAAACCCACTGTCCTCTCCTTTCAACAAGGCAAGACTAGTGTTCGCAACTTCCATTAACTGAGTGAGGGTAGCCACTCTGCTCTTGGTGCAGTAATCGCGAAGCCCTTAAGGCAGCCCACAACATTACTTCTCTATTTGCTTTGTCAATGGCACAAATTTGTAGGAGCTCACTGAGAGTAACGCTTTACAAAACCTCCTATTGTACTCCCGCAAGCTCTTGCATGAAGCTGAAGTAAGCTGGTGCCAATCTGTCATGACGTCGGCTTCAAAATTCACTTGACAGCCAAGCAAATGTAAACATTTGCTTGAAGTAAACCCAAGTGGCGGGTGCTTGTCCTTGCATTAACAATGTCGTCCACCAAGTAGGCGCATTGTCCTTTAAGAAAGTGGCAGCTTTCCTGACCTTCGAGGCCTTTGTAAAATTCCCTCCTGCATAAGCTGTATCAAATTGCTAGAGGAAAGTGAGAGCCTTTGTCTTATCCTCGAAGCCACTGAAGGTACTGAACTTTACAGCTGCACCACCTTCTTTGTAAGCTTTTGGCTTCTCCAGTGCCCCCAAGTTGTCATTAGGAATGGTCTGCAACATGGGCACTGTAGTAGGCATGATCGGCACATCTTGGCCATTCCCATTTTGTGTCAGAGGTGCGATATCTGGCTGCTTTCCAGAAAAACCAGCCATGCCAAAATGACCCTGTGGCACCCCAAATTGGCCGTGGTTGCTCTGAAAACCCTGCTGCATGCCGATACTACTATACATGGGGTTTGGCATGATGCCTTGCATACCCCCAAACACTGTTCTTGGCATGTACGGCTGACTTCCAGGCGCATAACCAGCCATACTTTGGAACACTGATCCACCCCCGAAATACCCAGGCTGTACTGTGGGTGGTGGAAAAACTGGGTGCATAGCCTGCTATCCAGTTCCCTGTCCATTCAAGACAGCATGCTGGCTCTGAAAGGTGGCGGGCTGAACTGGTATAATTTGTGGAATAGGCGTTCTAGCCACCTGTTCAAGCACGGGAGGAACCTGTTTTGGAGCCCCTGACTCCGCAACATGCGAGTGTTCCCTATCCTCCTGAGCCGCATGAAGTACGTGGGCTTGAGACTCAACAAGCTTCGTACGCGGCGTAGGTTGCCTATTTTACTGTTGCACTGGTGGCGCTTGCAAGAACTCCATAAACCTCGGATTCTCGACCAGCTGCGAAAAGACATTCACCGCGGCAACTAACTGAGTCTTGAACGCATCATCCTCAAGTTGCCCAGTCATAAAGCCCTGTACTACTCGAGGGACATTCACGTTAACAGGAGGTACAGTCTGACGTGGCCGTGAGCTCTCGCCAATCTTGAAGACCATAGGAATCTCCTGCCTGTCCTTCGAAGAGTTCCCTTTGTCGGCCATAGTGTAATCCAGCGTTGTTGCACTCTGTCTTTACCGAAAACAACCGAGGCTCACTCTTTGAGGAAAAAGTGATTGATATCCCGGCAACGGAACCATGAAACCGGCCCGTGGGGCGGTAGGCGTTGGCTTTCATCCGAAATTCTTTACTTTAGACACACATAGAGTGAACATGCAAAGGAAACCTGCGACGGGAATTAACACTTGAATACACACACGGCTCGGAAGCTAGAATGCCCCGAGCAGACACCGACAACCTATAGGCCCCAAGATTGGCGCCCCTTTCGGTATTTCTTTTTTCTTTAATAGGGTAAATTACAAAGTAGAGCCCTGGGAATCCTTTACCTGTATCCTGCTAGATACTACTTGATTTGGCCAAATTTCGGCAGCATAACAGCCCCAAAACTTGTGCGACACAAATTTCCCTGCTAGAATTCACTTGCACTGGCGTAAACCCTCTGATTCCTGCCCAAAAACAGTAAATTCAGGTCGCTGTATTTACTGGTTTTTGCCCTGTTTCCAGCCCTAAACAATCCCCGAACTATTCTCTGCCAATGGGGCACGATTCCCAAAGGTTCCGGCGTTCGTATGGCTTAAAAACAGTCAATTTTCTGCGCATACACAGCGCTGGATTTGCACCTGTACGGTGAGGTTATGACCCTCACCGGTACCTGCTTTGGAGTAGCAGCTAGCTACCCCTGTTCCTGCTCAAGGAGGCTCTTGCCTCAGCACAAAAGCATGAATCCACACAGCTGTACATCAGTCAAATGAAGAGCCCTCATGTGGGGCATCACATAACTGCACATAGGGGAGAGAGAGAGCAGTGTGTAGTGTGCAGGGCATCACTCCTGGCACCACACTGTACATGGGAGGGAAAGAAAGCACTCCATAGCTCTTAACCTGTGACAAAGTGCATAATAAAGCCTCCCCTCTCTTAAATTTCAGCGCCACTTCTTCTGCATGAGGCAAGTTCACGAAATTCTGCCACTTGGCGCATTTACAAGCATTTTTCCGTTTCGGGTTTGTTGCCTAAAAATCTCCTGACTGGTGGCTCAGTTGACTTGCGACAGAGTTGTAAAATGTTTCCCTAGTCATACCGGAGGTAATGACGCGAAGTTCGAACACATTTCACGGCCCAAAATAGTAGTTCCCTAAATTTTAGGAAATGATTCCGTTGGGCTCCCAATGGCCTTCTGACCATCTATCCTCATTGGGACCCATCCAAAAGTGCAATGTGGCCCAACTATCGGATACTTTCAGTTGGTAGTTCCACCTTGACTTTATACCTTTATTGAGTTCACTTCCTAGTATCCACCAACTTGCTAAGTGCGACGGGGGGACCTATATGATCTTGCTCTGAGCCTAGACATCCTCTCACTATACGAATTCCAGTGCTGGCCACTTCCCGTCTGCGGGTGAAACTACCGTTCACATTGGCCATACAATGTCCGACCGTTTGCTACTTCAAAAAGAGGGTCTCAAAAATAAAACAAAACCCATCGGAAAGAAACCAACAACTAAAGTTAGCAGTTATCACGTCCTCGTGACATAGTTAACAGCTGCCACGTCCTCGTGACATTGTCTGTTTTGCAGGCGTAATCGAGGGTGAATTCAATTCTTTCAAGAAGTTGCTTCCAACTTATGGACAATTGCTGAGGGGCGAAAGGGACACCTATGCATTAAATAAAGCGGAGGACCTGTCGACGTGGCTGTTGTATGGACGACTGCGACTTGCACTGACTACTGTACGGATGGCCGCAAACGCGTTGACTGCTGACGTGGCAGATTCGTACGGAATTTTTGTTTTTGGTGCTGCTTGCCATTATTTGCAGCTTTTGGATCACGACGCTTTTGAGTTTACATGCTTTTGGGGGTCTGCTTTTGGCATCCCTAGAAACAATAAATAAATCCCGAGGGTCTCACTTCTTAGCGCATCTAGACGTAGGGTCTGAGAGCGAGCACCCTTGGGATTTGTACTTTGCGCAAAGATTAATATAAAAAAAATACTGAAAGGGACGCCAGTCTTTGGGGCCAATCTCTCTTGGCACGGCACTACGCTGGGCCGTGTCGACTCTTGAATTGTGAATTGTTTTGAAGTGAATCTCTGTTGTGTCGCGTCAGAATCTAGACTTGGGGTGTCCAAGTTTGTTACATAAAACCTGCGATTTCCTACAAGCTGTCCCGTATAATCCAGGCTGAAAATGACTTGTTCTAGTTCGATTTCGGCAGCATAACTATACTAGGACGCTTCACAGACAGTATCCCCACGCATTAAGTGACTTTCCCGGTGCATATGGACACTATACAAAACCTGGCGAGAATCTGGAGCACGCTGAATTCTCTGTTTTCTACCCTGAAAATGCGCCAGATCACCCGCATAGTGGTCTCCTCGCGTCCCTGGATCTTCTGGGGATATTAGGGACCGTTTAGGGCCGAAACCCTGTTTTGGGCTCTGTTTCGCGAGGGTGGCAACCGTAGCAAGTTCTCAAGCTCCCGCACTTGTAGGGCTACTTGCCCTTTGAATCGGACGAGATTTCTCGCGTGAAATCGCTCTGAATTCACCTATACTTGATGTGAGGGTTTAGCAACTAGCTGATCCAGTACCTGTGCAAGAGGCTCTTGCCTCGGCAATCGCGTATGAACCCACATAACTGTACATACAAATGAAAAGCACTCAAGCGGGGCATCACGTTTCGGTATTCAAAAGGGGAGAGAGGTGCGCGAGAGCAGAACCATCACGCTACATAGTGCAAGGGAGAAGGCAAGCTTTCCATTAAAGCTTCAACACTTGGGGACCCCGTCCGATGGGGCCCTAGTGACATAAAGGGATTAAAATAAAGCAGGACTCACAAACACACTCACGCAAATCTGATGACGTTGCAACTGTATGGAAAATCCGGAAATTGCGCTGACATGATGACTTGGCAGGCTGTACGGATTTCCGCGTTTTGCGCTGACTGCTGTACGGATTTTCGTAAATTGCACTGGCAGCTTTTTGGCATTGCTTTTGGACTAGAAGCTTTTGAGTTTAAAAGGCTTTTTACTGTAACTGCTTTTCAGGCCAAGGGCCTTTAAATATGAGGTTAGGGCTCATTCTCTAGCATGCTTCTTGGAGAAGGTGCAGAGTCTGGAGTACCGGCTTGTACTGTGTTGATGCAATATAAAGAAATATTGAAAGGGGTGCCAA
This sequence comes from Adiantum capillus-veneris, assembly GCF_014529385.1. Lineage (NCBI taxonomy): Eukaryota > Viridiplantae > Streptophyta > Polypodiopsida > Polypodiales > Pteridaceae > Adiantum > Adiantum capillus-veneris. The sequence continues at coordinate 17,897,414 of NC_140953.1, forward strand.
GGTTTGGGGCCAATACTCTCTAGGGTGGAATTCCACCACTCCGTGTCGCGTGTCGCCTCTCTCTTTCAGTTCAGTTGTTATTGAAGTGTTAAAAGTCTGCTCAGTCTGCTCTTTTCTATTTGCACGTGGTGCCCGTCTTGTGACAATGGTATCAGAGCATCAGGCATGTGCTTTTCTGAAAGCATACCGGTCCTACAAAAGAGCAGACAGAGATGAATTTTTAATTGAGGTATCTTCGCCCTCCAACCCGGACTTATTAGCCATTCCCACCCTTACTTCATCGTGCATCGGGCGCGCTCCCGTCTTCACCGCTCATGTCTTACAGGGCATAAGCCGTTAAGATCACTTGCAAGAGAAGGATCCAAGATTTGTTTCGAGCTGTTGTTTTTTTGAGAGACAGTAGCATGCAGATGTCTATAGATACCAAGCCGCACACTTCCAAGGACTTGGCAAGCTTTTAAGAAATTTTTTTTGCCCGAAGTTATATGGTTTTTGACATCTTCCTTCGAAGTGAAACTTCTGGTAGAGTGTGGTATCGTGAAATGCTTGCCATGGAAACCCTAGCAGATTATAACTTGAAGTTTCTTGACATCTCCTAGTAGATGTCTCTTCACGATCAGATGCCCTTGGAGGTCCAGTGTGAATGCTATCTTGGGACTACCATCGCCGCCAAAAAAACACTGTTTGTCCAAGAGCTGATGGACCATGCTGTGTTCGGCTACTGCTGTAAGGTGCAGCGGAATGAATGTTGAACTTTGCTCAAGATGAGTGCTCCAAACTGTGCTCAAGGGTTCCTTTTACTTACGGAAGGGAGAGCCTTCGGTTCCTTTAGTGAGAGAGTGCAATGGACACAAACAAAGTGGAGAACACTGTGAATGAAGGTGCATGAGACTGAGAGACAGAGAGAGAAGAATACGACACTAGAATGTTGTCAAACCCTCCTCCAAGGGCTCCACTCTCTATGGCGAGAGCGGTCTACTTATGATTGCACAAATCTCTACAATGCTTGGACTTGCCGACGATGTCGACAATGATGAGGACGACGACGAGACGGCTGAAATCTGAAAACGCTAATGGCTGAAATCTGCAAATCTTGTATCTGTTGTATTTCTGACTCTATGTCGATGACCACGGTGATGACAACGATGCAACGACGACGCGCTGAAAACGCAGATGCTGAAATCTGCGTTTTCTGGGCTGAATCTGCAAACTCCGCGGGCTTTGACAGTGCGGCGAGGATCTGCTACGGGAAGGTGAGATCTGCGAGGTTCGGGGGTTCTACTGCGGGTACTGACTGCTGAAAACTCCACGAGTGTCTTGACTAAGGGCCAAGGGCATCAAGACACTCGTGGAAGATTAGTACAGTCTAGGTGTGATGGCTAATTTTACTACGCCGGAATATCAAGAGTTCCGATCTGGACGAAAGGAGAAGCTAACTCCTTGATCAAAAGAGCCGAAAGGAGAAGCTAACTCCTTAACAAAAAGAGCAAACTGATTGTCCCTCGGAATGACCCTCCGAAAGTTTTGAGCTAACTGGAGTTCTTTCGCAGATATGCTGGAATCGTGGACGATTACTCTCTTTCAAGAGGGGAGATGTAACAAACTGCTAACGTGTCAAAGCCCTGAAGAATGGAGCCAACTTACAGATGCTGGCCGAGGGGTTTAAACCCTAAGAAGAACAAGTAGCAGAAGAAGAAGTCCTACCAACTTATGGGGACCCCGTCCGATGGGGCCCCAGTGACATAAAGGGATTAAAATAAAGCAGGGCTCACATACACACTCACACAAATCTGATGACGTGGTAGCTGTACGAAAATTCCGGAAATTGGGTTGACATGATGACTTGGCAGGCTGTACGGATTTCCGCGTTTTGCGCTGACTGTTGTACGGATTTTCGTAAATTGCGCTGACAGCTTTTTGGCATTGCTTTTGGACCAAAAGCTTTTGAATTTTAAAGGCTTTTTACTATAACTGCTTTTCAGGCCAAGGGCCTTTAAATATGAGGTTAGGGCTCATTCTCTGGCATGCTTCTTGGAGAAGGTGCAGAGTCTGGAGTACTGGCTTGTATTGTGTTAATGCAATATAAAGAAATATCGAAAGGGGCGCCAAGGTTTGGGGCCAATACTCTCTGGGGTGGAATTCCACCACTTCGTGTCGCGTGTTGTCTCTCTCTTTCAGTTCAGTTGTTATTGAAGTGTTAAAAGTCTGCTCAGTCTGTTCTTTTCTATTGGCGCGTGGTGCCCGTCTTGTGACATGGTGAGGATGTCCCGTCTTGTGACATGGTGAGGATGTGCGTATCTGACCAATAGCACATCGTATCCCGTGGGATAGATGAGTATCCATGTATCTTGGTTTGATCACAAAACCATCCTCCGTGAGTTGGAGAAGATGCTCTCTATAGAAAGTCATCTACGTACCTAGCTCATGTGTAGGTTGTATCGATGTCCTCTTTGTATTAAATTGAATCAAGTCCTGTCTGATGAGCCTGGTAATCTCTACCCTAGTGAGGGGGATGGAGGATGCATCCGAAGAGTACTGAAATGGGGGTAGCCGGTCCATACTAAAGCCATGTAACTGAAACCAAGATGCCATCTCTGCATATCAACATGATCTATCTCCCTGCAATGCCAGCTGTCGGGAAGACTCTAGTGCTAATCGAGCATATCTGTCTTTAGGGAGAGCCCAAGTGCTATGCATAAATGAAACTGATCGAGTGAGTGCCTCCACTACCAATGGAGGAGTAGCAAGCTCCGCCCTAACAATGTCATGTGGTACTGAGGCCTTGGCCCTAATCATCCGAGAAATCATAGACACCAAGGGCTTCTCCATACATCTCCATCCATAAGTACTGCCAACTCTGCTATGATGATCAACTGAGGGGCCCCATATCTCCACTGCGTACAACATGGCCGAGTGGTACTGAGGCCTTGGCCCTAATCATCCGAGAAATCATAGACACCAAGGGCTTCTCCATACATCTCCATCCATAAGTACTGCCAACTCTGCTATGATGATCAACTGAGGGGCCCCATATCTCCACTGCGTACAACATGGCCGAAGTGACCAAAGTGTCAAAGAGCCAAAGCTTTGTCCGAGGTTCTTGGAACTGAACCTGCGAACATATCCTCTCAAGTCTCCCCAATGCTGCATAGGCTTTGGTCAATCGCGTATCTGCTGCACGCCTCAGGGAAAATACTGGACCACTGAAACCGCCCTAAGATAAGTGTATGTATCTGCATACTCCAAAGTCTCTCGACCATATGTAAAAGTGGGGGCGGACCTCCTCACCCACTGTGTCGTGGTGTTGAACACCATTACCTTGGTCTTACCAAGGTTCACAGACAATCTAGTTTCCCATGCAAATACATGCAGTGCATCCAAATGACGCTGCATCCCTTCTGGAGAATCGGAGATCAGCACAATCAATATATAATACCAACGGAATCCATGTCCTTGCAAGCTGAGCACCTCTATCACCCTCTGTATGTATCCCAAAGAGAGTCGGAGATAGGGGACAACCCTGCTTCACTAGATTTTGACACTTAGAGCCATTATTGAGGAGGGTAGACACCATGGCAGGAGGATATATTGTAGCTTTGTGGATTTCCGCAAAGCCTTTGATACAGTGCCACGAGGTCAAGAGTGGAGAAAACTCTCCTGAACCCTACCTGTCTTGCTGCCCGTATGCCCTCTCTCTCTGCCCATCCACTTAACTCATGCTCAAGAATTGATGCATATAGCCTAGCCACAAAAAGAGAGAAAGAAAGAAAGAAAGAAAGAAAGATTTTTAACGTCTATGTCAGGCCGAAATCGGCCTATGAGACAAATCAAATGTACATGGCGTGTATGTCATCCGTCTATCGGAAAGACAAATGAAACAAAACTGATACAAAACTGAACTGAATGTAGGTAATGGAGTATCTGAGGAGGGATGGGGCTCTATCTCTAGGGGTATATGCATGTCTATATGCTCAAGGTAGTACAATCATGAGAATGCATCAAGCTCTCTAGCTCCATCCTCTACAAATGGGGGGATGTAAGATGTGGTACATGGGCGGGGCTGGTGCCAAGGCTACCCGGATGAAAGCTGTCGGGTCGGCCCTCATCTGAGCTACTCGCTCCTCAGTGGCACGGCGCTCCCGGGCTCGGATCTCCTCGATCTGTCGGTGGTGGGAGCTCACGCCCCTGTAGCCTGTGACTCGTGGTCGTCGTCTAGCTCGGTTCACCTCCGCCTGTGGGAGTGTCACTCCTCTCTGAGTATCTGGTGAGGTAGGGGTGGCAATCCTCTGAAAGAAGTCTGTGAGCTGCGACTGTCTCCCCTCTGTCTGTGTAGCTGTGCGTGGCTGTAGAAGTGTGTCCCGATGGCTCTGTATCTCTAGTAAGAAATGTCCGAGCTGTCTCTGATCTCGAGAGTCCATGATCTCTCGGAGAGTGGGCTGTCCTCTGAATAAGGCCTCATACCTGCCTCTGATCTCAGTGTATGCTCTGCATCTACATACAAAGTGCTCCTCACTCTCCACCTCCTCTGTGCAGGCTCTGCAGACTCGCTCCTCCCTGGGAACACCAGTATGTCTCCCGATCTCAATCTCTAACCTGTGTGAAGCCACTCTCAGCTGACCAATCGCCACCCGTGAGCTATGTGGCATATATGTGTCCATATAGCGTGGTCTCTGTATGAACCCCCCAGACAATATGGTGAGAAACTGGTCTCTGTAATCTGACATCCTCGTCCCCAAGCCAGGTGACTCCCAGACTCTCCTAGTGTATAGCTGCCACAGATCCTGTCTCAATACCAAGTTTCTCTCACTACGAGAGAGGTGAACAGATGGTGAGTGGGGGTCGTACTGGAATGGTGGTAGGCTCTCCATGTCAAGACCGTGTCCCTCAAACCATGCTCTGACCTGTGAGTACCAAGCTCTTGCATGCCCACTCTCTGATAGCTATATAGCTGCCTCAAATGCTCTACGAGTGAGTCTGTCAGGAGGTAGCTCTCTCATCCTCTGGATGAAGCAGACTGTCTGGAATAATGCCTCTACAACCATAGGTGGTGTGGCGAGCTCGGCTCTAATAATGTCATGTGGCACTGTCTTCTTGCTGCGGAGCAAGCGTGAGATCATACATACCTGTGGTCTCTCAAGCTGTGTCCACTGGTCATCTGTCAATCCTGGTGCCCATACTGCCGCCGAGTACATCAGGGCCGGGGTGACTAAGGTGTCAAAAAGCCAGCCCTTCGTGCGGGGCTCCTGAAAGTGTGCCTGGTGGCATCTCCGCTCTAGCATGGTCAGAGCTGCATATCCTCGGGTGAGCCTGTCAGCAGCAGCCTGCCTCATAGTGAAGGGTCCTGGTAGGCTGGTGAATGTGATGCCAAGATAGACATAGGAGGTGACTACATCAACCTGTCCTCCTGCTGCTGTGAAGGTGGCAGCGCTCCTCACTGCACTGGATGTGTGAAAGATCATGACCTTGGTTTTGCCAAGGTTCACAGTCAACCCCTTGTGTGTGCTGAAATCGTCCAAGGCCTCAAGATGGCGTTGCAAGCCCTCGGGTGACTTTGAAATCAACACAATATCATCAGCATATAACATGATGTGGACCGGAGTACCTGCCAAGTCGCTCCCCTCTCCCCCTGCTCGTAGTATGTAGTCGGAGATCTCGTCGATGTAGAGCCCAAAGAGTGTCGAGGAGAGTGGGCATCCTTGCTTAACACCAATGGTGCTAGCAATGGTCTCTGAAAAGCCGCCTGGTCAACGAACTCGACCCGTCACCCTCTCGTAGAGAGTATATATGGCCCAAATCATCTCTGTCGGTACCCCAATGCTGTGAAGGCGCTGGAAGAGTCTTTCGCGTGGGACTGTGTCAAAGGCCTTGCGGAAATCCACAAAGCAGCAGTAAAGCCTCTTCTTCCGCGCCTTTGCCCCATCAATGAGGCAGCGCAGAACGAAGATGTGGTCAGTGGTGGAGAAAGCTCGTCTGAAACCTGCCTGGCCTGGAGCTCGTAAACCCTCGGTCTCTGCGTAGCAGCTAAGCTGTGCCTCAAGTACTGCTCCATATAGCTTGGCCATCGTGTGGCCAATCATGATAGTCCTGTAGTTCCCTGGGTCCAGGGTGTCGCCAGATTTGTGGATAGGCACTATGGTGTGCTGTGTCCACTCCTCTGGGAAGCCCTCCCCTATAGCCCGGTTGAAGACATGTGCAATCAACGGGGCTATAGTGGAGGCCGCATAAATGATGTGCTCACTCTGTAATCCAGTGTGGTCAGCTGATCGTCTGTGCTGCATGCGGCGTATGGCCCTCTCTACCATCTCTGCTGTAAAGAAGGAGGAGCACGTGGGGCGTGGCTCATGTGGCTGTGGGATAGGAGGCTGCCCTCGCACCTCATAGAGGCGCTCTGCATAATCATGCCATATCTGTGGATCCTCAATAGCTGTGGTCGGACGTGGCTCGCGCAGGGTGCGCCATGCCGTCGCGCTATCTATGCTCATGAATAGGCGGTATAGCTCAAGCTCCTGTGCCTCTTCGAATGCTCGCCGCTTTTGGCGTGTCAGCGTCTTCATATCTCGTCTTGCCTCTCTCTCTGTGATCTCTCCTAAGGCTCGCCGTGAACGGAGGCGTCGGTATAACTCTCTGCACTCATCATCATACCAGCGGTTCTGAGGCATAGTCCCGGGGGGGGGAGTGCGTCCTGTGTGAGTGGTGTGTGGAAAAGAGCTAATAGCTGAAGTGTGGAGAACGGAAGAGATATGTGATGTGAGAACTGAGAGTGGTGTGGATGGGTGGAGGAGGCATAGGCAATGCTCGACCTCGGCTGAGTAAAGAGAGGCTAGCTCATGTGTGAAATGGATGGTGGTGTGTGGAGTGTGTGCTGTGGAGCTATGTGGGATGGTATCTCCGGTGATGGAGAAAGAGAGGTATGTGTGGTCGGCTCCGATGGGTATGGGTGGAATGGTGAAGGATGTGATAAGGTGTGTAGCCTCCCTGGGTCCCAGAATATAGTCGACTGTACTCCCCCCTCCCTCTGTAACTCCATGTGGCATACAAGTCAGGCCCCCTGAGGTGGGCCACTGGGCCATCCCGTTATAAATAACGAGACGGTGCTGGGAGCCAAGTCGAAGTAGGTGTCGTCCGTAGGCTGTGACTGGAGCTCTGTCTGCTGTATCTCTCATAGTAGCCTCCTCATCTAGAGTGTGTAGTGCCTCTGGGTCCTCGTGGTCATATGTTTCACACTGCTCACTGCGCGTACGAGCATTGAAGTCTCCCATAAGGAAGACTTCACCCAGTGTGGAGTACTCCATAATGTCCTCCGTGAGGCATGCGTACGGTGACTCCTGCTCAATAGGGGCGAATCTGGAGCCTGTGGGAGCAAAGTAGCAAAGGGCAATGTAGACGATCCTGTCTCGTGAGAGCTCGAGGCGAATCCACATGTATCGGGCCTGTGGGTCCCGGGCAACAATCTGTAGTTTGCTGTGAAGCCCCTGTCTAAAGAGTATAGCCACTCCTCCTGAACCGCGAGTGGTGTGCTGGCGCATACATCCCCGATGTAGAGACTCCCATTGGAAACCATGTATCCGTGGTAACCCTCTCTCTGGGCTCTCGTGTGTCTCTGTAAGTAGAATGATGTCTCGACCTCTCATCACCTCCTCAAGTCTCTCTGGGTGTGTCCATAGGTCTCCATTGCAATTCCAAACCGTGACATGAATCTCCTCGTGTGTCCCACAGGCCGCGAGTCCCTATGCGATGGTCTTGCCATCAATGATAACCCTACCATCTCGATATACTGCCTTCTTCCCTTCTTTGCGGGCCTGGTGGACTCTAGGCATGCACGTGCGGCGGTGATCTTGTTGCATCTTTGTGAGGTCATCATCAAGATAAATCGGGGGGCCTTCTAGCCCTCTCAAGATGACCCTCTTTCGGAGGAAAGAAGTTCGAGACTCCTCGGAGGCGAATTGGAGGATGAGAGCTCTCTTCTTTGGATCTTTACCGGCTCTCCAAACTTTGGAGAAAGGGATCTCTTCTTCCTTGTATCCCACTTTCTTGCATAAGGCTTTCCCATCGCTCTCGGGTGTGGACCCTTCTTCTTCTTTGATGCCGGTCACTCGCACATTGAGACGGCGAGCTTGTCGCATTTTCTCCTCCTCGATGGTTGTGTGTACGATGAGTACCTCATCTTTTTGGGCTTCCTCTCTTGCTACCTTCTTGATATTCTTTTTGACCACTTCGACCCATCCTTCTTTGGTGGCTTCTAATTTGTCCTCAATGCTTGCGGTGAGGGCTTTGGTGATCTCCTCCTTGAGGGCTTCCTTAGCCTCCTCTTTAATCTCTCCTTCCTCGGGGGTGAGGGATGTGATGGAAGCATGAAGGAGGTCGATTTGTGCCTTCATCTCTTCTTGCTCTTTCCTCCATCTCTCCCTCTCCTTCTCGTTCTCCCGTGCCCTTCTCTGCTTCTCCTCTTTGAGGTTTTGGATTTCCGCTCTCATGTCCTCTTTTTCTTCGTTCCATAGCTTGATGAAGGTGGCTTTCTCCTCCCTCCATATCTCTCTCTCCATCCACCATTCTTTCATGTCCTTCTCCAATTGTGCAAGCCTCTTGTTCGTGAGCATGAAGGTTGTCTTCATTGTCGATTTCGGCGTCTTGATGATGGGGGAAGACATAGTTGTATTCGGAGCTACCTCTCTTCATATTGTGAAGAAGAGGGGAGAAGGGGAGTACGTGTATGTATGCGTGTATGTGTGTAGTGTGTGTGTGGGTATGTATCCGTGTGTGTGTGTGTGTGTGAGTGAGAGAGAGAGAGAGAGAGAGAGAGAGAGAGAGAGAGAGAGAGAGAGAGAGAGAGAGAGAGAGAGAGAGAGAGATGAAATGAAATGTTATATTAAACGTCTTCAAAAGGCTAAAATGACCTATGAAAATAAAATGAAGTAAAGCGAAAAACTAAATCGTTAGACGGAAATCACCATCATCATCATCAATGCCCGAGGATACCCGGCATCGGGCGTTGTCCGAGAAAGAGACTCTCAAAGACTATGGATAAAGGGGGAGAGAATTAAAAAACGCACTTTAAAAAAGTTTCGGGTGAGGATGCTGTTGCTGCTGCATCCCCAACTTGAGTCATATCAAGGGGCTTCATTCATGTTGAAGATCCTGTGAGGCAGCAGAGTGGCTTCTCCCTTTCATTCTTATAATCTGAATCTAAATTTAGCCTAATCCCTCTAGGCACACATAGGAATGATTTTAGATGGTCTCAAAAAAAGACATTACCCAAAAAGAGTGCTAGATTTTCAAACAAGACTCAGGGAACTGAGATACAACATGCAAGAAATAGGAGAATATGTGAGAGGTGTCTCTTCAAGTGTCCTGCTTTTCTCTGACACCATCTAAGGAGGTATGGCAACTTAAAAAGGCAAGAGAAGGCTATTTTTTAATTTATTTATTAGAAGGATTAAGAAATGAAATACAAGAGGAGACACGGAGTTTAGAGGCAGTTCTTGCATGTTCAACAATAGTTTGCTAAGTCTCATAGTCGCAAGCCCTACCTTTGATAGCGTGGATCATCTAATAAATTGTTTTGTGTATAGGATGATAGTAGTGCAGCATGGAGAAGACATAAAAAACATTTTTTTATCTTGAGTCATGCTGGAAAACCCATCTATTCAAGGTATGGGTGTTTTTATAGGGTTGAATGTTGATATTATAGGTGTCTGAAACAAACTAACACTGAGGCATGTAACTCAGATATGGTGATGAGCATAAGCTTGCTGGCTTTTCAGCAACTTTACAAGCCATTATGTCTTTTGTGGAGAACGGGTTAGTTGTTATTTCTTTAAAAGAAAAGTTAAAGAATTATATGTTAACCTCTACAATTTCAATATAAATGGCTGAAATCTTACAGTGGAGATAGCATAAAATATGTTCGGGCTGGTGATCATCAGGTGATGCCCCAATTTGAGGACTTAATGTACAATACGTTGGACCTTGTGTTTTTGAAGGAGCTTTTACACTCTTGCTATCCATAGGTTGTTTTTCTGGTTAAAGGACCTGTCTATCTGGTGTCAATAAGCTCAACGGATGAGCCATTGCGAGCCTTGAGACGTCAGTTAGACCTTCTTCACGGCCAGGTAAGTGGCTGTTTTCTTGGGTATTCTTACAACTTCGTAAATCATGTGGAGAGTAACATTATGGTTGCTAAACGGGTTCATTGCATGTTTTGCAGCTATTGCTAATCTTAACAAAATCTTTGGAAAAGTGTTTTGTAAAGAATGCAAATTTTGACTTAAGGCCGCTACTTGGTGGCACGGAAAATGTTTTCTCATCTCTAATCCATTCTTTTAGTTGGTGAGCGATAGCTTCTATTTGACTGAATAGTTAATTTTTTTCTTTCGTGGTATAAATTAGTATGTCTTTCTGGTGTGGGTTTTCAGGAATCCTGCCTCCTTTTTATGTTCATATACATGTCTTCCTCTTTCTCACACCGCACGACAGGCGGCAGGAGCTGCTCTACAAGATGTTGCGGACAATGATTTGCTGTTTGCTCTTCTGCTTTCTGACTCAAAGGTGGTCTTGTTGTTATAATTCTTTGTACGTGTTTATGTTGCAGTAGGCATAACCATTTCTTAACAGCAAATGTATCATCATGGGGAATGGCTATAGCAATATGCTTAGCGCAACTAGGGTGCTACACGTAACTTTAATAAACATCGATTCTGTCTGTGGAGAATTATCAAAGTGAGTAGGCAAATTGCTAAAAACAGGCTAAAATAAGCAGGAGCATGGTCTCTACAGCCATAATCATGTCAACATTTGAAATCCCAGAAATGTGAGATGCATTGTCCAACAACTGAAGTGCAATATTGACATCCCCACCTCAAAAGGCTCTTAACTCAACAAGCAAATAAAAATTCAGTGGTTCTTGTGGTTCTTTCCGTGAGTAATACAGAACATTGCCAAAGCTTTGATACCAATGTTCGGTGCAGCGGAATGAATGTTTGAACTTTGCTCAAGATGAGTGCTCCGAACTGTGCTCAAGGTTCCGTTTACTTATGGAAGGGAGAGCCTTCCGTTCTTAATGAGAGAGTGCAATGGACACAAACAAAGTGAATGGACAGTGTGAATGGAAATGCATGAGACTTAGAGATGGAGAAGAGAATATGACACCAGAGACGACGTAAAACCCTCCTCCGAAGGCCCCACTCTCTATGGTGAGAGTGGTCTACTTATGATTGCACAAATCTCTACAATGCTTGGACTTGCCGACGATGTTGACGATGATGAGGACGACGACGAGACGGGCTGAAATTTGAAAACGCCAAAGGCTGAAATCTGCAAATCTTTATCTACTGAATTCTGATTCTACGTCAGGGACGATGTCGATGGCGATGATGCCACGACGACGCGCTGAAAATGTAGATGCTGAAATCTGCGTTTTCTTGGCTAAATCTGTAAACCTTGCGGAATCTGACCGTGCAGCGAGGATCCGCTGCGGGAAGGTGAGATCTGCGAGGTTCGGGGGTTCTTTTGCGAGTGCTAAAGGCTGAAAACTGAAAACGCTGGTCCTATGGCTGATTTTGTTGCGACTATGTGCAAAAACGCTAGGGTGGTTCTGCAAACCAAAAATGCTAGGGCTGAAAAAGGTCCTCTGCTGCTGCTGGTGGCCTTGCAATGCAAAACGCTAGGCTGTCCTGCTGTAGTCTTGTCGCCAAGCCGATGCAGAAGCAAATCGCTAGGTTGATCTTGTCCAAAACGCTAGGTTGTTGTTGGGGATGCAAAATGCTAGGCCATCCGGGGGTGTCCTGCTGAGAAGTTGCCTGTTGAGCAAGGTGCTCCTGTTGCCTCTTCTGCCAGAAAGTGCTAGCGCTAGGTTTTCTTATATACAAAGTTAGCAAAATTGCCTTACCTACTTTCCAACAAGAGTGACTTAAAAATAATAAGTGAAAAATGTCAAAAGGGAAAATAGGTCTATGCATTGTAAATGCTACTGATGGAATTTGACTGGAATCTAATGGTCATGCTGTGTGCAACCAGAGGATATGCATCTAATCTAAGTGTTTGGACATGCACGGTCTGCGATTAGACTCACAAAAGTGCCAGATCACTTCCTATTCTAGATTGATTTGACTGAACTGAACCCTTGGCTGTTCGTGCTTTGCGTTCTAACTTCCTTTCCATTAACATTTGGTCTAAAGCCTCCATAGGAGTTAGTGCAATCCTTGCGTAGATGGGGAAGGGTCGGAAAAACCTCCTGGTGGGGGAAATTCTTCTTCCCCCCTCTCATGCTCATCACCTCTAAGCGAAGTATTCATTTCGCTTCGAGTGATGACCATCCACTAAAGTCGTGGTTCTTGTGGTCTCGGGTTCTTAAGTTCACAAGGAACTTGGGTTCTTGCGAGTCTTGAGGTTCTTGAGGTTCTGGAGTCTTGAGGTTCTTGAGTTCTTGAGGGTCTTCTTCGCTTGCAATCTGTGTTAGAGAAGGATCATCTCTTCACTCGAGTTCTTCTCTTTTCTACGGCGCACCCCTTGGCGGTCTTGCGCTCACACCAAGGTTGCTTTTTCCCACCTCACGTTGATTGGCCGACTGCTAAGTGCACGGTCTGCTCTCAATGAGTGAAAAGAGGCACAAGGGGAGGCTGGATAAGCCCTTCTTTCTTGGGTTTCCTGTCACTCTTCAAAAACAAGATTAGGAATCGACACGCCCAAGCGAACTTGGGTTCGTGCGACCTCAACAAGCAAAAACAAATTCTGTGGTTCTTGTGGTTCTTTCCTTAAGTGATACAGAACACTGCCAATGCTTTGATACCAATGTTAGGTACAGCGGAATGAATGTTTGAACTTTGCTCAAGGTTCCTGTTACTTATGGAAGGGAGAGCCTTCCGTTCTTAATGAGAGAGTGCAAGGGACACAAACTAAGTGAATGGACACTGTCAATGGAAATGCATGAGACTGAGAGATAGAGAAGAGAATACGACACCAGAGACGTTGTAAAACCCTCCTCCGAAGGCCCCACTCTCTATGGAGAGAGTGGTCTACTTATGATTGCACAAATCTCTACAATGCTTGGACTTGTCGACATCGATTGACGACGATGAGGACGACGACGAGACGGGCTGAAATCTGCAAGTCTTTATCTGCTGAATTCTGACTCTATGTCGGGGACGATGTCGATGGCGACGATGCGACGACGACGCGGTGAAAATGCAGGTGGCGAAATCTGCGTTTTCCGGGTTGAATCTGTTAACCTTGCGGAATCTGACCGTGTGGCGAGGATCCGTTGCAAGAAGGTGAGATTTGCGAGGTTTGGGGGTTCTTTTGGGAGTGCTAAAGGCTGAAAACTGAAAACGTTGGTCCTATGGCTGATTTTGTCGCGATGATTTGCAAAAACGCTAGGGTTGTTCTGCAAACCAAAAACGCTAGGGCTGAAAAAGGTCCTCTGTTGCCGCCGATGGCCTCACAATGCAAAACGTGAGGCGTCCTGTTGTAGTCTTGTCGCCATGCCGATGAGAAGCAAAACGCTAGGCTGATGTAATCCAAAACGCTAGGTTGTTGCTGGGGATGCAAAACGCTAGACCATCTGGGGGTGTCCTGCTGAGAAGTTGCTTGTTGAGCAAGGTGCTCCTGCTCCCTCTTCTGCTAGAAAGTGCTAGCGCTAGGTTTGCTTATACACAAACTTAGCAAAATTGCCTTGCCTATTTTCCAACAAAAGTCACTAAATTAAAAATAATAAGTGAAAAATGTCAAAAATAGGGAAAATAGGTCTATGCATTGTATAAATTTTACTGATGGAATATAACTGGAATCTGATGGTCATGCTTTGTGCAATTAGAGGATATGCATCTAATCTAAGTGTCTGGACATGCACGGTCTGCGAACAAACTCACAAAAGTGCCAGATCACTTCCTATTCTAGACTGACTTGACCAAACTGAACCCATGGTCATGCTGTAGCTTGTCCATGGACACATAGGGTTGGATGTGTCACGTGACAGACGAGGCTATGGCTGATCCGCTATTGCCGGTGGATATGAAGAGGCTGAAAACTGAAATCGCTGAAGTAGATGCTGGCTGAAAACTGAAAACGCTGATGCTATTGCTGCGACCGGAATCTGCTGGCAATGTTGAAGGCTGAGAAGGTTGAGGATCTGATGCAAAAACGCTGGTACTGCTGAGATCCAAAACGTTCGTACTGCTTCGGTACTGCCGAGAAGAGGCCTGCTGCGGATACTGTTGCTTCTTCTGCCTCTTCTGCCTTATCGTAGCGCCCAGAGTAAAGGGATCGAATCCTTCGTAGAAGAAGAATCGACTAAGCTTTAATACCACTCTTAACAGATTTGGACACTCCAAGTCGAGAATCTACCATAATACACGTGATAAAACTGAAAGAACTGAACAAAACTGAGAGAGAGAGAGAGACGACACGACATGGCGAAGTTCGATGCCCAGCGAGATTGGCCCCAAAGGGTGGCGCCCCTTTCGGTATTTCTTTATTTTTAATGCTTCATGAAGTACAATGTCTAAGGGTCCTCGTCTCAGCAGTGCTCCCAAGCTTATCTGCCCAAGACTGAGGCCCTGACACTTTATCTATAGGCCCTGGGCCTTCCAAAAGCAGTCTACATGAAAAGCTGCAAGTCTAAAAAGCATCTGCGGAACCAACGTAAATTGCGAAATTTCATACAGTTACCACGTTAGTAGCGTAAAATTGTGGGGGTCCGTAGGGCAACCATGTTAGTAGCGTCATATGGCAACCACGTCATCAGACTTCTACACATCCTTTGTTCCTTTTGGCCGTATTGGACAAGACCCCATAAGTTCGTACAACTTATAAATTTGGGCGTCCTTCCTTTTTTTTGGCTTCTCTGCTTGGTTCTACAAATTGACACAACTTCTTTTGCATCTTTTAGTGGATCTTTGACCTCTTTCTATCCGGAGTGTGTCCTTCAGGTCATGCCACGTCATCACTTTGTAACAATGCTTCTCGTCCAACTTACACAATTGGATACCAATCTGCAAAACACGGTTAGAAAAAGGCATAATTGGAGTCTCATTTTGCTTGAGATCTTGCCATTCCTCTCTCAACCTAGAAGTAGGCCCAACTATAAGACAATGGGATGCCATCCTTGGCACACGCAAGGTGCTCATCCAATTGTGCCCCTTGCCGGGCTTGATCCAATTAATGGCATCACCTGACACATACATGGCAGCTGTCAAAACTTTATTGTTACTGTTTTTCTTGTTAGTAGCAAAGTAAGCGTTAAATCGATGCAATTAAGAATAAATCAGAGATGCATCTATCTTACTATCATAGTCACTGAAAGTCAACTTTTCAATGGCTGCGTTGTTGGAGTCGTTGTCGTCTCTATTTGGTCTACGCGATGTCTCGACGGCCTCCCTCGTTAGATCGCTCTTTGAGGAGAGCACGTGAAGGGTCTGGCTCGTTGAGCCTCTTGTTGTAGCATCCTTTCCATCATGGATTTTACCAAAGCCTCCATAGAATTCGGTGCAATTAATAGCATAGATCGGGACGAAGGAGGATTCAATGGTCCTCCTCGTGTAGGGATATCTTTTCCAACTTCAGACTCATCACCTTCATGCAAAGTATCCGTTCCGCTTCGGGTGATGACCATGTAGTGAGTACTTGGGGTACTTCGGAACCTGGGGTACTTGATACTTGGTGTACTAGGGGTACTTGGGTACTTCGAGGTTCTTGGGTACTTGGGGGTTTTTGGGTACTTGGTATTGCTTTCAATCTGTGTCTAAGAAGGCTTTTCTCTTATCCAAGCTTAACTCCTTCCTACAGGTGCACCCCTTGGTGGCCTTGCACTCACACCAAGGTTTCTTTTTTCCACCTCACATCGATTGACTTGCCGTAATGTGCAAGGTCTGCTCTCGATTAGTGGAAAAGAGGAACGGGGGGAGGCTGGACAAGCCCTTCTTTTTTGGGTTGCTTGCCACTCTTAAAAGATACAGATTAGAGAGATTGACATCCCCAAGTAGTCTTGAGTTACATGTAGTCTCAAACAAGCAAATTTTTTTTGTGGTTCTTTTATGGCTTAACGGCCCTTAAGATAGAGCGATGAAGACGGGAGTGCGCCCGATGCGTGATGGACTAAGGGTGGAGTGGCTAATAAATCCTAGGCAATGGCAAGAAGGTTCTTTTGAGAAAATAAATCTCAAAGAGGTTCTTTAAGTTCTTTTCGTGAGTGATGATTCCGACCACTACCAAAGAGCCGTGACACCAATGTAAGATGCAGTGGAAGTGATTCATGGTGAGTGTTTAGTGCGTACTCAAGGTTTCTTTTTACTTCGTGAGAGGGTTCCTTTTGCTTCAAGGTGAGAGATGTGCAAAACTAGAGAGAGGAGAGAATGATATTGTGAGTGAAGGTTCTGTGAGTGAAGGAGAGAGAGAGAAGACTAACGCCAGATGGGGTCCCAAGCCCCCCTTCAAGGGTTGCCTTCTCTATTGCTAGAGAAGTATTTGCTTTAGATTGCACAAATGCTGATACGATGGTCCTGGATGTCGAGATGTTGATGGGATCTCGCGGTGGATGCTTGGATCTGCGAGGCTACAGGCTGAAAACTGAAAACGCTAAGGATGTTGACTTGGATCTGCGATGGTATTGTGAAGCTAAGATTGAAATCTGGAATCGCTAATGATATGGGCCAAGATCTGCAAATATGGTAGGCTAATTGTGCCGTTGCGGTGAGGATCTGTTAGCGCCAAGGGTTCTGATGCAAATCACTAGTGTCGATGTAGAGAAACACTGATGGCCAAGTTTGGGTTGCAAAATGATAGGGGTTCTGATGAGTCAATTTTCCAGGTTTGCATGAAGAGGGGGCGCCCGATTTGAGAGTGGAGGCTGATTTTTGCTTCACAAGCGAAGTGGGTGCAGGTGATTACATCTTTAATGGAAAGCTTGCCTTCTCCCTTGTCGTATGTAGCACAATAATTCCGCTCTCGTGTATCTCTCTGCCCCTTAGAATACAGAATCGTAATGCCCAGCTCAAGGGCTTTCCATTTGTATGTACAGCTGTGTGGGTTCATGTGCGTATGCCGAGGCAACACCCTCTGGTACTAGATTAGCTAAATGCTAATCCCCCGTAGGTACATGTGAACTCCGAGAGATTTCACGCAAGAAATCTCGTCCGATTCAAAGGACAAGTAACCCTACAGGTGCAGGAGTACGAGGGCTTTCTACGGATGCGACCGGCATGCGAAATGGAGCGTGAAACAGTAAATTACAGCCTGCTGTGTATTTTTGCAGGTTTAGGGTTTTGGCCCTAATCAATCCCTAATACCCCCAAAAGCTTCGGGGAAGCGAGGGGATCATTGTACAAGTGATTTGGTGCATTTTTGGGGCAGAAAACAGAGAATTCAGCGTGCTGCAGATTCTCTCTCATAGGTCATTTTGGCTTGGTCTCATAGGTCATTTTGGCCTTTTGAAGACGTTAATATATCATTTCATTTCATCTCTCTCTCTCTCTCTCTCTCTCTCTCTCTCTCTCTCTCTCTCGTCTTCATAAATGTAGGCATAGTAACATACTATGCGTCTCCGTACTACGGTCCTAGATGTAGACATACTACATACCCTTGGATAGAGCTGACTGCAATTGCATTGATCATGCTATATAGGATACTTACCCCACACACACGTGCACACTTTTGCTCTTGTGTGTGCACACCCCCACACGAGCACATGTTCGCCGCATGCATGCATGTAACCCATTCTTATTTTCCATTTGTTTCTTCCCAAAAAGCTAAAGCTTTTGATCAGGAGGTAGGTGGGAAACAGCTACTAGGCTACTGGGGATAGTACACATTATTTACTTGTTTCTTCTATAAGAAAAGAAAAAGCTTAGTCATAGATAGATATTTGGTTGATGTGCATGTTTTTTGTAACTTTAATGAATTGCACTTGGAAGCTCAATGACTGAGCAGTTGTGTGTCATGGGCTAATTGCTAATTGCAGTCAGAAAATAAGTGAAGGAAGTTTAATGACGAGTAAAACATGTTCGTGTGCTAATTGCAGTCAGAAGATCACTCTTTTCAGTACGCAAGTTACCTTTGATTCTCAAACCAGCAATATATGCAGGTTATCAGCCTTGTTGGAGCTCAAAAAGCTTCTTTGCACCCGGATGATATTTTCTTGCTTTCAAATTTTGTGTCTTCTTCAGAATCTTTTCGGTGAGAGGAGTGGTTTCTGCTATATACTGTTATGTACATGCAAGTGTATCCACACATTGGCACAATACATTTTAATGGCATGGTTATTATGTTTTTGTCTTCTCACATGTCTGACTTGTGAATCATTTTTGTGTAGGACTACCGAATCATTCTCCCCGGTTTGCTTGCCTAAATACAACTCAACGGTGTTTGTATATGCTTATGTTCGCTATCTTGATGTAAGATCTTGGTTTCTGCGACTTTGAAACAATTTTGATAATTCTTTGGTACCTTCCTTCCCCCCCTCCCTCCCCACCACCACCACCTGAAAGGAAAAAAAGAGAAAAGCATACACTGACACACTCACACCCCAAAACACACACTGATGCACCCACCTTTTTCTTCCCACTCTTTCTCCTTCCCAAGACGAGGAAGAATGATATGTGTGTGTGTGTGTGTGAGAGAGAGAGAGAGAGAGAGAGAGAGAGAGAGAGAGAGAGAGAGAGAGAGAGAGAGAGAGAGAGAGAGAGAGAGAGAGAGAGAGAGAGAGAGAGAGAGAGAGAGAGAGAGAGAGAGAGAGAGAGAGAGAGAGAGAGAGAGAGAGAGAGAGAGAGAGAGAGAGAGAGAGAGAGAGAGAGAGAGAGAGAGAGAAAAAGAAAGAAAGAAAGAAGAAAGAAAGAAGAAAGAAAGATTTTTAACGTCTATGTCAGGCCGAAATCGGCCTATGAGACAAATCAAATGTACATGGTGTGTATGTCATCCGTCTATCGGAAAGACAAATGAAACAAAACTGATAAAAAAACTGAACTGAATGTAGGTAGTGGAGTATTTGAGGAGGGATGGAGCTCTATCTCTAGGGGTATATGCATGTCTATATGCTCAAGGGAGTACAATCATGAGAATGCATCAAGCTATCTAGCTCCATCCTATACTAATGGGGGGATGTAAGATGTGGTACATGGGCGGGTCTGGTGCCAAGGCTACCCGGATGAAAGCTGTCGGGTCGGCCCTCATCTGAGCCACTCGCTCCTCAGTGGCACGGCACTCTCGGGCTCGGATCTCCTCGATCTGTCGGTGGTGGGAGCTCGCGCCCCTGTAGCCTGTGACTCGTGGTCGTCGTCTAGCTCGGCTCACCTCCGCCTGTGGGAGTGTCACTCCCCTCTGAGTGTCTGATGAGGGAGGGGCGGCAATCCTCTGGAAGAAGTCTGTGAGCTGCGACTGTCTCCCCTCTGTCTGTGTAGCTGTGTGTGGCTGTAGTAGTGTGTCCCGATGGCTCTATATCTCTAGTAAGAAACGTCCGAGCTGTCTCTGATCTCGAGAGTCCATGATCTCTCGGAGAGTGGGCTGTCCTCTGAATAAGGCCTCATACCTGCCTCTGATCTCAGTGTATGCTCTGCATCTACATACAAAGTGCTCCTCACTCTCCACCTCCTCTGTGCAGGCTCTGCAGACTCGCTCCTCCCTGGGAACACCAGTATGTCTCCCGATCTCAATCTCTAACCTGTGTGAAGCCACTCTCAGCTGACCAATCGCCACCCGTGAGCTATGTGGCATATATGTGTCCATGTAGCGTGGTCTCTGTATGAACCCCCCAGACAATATGGTGAGAAACTGGTCTCTGTAATCTGACATCCTCGACCCCAAGCCAGGTGACTCCCAGACTCTCCTAGTGTATAGCTGCCACAGATCCTGTCTCAACACCAAGTTCCTCTCACTGCGAGAGAGGTGAACATATGGTGAGTGGGGGTCGTATTGGAATGGTGGTAGGCTCTCCATGTCAAGACCGTGTCCCTCAAACCATGCTCTGACCTGTGAGTACCATGCTCTCTCATGCCCACTCTCTGATAGCTGTATAGCTGCCTCAAATGCTCTACGAGTAAGTCTGTCAGGAGGTAGCTCTCTCATCCTCTGGATGAAGCAGACTGTCTGGAATAGTGCCTCTACAACCATAGGTGGTGTGGCGAGCTCGGCTCTAATAATGTCATGTGGCACTGTCTTCTTGCTGCGGAGCAAGCGTGAGATCATACATACCTGTGGCCTCTCAAGCTGTGTCCACTGGTCAGCTGTCAATCCTGGTGCCCATACTGCCGTCGAGTACATCAAGGCCGGGGTGACTAAGGTGTCGAAAAGCCACCCCTTCGTGCGGGGCTCCTGAAAGTGTGCCTGGTGGCATCTCCGCTCTAGCATGGTCAGAGCTGCATATCCTCGGGTGAGCCTGTCAGCAGCAGCTTGCCTCATAGTGAAGGGTCCTGGTAGGCTGGTGAATGTGATGCCAAGGTAGACATAGGAGGTGACTACATCAACCTGTCCTCCTGCTGCTGTGAAGGTGGCAGCGCTCCTCACTGCACTGGATGTGTGAAAGATCATAACCTTGGTTTTGCCAAGGTTCACAGTCAACCCCCTGTGTGTGCTGAATTCGTCCAAGGCCTCAAGATGGCGTTGCAAGCCCTCGGGTGACTCTGAAATCAACACAATATCATCAGCATATAACATGATGTGGACCGGAGTACCTGCCAAGTCGCTCCCCTCTCCTCCTGCTCGCAGTATGTAGTCGGAGATCTCGTCGATGTAGAGCCCAAAGAGTGTCGGGGAGAGTGGGCATCCTTGCTTAACACCAATGGTGCTAGCAATGGTCTCTGAAAAACCGCCTGGGCAACGAACTCGACCCGTCACCCTCTCGTAGAGAGCATATATGGCCCAAATCATCTCTGTTGGTACCCCAATGCTGTGAAGGCGCTGGAAGAGTCTCTCGCGTGGGACTGTGTCAAAGGCCTTGCGGAAATCCACAAAGCAGCAGTAAAGCCTCTTCTTCCGCGCCTTTGCCCCATCAATGAGGCAGCCCAAAACGAAGATGTGATCAGTGGTGGAGAAAGCACTATGGTGTGCTGTGTCCACTCCTCTGGGAAGCCCTCCCCTATAGCCCGGTTGAAGACATGTGCAATCAACGGGGCTATAGTGGAGGCCGCATAAATGATGTGCTCACTCTGTAATCCAGTATGATCAGCTGATCGTCTGTGCTGCATGCGGCGTATGGCCCTCTCTACCATCTCTGCTGTAAAGAAGGAGGAGCACGTGGGGCGTGGCTCGTGTGGCTGTGGGATAGGAGGCTGCCCTGGCACCTCATAAAGTCGCTCTGCATAATCATGCCATATCTGTGGATCCTCAATAGCTATAGTCGGACGTGGCTCGTGCAGGGTGCGCCATGCCGTCGCGCTATCCATGCTCATGAGTAGGCGGTATAGCTCAAGCTCCTGTGCCTCTTCGAATGCTCGCCGCTTTTGGCGTGTCAGCGTCTTCATATGCCGTCTGGCCTCTCTCTCTGTGATCTCTCCTAAGGCTCGCCGTGCACGGAGGCGTCGGTATAGCTCTCTGCACTCATCATCATACCAGCGGTTCTGAGGCATAGTCCCGGGGGGGGGGAGTGCGTCCTGTGTGAGTGGTGTGTGGAAAAGAGCTAATAGCTGAAGTGTGGAGAACGGAAGAGATATGTGATGTGAGAACTGAGAGTGGTGTGGATGGGTGGAGGAGGCATAGGCCATGCTCGACCTCGGCCGAGTAAAGAGAGGCTAGCTCATGTGTGAAATGGATGGTGGTGTGTGGAATGTGTGCTGTGGAGCTATGTGGGATGGTATCTCCGGTGATGGAGAAAGAGAGGTATGTGTGGTCGGCTCCGATGGGTATGGGTGGAATGGTGAAGGATGTGATAAGGTGTGTAGCCTCCCTGGGTCCCAGAATATAGTCGACTGTACTCCCCCCTCCCTCTACAACTCCATGTGGCATACAAGTCAGGCCCCCTCAGGTGGGCCACTGGACCATCCCGTTATAAATAATGAGACGGTGCTTGGAGCCAAGTCGAAGTAGATGTCGTCCATAGGCTGTGACTGGAGCTCTGTCTGCTGTATCTCTCATAGTAGCCTCCTCATCTAGAGTGTGTAGTGCCTCTGGGTCCTCGTGGTTATATGCCTCACACTGCTCACTGCGCGTACGAGCATTGAAGTCCCCCATAAGGAAGACTTCACCCAGTGTGGAGTACTCCATAATGTCCTCCGTGAGGCATGCGTACGGTGACTCCTGCTCAATAGGGGCGAATCTGGAGCCTGTGGGAGCAAAGTAGCAAAGGGCAATGTAGACGATCCTGTCTCGTGAGAGCTCGAGGCGAATCCACATGTAGCGGGCCTGTGGGTCCCGGGCAACAATCTGTAGTCTGCTGTGAAGCCCCTGTCTAGAGAGTATGGCCACTCCTCTTGAGCCGCGAGTGGTGTGCTGGCGCATACATCCCCGATGTAGAGACTCCCACTGGAATCCATGTATCCGTGGTAACCCTCTCTCTGGGCTCTCGTGTGTCTCTGTAAGTAGAATGATGTCTCGACCTCTCATCACCTCCTCAAGTCTCTCTGGGTGTGTCCATAGGTCTCCATTGCAATTCCAAACCGTGACATGAATCTCCTCGTGTGTCCCACAGGCCGCGAGTCCCTATGCGATGGTCTTGCCATCAATGATAACCCTACCATCGCGATATACTGCCTTCTTCCCTTCTTTGCGGGCTTGGTGGACTCTAGGCATGCACGCGCGACGGTGATCTTGTTGCATCTTTGTGAGGTCATCATCAAGATAAATCGGGGGGCCTTCTAGCCCTCTCAAGATGACCCTCTTTCGGAGGAAAGAAGTTCGAGACTCCTCGGAGGCGAATTGGAGGATGAGCGCTCTCTTCTTTGGATCTTTGCCGGCTCTCCAAACTTTGGAGAAAGGGATCTCTTCTTCCTTGTATCCCACTTTCTTGCATAAAGCTTTCCCATCGCTCTCGGGTGTAGACCCTTCTTCTTCTTTGATGCCGGTCACTCGCACATTGAGACGGCGAGCTTGTCGCATCTTCTCCTCCTCGATGGTTGTGTGTACCATGAGTACCTCATCTTTTTGGGCTTCCTCTCTTGCTACCTTCTTGATGTTCTTTTTGACCACTTCGGCCCATCCTTCTATGGTGGCCTCTAATTTGTCCTCAATGCTTGCGGTGAGGGCTTTGGTGATCTCCTCCTTGAGGGCTTCCTTAGCCTCCTCTTTAATCTCTCCTTCCTCGGGGGTGAGGGATGTGATGGAAGCATGAAGGAGATCGATTTGTGCCTTCATCTCTTCTTGCTCTTTCCTCCATCTCTCCCTCTCCTTCTCGTTCTCCCGTTCCCTTCTCTGCTTCTCCTCTTTGAGATTTTGGATTTCCGCTCTCATGTCCTCCTTCTCTTCGTTCCATAGCTTGATGAAGGTGGCTTTCTCCTCCCTCCATATCTCTCTCTCCATCCACCATTCTTTCATGTCCTTCTCCAATTGTGCAAGCTTCTTGTTCGTGAGCATGAAGGTTGTCTTCATTGTCGATGTTGGCGTCTTGATGATGGGGGAAGACATGGTTGTCTTCGTAACTACCCTCTCTTCATATTGTGAAGAAGAGGGGAGAAGGGGAAGAGAGGGAGTACGTGTGTGTATGCGTGTATGTGTGTAGTGTGTGTGTGGGTATGTATCCGTGTGTGTGTGTGAGAGAGAGAGAGAGAGAGAGAGAGAGAGAGAGAGAGAGAGAGGCTGCGTGAGAGAGAGAGAGAGATGGCTGCGCGATGGGGAGCGAGGAGGGGCTGCGTGAGGGGGAGGGAGGGGCTGCGTGATGGGGAGCGAGGAGGGGCTGTGAGAGTGAGAGAGAGAGAGAGAGAGAGAGAGAGAGAGAGAGAGAGAGAGAGAGAGAGAGAGAGAGAGAGATTCATCTTCATAGATGCATCCTTGGATCCTTGGATACGTCTGAGTTGTCATCATTTATGCTCTGCTTGCTGCGGATTTGGATGGAATTACATTTTGCTTTGATTCGCTATCTGCCTTCGTGTGTCGAGGAGGTAGCAAGGCAGCCACTTATATGGAATGCAATGTGACTGATTCAGAAGGCTGTCAGCTAGGCGAGAGGAAACACATTGACTGGGCTAGATGGGATGATGGGTCAGTAGGCTCTTTACACAGTTTGTCAAATGCTTTCTTGGTTGGGGTTAAGTGATTGGAGCTACCTACTGGATCTGTATAGGGGTTGCTGCCTGTATGGGAGAGATTGATGAGACTATTCCACTCGACTGGCACGCCCTCATCGCGGATGGTGTGTGTACTTCGATCCTCACTGTAGAGACTCGATTGTTGCTTAGCAGGGGACTCGTCTTTAGCATTCTGAAGACTGGCAATAATCATGGACGTCACATCAGACTGGAGTTTTAGGGTGAGGCTTGGCTTGATCAACAATTGACTCTGCCCATTGGCAGCCTGTAAGAGTGGCATGCTCTTTCTTTAGGACATCATGTGTTGACCTTGTTTTCACTTTTGAGGAGGTTAGAGTGGTAGGCTCTTTCCTCAAGACATCATGTGTTGACCTTGTTTTTACTTTTGAAGAGGCACCACTTTCGAAATTGTCGATTTGGTAGGTAAATCACTTGTTTAGATGGAGTGGGATCTTGGTGAGTGGTAGTGAGTGTCCTTCGTTGAGTGATGATGGAGCCCATCTATCCTATATTGAGTACTCTAGCTACCTTGGGGAGGAAGCTTCTTCTGCAGACTTGGCACCCTCATCACCGTCCATGCCATTTAGAGGTATGGCAGGATCAACACAAATAAGTTTTTCCACTTTATGGGCAACTGCCGACGGGGCCAAAGGGAGACAAAGGCATTAAAATAACGCATAGAAGCTACTGACGTGGCTGGTTGTACGAACGTCCACGAATTGCGTTGCTGATGTGACATGTTGTACGGAATTCCGCAAATCGCGCTGGTTGTTTTGGGCGGCAGCTTTTGGCACCAGATGCTTTTGAAATTGAAGCTTTTCATGTAAACTGCTTTTCTAAGGCCAACGGCCTTTAAATAAGACCCTAGGCTCTCTCTGGCTCAGACAAAGCTGACGAGCCGGTGAGCAGAGGAGAGCTCTGGGCACTTGTACTTGCTCATTTATTAATACAAAAAGAAATACCGAAAGGGGTGTCAGTCTTTGGGGTCAATCTCTCTAGGCATGGAACTACACCGGGCCGTGTCGACTCAAATGTTTTGTGATTTAAATTTGTGAAGTTTCAAAGTGAATCTCTCTCGTGTCGCGACAGATTCCAGACTTGGGGTGTCCAAGTTTGTTACACATCATCTAAGCACCCATTGGCATCAGCAGCATTTAGTCATTTTATCAGCATTGTGCAAGTTATAAAGCAAGAACTTGCTCTGGCAACAGAGCAAGGGGCCCTTCGAGGGTGGTTGGGAGCCAAGATGCGGCGTTGTCTCTCTTCTCTCTCTCTTTGCGTATCTCTCATTCAAAGAACATATACTTTGAAACAAGTTGCCTCGAGGTGAGGAGACGGTTTGCCAAGAAATCGCGCGAAGCCATAGTAGAAGTCCGATTGCCGACGAATGTCAAAGATGGTTAGCCCGCGAGGGACTGACGCAAAAGGAGAAAGTTGCACCAAAAGTGGCGTCCTCATGTAGGGCTGTCTCTTTCGAGCCAGACAGCTGGTGGCAAAAGCACTGCCAAGCGATCTCCAAGCTGCTGAGGAGTGTCCTGTCCCTTGAGCTGGTGGTGGGGTATGAGATGGGCTAGGAGACGACTTTGAGGGGTCTCCAGTATGAAGCTACTCAACGACTACCATGGCCCCTTCCCAGTAAATAACCTAAAAAGGTTCGGACCATGAGCTCTGAGGATTGATACAACCAAACGCTCCCCAAACCGCAGTCTCCATCGCTTGGAGGTTTCAAGCATATAACCAAACACTCGGACATCGCGTCTTCGTCGTTCAGAGGTTTTCCAACGTACAACCAAACGCTCCGAGACATCTTGTCCACGTCGTTCCGAGGTTTTCAAGCATACAACAAAACATCCTGTTTGGGTCGTTCCGAGGTTCAAACATTACCAAACAACATTTCTCACTTCTCCACCCAGGAGTAAATCACCAATTTTTTGAAATCAGTTTTAAAACTAGTCAAAAAATTCAAATCGGCACCAAGACAAGTTCAAAACAGATACAATCCATTTCAAATCAATTTCAAACAGTACTTTTGCAAACAAAGTCTAAGAATATTTAAATACAAAAGAACTAGAAAATTGATACAGGTTTTCGTTTGGACAACCGAGCTTTGAGGATGATTGGCTTGTCCTTCTGCATCAAGGTAATTGTACGGTTCTAGAGCTGGAGTGTCGCGTCATTCTTGTCATGCCAAAGCATGCCTAACAGAACGTCACAATAGCCTTATTTCATGATGTGGAAATTGGCTCTTCCATGGTATCCTTGGATGGTCATTGGAAGAGCCCGTATGAGCGGTACCACTTTGTAAGTTTGTTTGGCTAGCTCACCCTCAAGTTCGCCACCCTGTGAACCATCATTAAAGTCCATTTGTTTCAGGAATTCTGGATGGATGAAATTGTCAGTAGCTCCTAGTCGAAGCAAATCAGGGCTTTCAATCCATTGACTTTGCCATATGCCTTGCACAATTCACTTGTACTTTCAAGGCTTATGCCATAAATATAACCCTGCAACATCAGGAGATTTTGCTGCGGATGCCGTGAAAGTATTTCGCGAAGCTCGTCGAGAAGAAACTGTAGGTACTTTACCGAATCCATAAACCCCATGATCCGTGTCCGTTCTTGGTAGGACTGTCACGTGACACATCCAACCCTGTGTCCGTGGACAAGCTACAACACGACCAGGGTTCAGTCAGTCAAGTCAGTCCAGAATAGGAAGTGATCTGGCACTTTTGTGAGTGTGTTTGCAGACCTTGCATGTCTAGACACTTAGATTAGATGCACACCCTTTGGTTTGCACACAACATGGCCATCACATTCCAATCAGAAACCATCAGTAGCATTTTTACAGGGCATAGACCTATTTTCCCTATTTTTGACATTTTTCACTTGTTATTTTTAAGTGACTTTTGTTGGAAACTAGTAGGGCAATTTTGCTAAGATAATATATAAGCAAACCTAAGGCTAGCACTATTTGGCAGAAGAAGAAGGAGAGCATAAGGCACTCAAGTGCAGCAGGCCTCTGGAGACCCTTCTCAGCAAGAACAAGAAGCACCTTAGCCTGGCGTTTTCAACAAAGGGACTTCAGCGTTTTCAACCTTGGCAGCCTCAGCCATTCCAGCGCTTGTGAAGCCCTGCAATACAGCGCTTCCTTTGCACCTGCTGGGCTGCGTTTTTCACTCAGCCTATTGGCATTTTTGGTGAGCAAGATCAGCGGTTAGGTGTAGCAGGCTACAATGTCTCTTTCACAAGATACTCAGTTAGTACAGTTGGTCTAGTCTGGTTCACACTAGACGGACTCTCTTGGTTGGGCAGTAACACAGGCAGGATACGGGACGGTGGTCTAGTGGACATCGTGGCCAGGTCACCACCACCACTCACTTTGGAGATTGGCTTAGGTGGCTGACATTTATGGGCCGTTGGTGGATCATCTTCTGGATATATGGTCTTGCGTCGTCGTCTAGGTCTGGTGAGTCGATACACAGCACGTCTTCACCATCCCTGCACATCTGAGCCTCGACACCCCATTGTACCTGTGAGTCTTGGGGTGGAGCTGAGTGTGCTGCCACGCCAAAGTCTGTATCAGCTCTTTGAGATAGTCGAGTCATTTGTTGTGGTCTACTGCTGCTGTTGTGTCTCTGTGAGCTCAGTTGTTGTCTATTGTTTCCTGTTTTCAGTCTGTGTTGAGTGACATTGTCACGCACATTGCACTGAGGAGCACCCACTGTAGAGAGCACGACACACTATCTGCGCTACATGTGCTCTCATTTTGGCAATCACGGTGGGACCTCAACGGAAGTCTCACTCTCTGTGAGGTACAAATCTTGAAGCTAGTTGGGTCTATCTAGCTTTGCCTACCTGCCTTGCACTGTTCTCCTCTCGCTTGGTCCAACTGTTCTAGTCCTCTCTCGCCCTAGTCATCTCTTGCCCTGGTCCAACCAGCCCTCGTTCCTGGTCTAGTCCTCCTTGACCCTGGTCTAGTCCTCCTCATCCCTGGTCTAGCCTGGGTCTAGTCACTTGCCTGGTCTAGTAGAGTCTAGACTAGTCTTCAGCCAGCTCAAGGTTTTCTTGCCCAAAGCTTGGTTGGATTGGTAGTCGTTGCATGACACATACAAGGCGGTCGGTCGAGTGCCAAAGCGCACTACTGAGTCCTCTGAAGTATTACAACAGAAGACGACCCTTGGTACCTAGTAGAAGTCCATCCACCTCATCACCCATATCTCCACATACGACATCACCCATTCCTCCATCCGGTTCGACATCTTCCAGATCACCTTCTCCAGTAAAGCTCTCTCCTATTCTATTACAATAGGCTATTGAGCAACGGGCTCCTAAGCAAGGGGCCATGGAGGCTTTGAGAAGTGTTTTGGCCAAGGTGAATGTCAAGTTCCCTACCTTCAAAGGACTCTCTTCAGAAGATGCTGACGACCATGCAAGGAGGTTTGTATCTCTATGTAGGGGTCGTGGTCTTAATAGGGAGGATGCTTATTTGGTACTCTTTCCATCTACCTTGAATGGCTTAGCAGATAAATGGTACGGCCAGTTTGCAGAGAACCATTTTGCAACTTGGGCAGCCTTAAGACAACAGCTATGTGCAACATTCAGGCCAGTTGATTATCAGGAGAAGGTTTTGGATGAGTTGGCCAACATGGTGCTCCAGCCAGAGGAGACTTTTGCAGAACTTATGATGAATACCAAGTCTCTGGTTGCCAAGCTTCCCCAGCAACCCGATGAATTTATGGTTAAGAAGTGGATAGAGAAGGCGCTTCCCAAAACTTCTCAGCAAAAACTCAGAGAGAGTCTCCGACCCAACGCCACTCTGGAGGAGTTCATCGCAGCTGCTACTAGGATAGAGGGGGCTAGGAAGCTGTTCACCAACCCCCTCACGTAGAGACTCCCTCTGTGTTTTCGGAAAGTCTTGCTGATCCATTAACTTCTCTACGCAGAGAACTTGAAGCCCTAAAACTACAACGCGCTCTCCAAGAAGAGAAATCAATCGCTCTTAGACAAGAGAAACCACCACATCTTGAGGCTTTGTATCAAATCAAGAGAGAGCTAGAAGAGCTTCGGTCTCAGCAGGAGACTAAAGCTATGGTATGGTGCAGCTCTTGTCGCTCTTCAAGACATCCTCCACAGGACTGTTCCCTTCGGGCTTATTGCCACTTCTGCAAAAAATCTGGGCACGAAGACAAGGATTGCTACTATATCAAGGGATTGCGGCAAATACAACAAAGTCTAGGTCCTTCTCTCCAACAAGGGCTAGCACTTGCATCCAACATGGTCTCACCTATGGCCATCAAAACCCGTTGCCACCTCTGCTGACAACACCTCCTATGCAAGGTATGCCAAGTACTTTTCCGTCTTAGAGCTTTTATCATACCCATGCTCCCTCATCACCTCAAAACTTCTATGCCTCCACCTCCAACTCCATGCACCAGGAGCAAGGACCACCTCGCCTTCGACTCGCCCATTGAATCGGCCCATTTTGTGTTACAGATGCGGGGAATATGGTCATTACCAAAGCAAATGCCCTCTGCCCGAAGGGTCCCCTCCCTGTCGTCATTGCCTTGAAACGAAGGATCACTAGAGTAAGGATTGCCGTAAAATTTGTGCATCCACGGCTTTGAACCCAAGTCAAAGCCAGAATGAGTTTGCCTTTCCCAAGCTCAATTTGATAGCAGTTAGCGCCGTTTCTCAGCCGCCCCCTTCTACCCACGTGGTTACCCCTCAAAATAAGCCGCCGCAGTTGGCAGAGGAGCCATCGGGCGTCCTCACCCGGGCCCAGAGAGCCGCTCTCGGTCTTAGCATTCGAGCAAGTTCAACTCCCCTACACATTCTCACACCAGTGGATACCTTGCCTTCAGCTGTGAACAAGCCATCCCCCAGTGCCATAAAAGAATCCAAATCTTTGCTCTTTGATATTGATGAAGCTTTCTTGGAAGCAGTTTCCGATCTACAAAAGATCAAGGTACCCAAGAAACCACTTGTAGAACAGGAAAAGCTTATTGCAGAGACAGTCTTGAAGAACACCTTCCAACAAGTGTCCCTCTATGACATGCTACGACTAGATGCGAATTTTAGAAGTGACACCCTTGCTGTTATTCAATCACTTTACCCCGGAGTAAGTCCTAGTGGTGGGCACCTCCCAGTGCGACCATCAGAGTCCTATATGATATCCAATCCCGCTGCTCTACTCACTGATTATAGAAGCCCTCACCTGACAATGTCCGTGTTGGGTTGGCAATTCTCTGGAGTGATAGTGGATGGTGGATCTGGCATCAACCTGATGCCCGAGTTCACTATGGTAGCTCTAGGTCTACAGCCTACTCGCCGTGCTCCCTTTACAGTTACATTGGCCGATCATCGGACAGTCTACCCAGTTGGCAGTGGGCATAGTGGACAATGTGCCTCTGCAGGTACAAGACTTTATTTTCAACTTGGATTTTGTTGTGGTTCGTGTTCCCCAGGTTGAGGGAGGATTTCCTTTGCTCATTGGAAGACCATGGCTGCGACACACTAAAGCACTTCATGATTGGGGAAACGATGCAACGTAGATACATACTTCTGGCTCCCCGATGCAACCCATTCTCTTAGAAGGAGGTATGGATCCTGTGGTGTAGCAAGTTTCTTTGTCAATGGAAACCAACCCTGAACAAGAACAGCCTACTACACGTGAAGGGTCAGACGAAGATCTACTAGAGTGGTTGGAGGCTACCAAATCTATGCCTTGTTATGGAGTCTCTATTCACTCTTTGCCTGAAGGTACACCCTCTTCAAATGTTTCCACAGTAACTAAACCTAATGAGCCAGCTCAAAAGTTGAAGGTCACAGAAGCTACTCCTGATGCGCTCTTGGTGAAAGCCTTTGAATTTGGTGAGCCTATGAAGAGGCATAGAAGCGGGAAGAAATCTCCTCTACAAGAGTTCACCACCCCTCAAACATCAACCCCTTTGGTGTCTGCTTCTCCGACCAGAACAAAGCTCTCCTCTGTGTCTAGCAAACTCCCTTCACAGAGCCCGTCCTACTTACTGAATTCCAAGATCACGATAGCTGTCTTGTTCATGATAGCTGTCTGCTCCGTACTTGCCCCTATCTACCCCTATCCCCTCGACCCTACACACAATCAAAATGCCCACATCCTTAGGGTTCACTCCAGTTGTGGCAATAAGGGGACTTTGCTGCATACCAACTCACGCCCTGCAGAACCAACTCAACCCCCTCTGCCCTACTCACCCCCTCGCCCCACCCTCACCAGCCCTCGCCCTCGCCCCCTCGCCCCTACCCTCCTCTCACACCCCCTCGCCCCTAGTCCCTCCTCACCACCCCTCGCCCCTACCCCCCTCGCCCTAGTCCCCCTCACCAACACTCGCCCCTAGTCCCCCTACCCACCCCTCGCCCCTTCTCACTCACCCTCGCCCCCTCTCTCTAGTCCTCGCCCTACCCTCCCCTCACACCCCCTCGCCCCACCTACCCACCCCTCGCCACTAGTTCCCCTCGCAAGTCCTCGTCCCTGGGCACTCACCCCCTCGCCCCTGCCCTTTCCCCTCTCGCCCCTATCTAGCCCTCCCCACCCCTACTAGCCTCAGCCTTAGCCTCATCTTCTCCCACCCCGCTGATCCACATTGCTGCCTTCAGTAGCCTCAAGCTCCCTTGGCAACCCAAGAATTCTCGACAAGGATTCTGCATTTTAATCTGCTTCTTGAACCCTTCGTTCTCTTCCTCAACAACTACGCCTCGCATCTGCAACTCCTTCAAGAGCCTCTCATATGTCTCCTTGAGCAACTACACTTCTTTTGTTTTTAGCTGGAGAAATACCAAGAGTTTGCTGTAGCTCTTCACACTCTACTTGAAACTTCCTAGAATTCTCCTGAACTGTCATCATCTTTGCATAAGAATCCGCCATCCGGTGTTCGAGCAGAGAAACGTCCTCCTCCAAGTGTTGAATTCTCTTGCCAGCTGCAATCAGTTCTTGCATGGTTGGGCCTAGCACCTGCTTCAAGAAAGATGTACTATGCGGTACCTAGTGGTTTTATTTCCTAGTTTTTCAGTATTTCCTCTCACCGAGACGGTGAGCGATCTTGTGGCGGGCAACTTGTAGCATGCTACAGTGTCACTTTCACAGGACACTCAATTAGTACAGTTGGTCTAGTCTGGTTCACACTGGACGGACTCTCTGGGCTGGGCAATGACACGTGGTAGGATATGAACGGTGGTCTAGTGGACATCATTGCCAGGTTACCACCACCACTCACTTTGGAGGTTGGCTTAGGTGGCTGACATTTATGGGCCGTTGGTGGATCATCTTCTGGATATGTGGTCCTGTGTCATCGTCTAGGTGTAGTGAGTCGATACACACAGCACGTCTTCACCATCCCTGCAGATCTGAGCCTCGACACCTCATTGTACCTGTGAGTCCTGGGCTGGAGCTGAGTGTGCTGCCACGCCAGAGTCTGTATCAGTTCTTTGAGATAGTCGAGTCATTTGTTGTGGTCTACTGCTGCTGTTGTGTCTCTATGAGCTCAGTTGTTGTCTATTGTTTCCTGTTTTCAGTCTATTTGAGTGAGATTGTCACGCACATTGCACACGACACACTATCTACGCTACATTAGGCACAGCAGCAGATCAGCGTTTTTGGCCAGCTATAATCAGCGTTTTGGGCTGCTATATTCAGCGTTTTGGATGCAGCAGATTTCAGCCGCTCATAGCGTTTTGGACAGCAGTGCAAACGGCAATATTCAACAGCATACAAGAGTCAGCAAATAGCGTTTTTTGAAGCAATAGCATTTAGCCGAACCAGCGTTTGCATCAGCAAATTCAGCAGATAGAAGATCAGCAAATCAGCGATTCGAAGCACTTAGTTTTCAGCCCTAGTCTCGTCCTCGTCGTCCACACCGTCGACATCGACATCACAACATTTAGACTCATTGCATCAGCGATTGTATCAAAATGTGCAATCAATAGTAGACCACTCTTGCCATCGAGAGTGGGGCCTTCGGAGGAGGGTTTTACAACATCCCCGGTGTCGTATTCTCTTCTCTCTCTATCTCTCAATCTCAGCACCTTCACTCACAGTGTCCATTCACTTTGTTTGTGTCCATTGCACTCTCTCATTAAAGGACGTAAGGCTCTCCCTTCCGTAAGTAAAAGGAACCTTGAGCACAGTTCGGAGCACTCATCTTGAGCAAAGTTCAACATTCACTTCCGCTGCACCTTACATTGGTATCAGAGCTTTGGCAGTGTTCTGTATCACTTAAAGAAAGAACCACAAGAACCACAATTTTTTTTGCTTGTTGCAGTCGCACGTAACCCAAGTCCTCTTGGGCGTGTCGATTCCCAATCGTGTTTTTGAAGAGTGACAGGAAACCCAAGAAAGAAGGGCTCGTCCAGTCTCCCCTTGTGCCGCTTTTCACTCATTGAGAGCGGACCGTGCACTTAGCGGCTGGCAAATCGACGGGAGGTGGGAAAAAGCAACGTTGGTGTGAGCGCAAGGCCGCCAAGGGGTGCGTCCGCGGAAAAGAGCAGAACTCGGGTGAAGAGAAGATCCTTCTCTAACACAGATTGCAAGCGAAAGAAGACCCTCAAGAACTCAAGAACCTCAAGATCCCCAAGAACCAAAAGCCCCAAGAACTCAAGTTCCTTGTGAACTTAAGAACCCAAGACCACAAGAACCCACAAGAACCCACGACTTCAATGGATGGTAATCACTCAAAGCGGAATGGATATTTTGCTTGGAAGTGGTGAGCATGGGAGTGGCGAAGAAGAGTTTTCCTCAACAGGAGGTTTTTCCGACCCTTCCCCATCTACGCCAAAGATTGCACCAGATCCTATGGCAGCTTTCGACAAGATGATGATGGACAAGAAGTTAGAGGGAAAAGCAAAAATAGAGCGTGAACACGAAGAAAGAATGGCAGCCATAGATCACGAGAACAAAGCAAGACAAGCAGAATTTGATCGGCAGAACAAAGCAAGAAAAGAAAAGAGCGACCAACACATGAAGGAGTTCTTGCGACTCTTTTCTCTTGTGCAGGCGCAGTTTGAACAAAATCAGGAAAAGGAGACTCTCTCCGTCCCTTCTTCTCGAAAGCATGGCACACATGATTTGCATGTTAATGATGAGCATGATGATTTGAATGATAATGACAAGCATGATGATTTGCATGACGACCATGATGTGATTTCTCACAAGCATGATGATTTGTATGATCAAGATGTGATTGTTCACCAGGATGATGGTTTAGTTGATGCTTTTTCTAGCGAAGCTAACCTCGTTGCAGATTCGATCGATCACGAAGAATCGATCTTGGCTTTCGAGTCGAGGTCTACAGCAAACCCCCAGGCATATTTGATCAAACACGAAGAACCGATCTTGGCTCTCGAGCCTAGGTCCAAAGAACCCTTACAGGAAGTACTATGTGTTGGAATAATTCGTCAGCACGCATTGTTCGAGTGTTTCATTTGTGATTGTTTCCTGTTTCTTAGTCAGCGTCTTTATGTGGTCCCTTTTCCTAGGCATATGGTACATTGAGCAAATTTCACTCATGAATGAGGACGGATGTATGTGGATTTCTCATGAAAAGGTGAAATGTTTGTACCCAAGGAATTCACATTTCATGTCTCTTGCTTGGCACGACACAGTTGTAGAAAGAGCACATGAAAGTATAAGCACGAAGCATGGGCATTTCCATTATGGTGTGCCACAGTTGATTGATTTAGATCAGAAAGATACGATTTGATCTCATGGTTTGCATGTCTGGGATGAATGGGTTGGCACTCCGTCTTTTTGTTCATCTACATTGCATGCAGAGTCTTTGAGGAAGACAAGGTTTTTTCCGGTCACTTTACGTGGAATAGGTATGTTCATGTTTTTGTGTTGGAAGTGGTTTCAGGAATTTTCAGCCATGGAGATTCTGACAGAAGGAAAAAGCATGACTCTAGACGAAGTTGAAGCAGTGAAGGAGCCACGAAAGACTTTGTCGCTTTCGGCGTGCCCAAAGAAGCAAGCATTACAGACCTTTATGAAGTTCAAGTATCGCATGACCCACGCATCAGAGTGGGCTGGGGAAGACTCCTTTCGAGGATTCCAAATGTTATTGACGATCTCCCTCGACGCCATACAGTTCGGTACCAGTATCTTACTTTGAAAAGGAGGGGATGTCACGTGACACATCCAACCCTATGTGTCCATGGACAAGCTACAAAACGACCAGGGTTCAGTCAGTCAAGTTAGTCTAGAATAAGAAGTGATCTGGCACTTTTGTGAGCCTGTTCGTCAGACCGTGCATGTCCACACACTTAAATAGATGCATATCCTCTGGTTGCACACAACATGACCATCAGATTCCAGTCAGAAACCATCAGTAGCATTTTTACAGTGCATAGAACTATTTTCCCTATTTTTGACATTTTTCACTTATTATTTTTAAGTGACTTTTGTTGGAAACTAGGTAGGCCAATTTTGCTAAGATAATATATAAGCAAACCTAACGCTAGCACTATCTGGCAGAAGAAGAAGGAGAGCATCAGGCACTCAAGTGCAGCAGGCCTCTGGAGACCCTTCTCAGCAAGAACAAGAAGCACCTCAGCGTGGCGTTTCCAACAAAGGGACTTCAGCGTTTTCAGCCTTGGCAGCCTCAGCCATTCCAGCGCTTGTGAAGCCCTGCAATACAGCGCTTCCTTGTACCTGCAGGGCAGCGTTTTTCACTCAGCCTATTGGCGTTTTTGGTGAGCAAGATCAGCGGTTAGGCACTGCAGCAGATCAGCGTTTTGGGCCTGCTATATTCAGTGTTTTGGACGCAGCAGATTTCAGCCACTCATAGCGTTTTGGACAGCACTGCAAATGGCGATATTCAACAGCATACAAGAGTCAGCAAATAGCGTTTTTTGAAGCAATAGCATTTAGCCGAACCAGCGTTTGCATCAGCAAATTCAGCAGATAGAAGATCAGCAAATCAGCGATTCGAAGCACTCAGTTTTCAGCCCTAGTCTCGTCCTCGTCGTCCACACCGTCGACATCGACATCACAGCATTTAGACTCATTGCATCAGCCATTGTATCGGAATGTGCAATCAATAGTAGACCACTCTCGCCATCGAGAGTGGGGCCTTCAGAGGAGGGTTTTACAACATCCCCGGTGTCGTATTCTCTTCTCTCTCTATCTCTCAGTCTCAGCACCTTCACTCACAGTGTCCATTCACTTTGTTTGTGTCCATTGCACTCTCTCAGCACCTTCACTCACAGTGTCCATTCACTTTGTTTGTGTCCATTGCACTCTCTCATTAAAGGACGGAAGGCTCTTCCTTCCGTAAGTAAAAGGAACTGAAACCGGCTTGTTCAATCCAAAAAGGGCAGTAGACTTTACTTCAAACCTTGATTTAGCTTTCACCCATTATTAGTGGTCTATTTTACCTGTACTTTCAAGACACAACAAAGGGGAGAGGGATACAGGCTGCTAGATTGCACCTGTATGAGTAGACGGACACCAGATTGGCCCCTAACTTAGGCGCCCCTTTCGGTATTTCTTTATTGTTCAAAAGAGGGAATAAACGATGTGGTTCCCTACAAGCTGCCCCGCACAAACTCGGCTGAATTTCCACTGTTCCAGCCCGGTTTCGGCAGCATAACTGTACTAGAACCCTTCACGGTCAGTATTCCCATGCATTAAATGACTTTCCCGACGCATACGGGCACTTTGCAAAACCTGGCGAGAATCTGCAGCACGCTGAATTCTCTGTTTTCAGCCCTGAAAATGCGGCAGATCACCTGTACAGCGGTCCCCTTGCGTCCCCGAACCTCCTAGGGGTATTAGGGTCCGTTTAGGGCCAAAACCCTAAACCTGCAAAAATACACAGCAGGCTGTAATTTACTGTTTCGGGCTCCGTTTCGCGTGCCGGTCGCATCCTTAGCAAGTCCTCGAGCTCCCGCACCTGTAGGGCTACTTGCCCTTTGAATCGGACGAGATTTTTGGCCTGAAACCTCTCCGAATTCACCTGTACCTGCGGGGGAATTAGCCGCTAGCTAATCGAGTACCTGTGCAAGAGGCTCTTGCCTCGGCAATCGCGCATGAACCCACACAACTGTACATTGGTCAAATGAAGAGCCCACTAGAGGGGCATAACATACTGCCAAAGGGGAGAGAGAGGGTAGTGCGTAGGGTGCAGGGCATCACTCCTGGCACCGCACTGCGCATAAGAGGGAAAGCAAGCACTCCATAGCTCTTAACCTGTGACAAAAGCTGCAAATGAGCCTCTCCCAGCTTAAAATTCAGCGCCACTTCTTGTTGCATGAGGCAAGTGCATCAGAAGGTGCCACTTGGCACATTTATAAGCATTTTCCCGTTTCGGGGTTGCCGTCTAAAAATATCCCAACCGGTTGCCTAGTTGACTTCACGGCAGAGTAAGAAAATGTTCCCCTTGTCATTCCGGAGATAATGACGTCAACACATTTTCAGGTCCCAAAATAGCAGTTCCCTAAATTTTAGGAGATGCTGCCATTGTATCTTTCTAGGTCATCCGACCCTCTTTGTACACTGTGGCCACATCCAGAACTGAAATGTAGCCTCTGTAGCAAAGGATTCCACTTTGGCTAGTCAATGACCCCACTTTGGCTAACCATAGTCTTTGTCCAACCTTAGTGCTCTCTTGCCCTCAGGCCTGGACTCCCTCTGGACAGTTCCACACTAGCTATGCAATGCAGGGCAGTTAGATTTCCCGAGGGGTGTTTCCAAAAAGTGAAAGTAAATAGATAATAAGAAAGAAATCAACAAAAAGGATAGATAGTAGTCACACGCTGGTGACAGGAACCTTGAGCACAGTTCGGAGCACTCATCTTGAGCAAAGTGCAACATTTGCACCTTACAAGGATTGATATGCTTTGAAAAAAGCACATCATTGGAGCTCTGATACTACTGCAACGGGATGGCACCACGTGCCAAGGGAAAAGAACAAACGAGACAAACTTTTAAGCACTTCAAATAAATGAATTGAAAGAGATGCACGACACACGAGACGAGGAGTGGCAGAGTTCAAGAGAGCATTAGGCTCAAATTGTGGCGTCCCTTTCGATATTTCTTTATATATGCTTCAACTCAGTACAATACCGGTACTACCTTCTCTGCACTTTCACGCAGAAAACGTGCTAGAGAATGAGCCCTTGGCACATATATAAAGGGCCTTAGCGTGAAAAGCAGTTTACAGTGAAAAGCATCAAACAAGAAACGTTTGATTCAAAAGCATCTGTTGCTAAATTGGCTTTATCTTACAAAAAAATAATTCTAAATGACTTATTGGATTTATAAGTGAGAGGGTTTTCTCGCTTGGAACACCAAGGAAAAAAATAATTCTAAATGAATTATTGGAATTTTAAGTGAGAGGGTTTTTCTCACTGGAGACATCCGAGTACAGAGTATTCCTAGTGCGTCATTTAAAGTAATGACGGGAACACTGAGAACGGGAATATCTGTAAGGCCACCAGGAACGGGTACTTCTGATGCATCACATCGGATGGGTGACAGGGAGCATCGGAAAGAAGTATCCGACCATCCGGGAACGGACATCTTTGATGCGTCATAGGATGGGTGACATAGAGCATCGTGAAGGAGATTGTACCGTAAGTTCGGTAGGAAAGGACTAGGTGATGGGTATTCCTGATGCGTGACAAGGTCGGTGACGGGTGCATCGGAAAGGGAATATCCATAGTCGGGAGGAAATTCCGAACTGTGTTAGAATTGTGCACAAGGAAAAAGCAAGCACTTGAATGAAGATGGGTTCAGAGGAAACTTTGAGGAAAAACAGATGCTTTTTGAGAAAGCGGGATTGCTTTTCGGGAAAGCAGATGCTTTCCCGCGAGGAAGTCTATGTCTGCATTGCAATTGTGCATGTGATTGCATCCAGGGACGCCTGGGAAGTGCTGTGAAAGCATTGTTTTTAACTTATAAGGTTTTATTGAGTTTTTAGGCAGGTTCAAACTATTTTTAAAATACACCGGCCGCCCACTTAATAAGTGGGCAGCCATCTGATAAATAAGGCAACAGATCAGCCAGCGTTTTCTCTCTCTCTTTTTCTAGCAGAAAAGAAAAAAATTTTGAAAAAAAAAAAAACGGCCGCGATCTCTACGCGAGCAGCTATTCGTGCCCGTGGCTAGGAGCTATAAAAGCATCACATGCCCTCGCTCAAAGAGGAGGACCAATCTTTGCAAGGAGGAGATGCTACTGCAGATTTCAGCCGTAAAGAAGACGTTGCCAGTGATGCCCATGGTTGCCCCAAGTGTACCAGATGTCGCCAAGACCCAGTGCGCGAGTTCCATCGCGAAGAAGTGCCTACGAAGCGTGTTTCCATCGCGACAAGTTGCTGTTTTTCTCTGTTTTCAATCCATAAACGTCGTAGACGGGGCTGATTTACGAGAAGGACCCCGAGAACACACAAAAGAGAGAACACACCTCTTTTGTGTGTAGCATTGGAAGAGAGGATTTTCTATGGAGAGATCTCTTCTGGGGAATTGCTTTTTTCGAGAACGGAGTTGCGTTTCGAGCGTCGAGACTTTGAAGGTAACGATTTTCATGTTCTGATCTTTGAGTATTTGATTGCAGGTGTACTTCCTCTTCGTGAGGGAGTAGGAGCAGAGGAAGGCATGAGCCTCTGCAGGAGAAAAGCGCTCTGAGGAACTAGAGCCAGATCAGCCCAAGGGTTTCGTACCCGAGTTTGGGAAGTAGATCCATGGATCGGAGAGAGGTAGTCTCTCAAGTCGTGATCCGGAAGTTGGGATTCCCAAGTAAGGACTTCGTGTCCGGGAAAGCAGAGTTGTTCTACGGGAAGAGGACTCTGGAGAGAGAGTTGGAAAAGAGTTGCAGGGATGCCATGCCCTGAGTCTGGAAGGTGAGATTTAGAGGCGAGAACCTTGATTCTCGAGGAATTGGAATAAGGAACGGAAGTTCCTTGGAATAGGGTTTTGCCCTAAGAATCGGAAGCTGAGGCTTCCGGGAACCATCAAGTCTTATTCTAGAACAAACGTGGTAATACGTTCGGTTCAAGTGCTTGTATAGACTTCTCCTCAGTAATAAAGATACTATTACGGGGGGGACTAGCCCATCTTCTGGTCCCCAGTACTGTGTCGATCTTCTCACTCTCAATCTCTCTCTCTCTCTCTATTTATTTCTCTCTATATCCTCTGGCTTCATATTAAGTGATAAATTTTATTTATCCGAGTATATTTTATATTGCTATGCGCTCCCATTTGTGACAGTGGTATCAGAGCATGGTCTCCTCTCTTTCTTTGTAAAGGAGGACGACTCTGGGAAGATACGGGAAGAAGCCATGACAAGCCAAGTGAGAAGTAAGCAGGCGGAACCCTAAGCCCTGCAAGGAAAAGCTCGCAGAGTTGGAAATTTTTTTCTGTCTGCAAGAAGTCGACACAAGGCTTGGGATTCTCTGAGAAGGTGACAAGAGCATGATGCTGAAGAACCTAGAGAATCCAAGGAGTGGAATGCTCAAGATTCTTCAGAATCCAGAAAATATCCATGAACGTCAATCCAGAACTATAGCCATGAAATCTCGTCATTCCGAGAAGGATATGAAGGTCTCTAGACCTAGGAACACTTCTAGTCAAGTTTGATACTTTTGACGGAAGGGAAGATGCCCCGAAAGCTACCTCATTGATTCGACAAGTTTGAAGTTGCCTTTGCAAACGGCAATTTCTGAAAAAGCGTTGAAGATGAGGCATGTGATTAAAAAGGAGATTGCAAGTACTTGGTGGTATACCAAAGCTCTGCAAGGAACTTACAACAAGACTTGGATTCAATTCAAAGCTGAATTTTTTGACAAATTTTTTTCCTCTATGCTTTGAAGAAGGCATCCAAGAAGATTGGGATCGGTTTGCCCAATAGGAACACGAGTGAGTCAAAGCAAGTAGTGGTTCACTCTTGCCAAGGTTGCTCCATTCTTGATCCTCTTTGAAGAAGGAAAGATGAACAAATTTAACAAAGGACTTTTGCCCGAATTTGTAAACCCATCTGCAAGATACTTTGCAGCAGATGGTGGAGTCAGCAATACAAAG
The DNA here is from genome assembly GCF_014529385.1 of Adiantum capillus-veneris. Taxonomy (NCBI): domain Eukaryota; kingdom Viridiplantae; phylum Streptophyta; class Polypodiopsida; order Polypodiales; family Pteridaceae; genus Adiantum; species Adiantum capillus-veneris. The sequence continues at coordinate 17,938,608 of NC_140953.1, forward strand.
CTGAAAGTGTACACCTTAGTGTACATAGAATCCAATCCCTGTGGTGGGACGGAAAACATTGAACACAGAAAGTTTGGAGTAAGGGAATTAAATCTAACTCCTGAGTTCTTGAATAGAAGACCCTTGAACTTTAAGTGAGAGGGTAGGTTTTTTAATCAAAGTTATATCTTTGAGGAAATCATAAAGTGCATTATGCTTGTTTGCTCTTTTGCACGAGGTATGGTTGTCTCTAACCAGGAAAATCACTCTCGAGTGTTTATGAGAGTAAGGTTGAGTCAGAACATTGTTTATACGATGAACTGCTTTGCTTAACCATCCGGAAGGTCCATGATTGATCTGGTATCCGGTAGTTCTCCAACAAATTACCTGCTATTGCGGGTAGGAAATTATGAAGGAACCATTCTGAGTTTTCAAGCAAAGAAAAGCTTTCATGAAGCTTGAGTACTCTTTAAGCCCACACCCCCTACCCGGTAAGGGAAGATATGGTAGTGCTTTTTGCACAAGTGAATGAACACTCTCTTTACGAGGGAAGGAAGAAGCGACGACTACGGCCTGTGCTTGAGGAATCCAAGGATTAAAATCCTAGATTATTTGATGAGCGGGTTTTGCTATAAGATCGAGCCAAGTGATCGTCAAGTTGAGCGTCTTCGTTCTAAGGATTTTACAAAGGGAAGGTAATTTCCCAGGTTCATCGAAACTCTAACAGAGCTTAAGAATTATGTATACTTTTGAGTACATGGATGACACACGAAGATGCAGACCTATGCCAAGGAACTGGACGAGAGTTTGTTATACTCTCTTGAGAGCCTTTTTGCGCGCAAGAATATTCCGACACGAGAATCTCTATTTGAGATGTGTTTGGTAGAAGGAATTTGAGTTTCTCTACGGAGAAGAGGTTTTCCGATGGTCGTTGATCATTGAGTACGCTATGTGCCTTTACCATTACAGTAGCAACTTTTGGTTGCGGTATATGTTTCTCCATGAGAAGGTCAAGTAGCATTTACACACTGTTGGAATAAATTCGAACTATTGTGTTTGTAAGAATATAGTTCGCCAACCGTTTCAAAATGGTAAGAATTACATATGGGAGAACATCCCTGAGATTCAAAGAGGGTTCGCTCTATTGTGAACCGGGTTTGAACGTACGTTCAGAAAATGCTATGGCTAGAATCCTATCTGCCTGAGATTTTGCAAGTTGTCATTGATGCTTGCAAGGTGAATCATTTTTTATGATTTTGCAAGAAAGGGACGCTAATGGGCGTCGGGAAAACACTGCTAGTAGTAATAACTCGCAGGAGAATAAGATTGGAAGGAAGTGCCGCCGTACACAAGGAATCTTCGGATTGGAACCGTCCGCCTACGTTGAGCGACGGCCCGGAACAAGAACCTTCTTTAAGGTGATCACAGACTTTGTTTGTGAAGGAAGATATCGAGATTAATACTCATGATTTGGGCATTCCTTATGTGGGAGGACACAAGAGGTTTAATACCCTCTCGACTAACAGCGCAAGATTATGCGCAAGGACAGATACCTAGATTGATTTCTAGGAGGATTATTCTTCTCGGGATTGAGAAGGTGGAATTGAGTTAACAGATTCTCGGATGAGGAAACTTCCGATCTGTTGGAAAGACGCGAATGACGAGTTCTTCCATGGCTCGTAAGTTTGATAATTGGTGAAGGATATCCTCGAGGTACTAGAGGAAGGACATGAACCGATAAGGTAAGTATTGAATTATTGAATTTTTGAATTTCTGTTTAAATTAATTTTAAAGTTCTCTTTTGAGAAAGAACTAGCTCAACTCACCATTGAGCAAGATTTGCAATCTTTCCGGTTTCTCCCCGGCAGTTCAGTTGGACCTCTACAGTTGAGGACAAGTGTTTATAAGTGAGAGGGATGTTGCTAAATTGGCTTTATCTTACAGAAAAATAATTCTAAATGAATTATTGGATTTATAAGTAGAGGGTTTTCTCGCTTGGAACACCAATGAAAAAAATAATTCTAAATGAATTATTGGAATTTTAAGTGAGAGGGTTTTTCTCACTGGAGACATCCGAGTACAGAGTATTCCTAGTGCGTCATTTAAAGTAATGACGGGAACACTGAGAACGGGAATATCTGTAAGGCCACCAGGAACGGGTACTTCTGATGCATCACATCGGATGGGTGACAGGGAGCATCGGAAAGAAGTATCCGACCATCCGGGAACGGACATCTTTGATGCGTCATAGGATGGGTGACATAGAGCATCGTGAAGGAGATTGTACCGTAAGTTCGGTAGGAAAGGACTAGGTGATGGGTATTCCTGATGCGTCACATGGTGGGTGACGGGTGCATCGGAAAGGGAATATCCATAGTCGGCAGGAAATTCCGAACTGTGTTAGAATTGTGCACAAGGAAAAAGCAAGCACTTGAATGAAGATGGGTTCAGAGGAAACTTTGAGGAAAAACAGATGCTTTTTGAGAAAGCGGGATTGCTTTTCGGGAAAGCAGATGCTTTCCCGCGAGGAAGTCTATGTCTGCATTGCAACTGTGCATGTGATTGCATCCAGGGACGCCTGGGAAGTGCTGTGAAAGCATTGTTTTTAACTTATAAGGTTTTTTTGAGTTTTTGGGCAGGCTCAACTATCTGATAAATAAGGCAACAGATCAGCGAGCGTTTTCTCTCTCTTTCTGGCAGAAAAGAAAAAAATTTTGAAAAAAAAAAAAAAAAAAAAACGGCCGCGATCTCTACGCGAGCAGCTATTCGTGCCCGTGGCTAGGAGCTATAAAAGCATCACATGCCCTCACTCAGAGAGGAGGACCAATCTTTGCAAGGAGGAGATGCTACTGCAGATTTCAGCCGTAAAGAAGACGTTGCCAGTGATGCCCATGGTTGTCCCAAGTGTACCAGATGTCGCCAAGACCCAGTGCGCGAGTTCCATCGCGAAGAAGTGCCTACGAAGCGTGTTTCCATCGCGACAAGTTGCTGTTTTTCTCTGTTTTCAGTCCATAAACGTCGTAGACGGGGCTGATTTACGAGAAGGAACCCGAGAACACACCTCTTTTGTGTGTAGGATTGGAAGAGAGGATTTTCTATGGAGAGATCTCTTCCGGGGAATTGCTTTTTTCGAGAACGTAGTTGCGTTTCGAGCGTCGAGACTTTGAAGGTAACGATTTTCATGTTCTGATCTTTGAGTATTTGATTGCAGGTGTACTTCCTCTTCGTGAGGGAGTAGGAGCAGAGGAAGGCATGAGCCTCTGCAGGAGAAAAGCGCTCTGAGGAACTAGAGCCAGATCAGCCCAAGGGTTTCGTACCCGAGTTTGGGAAGTAGATCCATGGATCGGAGAGAGGTAGTCTCTCAAGTCGTGATCCGGAAGTTGGGATTCCCAAGTAAGGACTTCGTGTCCTGGAAAGCAGAGTTGTTCTGCGGGAAGAGGACTCTGGAAAGAGAGTTGGAAAAGAGTTGCAGGGATGCCATGCCCTGAGTCTGGAAGGTGAGATTTAGAGGCGAGAACCTTGATTCTCGAGGAATTGGAATAAGGAACGGAAGTTCCTTGGAATAGGGTTTTGCCCTAAGAATCGGAAGCCTCAGCTTCCGGGAACCATCAAGTCTTATTCTAGAACGAACGTGGTAATTTGTTCGGTTCAAGTGCTTGTATAGACTTCTCCTCAGTAATAAAGATACTATTACGGGGGGGGACTAGCCCATCTTCTGGTCCCCAGTACTGTGTCGATCTTCTCACTGTCAATCTCTCTCTGTCTCTCTCTCTCTATTTATTTCTCTCTATATCCTCTGGCTTCATATTAAGTGATAAATTTTATATATCCGAGTATATTTTATATTGCTATACGCTCCCATTTGTGACAGCATCTAGTCAAAAACTATCAACGTAATTTCCGTAAAGCTGCCACGTCACCAACTGTTAGCGCAAAACGTGCGCTGCCGTACAATCGGCCACGTGGCATGTTAGCACGATTTGTGAGGGCAGTCCGTACAGCTAGGCCAGGTTATCAGCTGAACGGGTCCCATAAGTTGGTAAAATCCCTTTTAATAAATTGCCCCACTCAACGAGGATCTGTAAGTTGGTAAGCACTTCTGTTTCTTCTATTGCTTCTAGAGTTTAGGCGCTCGGCGGAGATTTGTGGGTTACTCAATTCTTAAGTAGCTTGACACGTTAGCAGTTTGCGCCTGCCATGTTAGCATTTCGTACGGCGTTGCTGTAGATCAAGCTTTTGACTTTTAGGCCCTCGAGCGATGCTCCATAAGTTCTTTAAGTTATTATGGGTTCATTTTGTCTTGTCCCATCGGCCATTAGTTTCTAGTTGGGCACACCATGTCATCACTTTTTGTGACATTCCCCCTCTTGAAAGAATTGTAGTTTCCCTTGATTACCCTAGAAAAACAGCCAAAGGACAAAAACTTTCTTTAGTAGACACTGACTCTATGTACCCATGCACTAGACTCCATTTATCCAACACTTATACAAAGACATCAGTGACTGATCAACAGCTTTTCCATCGGGTCTCAGATACCAACCATGATTATTGTAACCATTTGGCAATCACATCTAGACGGCGCTGGTCTTTTCATGGACATCTTGACCCACTAAATCTTGTTACTATCAGATTCATATCCTTTCTTTTCACATTTCACTCGAGCAAACCATGATCCATCCCCACAATCATCCCCACTACAGTACATCCTCATAGCATGCAATCCACAAATCACACATGTAGTTCCCATTGAACACCGTGTATCAATCATTTAATCTAGCCATCTCAGCCCTCCCAAAACTCTTGATGCACCTAGATCACTATGTAGCCATCTCATCCTTCCGGAACTTTGGATGCCCTCACACTAGTGTCGGGTCATCTCATCCAGATAGACATCTTGATGCACTAGAATCTCATTCACTTCACATTTAGTTCTCATTCACTTAGCCATCACATCGAGATCTCGTTGATCTCTAACAAATGCTTGATGCACTAAGTTCAAATCATTTATCAAACAAAATGCTGCAGACATTTTATCTTTCTCTACATGTCTCTAATAATACACACATGGAAGAGCACATGTTTTAGTTCAATCAAGGAAATTTCCAATTCAATGCACATTTGTTATAAAGTCATTCTGCAAAATACTACCAGCCCATCTGTATCCCTAAAATCTCAAAGATAAATTAGTGACTTCTATTCAATCTAGGTAATTGGTGACAAAGGAGTGCAGTGGGTCCCCTCTTGTGCAGTTTGCATCGCACCAGATTCAACGTGCTCATTCATCGATATTCCAGAAGCTTCAAGGTACAACTCTCTCTCACTCTTAATTTGCGAGGTTCTCCTCCATCCACTTTGCATTGAGGGCCAAAAAGTACCCTTGACCAAATTATCCGGTGGACCTAGCTTACCTATCTATTCTTTTCTTGTGCCCTGTGACATGGTGGTAGCGTGCTAGCCTCCTTGTCGTATGACACCTTAATCTGGATCTTTGGAATTCTCCGATCCACCTGCTAATTCCCTTTCTGTTCTTTTCTTATGCCCCTGGGACGTTTTGGTAGCCTCTATGGCCTCCCTGTCTGCCAGCATTGCAATTGTCGGAATTCTCTGATGAACCATCAATTGATTCCCTTACTTCATCAGAACCCTCAGATGCACTATCATCCGATTCCCTTACTTCTCCATAATCCTTTGATGAACTTTCATGCGGTTCCCTTGACTTATTCTTTTCATTGAAAGACTCTTGCCATGTTGAGGTGGAAACTAGCCCGTCCGTAGGTTAAGTCCATGAGCTGGCATGCATTCCAAAACCTTGCTAGGCATGTTTCATAGGTCTTTGGATGAGTCAAACTTCTGTTGCAGACAATTTTGTTGAATCACTTTTGGCAAATAACAACAAAACCGCTCAATCTGGTCCCTCTGAGTGACCCTCCGTTACGAGGACATTGGCAAAAAGGTATCCCAAAACCTTTGGTAGTAGTTATCCAACGTTTCTTTCGGAGTCATTCTCAGATGATGCCAAGCCGCAATGACATCTTCTTCATATTCTCTTCATATCCAAATTGACGTGAAAATTCTCTTGAATTTTACCCATGTCGTAGGTGCTTCTTTGCGTATTAACAAAGTAGACCACCATGTCTATGCATTTTCTTTCAAGTAAGATGCCGCCCTTCACACCTTGAAACGTTCCAAGAACCGACCTCCCGAGAAGGCGACATTAAACTGTAGTATTAACTCAAGGGTTTGACGGGTGTTCTGATAGCTTGAAAACATGTCAAACTTGACTGCTTGACCCCCATCCTTGATCTCCTTGGCCATCTGTTCATTGTCATAAGAGGACAGCTCTCCTTCTTTGAATTGCTAGATGGCCTCCGATGCCTTTGAGACTTCTTCAAAAATCTGCATTTTTTGCTTTTTCTCTACGTCTTCCGCCTTTTCTCATCCTCTATGGAACTAGAGGACGATGAAGTGTTGGAACTCTCTGAAGAATAAGAGAAATCTGAGTCATCTTCGAAATGAAGATGCTTCTTGGGTCTAATTTCCACCTTGCTAATCAACTTTCAGCCGTAATAACCGGGGAAATCCGCCGATTTCCTCTTCCTACAAGAGTCCTTCAAGCCTTTCATTAACTGGTCCAGCTCTTTCTGCGAGTACAGTTTCCACTTTTTTGCACTCGGATTTCCTTTCAGCTTCCATCCCAATTTGAGAGGAGAATCAACGGCCTCTTGCCATCTTGAGTGAATCTCATCAATTGGGTAATTCTTCAGGTACTTCACATATTTTGGGTTTTCGCTCGCCATCTTGAATGGATCTCATCAATTGGGTAATTCTTCAAGTACTTCACATCTCTTGGGTTTTCGGAGTATTGGATCAATCTTTTTACACACGTGTCAACCTACAGTTAACGTTCGTACTCTGCTTTGACAAAATTCCCCGCTGAAAATTCGCCTAAATCTCCATTGGTGTCTTCAATCTTGTGTCGGGTTTCAACTTTTCTTCATCTCCCCGCAGAGGGGTGTTGTCTCTATCAGATTTTCTGCGAGAACCCATGTGTGTTGCAGAAGGGATCGGATCCTCCGTAGAACAAGAATCTTTGTGAGCTTTGATACATCATACCACCGTTATAGGCTTGGACACTGTCACGAGGACGTGGCAATTGCTAACCTTAGTTGTTGGTTTCTTTCCAATGATTTTTGTTTTATTTTTGAGACCCTCTTTTTGAAGTTGCAAATGGTCGGACATTGTATGGCCAATGTGAACGGTAGTTTCACCCGCAAACGGGAAGTTGGTCGGCACTAGAATTCGTACAGTAAGAGGATGTCTAGGCTCAGAGCAAGATCATACAAGTCCCCCCCCGTCGCACTTAGCAAGTTGGTGGATACTACGAAGTGAACTCAATAAAGGCATAAAGTCAAGGTGGGATCACCAACAGAAAGTATGCGACAGTTGGGCCACATTGCACTTTTGGATGCGGTCCCAATGAGGATAGATGGTCAGAAGACCAGTGGGAGCCCGACGGAAGCATCTCCTAAAAATTAGGGAACTGCTATTTTGGGCTGTGAAATGTGTTCGCATCATTACCTTCAGTATGACCAAGGGAACATTTTAGTACTCTGTTGCAAAGTCAACTGATGCACAAGTTGAGAGATTTTTAAGTAGGAAGCCCAATGCGGGGAAATTGCATGTATGAGTGCCAAGTGGCACTCTGTGGTCAATTTACCAAGTCTGGGAGAACAGAACCCGTAACTGACTTTTGAGAGCAGTTTTGGAGGCTGTTAACTTGGATTTTCAGCCATTTCTCTCCATTTTTGAGCTTCCCATGACTTTGCCTAGGTCCAAGAAGCTCATTTTCAGCATTGGAAGGCATCAGATGCGTGTTTACAGGGCTGTTTTGCTGCGTTTTCAGCGATACGCAGGTTTTGGCAGCCATGGAAATCTTCTCCTTTTTGCATCTATTTGTTCACAGATGCATTACAGGTCAAGGGCAGAAGAGAGGGCGCTCGATTTATGCTGGGGGGATGCTTCATTGAGAGCCTGTCACAGGTTAAGAGCTATGGAGTGCTTCCTTTCCCTCTCATGTACAGTGTGGTGCTAGGAGTGATGCCTTGCACACTACACACTGCTCTCTCTCTCCCCTACGTGCAGTTATGTGATGCCCCACAAGAGGGCTCCTCATTTGACTGATGTACAGTTGTGTGGGTTCATGCTTTTGTGCTGAGGCAAGAGTCTCCTTGAGCAGGAACAGGGGTAGCTAGCTGCTGCTCCAAAGCAGGCACTGGTGAGGGTCATAACCTCACCGTACAGGTGCAAAATCAGCGTTGTGTATGCGCTGTAATTTCACTGTTTTTCAGCCATACGGACGCCAGGATCATTGGGAATCGTGTCCCACTGACAGAGGACAGTTAGGGGACTGTTTGGGGCTGAAAACAGGGCAAAAACCAGTAAATACAGCGTGCTGAATTTACTGTTTTTGGGCAGGAATCAGAGGGTATACGCCAGTGCAAGTGAGTTCTAGCAGGGGAATTGGTTTCGCGCAAGTTTTGGGGTTGTTATGCTGCCGAAATTTGGCCAAATCAAATGGTATCTAGGTGGATACACGTGAAGGATTCCCAGGACCTTACCTTGTAATTTACCCTCCTAAAGAATAAAGAAATACCGAAAGGGGCGCCAATTTTGGGGCCTACAGGTTGTCGGCGTCTGCTCGGAGCATTCTAGCTTCCGAGCTGTGTCTGTATTCAAGTGTTAACTCCCGTCGCAGGTTTTCTTTGCCAAGTGTTGTGTGTGTGTGTATAAAGTAAAGAATTTCGGGTGAAAGCCAACGCCTACCGCCCTACGGGCCGGTTTCATGGTTCTATTGCCGGGATATCAATCACTTTTTCCTCAAAGAGTGAGCCTAGATTGTTCAGGTAAAGACACACAGTGCAGGAACGCGGGGATTACACTATGGCCGACAAGGGGAAGGGAATTATGGAAGAGGGTTCCTCTTCACAGGACAAACAGGAAATTCCGCATGTACGCCCTGCTAAAAAGTGGTCAAATTAGGGCTGATTTTCTGCTGCGTTTTAGGGTTTGCAAGTATGAACCAAGATGAGATAGGGAGAGGTCTCACGGTGGTAGATTGGCCACTTGATCTTCTGCGGGAGTGATGTGGGTCTGCCAGGTGACATGCTGCTTGCCGATTCTATGAGGCGATTGCTTGGATTCTATGACGCATTGGTAAATCATCTTGAAATTTGAGCTTGCTTGGTCGTGGGTGGTACGTCAAGTTGTGGAATTATGTTCGTTTGCAGAGGCAAGAGCCTTTTGCAACACGTAAAAGTTAAGGGACAGGTTGCAAGATGCTATGGTGAAGTTCAAGAACTATCCACCTATGGATGCAAAGTGGATGGAAGAGCATGAACTGTCAGAGTCACCAAATGTACTTGGTTTTACCAAGGTTTACAGACAATTCACTATCCTCTGCAAAATTGTGTAATGCATCCAACTGTCGCTGCATACCCTTTGGTGAGCCAGAGATCAACACAATATCATCATCATATAATCCACGTCCTTGCCAGTTGGGCACCTCTATCTCCTCATTGTCAATGTAATCAGACACCTCATCAACATACATACCAAATAGAGTAGGAGACAATGGACAACCCTGTTTCACCCCAATGGTGGAGTGAACTAAATCAGATATCCCCTCCGGGTGCACACATGTCCAATCATTGATCTGTATAGAGCCGTAATCCCCCAAATCAACACTATGGGCACCCCCATCTCCTGCAGTCTGCGCATCAATCAAGCTCTCAGTACCATGTCAAATGCTTTGCGGAAATCCACAAAGCTACAATAAATCCGTCTCCCAGTGCCCTACGCTCCTCAATGATGGCTCTGAGTGTCAGAATATGATCAAGAGTGGAGAAACCCCTCCTAAAACCGGCATGGCCCTTTGCTCGCACACCCTCACCCTTTGTCCAATTACTCAACTGCTACTCAAGAATGGATGCATACAACCATGCCAATGTGTGGCCAACCATAATAGTGCGGTAATTCCCAAGCTCTGTAGGATCACCTGCCTTGAAGATAGGCACAATAGTAGGCAACCTCCAACACTCAGTAACCCCTCACACATGGCACGATTGAACAACACTGCAAGAACCTCTACCAGCATATCTCTAGCATGTATAAAGTGCTTTGCTACTAGACCATCATGATCATGTGCCCTGTTGGTCCTCATCCTGTCAATGGCTCTCTTTACCATCTCAGTGGTAAAGAAGGTGTTGGTAGGTGGGCATGGCTTTGTAGGATCTGAAAGGGGGTCCTATCGAGGAACTGTATATAACGATGTCGCATACTGGCCCCACACATCAGGAGAAGTAATCACCGGGGGAGGGGAGTCCTCATGAAAGAATCGCCATGCTTCTCCCGATTCTCTACTCAAGAACAACTAATATAAGTCTCGCTCCATATGGGCCAAATAAGGTCGTTTCTTCCGTCGCACAAGGAGCCGGGAAGCAATCCGAGAGTGTTTGTAAGTGATGACTCCTAATAGCAGATCTCTCTAGAGCTGGGCTCTCATCTCTCTGCACTCCTCATCATACCAACTATTTTGGGGCATGCTCCCAGAATGTCGCCTCTGACCAGGTTGAGTGTGTGGGTATGCCTCTGATGCGGCACCATGCAGTGTCTCAGTCAGTAAAGTGGTGCACTTCTCCACTGAGAGATGAGGACTATCTGTCCATATACGGCTATAGATCTCCTCTGTATAAACCGAGTCAGTCTCTAGTGTAAATGTATAATGGGTATGTGACCTGCCTCCTGATGTTTGGGCATTGCTATACTGAAATGAAACGGACAATGTCAAAAGAGCATGATCCACTACTACACCCATTGGTTTGGCTTCCACTATGAAATCCTGAATACAAGGAATAAAGCTCGGTTGTTGTCACGAGGACGTGGCAGTTATTAACCATGTCACAGAGATGTGGCAACTGCTAACCTTGGTTGTTGGTTTCTTTCCAATGGGGTTTATTTTATTTATTTTGAGACCCTCTTTTTGAAGTAGCAAACGGTCGGACATTGTATGGCCAATGTGAATGGTAGATTCACCCGCAGACGGGAAGTGGTCGGCACTGGAATTCGTATGGTAAGAGGATGTCTAGGCTCAGAGCAAGATCATATAGGTCCCCCCCCCGTCGCACTTAGCAAGTTGGTGGATACTAGGAAGTGAACTCAATTAAGGCGTAAAGTCAAGGTGGGACTACCAACAAAAAGTATCCGACAGTTGGGCCACATTGCAGTTTTGGATGCGGTCCCAATGAGGATAGATGGTCAGAAGACCAGTGGGAGCCCAACGGAAGCATCTCCTAAAATTTAGGGAACTGCTATTTTGGGCCACGAAATGTGTTCGCGTCATTACCTTCGGTATGACTAGGGGAACACTTTACAACTCTGCCGCGAAGTCAACTGACGCACCAGTTGAGATATTTTTAGCAGGGAAAGCCCAAACTCGGAAACTGGGCGACGTGTCAGCTTGTGAGCGATTCTACCACTCTGGGAGGCAAAACGAGCTGCATATCAACAAAGGGGGCGCCATTTTCAGCCACAGGCGGATTGCAACAGGTACAGAAGCTATGGAATGCTTACCTTGCCCTCTATGCACAGTGTGGTGCTAGGAGTGATGCCCCGCACGCTACATACTGCTCTCTCTCTCCCCTACGTGCAGTTATGTGATGCCCCACAAGAGGGCTACTCATTTGACTGATGTACAGTTGTGTGGGTTCATGCTTTTGTGCTGAGGCAAGAGCCTCCTTGAGCAGGAACAGGGGTAGCTAATTGCTGCTCCAAAGCAGGCACTGGTGAGGGTCATAACCTCACCGTACAGGTGCAAATTCAGCGCTGTGTATGCGCTGTAATTTGACTGTTTTTCAGCCATACGGACGCCAGGATCATTGGGAATCGTGCCCCACTGGCAGAGGATAGTTAGGGGACTGTTTGGGGCTGAAAACAGGGCAAAAACCAGTAAATACAGTGTGCTGAATTTACTGTTTTTGGACAGGAATCAGAGGGTATACGACAGTGCAAGCGAGTTCCAGCAGGGGAATTGGTTTCGCGCAAGTTTTGGGGTTGTTATGCTGCCGAAATTTGGCCAAATCAAATGGTATCTAGGTGGATACACGTGAAGGATTCCCAGGACCTTACCTTGTAATTTACCCTCCTAAAGAATAAAGAAATACCGAAAGGGGCGCCAATTTTGGGGCCTACAGGTTGTCGGCGTTTGCTCGGAGCATTCTAGCTTCCGAGCCGTGTGTGTATTCAAGTGTTAACTCCCGTCGCAGGTTCTCTTTGCAAAGTGCTCTGTGTGTGTGTTTAAAGTAAAGAATTTCGGGTGAAAGCCAACGCCTACCGCCCTACGGGCCGGTTTCAGTTGTGCCATAACATAGTCCATTGTACTGGCCCCGTGTCTGTGTGGAAAGCATGTGAAACCGGTTGCTTAAGAAATCGCTGTAAGCCATTAAGTATGGCTAACCCATGTGTGGTTGTCATCTCCGTGAGGTATCTCCCATACTCCGTCTGCCCTCTGTCATGTGAGCATCTGTCAAGCCCCGAGTCACCCACATCCAGCTCTCTAAGCATCTCATCTGAAGTGTCGTAGAAGACTGTTTTAGAGTTGCCCGTTCGGGCATTGAAGTCCCCTAGGAGGATGATATCACCATCCCTAGAAAACTCCCATATATCATCATGTAGTGTAGAGAAAGGCGATTGTCCTCTAGGTGCAGCATATACTGACGTACTGGGGGGGAAGTAACATATGGCAACGTAAAGAAATCGGCCCGTGTCAGCTCTCAACCTCACCCACATGTATCTTGCATGATCATCACTCCGTACAATATGTAGTAGTGGATGTAACTCCTCCCTAAATAGCACTGCTACTCCTCCTGAACCTCTACTCCCATGCTCATATCTCAGACTGTCCTATGGGCTGTCTCCCATCTGTATCCTACCACATGTGGCATAAGCTGTCCAGGGGCCTGATGAGTCTCTGAGAAGAAAACAATGTCCCTCTCTCTGAAACTGTCCTCAAAGGCACCAATCCAACCTCATAGATCCAATACAATTCCAAGTAGCCATCTTCACTATGGTCCCAGAGGTCTCACACTGTCATGTAGAGTGCTGCTGTACAATCACCACGCGACCATCTCTGTAAAAGGCAGTCTTTCCCTTCTCCCTTGCCGCCGTAATCTCTGGCATTACCTCTCTCATATGCGCAAGCTGTGAGAGAGTGAGATCATCACCGAGGAAAATACCCGTCTTCTTGAGAGTAGGCCTCTTTTTCAGGAATTTCTTCTCTTCCAAGGAGGGGAAGCGTAGTATGAGAGCTCTCTCTTTTGAAAATTCTCCGAGGCTACCACTCTTCTTGCCCACTCTCCATGCCTTTATGTGTGAAGGCTTGTCCACCCCCATATGGATGTGAGGATTGTGACCTCTTTTTCCACATTGTTTATGTCCTTGAGGCCGGTTACCCTCACATGTAGAGCCCGCATCCTCCTTTGTTCTTCTTCGAGGGTCATGTTAATAAGAGTGGGTGTACAAAGAGCTTCCTTACCTTTCCTTTTCTTGGTGACCTCAATCCATTTTTGGGCCTCTTCTACTTTCTTTTGTGTTGCGTAGATGACGGTGGCCCTTGACTTCTTCTCCTCTTCTTCCTTGATAACCAGTATTTCTCTCATGATATTCAATTCTTCCATCATGGATGGCTGAATTTCGCCTTCTTCGAGCGCCCACATTTTGCTGCAAGAAGTTCACCTTGGAGAGTTCAGATTGTGGCTTCTTGTGAAGCCGCTTGCTCTTCGACGCGAGAAATCCTTTCGCATAGGTTCTTCTTCTCCTCTTTCTATTCTTCCATCTTTTGAAGCAAGGTTGCCTCCATCTCTTTCTTCCACTCCTTCACTTCAACTTCAAGTGTTGATATCCGCTTGTTGGTAATCGAGAACTTCATGTTGAGAGGAGGCGGGCTATAGCCATTGGAGAGGCCATGTGAAAGGGGGTCAATGGGTAGCCCAATGGAGGGAGACCATGAGAGAGAGAGAGAGAGAGAGAGAGAGAGAGAGAGAGAGAGAGAGAGAGAGAGAGAGACTAAAACAACCAAGAAAATACAAGAAACGCTTGTGAAACCCTTAAAAACAGAGTAAATCAGCTTCGAAACTTTTAAAAACATCAAAAAACAATGGCCAAACCCTAAAAAAACCACAAAAAACAGTTTCGAAACCCTAAAAAACTGCAAGAAATTGTGACGAAGCCCTAAAAAACAGCAAAAAGCAGTGGCAAAACCCTAAAAACAGAAAAAAACAGTTTCAAAACCCTAAAAAATAGAAAAAAAACAATGACGAAACCCTAAAAACAGCAAAAAAGACATGAGAAAACCCTAAAAAGAGTGAGAGAGTCCAAACCCATGAGAGAGAGAGAGAGAAGAAGAGAGTTTTAACGTCGTAGGAAACTATCCCAAGAGACCTTAAAGATCTAGCCGACGAGGAGAGTTGAACTCAATACCTGTGATTCAAGAGGCAAATGGCATAACCAATCTATCACATTTGAGAGAGAGAGAGAGAGAGAGAGAGAGAGAGAGAGAGAGAGAGAGAGAGAGAGAGAGAGAGAGAGAGAGAGAAAATGAAATGTTACATTAACGTCTACGAAAGGCCAAAATGCCTATGAGACCAAAAAGTTACAATTGGTGAATCTGATATCATGTCTGAGTACGGAAAGTACAAAGAACTAACACTAAAAACATTATGAATCTGAAGCTGATTCGAAATTGAAATGAGATTTGGGGGGGGGGGGATTTGTGGATTCAAATGAAATCTCTCATCGGTCGCCGTCAAATCTCATCAACATCCTCCATGGGCAGTACTCTAGAGTGATTTGTATCTTATGCTGCAGCCTTCGTCGATGATGGGAGGTCGTGGGCGTTTGGATCTGCCTAGTTCAATGGCTCGGTCAATCAACGTACCTCTAGTGTGGGTGGGCTCTAAGATCTGCTGTGGTGACTGCTCCTCTGCCTCTCCCCTGGCTTGTGTAAAGAAATCTGTGATTCGTCTCTGAGATTGTCTCTCCCTTAATGTCCTCAGCAAGCTCTCCCTAAGTTTGCGTAGCTCTAGCAGGAACAATCCGAGACATCTCTGATCCTTGTATTTCATGACTCTAGAAAATGGTCCGAAACCCTCTCTGAATAGACAATGGAAGCGGCCGCGTATCTCATAGTACGCCGGGCAATGAAATGTGTAGTGCAGCTCTGTCTCTAGTTCTAAGTGACATAGGTGACATCTTGGCCCCTGCTAGTACCCCTCAAAATCGGCCAATCTCGATCTGGAGCTGATGTGAGGAAGTGCGTATCTGTCCAATAGCGCATCGTATCCCATGAGATAAGTGCGTATCCATGTATGCAGGCCTAGTCACAAAACCGTCCTCCGTGAGTTGGAGAAGATGCTCTCCGTAAAAGGCCATCTTCGTTCCCAACTTTTGTGTCGGTTGTATCCTTGTGCTCTTAGTATCTAGATGAATTAGATCCTGGCGTATGAGTCTGGTTATCTCTGTCCGTGTGAGAGAGAGGGAGGGTGCATCCAGGGAGTATTGAAATGGAGGCTATCTATCCATGCTGAAACCATGTGACTGAAACCATGCTGTCATCTGTCCATACCAACATGTTGTATCGCTTTATAGCGCTAGTTGTCGAGATGACTCTAGGGCAAGCCGAGCATATCCGTCCTCGAGGAGATCGCATAAACTATTGATAAAGGATACTAATCTAGTCAATGCCTCAACCACCGGGGGGGGGGGGGGGGGGGGGGGGGATAATCTCATGCGGCACTGAGGCCTTAGCCCGAATCATCCGAGCGATCATAGAGACCAGAGGCCTCTCCATAGATCTCCATCCATCTGTGTTGCCAGATCTCCCATGATGGTCTACTGAGGGTCCCCATACGTGAACTCCGTAGGGCATAGCTGAGGTCACTAGAGTGTCAAAAGGCCATAGCTTTGTTCACGGTTCCTGAAACTGAACTTGCGAACACATCCTCTCTAGTCCTCCCAAGGCTGCATATGCTCTTGTCGGTCTAGTCTCTGATGCTCTGCTTAGTGAACACACTGGTCCACTGAAAACTACCCCAAGATAGGTATATGCATCTGTGTATTCCATAGTTTCCTGGCCATACGTAAATGTGGGTGCTGACCTGCCGACCCATTGTGGTGTGATGTTGAACACCATAACCTTGGTTTTCCCAGGTTGACAGACAATCCACTGTAGTGAGCAAATGTATGCAAACCATCTAAATGACGTTGCATCCCCTTTGGAGAGTCGGAAATCAACAGAATCTCATCAGCATATAGTAACAACGGAATCCATGTCCTACTAGCTAAGCCCCTCTGTCTCCCTGACACTCTACATAGTGTGAAAACGCATCCACATACATCCCAAAAAGAGTCGGAGATAGGGGGCATCCCTGCTTCACTCCAATAGTTGAGTGGACCATGTCAGACATTCCCTCAGTAGTGCATACTCACCCCATCACTGTCTTGTATAAAGCCAGAATACCCCATATCAGCTCTATAGGCACACCCATGTCTTGTAGTCTGCGTATAAGTCTGGCTCTCGGCACTGTGTCAAAAGCTTTGCGGAAATCCACAAAGCTATAGTAGATCCTCTTGCCATGGTGTCTACCTTGGCAGAGAGAAATGAAATGATATATTAACGTCTACAAAAGGCCAAAATGACCTATGAGACCAATTGATTACAATGATGAGTCTAGTACCAAGTATGGGTACAAATAAAGAAAACTATAAACTAATAACTGAGATAGGAGAACCACCGACTCCTATGGGTGGCTGGTAGGCTGAGCAATGGTATCATGCCGCAAAAATACAAAGTGGGGATAAGTGTCACCATGATATAATATAGCAGTAGCATGAAGCCTATCTTGATCGACACTCTGGGTGTCGTGCTAGAATCCTGGGGATCCTCTGCCGCAATCTCCGCCGGTGCTGCGTGGCTCCCCTCCTCAGTCGCGGTCGTGTCGATCTCCCCACCTCTATAGCTCAGTCAATGAGAGTACCGTTGGTGTGTGTATGGGTGGGAATCGAGCTCTGTGATGGTGGTGTCCCCTCTGCCTCTATGGTACTCAGACTGAAGAATCTGAGATGCATCTCTCGGGCTGTCTCTGTCTTTGCCCTCTCAATAGAGTCTCTATGTCTCTGTATCTCAAGTAGAAATAATCCGAGACATCTTTGATCCTGATATCTCATGACTCTATCTAACGAGTCAAAACCATCTCTGAATAAACAATGAAAGCGTCCCCGTATCTCATAGTAGACTGTGCAGTGACATATGTAGTGAAACTCTGTCTCTGGCTCTGCATGGCATAACTGACATATCCTACTGTCTGCTGGTATGCCTCTGAATCTACCTGTCTCAATCCCAAGTTGGTGTGAAGATGTGCGAATCTGTCCTATGGCACATTGTAACCGATGAGATAGATGTGTGTCCATGTAGCTGGGCCGTGTGACAAATCCGTCTGTCGTGAGTTGGAGAAGATGCTCTCTATAGAAAGCCCTCTTCGTACCCAACTCCCGTGATGGCTCTATCGAAGTCCTCTTGCTATCAAGCTGGATAAGATCTTGCCGAATGAGTCTAGTAGTCTCCATCCGTGTAAGAGCCAAAGATGGTGCATCAAGAGAATACTGGAAAGGGGGTAGCCTGTCCATGCTGAAACCATTCCTCTGAAACCATGAGCCCATCTGTGCATACCAACATGATGTATCTCCCTGTAATGCCAGCTGTCTGGATGACTCAAGAGCAAGCCTAGCATAATTGTCCCTGGTGGTGTCCCATAAGGTGTGTACAAATGATACTGATCTGGTGAGTGCCTCAACCTCCATAGGTGGGGTAGCCAGCTCTGCTCGTATGATGTCATGTGGAACTGAGGCCTTGGCTCTAATCAGCCTAGAAATCATAGATATCAAGGGTCTCTCCATATTACTCCATCCAGCACTGTCAACAGACAGTCCCCAAACCGAACCCCGTAGTGCATAACTGAAGCGACCAAAGTGTCGAAAAGCCAGAGCTTTGTTCGAGGTTCCTGGAACTGAACCTGCGAACAAATCCTCTCTAAACCGCCTAGGGCTGCATAGGCACGAGTCAATCTAGTGTCTACTGCCACTTTCAGTGTGAACCTCGGTCCACTAAAGACCACCCCAAGATATGTGTATGCATCAGTGTACTCCATATTGTCCTGCCCATATGCGAATGTAGGTGTTGATCTCCTAACCCATTGTGGCATGGTATTAAATACCATGACCTTGGTTTTACCAAGGTTGACAGACAATCCACTATCCCCTGCAAAACTATGCAATGCGTTCAAATGTCTCTGCATACCCTCTGGCGAGTCTGATATCAACACGATATCGTCAGCATACAATAAAAGAGGGATCCATGTCCCCGCAAGCTGAGCACCTCTATCTCCTCCTCTGTCAATATACATGCCAAATAAAGTAGAGGACAATGGGCATCCCTGTTTCACTCCGATAGTGGAGTGAACTATGTCAGATATCCCCTCTGATGTGCGTACATGACCCATCACTGAACTGTATAATGCCATAATCCCCCATATCAGCTCTGTGGGTACCCCCAATTCCATAAGTCGGCGCATCAATCTGGCCCTCCGTACCGTGTCAAAAGCTTTGCGGAAGTCCACAAAGCTGCAATATATCTGTCTACCATGTGCTCGACCCTCCTCAATGATAGCTCTGAGTGTAAAGACATGATCAAGTGTGGAGAAACCCCTCCTGAAACCAGCCTGCCCAAGTGCCCGTATGCCCATAATCTCTGCCCAATTGCTCAGCCTTTGTTGAAGGATGGATGCATACAACCGTGTCAATGTGTGTCCTACCATGATAGTAAGGTAATTCCCTGGCACTGTGGGGTCTCCTGTCTTGAAGATAGGTACAATAGTAGATAATCTCCAAGACTCAGGAAAGCCCTCACACATGACACGGTTGAATAACCGTGGAAGCATCTGTGCCAACAAATCCCCAGCATGTATAATGTGCTCTGCTACTAAACCCTCATGATCCTGTGCCCGTCTGGTCTTCATCCTGTCAATGGCCTCCTTTACCATCTCAGTGGTAAAGAAGGTGCTTGTTGCCGGAAATGGCTGTGGTGGATCTGGTGTGGTGGCTGTCCAGGTACAATGTATAAAGATGCTGCATACTGCCCCCATATCTCTGTAGAAGTAATCACTCGTGGGGGAGACTGCTCATGGAATAGACGCCAAGCCTCTCCTGAATCTCTACTAAGGAAGAGCTGATATAAATCTTGCTCCATCTGGACCAAGAAAGCTCGCTTCTTCCGTCGCACTAGTCGTCGTGTAGCAATACGAGACTGTCTATAGGTGATCACTCCCAATGCAAGCTCCCGCTGTATCTGAGCTCTCCTCTGTCGACACTCCTCATCATACCAGCTGTCTGAGGCATGTGCCCGGAACGACGTCTCTGACCAGGTTGAGTGTGTGGGTATGCGTCTGTCGTTGCCCCATGTAATGTCACTTTTAGCATAGATGTGATCTCCTCCACTGTGTATATTGGCTCTGATGTGCATAAAAGCCTATGTATCTCCTCTGCATAGACTGAGTCAGTCTCTGGTGTAAAAGTATAGCGTGGATGTCTATCACCCCGTGAGGCCTGAGATGTATTGTACTCAAAGGAGACTGATAATGTCAAAAGTGCATGATCTATTGCTATCCCAACAGGCCTGGGCCCCACTGTGAAGTTCTGAATGTGAGAGATAAAGCTTGTATGTGTCAAAACATAGTCTATAGTATTGGACCCATGTCTGTGTGGAAAACAAAACCTGTAGACGATGGCAAAGTCGGTAAGCCATTCAGTATGGCTAAACTATGAGTAGTCGTCATCTCCCTCAGGTATCTCCCATACTTTGTATGCTCTCTGTCGTGTGAGCATCTCTCAAGCCCCATCTTCTCTGGCTCTAGCTCTCTGAGCATCTCCTCTGAGGTGTCATAGAAGACCGTCTGTGAACTGCTTGTACGGGCATTGAAATCCCCCAAAAGTATGATGTCTCCATCCCTGGAGAACTCCCAAATATCATCATCAAGTACAGAGTAAGGAGATTGTCCTCTGGGTGAAGCATATACTGAAGTGCTGGGAGGAAAATAGCATATGGCGATGTACAAGAAACGTCCAGTATCTACCCTCAGCCTCACCCACAAGTATCTGGCCTGATCATCTCTCTGAACCATGTGCAGTAGTGGCTGGAGCTCCTCTCTGAAACGAACTGCTACACCTCCTGGTCCTCTAGTCCCATGCTTAGATTTGGTGCATGTCCGGCAAGCTGTCTCCCATCTGTATCTTGATATATGCGGCATCAACTGTCCTGGAGCTTGATGAGTTTCTGAGTAGAAAACAATGTCTCTGTCTTTGAAGCTGTCCTCAAAGGCCCCGACATTAAGTCTATACGAACCATTACAGTTCCTAACCGCCATCTTGAGAGTGGTCCCATAGGTCTCGCACTGTCATGTAGAGCGGTGCTCTGTAATCACTACTTGTCCATTTCTGTAGAAGGCTAACTTTCCCTTCTCCCTTGCTGCTATAATCTCCGGCATGACCTCTCTCATATGTGCAAGCTGTGAGAGCGTAAGGTCATCTCCTAAAAAGATACCTGTTTTCTTGAGGGTTGGCCTCTTCTTTAAAAATTCTTTCTTTTCTTCCATGGAGGGAAAGCGCAAAATGAGAGCCCGTTCTTTTGAACTCTCCCCATTACCTTCAGTCTTCTTGCCCACTCTGCAAGCTTGTGTGTGCGAAGGCTTCTCCACCCCCATCATTGACATGAGGCTTATCTGAATCTTTTAGGCCGGTCACTCTCACGTGTAGAGCGCGTACCCTTCTTTGTTGTTCCTCTTGTAGTGTCTTGTTGATGATGTCGGGTGTAGTCGGAATGTCCTTGCCCTTTCCCTTCTTGACAACTTCAATCCACTTTTTAGCCTCTTCCATCTTCTTTTGCGTTTTGGAGAGAACCTCCACCCATGAGGTCTTCTTTTCTCCTTCCTCCTTTATTTCTTTGACTTGTGCTCATATACTATTCAGCTCATCTATCATTGATGGCTGAATTTCTCCATCTTCAAGGCGTCCTCCCTCTTTGGTTTCGTCGAGTTACTTCCGAAGGGCTGAGATGCTACCTTTTAGAGCTTGAATTTTGTTCCGGAACTCCTTGCGCTCTAGTTCCCTCGCCTGTTCCTCCCTTTTTTTCCATTCAAGAATTGAGTTCTTCTCTTTCTTCCATTCATCCATGTGAGCTTTGCATTCTTTCAACTCCCTTTCAATGGCTATCATCCTCTTGCTTGTGACCATGTAGTGCACCGCCATCTTTCTTGCCTTATTTGTTTCACTTTCTAAGAGAGAGGAGAGAACAACCTACACGCACCGCATTATGCATACATGTTCTCCCACACTAAGCCTACATGGCATACATTTGCTTTCTGCACGTGTCAATTTTGCAATTTCTGTGACTTCTGCAGTTTTCAAATTTTTTGTAAATTCCCTGTAAAATTCTGACATTTTGTAATTTTGCACCCTCTGTTTTCAATGTCCTGAAGGGCTGAGTAGAAAGTTGTAAATTCCCTGCACCTGCCGGGGGGGGGGGGGGGGGGGGGCGCTGTGGGTTGTGCACGAAAAACTGCCTGCGATGGGGTGAGCAGGGGTGGCGTGAGCAGGGACAGCACGCAGGTGACTCAGGTGAGGCAGCGCGCAAAAAACTGCCTGCGATGGGGTGAGCAGGGGCAGTGCACAGGTGATTCAGGTGAGGCAGCACTCGCAAAGAAGACTTCGCAGGCAGTACTCAGGCGCAACAGAGAGAGAGAGAGAGAGAGAGAGAGAGAGAGAGAGAGAGAGAGAGAGAGAGAGAGAACTTTTTAACATCTATGTGAGGCCGAAGTCGGCATATGAGACAAATCAAGTTTACATGTGTGTATGTCCAATGTGTATTGAAAAAGACAAAATAGTTTAGATTGGTATGAAATAAAAGAGAGAAGGACGTCTGGTGGGTGTTGAGATCTATAGGGATTGGGTGTGCCTCTTGTACTAGGGATATGTGCAAGTCTATATGGTAGTACAATCATGCAAATGCATCAATCTAGCTAGCTCCATCCTATTTTAATGGGGGGGTAAAAAATGTAGTACATGGGGGGAGAGAGAGAGAGAGAGAGAGAGAGAGAGAGAGAGAGAGAGAGACGGCATGGCCGAGTTCCGAGCCAAGATGCTCTGGCCCCAAAGTCTGATACCCCTACTAGTTTTTCCTTTTTATTATGCTCGCAAAGTACAACTTGTGAGGGTCCAACTCTCTCTGAGACTCTCTGTCGAGATGCTTCAGAGGGTGACCCTAGGGATACTTATAAACATTACAAGGGGTGCCCAAAAGCAGAGCCCTAAAAGCATTATTTCAAACCACTGCACCCCCAAAAGCATTGCTTACAAAAAAACTTGCGTAAAACTGCCAAATCCCAGCAGCGTAAAAAGTGGAAATCTGCACAGCCTGCCACGTGGCACTCTCAGCTCAAAAAGCGGGATTTCTGTACAGTGCCACGTCAGCATTCCGTAGAGCCCTGCCACATCAGCAGTCGGGGCGTTTTATGGAAATCTCTCTCAGAGTTCAAGCTTTTAACTTGTAGGGTTTTAGGCCCCTCAGCCGGTGCTCCATAAGTTAAGTTTTTTTGGGTTCAATTTCTCTTGTCCCGTTGGCCATTTCTTACCAGCTGGGCACGCCACGTCATCAATTTGTGACAGTTGCCCTCCCAATAGGCTGCCCAGAAGCCCCAAACTAGGGCTGCCCCATGGGGGTGCGCCCTGCGGGCTGAGCACACATGACAGGCCTACCCTTCCCCCTGCCTTTTATAAAGGCACCAGTTGGTGCTGCCCGATCCACACCTCCCACCCATTTAGGGCTCAGGAAAAATGGGCTAAACATGGAAATGGGAGAAAATCAGACAGCAAGCCCATTTAGGGCCCAGGGAAAAATAGGTCAGGGCTGGGATAAAATATCACAAGCCTACAGGAGCCTATATGGGACAGATAGAGCCAGAATTCCTGGGCTATACATCGCTGGGAAAATCCTGACATGAGAAAACTGCCTCAATCTGGCTGGGCACAGCCACGAAACAGCCCTCACTCCCTATCACGTGTCCTTGGGAGGTACCGGGACCAACTGGATGAATCCAGAGGGATGCCAAACTATAACATGCAAGGACAAGTGCAAGGTAGGGACAGGGAGTGAACTTTGAAGGAGAGGGAGGGCAAGGACAGGTGACGAAGCAGCTCATAATCAGGGGTATTCCAAAAAGTTGCTGATTGACATAAAACCTTTTTGACAGCCTGGTTATCCTGAAGGCAATTGTATCTGTGAAGTGTTTCAAGTAATGCTTGTCTACAACTCTCCTGTGTCATGTCTATTCTGGTCCCTTTTCCACAACTGACGTTTGGAGCCCCTGATTAAAATCAAACTACTAGAAGTCTAGAAGGTATCTACGTAAATACAATCACTTTGTTTTCAATATTTATGCATCATCATATAATAGGAATGCTTGAAGAATGCAATATGAATGTCTGGTTTTTGTTGCACATTAATGCGTAGACAGCATGGTACTCATTCGTACCATTTGTTCTTGGCAGACAGACACATGCTTGATATTGATAACGAAGAACTCAGAGGCGTTTTTCCATCTGAAGGATTGCAGGCGAGTTGTCTGTTGCTTTTCAGAACTGCCATTGTTGGCCTGGGTTTATTCTGTTCTGACCAAAGATCAAAGCATGGTAACTATTTTGTTTTTCAGGGCAAGGGTTGAGAGCTTTTTGATGGAGACTCATGTTCTGAGGGATATTTCAAACTCAGTTGCAAGAGGGGGTTTGCGTGTTGAGGACTTGCCTGCTGGTGATAGTATTTATGGATCAGTTCCCAGATCTAAAAGGGTCGGAACCGTTGGCGATGGTAAAGCATCCAATTCTACTGCTGCTGGTACCAAGGAGAGGCCTGGAGTTGGTGGTGCAGCAGGCCTCTGGCATTTTATCTATCGAAGTGTCTACCTGGACCAATATGTTGCGTCAGAGTTTTCGTCTCCTACACAAACACCCGAAGCACAGAAAAGGTCTTACTTCTTAGCAAACCTTCCCTCGCTATATTCAAATTAAAAAATAAGAGGATTTTGTTTTTTAAGATGCATTTATTTTGGGACAGACTTTTTCGTGCTTATGAGAGGCTGTACGCCTCCATGCATGGTGCACCAGGAGGCTCACATCAAATGCAATACAGGAGAGATGAGAATCACGGTAAGGGGCTTTTTCACAGCCTCAAGTAGCAATGGTCCATCTCCCAACCAGCACTTGCTTAGCTATCCTTCCAACAAACCTTGTCTAATGTGTTGTAAATTTGTTTGTTTCAGTATTGTTGGCTTGGAGTACTGCCGATTTTGAATTTTTCGCAGCTTTCGACCCATTGGCTGAGAAGGTTATTTTTTCAGCAGTACTTAAACCTTGATTGGATCACCATTCACATATGCCTCATACATGTTACTTTCTGTGTGCACTTGCAGAGCTCTGCCATAACAGTATGCAACCGTGTTTGTCAATGGATTCGTGATGTGGAGAATGACTTCTTCTTTGTTGGAGCCAGCCCTTTTAACTGGTAAATAACAGGTAGTCAGGGAGGAGAAGAGTCAATCCTTACCTTCTTGCCGTCTTTTTTTTTGTAGGCTGACACTGGTGTCATGTCATCAAAGTTAGCCATTGATGGTTTCATTGGGGAAGAAAATTGTACTCCCTCTGTAATTCTGACAAGATTGTAATGCACCCAGTTAATGAAAAGCTGGGGGCTGTTATTTTCACGACACATAATACCAGAGATCTCTTGACCAATTTGTAACACAGTAATTGTGCTTGAAATAATTTTTGATTTACGATTGTGTCCAGGGCGCAAGTATCATTCACCTTGCAACAAATAGTAGTATCCTTGGCTTGCAACAAAGAGTATGCTCAAGAAACATGTGATAGCAGACAATTGTGTCTTGGTCTATGGTCCGTCTTGTACCTGGAGATGTCACATGAGCAAATGTTTTGCATTCTGGTTTCCTAGTTCTATTTGTCAAATTGCTTCGTGCCTATCTTCCTCCTTTGACCATGTGCATCCAATCTCCAATCTGTAAAGCCACCAAGTTGAAGGCCCACCTTATTGTGTTTAATATCCAGCCTAAAGGGTAGGATCCTATCGTTTCTCCACACTCCATTTTTATACGGAGGATGAGTATGAGCAAGAGATAAGCTCACTCCGTACACGCCCAATCCAATCCTAAATTCCGGCCAAGATTTTGTCCTATTGTTCAAATAGATAAGAGTGAAGTGCTGCCAGTATGAAAGACAATCAACCTTGACCATTGGAGCTTGCATTCGTGTCACTACCAAGCAACATCCACGTTCGTCATGCCACATCTTAAGTATTTCGTGCACCCCAAGTCGCCTTATGAAATAGAGCTACACTCAACATCATAACCGACGGTACAAACACAACTAGCTGATGTATATGGGGTCCGTATGTACCCAACTAGAGCATGGAGGCAATGAATGATTGAGAGACTATTTATGGAGAAGTGGAAGAGGATGCTTTGAGTTAATCATATAACCAACAGAGTAGTAAAACACTAGAATGGTCACCTTTCCTAATTATCCTCAAATCTCACCACTCTTCTAGCACATCAAATCCTGGCCTCCACATAGTCTTCAACAGTCATGAAATCCAAAGGAAGTTGGATTACCACACATTAATCCAAAGACATACATGCATATGAGTTGAGCATATGGAAATAGAAAGAAAATGGGATTGTATGAGTCAAAAGGGCAAGCAAATGCATAAACCAAGTTATGCATACATCGAGGAAGAAAGAACATACCCAATGCAAGTGATGCAACATTGAGCGAGAAGACTAGAGTAGAGAAATGTTGCAATGGAAACACATGGGCATAGAGGGCTTAGTGAAACCATAGCCTTCTCTCTCAAGGGTAACTCGAAACAAATTTCGCTCACAAAATGAGAATCATAAATGAAAGGATTCACTTTGAGAGTCTCACAGTTGCCTTGTATACACACTATTTTGCTTAAAAAAGGTCAAGCTCTTGAGACCTAAAGGACACCAAAGCCCGCTTCATCCATTCCTAGAATTCAATGGTACTACATCTTACAACTCGTAAAGATGCAAACATTGCATTTTCCAACATAGTGTTGTGAAAATATTACCTAGAAAACTACTACAAAGCAAAATTTAAGGTGAGGTCTCCTCTAACCTTCTTGCCAAGAAATTCATATGATGTGGCACTTGCTAGCTCTTAATGGAAAGTGTTGTCTTTTTAAAAAAAAGGTTGAACGTCCCCTCTACCTCTCTATGAGTACTTCACATGCATTCACGACATGAAATCATGTGACTATTGGGAGCACTGAGTGTGATGAACACAAAGAGAAAACACATTAGGGAAAACTTTGTATCTGGTCCCATATGCGAGTTCATATAAAGGTTCTACTTATGTGTTTAGAAAGTGGTTGTGGATGCATTGTTTTTTTTAATAGTTACAATTGAAAGTAGAGACAATACATAATTCCCATGTGGTGGAGGCAAACATGACTTGATAACAGTGGGAAACCTACCATATAACCATGGGAAACAACCCTCAAACGTTAGATTCCACTTGAGTAGCCAAAGGGGGTTTGAGTATTCTATTATGAGTTACCTAGTGTTCTTCCATTAATAATTGTGCTTTTGTTTTACTTCAAGTCTCACCGACAGATATTTAAGGTCTTTTGGGATTTTTTTCACCACGTTAAAAACTCCTCAAGGGCTTGTGTGGGTGTGTGTATGAAGACAAAAGATGATGAAGAACCTTTCCATCACCCACCTGTAGTAAATTAGGTATCCCATTTCTCTCTTCGAAGGTCTCTAGGATATTTTCATAAGGTTAAAGATTGTGGAGAATTGTCTCAATGATAATCTAGCTAAATTTCATGATTCTTGTTACTAAAGGTGAGGCTTATTTTGGGAAGGAATTGGGACTAGATGAAGATGCATACTGGATGTCACTTGATGTTCCTTTTTCAAGAGTAATGAACAAAGTGGTATTGAAAGTCGGGGGGGGGGGGGGGGGGGGGGGGGGGGGGGGGGGGGGGGTGGTCACTTGATAAATATGTGACTATCACGTGAATGCAACAGAAGGGGTTATTTAATTGTTTTTTTTTGTTACATTTTCATATTCAAAAGAGTACAATAAAATGGAGAGAAAAATTTAGAGATTGAATAGGAAAAGTGTGTATTTTGTTTGTAAAAAAATAGGAAAAATTTAGAGATTGAATAGGAAAAGTGTGTATTTTATTTGTAAAAATTTCACAGATAAAGGCTTTCAGAAATAGTCCTTGAACGCATGCGATATACGTAATTTATACAGGTGACCTCCCCTGCCCCCGGCCTCAAAGTTGAAAGTGTGTGTGTGTGTGTGTGTGTGGTGGGCGGGGGGGGCGGGGCAGAGGGATGCATATGTTTATAGGAGCAACAAGCACCGGGTTCAATTTCAAGCATTGGTTTGTCTAATTGAATTGACTAGTTGATATTATAGAGGCAAGAATTTTTGGTAGGATGATTCGTCAACAAAACTTTGGGAATAAGATAGTGGCATCCACGGTGAAACTATGACACTAGTAGGGAGGCAAGTCAATTGTTTTGGAAACAACATATTCTTATATTATGGTTTAGAAGCTACATGTTGTGAAATGGTAGCAATTGTTTTGAGGTGTCAAGGAGATAGGCTTGTGGAGCTATCAGTGGCGATGGAGCATACTGGGTTATAAAATGAGTGGGTTGTTTATAGTATGAACAACCGATGAGCGAACACTTAGTGGCTTATAACAACGACTTATGTAGGTAGCTTTCAAAGCCACACTTCCAAAAAGATGCAATCCTTATTGATGTGAGTTCACAATACAACACTCTTTGCAATGAGGAAGTAAGTTTACAAGAAGATCTCTTCCTCTTCGATGCCCAGGTGATGAAAAGCTAGGCAAGTGGCTTAAAAACATGTGTTACAAGGCTAGGTAAAGCTGGACCACATCTAGCAGAAATGTCGACCCAAGATACATTGGAGGGTTTGAAAGCTTGTCACAATTATCATATTAAAACAATTGTGGATGTAGATGGAGTGTTTGCCTGCTATGAGTTTGTGATGATGGAAGGAGATGGGGAAGAATTAATGTATTGCATATTTTAGGGCATGAATTGTGATTTGCCTTGTTTAATGTTTGAAAAGAGCAATTGATTTTCTGTCCATATACTAAACGATGGTGAGATGTCAAGGGAGCTCACGGCCGACACGTCTCTCTCTCTCATCACGGATAGATCTTTAGTTTCCTACGACGTTAAAATTCTCTTCTTCTTTCTTCTTCTCTCATTCGGAACACGGGCTACGGTAACGCATGTAACTTGTTACCACAATGGCAGAAAAATGAAAAATTCATGAAAAGTTTTGCATCAAGGAAAAAGAAAAAGTATAAAAGTTTAATATTATAAAATGTTTATATGCACTATATTTTGGTTTCTCCATGCGTATCAAAAAGCAAGAAAGCAGTCGAGCAGAAGAAGGCACGGTGTAGAAAAGCAGAAGGAATAGCATGAGAGAGGAAGCAAGCACAAAAATGGCATCCTAGTCACCGTAGCATCATCTGCAAAGGAGGCACTACGAGTAAATGTAGAGTCGACGTTGGTGGTGACCCGCTGCCTGCTGGACTTACAATGTCTTGCCGTTTGAGACATTTGCCTTGCTCAGCTCTCCCTCTCCCTCGTCCTCCCTGGCGCCCTCCACCTCCTCAACAAGGACCTGCCGTGGCTAAAAACTACCCTTGTCACCCCTCGTCTATAAAAGACACGCCCAAAGTAGAGGGGGGTTTAATCCACCGTTGATCCCATCTCCACCACCATCGTCGCTCATGACTCGAACCCTAGACTTTCCCCTCGATGCCCCCACACCTTAACTAGCCTGCCTACCACGCAACGTTGCACATATGGCGATGGTGGGTGTATAAAACCTTGCCCCCCTTGTTGCATCAATCCGACGCTCGAAAACGCACGCATCGCCGATAAATTGCCCCCGTCGTCGATCCCGCATCTCTCACCCCGTGTCACTTATAAACGAGACTTGTCACCACCAAAGTCAATAACTTCCACATTTAAATTCCATGTTTCTATCCATAGTGCCGCCACCGCAGTGAGCATGCACCAAAGCTTTTGTAATAGGATGCCATAACTTGGAGGATTGGGAATGCTATTGTCCAAAAAAAGGAGCATGTAGCCATGTCATTCGCTCATCAAACATTTGCCTCCACAACCCTACTACAACATGTATCTACTCTGATAGTGTCAATAACAACCGAATGGAGATGGAATGCTCGCTTTTTGGTTGCATTATACACGACTTAGTTTTGTAACTTTTCCTTTTGTTTGTTATCCATGCATGTGATTATGCACTAAGATTGTTCAAAAATCCATGGCAAAATGACGATGGTGCTACAAGTAGTAACCATCAACCATCAACTACCATGCAATGAACTACCATAATGCCACCACTATTGTGTGCTTGAGATTCAGATTCTCTAACACAAGGAAAAAGCCGTAAATGCGTGAGCCATCTTCAATGTGCTGCGCCTGAGTGTTGGGCGGCCGGAGACTAACCGGGAACTAACATTGATCAGTCATTCTATATAAAATAATAAGGACTCATAACCCTAACACTATTGTGTTTTGGAGTCCACCCAAACCTATGTCTCCTCTCTTCTTCTCTCTTCTCCATTGCTGCACACACACACACACACACACACACACACACACACACACACACACACACACACACACACACACACACGCACGCTGTCGCATGCGCACTTCAATTGGTATCAGAGCTCAGGGATTGGGAGCACCATTGGAGCTCAACGGGGAAGCAAACAGAGAAGCAACAAAAACTGCAGCACGTTTTTTTAGATCTTTTTTGGCCTATCAAAACGTCTTCATTCAAGCCGATTCCCTCTATTCCTTACCGATTTTTCATCCTCTTTAACTTTGCAGAATCTCAGCCTTAATGTCAGAGTTAAATGCAAACTTTGAAATGAAAGACATGGGTGAAGCAAGCCATATCCTTGGCATGCGCATTAGGCGAGACAGATGCAAGAAATTGGTCTATTTGTCTCAATCTGAGTACATTGCTAAAGAAATATCGCATAACCCCTTCCATTGCCTCCATATGTGAAACTTTCAAGAAATGATTGCCCTAAGTTGGCAGAGGAAAAGGCTGAAATGGCACAAGTGCCTTATTCATCTGCAGTTGGGAGCTTGATGTATGCTATGATTGCTACACGTTCTGATATTGCTTTTGCAGTGGGAGTTTTAGCAGATATATGTCAAATCTAGGCAAAAAACATTGGGAGGCAATGAAAGGGGTTATGCGATATTTGAATGATACACAAGACATGTGCATTTGCTTTGGAAGAAAGGAAGCATGTGTAATGGGTTACATGGATGCAGATTATGCTGGAGACTTGGACAAGAGAAGGTCCACTTCAGGCTATGTTTTTGAATTCACTCGAAGTGCAGTTTCATGGAAATATCATTTGCAAGATTGTGTTACCTTGTCTACTACAAAGGCTGAATATGTTGCAGCTTCAAAAGCTTGCAAGGAAGCTATATGGCTTGGTCGGCTGGTGGGAGACTTGGGAGTCAATGTTGAGATGCCTGCGTTACATTGTGATAGCCAAAGTGCTATACAATTGGCAAAGAATCCAGTGTTTCGTGCAAAGACAAAGCATGTGGATGTGAAGTATCACTTCATGCGTGAGGTGCTTGAGGACAAGCGATTGCAGCTTGCCAAGATTCACACCACTGAGAATCCTGCTGATCTTCTAACAGAGGGCTTACCTTGAGAGCGGTTTGCACATTGTCGGGCACTCATGGGCATTGGGTAGATGATCATGGTCATTGTCTACCTGTATTGTAAGTATATATACATTGTCACCCCAGCTTAAAGGCACATTGTCCTTTAAGTGGGAGGTTGTTGGGGTGGTAAAGCCCAATGTGCTACGCCTGAGTGTTGGGCTATAGGAGACTAATCGGGAACTAACATTGACCATTCATTCTACATAAAATAATGACTCATAACTCTAACACTATTGTGTTTTGGAGTCCACCAAAACCCGTGTCTCCTCTTTTCTTCTCTCTTCTCCATTGCTGCACACACACATGCTCTTGCACGTGCACTTCACACCCATCTCTCTAATATTATTGTAGACAGATTTAGAACCTCACATTAATGCCAATACAAGGGATGTAGTAGACCCAACTAGGACATGGAGGCAACAAGAACCTGTCAAGTTCTTGGAAAACAATATCAATTCACTCAATAATCAATAGGAAAGTTTTGAGTCTCAAATGACCCCAAAATTACCAAAGACTAAATTATGACCGAGAGTCAATCTCTACCATTTGCAAATGCAACGAAACTTGTAGGGATGATATACATGATTATGTAAGCCAATCCTATGGTCTTAGAATTACCAAAGAACATGTGGTTACAAATATAATATTGGATTTTAGTAAGGTAAAAATTAGTATTTAAGCTATCCTATGACTTAAGAATGAAGAGAGCTATCTTATGCAGCAGTTGTGCCAACTCAACCAACACATATAATAGAGACATAGTTCACAAGGGTAGACCACCCCCAGTAGATTTGCCAAGCGCATCTATTGAGGGAGGGCTCCATGATTTTGAATCAATAGAAGAGACATCAAATGCCATCGAGGAACCCTAACGTACAAGATCCTTCTCAATGAGAGTACATGCAATACGAAGGTATTGAAATCAGCAGCCCTCTTAATGATCACGCTCGATGAAGTCATACATACTTTTGGTCATGACATGATTCCCTTACCGCTCATGAAACAAGAGGCTATCTTGTGGAAGAATAAATTATTGCCCACTCTTGAGCCAAACCTAAAGGAGGATTCTGAGAGTGGACTAGGGACTAGCAAATTTAGAGAATCAACACCTATGGCGATAGATGGTTTGACAAGCAACCAGAGCATGAGACCATCTACAAAAATGCATTGCAGCCTCTCTAGATCAATCCCACATTCTATTTCACTTTTAGAAGGCGATCTTGGGACAAATACTGTAATTGGCAAAGCAAAAGGCAGTGCACTCAACTACACTGTAATATCAAAGTTGGTTGGTAATTTCCCACCGTCCAAACATTACATGGTCCATACATTACAGGAGGTGGTTACACAAATGCTTGATGTCTTGGACCACTTGTTAGATGGTGGTCAAAATTGCAAAAATGATTATTACATGCATCACAACATTCAAGGAGATCAAAGCAACGAAGAACCCATGGTAGGTGTTTCTTGAGAGCAGAAAAGGTTTATGTTGGAATATGGAAATAAATATACCAAACTGTAACGTTATCATGGGGGTGTACGCTTGCGTCATGTTTTTGCCCTCGCAATATCTGCAAACATTTGAGGAGGCATTCATGACAGGTTTCTTTGAGATGGATTCCACCATCTTCAACCCCATGGAAAAGGATCTGCACGTCTGTTGTATCAACTATCAAAGCACTTTGATGAACAATCCTTTCAAGGATTTGGCCATCCAAGCAGAGATAGCGGTGAGAGCAGAGAAGTTTAATTAACACATAAGGACATTGGAGAAAAGAACTTCTGGTTGCTAAAGACTTCAACAATCAAATCGAAAACCAGCTGCTACCAAACCCAGAGACAAAGACAAAGACAAAGACCAAGACCAAGACCGAGCTTACACAAGGGCGTGCAAAGACTAAGAAGGGAGGAATGTTCGAAGATGGACTAGACGGGGACCCTCCTAGTCGATCCCTTCATCATGTACCCTAAAATTTTAATATACCATCATTATTTTTGCGAAAAAGCTTTGTAACTATATGAGAGTCTTTGATTTTAGCAGGATGATCTCTCAACCAATCTATGAAAAATCAGAATGTAAAGTCTTATTTTGAGTCTGAGCCTTGTAAGGCTGGCCACTGGCCAAGAAAGCCCTAGGTATAAAGATCAATTTGTGTAAGTGGGAGTGGAGACATTATCATGATCAAGTTTTTGTGTTTTTGAGCGTACGAGTGAGAGCGACTACTCTCACGTGCTTTGTAATCCATTTTTCTTAAGCTCTCGTAATCCAAAATTGATTTTGATTATTGCATTGTGTTCCTTGTCTATTTCTCTTTAATGTCAGTATAATCAGTGTCAATTTTGCTATAGTTCGCGACTACACGTTAACAAGCTAAATCTGTTGTTTTGAGTGCATTAATGGTTGTTTTTTGATATTTCGACCATAGGACAGTGTTCCTAGACCATAGGGCGACCTTTCTTGTATGTTTTTTTGTGATTTTCAAGACCTTGATCATGATGGATCATGATTGTGGTACCTTATTGGATTGCGACCGAAGTTGGTAGGATAGTGCTCCTAGGTGTCTTAGACCTCCTCCTAAAGTTTTGTTGCATTTAGACTTTGTTTGAGTACCAAAATGGCGTGACGAACGAGTTCGGTGACATAGGACATAGGCAGTTTGCCAGATTTGAGAGTGATAAATTTACCAGTGCAAGAGATGGCTTCATTTTGTAGGTTCGCTTCTTGAGGTTCACACCCTCAAAGAGTCTTCGTGCCCTGTTCGAGTTGCTTCCTTGAGTATTGATATTATGTTAGTGCCATTCAGCTATGCAATACACATCCATCGCAACAACCTGCTAACACCACTTCTATGGAAAATTTCTTCCATCTTTGCAGCTCATCACTCGAAAGAGGAGAGTTGGGTGTGGATGAAAAAGACACAGTTTCAACTATGCAATAGACGTCCATCACGGCAACCTGCTAACACCATCTTCTATGGAAAATTTCTTCCATCTTTGCAGCTCATCACTCCAAAGAGGAGAGTTAGGTGTGGATGAAAAAGACACACTTTCAACATTGGAATGAGAAGGATCCATTATTTTTACATGGCTCAAGAGTTTGGAGTATGTTTTATCACGCTCATATTTGCCCTTTAGAGATTACAAAAACTTGCTTCAAAGCTTTGTGAAGAGAAGAGACTTGATCTCAGGCATATGGCTAAGAGCATCAACTACCACATTTTATCATCCTTTATGATACCAGAGCTTTGCATTATATTCCTAAAGAATATCAACCCACCTAGCCTTTTGACCCTTCAAATCAGCTTGTTATGTAAATAATTTTATACTCTCATGGTCAAACACAATCTCAAATTGAGTCCCGTACAAATAATGCCACCACATTTTCAGAGCAGACACTATTTCATAGAGTTCTCATTTGTTAGTAGATTAATTCTAATATACAGAATCAACCTTCTTGCTTTCAAATGAAATCGGTCTTCCCTCCTACAAAAGACTGTTCCAATAGCATGATTACTAGTATCTATTTTTAGTACAAATTGTCTCATAGGATCTAGAATAGCTAAAATAGGAGTTGTAGCTAATGAGACCTTGAGAGCGTCAAAACTTTGTTGTTGAGCTTCTCTCCACTGAAAGGTTTTTCCCTTGGATTTCAGTTGGTCCATCATCAGAACAAGAATATGAACATAGTTTTTAATGAATTGCTGGTAAAAACTTGCAATTCCTAAGAAAATCTATAGGTCTTCCAAAATTTTGGGAGAAGTCCATCTCCTAATGACATCTACTTTGGATGTATCCATATGTAGCATAGGAGATGAAATTACATGCCCAAAATAGTGAATTTTCTCCTTGAGAAAATCACACTTGGATTCTTTGGCATATAACTTATTTTTCTATAGCAACTCAAACACCTACTTCAAATGTTGTAAGTGCTCTTCCTCAAAGGCACTATACACTAGAATGTCATAAAGAAAAACAATAACAAACTTGCCCAAATATGGTTTCAAGACACTATCCATAAGCGTGATGAAAGTAATTGGCATATTGGTCAACCAGAGGACATAACCAAAAACTCGTAGTGTCCAAACCTGGTTCGAAAAGTAGTTTTGGATATATCAGCAAGACTAATGTGTACTTGATGATACCCTCACTCAACAATCAACGCCATGAACCCTGACTTTGTAGGCACCACCGATTCGTGGCTGATCGTGGTCGCCAGTGTTACCCATGTGCGATATTGAATCCAGAGAGCACAATAAACTATGTCATTGTATACAAGTAAGGTACAAAAGATCAATGAACATCGTAATAATTTTGACATTCATCATATGTATCACACAGAACTGATTGTTACATGTGTAGAATGCAGAGCGCGCCTGACTTTTAGACCTCCTTTTGTCATACCGATACAAGGGGTTGTATCATTTTCCCCGAGGTTCCACCTTTCAAAAATACCTATAGCACGTGTATTTAAAGGTATTTATAAAACCCCACTACATACACACACACACACACTTCACACTTTTCATCAATCATGAATTAAAAGACCCTTCTTCCTTCATAAACCTATAACATTTTTTTCAATTTTCTATTTCTAAACCCCTCTTGTACATGTAATTTTGTAACTCTTCTTTATATAAACCCCGCCGGATGAACTCAAGTTCTACACTAACACATTTTAAGGTGGACCCCTTGGGATTGTTTTGGATCAGCACGCATATCGTTTCATATTTTTACTAAGGTTCCTCCGGCCTAACAAGTGATTTAGGTTTAATTAGCTACCTCAAAGATACTAATCAATGCATATGAAAAGACTTGCAAGCCTGTTTGTTAAGCAATCCATTAGTAAACATAATAGAGCTTGAATTGACTTGACTGTGTCTATATATCTTGGATAGGTACTCCTCGCATGGAGATCATGGAGTGGACCTTGTTCTTAATATCATAAGCTTGGAGGAGTGGGCCAAAGACATTATGTGCATTCTAGATTGCATATACCACTTTATCCTATGTCACGAAGAAGCTACAATTTAATTGAGCAGAGCATCTAAGTAGAGCTAGTCTCCTCTCTCCATCGTCGAGTCTGTATAGCATTGCACTCCGCCCTTATTTCAACCTATTGAAAGGGAAATATGTGCAAGTGGAGTAGAAGACCTAGAGAAGAGGTCACTTGAGAAAGAGAACAAAGGAAGTGACATGGGTATACAACATGTAGAGAGAAGCTTCGCTTATGGAGTCAAGGATTATTGAGTGGATGGCATCTCAAAGGTATTTAGGTAACCTTGGTGGTCTTATTCTATGAGGCTATAATGCATATGGATCATAGACTCACGAGTCATGGTGTTCCTTCTTGTTGACCTCATTTGGGGGGCTCTGATAGAAGTATCCGGCATATATCTGATGGTGGTGGTTGTCGGGGTGTGCGTGGGAAAGTGGGGCATATATCTACAAAGTCGTCGAGACGAGAGAGAGAGAGAGAGAGAGAGAGAGAGAGTCTGGACTCACTCTGGAGTTTCAACGTATGAAAGCGCGTGGGCCCGTTCTTAGTACTAGGAATGAGGCATGCATATTGCAACTTGCTATTGTATATGGGGAAGGCCCTGCTCGGCGCACAGAGAGAGAGAGAGAGAGAGAGAGAGAGAGAGAGACCTTGCGTGTGTGTGAAAGGGAGGCTAATAGAGCAGCAGAGTCTTGAGATCCCTGGACGCGTTTGCGTGCTGATCATGCCTACAACATTGCAACGCGCTTCATGCACACCCCTCTCTCTCTCTCTCAAAGTTGCTTCATATGAACATGATTTGGACCAAATGTCACACAATTGTGAACCCCTTTAAATTGTGCTTGCTGGCTGGCTGCCAAGAACTCACACTCACAATGGCGTAGCTGCATGTCACCTCTCTCTTTCTGTCATATCGTCTCTCCCTCTCTCTCTCTCTCTCTCTCTCTCTCAGAACGGGACGATTATAATGGGCGCCGTCCTTCTCCTTCTGGAACCTTTTTTTGTTGTTGTTGTGACCTCAAGGGTACTATCTTTCCTGACTTCGCTGTTGCCATCCATCAGCCTCTTGCCTTCCTCAATAATATATAAGTGTACTCCACTGCGATAAGCACAGTATCCATTAATCCTCTTCCCTATATATAATCCAAAGCACGCACTGCTGCACTACTCACATTCCCTTATCAAAATCCCACATTTCAAGCCCCTCTCTCCCTCTCCTCTCTCTCTCTCTCCCCTCTACCCCCCCCCCCCCCCCCCCCCCCCCCCCCCCCTCTCTTTTACCCAGCTTAAGCATCTTAATTATCTCTGTGTGATTAAAACTGTACGTCGTAATAATTACATGGCCCCTGCAGGCATTACTGCAAAACGAGCTGGCAGTAAGTCCAACATCCACAAGACTAGACCAACCATCTCTCCCATCATCACGATTGTCCATGTCCATGCGCCGAAGCTCGTATCCACCAACGTCGCGAATTTCCGAGCTCTCGTGCAGGAGATGACGGGCAATGTGAGTAGTAGTAGTACTGGGTGCATTCATCATGAAAGCACAGAGTCAGATTTCTCATCAAAGAGCACTACAGCTCAAAACCAAATTGAGATAGCACAATCTAGTTGTGCAAAGCCGATGAATGGCAGCCCAGCAACGACGGCGGAGTCACAAGACCGGCCGTGCATGAGTGGAACAAGTAGGTGCCAGCAAGCTAGACCCATGCAGCTGCATCCAGCTACAAGCTCATCCGCACGTGTGAAAGAGGTTAAGAGAGAGGATGAGAAAGGCAACGGTAGTCATGATGATGATGAGGAGGACGTGGATGATGAATGTGAAAGCGCGGTAACATCGCCATGGGACAGCACGTGTGAGAGCATGAGGCCAAGAGATGTTCTTTTTAGCAGTAGGAGGAACTCTGTAGATGGTTTCTTTGCAGATATTGATGAGCATGATGATGGCGATGGTGGTGAGGATCATAAAGACAGGTGCGGATACCTTAACTGTAGTGCTTATCTCCCGCTTGGCTGGAGACCAGCTCATGAAATTCCGGGTGGTTTCGACTACTTCTCTTTCTAACAAGACAAAAATTAAATAATTACTGGATATTTATTGTTGTATTCTTTTTTTCTCCCCCCCCCCCCCCCCCCCCCCCCTCTTTCTAGAGGAATCGTAAAAGCGAAGGGCTTTAAGTGCATCCGCTATGGTTCAACCCCTGCGACATGCGAATGTGGGTGTGTGGGCACAATCCCGTGAAACTAATTACTTGAATATGTTTTCCTAATATAATAAATGTTTCCTACTAAGCTTGAACATAAAACATAATATGGTTAAGAATCCTTCACCTTTCAATATTCTATTTCATTAATTTTTCATTTTTAGATGAATTTGGGGGCTCTACTTCTAGACTTAAGAGTCTTGACCAATGCTTGGGATCACATGATGTGGTACTTACTACTTATCCATAATAGAAGAACAGACCAAACTAAAGGTGGTCAAACTTCTAGGTATGCATGATATACTTATGTAGACATGTATTATATCATCTTCAAAATATAGATTATAAGAATACCACAATGGTATACCTAAAAAAATAAATTCATTACCTCCATAGTGCATGCATAAAGCTTCTTGAAAGAAAGCTCTAAAGGAAAGAAAACGCTAGATGCAAGGTAAACAATAAGAAGAAAAGAAATTTATCAATGCACACTTTAATGTCGAACACCTCTTTGTATGACATGAAAAGTCCTTTGACTTTCCAATTCCATGAGGCTTTTTGTTGAGATGTAGAGAGAAAGAGAGAGAGACGAGACAAGAAACAAACCATATACGCTCCCAAAGACTGATTCATATTGAGGACAAGATACAAATATATAGGTGAGACCAAGTTCAGTAGAGTGAGTCATATATAGCTCCAACACCCCCACTCAAACAAAGGTCTCTAGCTTTGGATGAAAAAACCCTTGGGGAGTTCAAGGGAAAAACCCAAGCCCCTATACAATGTGAAATATGAACCAGTGGTGATGATGTGAAAGTGAATTGTGCATCTATGTACAAATATTCAAGTGACTTAGATATCACAAGGTGCAAATGTGGAGTGTGCATAGTGCATGGTACTTAAAAGATTACAATGTCATATGTACAAAGCTATTACAATAGAAAAGAAGCTAATCTAGAAAGAGTGAGGCCGAAGCAACTCCAAGCTCCGAGCGCAAGAGGATGAAACGTGACTCATTGAGGCCTTTGGTCAAAATGTCTGCAATCATCTGGTCACTTGGACAGTGTTCAACCATAATGGTTCCCTTGCGTACTTCATACCTGACATAATGATAATGGACAGCAATGTGCTTTGACTTATTATGTTGAACATAGTCTTTTGCAAGACTAATAGCACTTTGGTTGTCACACCGCAAGGGTGTGCTAGAAAGAGGAGAGTGACCAATATCAACCAGCATTTGTCAAAGCCAAATCAACTCACGAGCTGCAAGTGATGCCGCAACATATTCTGACTCAGTCGTAGAAACTGCAACACAACGTTTTTTCTTGCTGGTCCAAGAAACAAGACAACCATTTATAAAGAAGCAATTTCCACTAGTAGATCGCATAGATAAATGGGAGCTTGCCCAGTCTGCATCTGTGTAACCCAAAAGAGAAAGAGATTGCATAGAATCCGATGTGAGTTGTCGTCGATAGACTAAACCAAAATCTGTAGTGCCTTTCAAGTATTTCAATACACGCTTTGCAGCAGACCAATGCTTAAGAGAAGGACATGCAAGATGTTGTCCAAGATAGTTAGCAGCAAACAGAATATCAGGACGAGTGTTCATCACTACAAGAGGTTGTGTGCTCTTGTGACGCTGTTAGCGACGGAAATACACTGGGTTTTTATAACCCCCGGCGCCGCTAAAACCGTCGCTACGAGCGTCGCTACGAGAGCGTCGCTATATGCGTCGCTATGAGCGTCGCTATATAGCGACGCATATAGCGACGCCTATAGCGACGTTTACACAGAAGACTATAGCGACGCTCATAGCGACGCTACAGAGCCATAAATAGCGACGCTTATAGCGACGCCCGAGAGAATTTTTTTTTGGTGGCAGGGCATTGAATGCCCTGCCACCCATCAACCATATTGTACTTGATTCACTTTTTAAAAAAAGTGCAAAGGTAGATAATAGACCCAAAATAGTCACCCACAAGACGCATTGTTTGCAAAATTGACAATTGTACACATCATAGGCAAAATGAATTGATTGGCAAATGTAATAATGACAATTGTACAACATCATAGGCATAAAGATTGATTAGCAAAAAGAACTGCGGTGACAAATGTAATAATATACATGGTTCAAAAAGACGTATAAAATCCGTCTCATGATACATAAGCTATGAGAAACCCTAAACTAATGCTATCTAGCTACGGCTAAACTGACGTCGTCTAGTCAGACGTCTCATCGTGTCCAAGCGGCGTATCTGTCGGATTTTGCAAAAAAAGACAATAAGACAGCTTTTAGTAAGTATAAACATATAACGACATTTATAAAACAATACAAAAAATAAAAAAGAGTAAACCCTAATACTAACCATGCCGCCGCGAGAACTGAGAATGTCCATCAGGGCGTTTAAGCCCTTCCTGCCTGCGTACTCGCGCTCGTACGGTGTGGGATCACGTTCTGTCATCGACCACTGTCAAAACATACAAAGATTTCATTATGTTAGAACTAAAAAACTCATAAACCCTAAACTATCGAACATGCATAAAGAGCAATGTGAAAACACTTACAAAATCGGCCTCAAATGATGCCCATCCACCGCTCCCCAAGTGGTGCGAGCTCCCTGCCTCTACTCGCGCTCTGGCTGCATCCTTTTGTTGCTTCCACTTGTCGGGATTCTCGCGCGCTACTTTCTTCGCATTCTTCCAATCTTCTTTGGCCAGCCAATCTGGCCTGTTCCACCCATTCTTGATTGCTTTTTGCACTTCGGAACGCTTGTGTTTGCAGTATTCGCGCATTCAAATCTTCATCAGGTCTTCATTGAAGCACTGATCCCGTGTTGGAACAGGAAACTCATCATGAAGTATGCTGATGACTCTGTTTTTTAAATCACTTGGTACTTCACTCCATTTGTTTATTATGTAGTGTCTAAATAGCTGAGAGCAAAGACCACGCATGCGCGAGATCACCTTCTTGCCGTCATCATCCATGATGATGCCGCCGCTGATGTTGACGGAGTAAGACAAGCCCTCTGGCCGGTGACGCGTGAACCTGGGTGTCCCGGCAGGGGTCTCTAGCGGCGTGTCGATGGGGGTACGGACGTCAGGTGTCTCCACCGGCGTCTGGGCCCCGAAGCGAGGAGTGTCGAGTGGGGTGGCTCCTGGCGGAGTAGGTAGAGGTGTGTAGCTTCTAGGAACAGTCAGTCGTGCAAAACCTGGCGTAGATGGCGATGCTGTGGCTGGTGTGGGGGCGGGCAAAGAAGGGGAGGGTAAAGAGCCTCGTCGAACACGAGGCGGTGTGGAGGCATCGGTGGCGGAATCCCCACAACAACCGCCACCGCCACCACTAGAGCGCCGGTGTCTAGACGAGTGTGAAGCTCGTCTCGTCGACGCCGAAGCTTCGGAGCGCGCCGAATGCTCCGAAAGAGAGGGAGATGCGGATGGAGTAGGAACGCGCGATGATGCGCCAGAGCGATGACGCTCCACGTACCAATGTCTCTGCTGCGGTGACAAAGAAGAAAGAAACTCCTCATCATCCATACCTGCATTAAACACACGAATATTTAAACTTAATATTCAATGAATAGAGTAGACAATGACGCAAAGACCATTAAATACAATGACGTAATGACGCATATAAATACAATGACGCAATGAATCGAGTGATAGAAGAGGCAAGTCGAAAACTCAGAATTTTCAATCAAAAGATGTGAGCGCGAGTAGAAAAGAGCGTTATACACCATGGAAGGTACTTAGAGAGCCAGAGCTTTTACAACACGGAGCAAAATTGTTC
Source organism: Adiantum capillus-veneris (assembly GCF_014529385.1). NCBI lineage: Eukaryota > Viridiplantae > Streptophyta > Polypodiopsida > Polypodiales > Pteridaceae > Adiantum > Adiantum capillus-veneris. The sequence goes on from NC_140953.1 coordinate 17,980,614, forward strand.
AAATACAATATTTGTGGCTTTAAGAGATCTCTCTCTCATCCTCGCATAACTCAGCATAACTTCCTATATCTATATAGAGCTCTCCGTTTAAACACATATCCTCTGTTTCATTTTGTAGCTCCTCTGCATGCACCCCATATAGAGTAGTAGCATCTTGATGCTCGTCTGGCACCACCGCAGCGGCTTCTGATTGAGCATCTTCTCTGATCTCCTCCATTGATGTCGTTGTGATTGGGACATGGTAGCCTTCATACGTCCTTGCACTACGAGGGGCTACCTCTATGACGTACCACCAGTTTGATGTAGACTTTGTAAATATTACCTGCCAGAGCCACATAACTTACATGAGAGCTTTCAAGCACATAACTTGTAAAGGGGGATGTTAACTATTTACATACTTACTTGTTCACAATGCTCGGGTAGTACGAAAGTGTCTCTTAGGTCAGTCCATTTCTTAGTAGAATCCACCTCAAGAAAACCAGACTCTCCTCTACGCACAGTAGCGTTGCGACTCTCCATGATTATCTTGAACCATTGCACGTCGAACAAGTCGACAAAAAATCCTCTGTAATCGATCCTCAAAATCTCTTGCAGCGTGCCGAAGTAAGTGAGTTCCGCCACCACAGGATCTGCATCAGAGGAACGTCGTCGACTAGACTGTTCAAATTTTGCCATGATTCCACAATCTTGAGTAAAACGCTTTTTGTCGATTCGTTCCACCCTAAAATGTCGACCTTTACACCATGCTGCTGTGTATGACTTATACTACAACGAACAAAGGTTATGAGTGGCCGTTCAAACGTTTATAAATAAAGTCACTTGCTAGTCGTACATTGCAAACTTACCTTGGTCGCGCAACCACGAGAGTACTCCCACTCTTCTTCAGTCACTTCGTCACCGCATTGTTGTGCGCTTTTCAATTGGTTGTGCAACCATCTTAAGCTCATGAAGGTTGGTAGGCTCTCCAGAACCACTGGATAGTGCATCGGTGGTCGTCTTCCCCGTCTCCACTCGATTCGTGCCCTTTGTCGCTCTTGCTTTGCATCCTCATATTGTGAAATCCACTTTTGCATCACTGGATTGTGAAGCATGCAAAATCGGTTGATTTTAGCCTCTAGATCTTCCGTCATCTTCTTCTCAACACCGAGATTGCACATGACAATCCCAGATATGCGCTCATCATCTATGGTTCGCCATAGCGTGTCCCGGGATTTATCAAATCCGTCTAGCCACTCTCCAATGTACACTAGGGACTCTGATACCAACCAACCTTCTGCCATGCTACCCTCCGGACGTGCCTTTTGATGCACATATCCCTTAAGCGTTTTCATGAAACGCTCTAAGAAGAACATCCATCTGGAATGAACTGTGCCAGCTATTTCCACCTCATCAACTATGTGAACAAGAAGATGCACCTGAATGGTTAGCATTGTAGTAGGAAAATGTTTCTCAAACATGCACACAAGCTCCGCAGCATTTAGTTTGGCGAATGGTATGGAGTCTACGTTGATCTCCTTTTGTGAGATCCATTGCACCAGCTTTGCAAGTTTGTAGATTGTGTTACGGATGTCGAGAGACAAACATCCCTCAATGGCAACCGGTAAAATAAACTGTAAAATATGTGCAGCAATGATATTAAAGTCCACATTTTATGCAATGATATTAAAGTCCACTATGAACGTACCTGACACATTTTATGCCAATCGTGTGACTTCAAACCGGTAAGCTTTCCTTCTTTAGTAAAACACGTTCGGAGCGAGTGCATTGCGCCAATGGGGGTCCGCAAAGATCGAATGGTCTCTTTTACTTTACGTTCTTGGGCTCCTGTGAAAATCCATGGTGCTTTAGGGAGTTTTATCGATCCATCAGACGCTGTTTGCGGCCAATATTGCTCCATACGATCCACATTTCTAAGGTCAACTCTGGCTCCCAAAGTATCTTTCTTGCCGGTCAAATGGTCCCATAGTAGATTACCCACATTCTTGAATATGTGCATTGGATCGAGCAAGTGATTGATCATGAGTCGGGGCCAGTATAGTAACTCGTACCATAGAGATAGTCTCTTCATCCCTGGAGGCAATCCGTCATCGCACATCTCCTTCTGCTCTAACCATGCTTGTGCAGACATCCTTGGTGGCTCTCTTCCCAAAAAGCCGTCGCGTAACACATGATTCTCTGGAAGATACGCTTGATGACCTTCGTAGATTTGCTTCTTCAGTGAGGGTGCCCTACGTGCATTCAGTCTAGGTCCACATGTGACACATGCTCTGTATCCGCTTGTTTGAAGCCCTGCATGTATACACATGATAATAGATCAACTATGGGAAAAAACAAGATTTACAGTGTCTGAGTGAGGAGTGTCAATAGATCACCTGAGCATTCTGTTAGCCCGGGATAGTCATGCATGGTCCACATTAGAATGCCTCTGATCAAAGCATTCCGTCGTCCTGTGTGTCGGCTCATATCCACCACCTCTATGCCAATCCACAATTGTTGTAGCTCTTCCAATAGTGGACGAAGATACACATCCATATTCACAATGTTATCATAAGAAGAGTCCTTCACCGTATCAAGGAGAAGTGTAATCAGTAGCTTTTGTGGAACAGGATCACCGACAGCAGCAAGTTGATTAATAACAGATTTGAAAGACTCATTATGTCCCGTCATGGCAGTACCAACTTCATATTGTAACTTGTTAAGCAACCCTCTCAAATAAAGTATTTCTGTAACAGATTTCTTCTGAAAGTTTGCAATAAGGTACTTCCATACGTCATGGGAAGTAGGCAGTTCATACATATCAAGCAAAAGGGAATCAGTAAGAGCAGAAAGAATATACCGACCAGCTGCTTTATCACGTCGTTGCCAATCCGTATAGGCAACATTCCAATCTTCAAATATAGGTACTTCAGTGATAAGCACGTTATCATTATCCGTATCAACAGGCTGAGGCGGACAAACACGATTTCCAAGAACAACATCGGAGAGTTCATCGCCTTCAAGAATTAACAACATCTTTGCTTTTCAGCCTGGAAATCCTTGACCTTGGAAAGGAGGAACAGAACGTTGGCCAGAAGGAAAGCCGTTGACGAGAATATTCATAGCCATATCTTGTTGCGAGAAGACGTATAAGATAAGATCGCAGAATCTGCACACCATATATGGTGAAGGCCGCAATTGAGAATGAGAGAGATATGAGTACTGCGTTCTATCAACGATAAACGTAAGAAGGATGCTCAAGGAACGTCCAAAGATGTGAAAGACGTCACCCAAAAAAGACAGGGTAAAGGAGACGTTAATAATAAACGAGTCCTCAAAATAGAGTGGTGTGAGACGCAAAATTGACGGCCACAATACGAATAGAAAAAAGCTAAATCTTCTCAAAAAAGTTAACGCCAAAATAAGAAAAACGATCGCGGATGCTTCACGAAGAAGTAGGACGAAGAAAGCTGCGTCAAGCTCTATTGCAGTAAAAACAGCATAACTTTCTGCTGCGAACTCCGATTGACGCAAACCTAGAACTCAAATTGAAGAGCTCGAGGAGACGAACAAGTTTTGGATGAAAAGTGCCATTGCGCTATGCTCGATTGCGCTTTTCCCGTTTCTCCAAATTTTGAGCAGAACAGCAAGAAAAATTGAGATGAAGTTCAGGGTGTCATTAACAAGAAAACGTAATCAACGATTAGATTGATTATAAATAAACGCCACATAAAACACTAATCATATTCTTCTTAACACAAAACAACCACAGTTAACAAGAATCAACGCTCAAAAATAAAATTTGTAACAATTTTGAATCTTACATGCGAATCGCATACACATACTGTTGTCACCATGAATTGAATCTGCGCGTGATCGTTACCGCTCTGATACCATGTTGAGATGTAGAGAGAAAGAGAGAGAGACGAGACAAGAGACACACCATATACGCTCCCAAAGACTGATTCATATTGAGGACAAGATACAAATATATAGGTGAGACCAAGTTCAGTAGAGTGAACCATATATAGCTCCAACACTTTTCATTCCCTAAACTTGACACCCTTAACTTATTCATTTGAGATGTTCTGAAAGATTTTTTATTTTTTCGAAATTGGGGAGCTCTACTACCACAAAAACAATATCTAATGAAAATGCGAGAGTGTTGTTCAATCCAATACCAAATTGGCAAAAGCGGATCATAGAAATCATACAATACTCAACCTAAGTGATGACAACATCAGAGTGCCAAAACTAGAGATTTATCGGCAACAAAATGATGATGAGCATATGCAATGGCTCATGCTTATCACTAGTAAACCATCATTGAGGTAGACGCTTGCAAGTAAGAGTCCAAATATGTTGATGAACAACTACATACTCTAACTGATCAACCTAAAGTGAATTATGCTCTTTTGATGCTATACAAAAATTATAATGTAGGGTGTGTGGAGCTGATATATGACTCTCAATGCTCAAGAATTGTGGAAATGAGCTTAGAATAAAGATTCCAGGTCTTCGTTGAGAAAGAAATGTGTGTAGGAAAATCTCATGGCTGAAAGTATGAAGAAAGAAATCTCTAATCTGATCAAAAGTTAAGTACTCAAGTAGGGACGCATGAGAACTCAGTTGAATGGAGGCAATGGTTTAAGATCACACACAAGGGGGTCTACGCTCAATCATTTAAGGGTCCTCGTTCAAAGAAGAAGTGGTTTGGTAGTCAAGGGCAATATATATGGTGTAATGTATGAAATGTGACCCCCTGGAGTTCTCCCAAGGAGCTTCCAAGCCATGATATATCGATATTGAAAAAAAGTCTCGTTCTCCTTCACGTCTATAGAGGCATCATGAAGCAAATGTAATGCATCTTATCTTCATTAACTAGTATTTGGACCCGAAAGGTGCCTTGTAAGTTTCCAAACATTCAGAGATTAGTGCTAATTTTGCTAGAGGTGAAGGGGACAAGACCAATGATGAGGGCTAATTTTCTAGCTCTCTTACTAGAATCTTGTATTGTCTTCCTCTCCACTTCAAATGTAGGGAAAAGAAAACAGATGAAGACCTATTAACTTAGCTAGGCAACATAAAAAGGAAGAAATTAATGGTCACAAAATTAGTGGAGAAATTGGTAGGAAAAATGGCCACTCCACCAAGTGGTGATAGTATGAGGGCATTCTTTCTAAATACCAACAAAAGGTAGGTTTTGCAAACCCCACGCTTTGGAAAATTGGTAAAAAGGGTATTTCAATTAGAAGAAAAAAAGAGGGACTCATACACGTGGAATAATTAAGGTGACTCTGTAATGGAAATGGCCTATGAACTTTGAGAATAGCGGAATTAGGAGAACTAGAGTGAGAATTTTTGTGAGAGTACTTTGAGAGCATAGAGCGTGAACTTAATTAGCGGTAGCAACATAAACATAGTACTTAATTAACTTGGCATGAACAATACTTTTACAGGAGAGAGAGTTTAGAGAACTTGACAACAAATATAGGACTTGATTTATGTGGATCCGGTTCCCCCTCCAATAGGCTTTTGTATTATAGATTCTCACATCAAGAGAGAATTGGTACGATACAATCTTTGTGTTCCTTGTGACCTAGGTGATGCAATGAAGATGGAAAGCTTCATGCATCACACGCATAACATAGAGTTTGTAAAAAGCATTAACCATCCCTGGCCTCAGTCCCAAGGCCTCAAACACCTTCAAAGGTGGAGAGAGCTAGCGAGGAATGAGGATAGGGAAGAGGAAGAAGAAACATTCATAGGAGAAAGAAATAGTTCCTTACTTATCATCACTCTTCTTGCTTAGCATATATAATAGCAGAGTAATGAAGATAGAGAAGATGGCAAGCTCTCAGGGGATTCACCATGGAAAACTTACCGCACCACGTAAGTGCAGGGGAGGGGGGTTTTTTTACAAGTTACATAAGCGTATAAGTTAGGGGCAAGCCCTCAATAATTTATCTCCCAAGCTTAAAAATAAGGGAGGACTATCATATTTATGGTGGGGGAGACCTAATCCGGGTTGATTACTTTTAACAATTGGTCACCGGTGTGCCCTAGAACTCGGATGAATTTAGGGGAAGTTTTTTTTCAGGTCACACGTCAAATTTTGTATCAAGCCGGTCATAGATAAGGGTTGATTTGAAGCAGGTCAAGGGTTGATTTACACTAGTTTTGGATGGGTCAGAATTGGACGAATAGCCAAAGTTCATGCTGATTGGGCACATAGATTGAAAGTCAAACTAAGACACATTGAGGGTACATCTAGTTATCAATAGAAGTGGTTCTGTAGTATGTTCAAAATCATTATGCTACACACTATTTAACTAGTTTTACTCAGTTAGATCATGTGAGACCTAAATTTTATATGTAAGATAGGGGTATGATAGTTTTCTACATTATATAAGCGTAGAAAGGGAGGTCGTACTCCCTAATATGAGTTGTATATAGGGGTTTTATCAAAGTTTTCCACTCGTAGGTGGCCTTTGGTTGTGTATATAAAGTGAATCCCCTGGGGGCAAGCTTAAGCATTGGAGCATGGCTCTTAATTGGATTTTCATTTCATACCAAGAGTGTTGGTATAGGCTCTCAACTTCTCTACAAGCTTAGAGAAGGAGATGGAGCTCTTGCACTTTGCAACTCACATAATGAGTGTGTGTGTGTGTGTGTGTGTGAGAGAGAGAGAGAGAGAGAGAGAGAGAGAGAGAGAGAGAGAGAGAGAGAGAGAGAGAGAGAGAGTAAGTATACCCTCCAAGCTAGCCCCCTCCTTGATTTGGCTGACTCCCTCTTCTAGCTTGCACTTGATTGGACCTCCTCAAGCTTGGCCAAACACATGCTTAGTGCATATCAAGCAAAAAGATTAGCCTTGGGACAAATGTCCCCCTTCCCCCTTTTAGAGACAGGACTTGATAAATGTATAAACAATTAATTAAATTAACTAAATTATGATTGGACCCCTTGGGAGGCCAACCAGTAGGCTTTAGGCACACTATGAGGGCAACATGAAGAGGAGCTTGACAAGTGTCCTATTTCCTTTCTTTGTACAAATCTTGCCTTGTGTGATCATGGTGTGTGTGTTCTCTCTCTAGCTCCTACAAAGAGGGATTGCCCCCTCATGAGTAGGGATATGCCTTGAATTTTTGAATACATTAATCCCTCAAGCACCTTAGTCATGGAGCACCTTAGCACCTTAGTCATTAAGCACCTCAAGAACCTTAGTCAGCAAGCACCTCAAGCACCTTAGTCAGCAAGCACGACAAGCACCTCAAGCTTGGACCGGGTTACCACCTCAAGCACAGTTCTAGCTTGCCTAAGGTCAAAGGACTTTTAAAACTAACCTTTGGAGGTATTTAATGAAGCTAACCCTAAGGTATTTAAGCTCCATTACCTAACCTTTCTCTGTGACATACCATCTCTCATTTGGACCCCTTTACCATTGGCCCCATGTTGAGATAGATATGTAAGCACGTGTTTATATTCTAACCCTTGTTCCCGTTTATTCTCCCATATTCAATGATCAGTTTAATATGAGAAAATCATTTGGGTAGGTTAAATATTAGATTTTATGACATTACCTCTCTCTTGAATCATAGTCGTCCTCCACTATGAGGTAGAAGAGATAAAGCCTTAGTAATTAGTCAATGTTTCTTAGCAGGTAGAGGATCCTTTTTACCCTACGACATCATTCCAAGATGGATGACTAATCCATTTGGTGCTTGGGATATGTAATTGCCGCAAGCATGTCTTCTCTTTAGTCCATTTCATTCTCCCAAGTAGAGTGACAAATTCTACTTGGTGTTTGAGAGACTTCGTCATCACAAACATGATTTTAAGCATGCATACTACGTTAATTTGTGTACAATAAAAAGAGAATTAATCTTATAAGACAAAAATATTGATCATTGAAAAGAAACATGTACATTTGCTTACTCTAATGTAGCATTGTAAGCATTGACAAGGTTTATACTATCCTTAAGTTGTGCATCCATCTAACATCTTCAAAAGGATAATTTTTTAACTTAATAAGATACCATCGGATAATCTTACCATGTCGTAGTAGCTTGTCTTCACGCTGAAGGATAGATTTGGGTTGTAACATGACTAATTGGTTCACTTGGTGACTCTTCTTTGTAGGGCTTAAGTAGGCTCACATGAAAAGCATTGTGTACGAGATAATGGTTGGGCAGCTTGAGTTGATAAGCCATCTCATTGATTGGATTCAAGATTTGAAAAGGACCATAGTATCTTTTTGCTAGTTTAGCATAATACTTTTGATGGCCCGTAGGATTTTTACCCGTCGTTTGCCTCAATCGAGCCTTGGGAAACTTAAGTAAGACCCAATCATTTTCTTTGAATGTTAAGGCCCTTTTGTGCTTGTTAATAGCAACTTTTTGCCTTTGTTGAGAGATGGATATAGCATCCTTAATCTTTTGGAAAGATTCTTGAAGGTCAATGTTATATTCATTGGCAACGAAGATCTTCTCATGTACTTTAAGTAGTAAGGGAATTTTAGGTCTTCCCTCAATGATTTCAAAAGGCGCTTTTCCCATAGAAGTATGGATAGTATTATTGTATGCATACTCTGCAAGGGGTAGGTACTTCTCCCATTGTGAGCGTTGATCTACTTTTGTAACATAAGTCTTTAGTAAATCGAGTAACGTAAGATTGGATATCTCACTTTGGCCATCCATTTGTGGGTGATAGTCCAAACATAAATTCAACCTTGTACCTAGATTTTCAAAGAGACCTTTAATTACTAGTCATTCTAGGATCTCTATCTGACACGATAGATGTTGGAAATCCATGGTGTTTGAAAATCTGAGATATGAAAAGAGTTGCCATTTGGTGTGCCTTAATAGTCTTTTTGACAGGAATAAAGTGTGCTTGCTTGCTAAACCTGTCAACTATTGTCCATATTCCCGCATTCCCATGGATAGACTTGGGTAATCCAAAGATAAAATCCATGGATATAATCTCCCATGGTGAATTAGGGATTGGCAATGTCTTGAGTAATCCAGGTTGCTTCCCTCTATCATACTTAGTCTTTTGGCATACCAAACATTTTGAAACATACTCTTGTATGTCCACTTTCATGGTAGGCCAATAGAAGTACGTCTTTAATTCTCAAAGAGTAGGTTCAACTCCTCTATGCCCCGCATAGAGAGGATCGAGCATGGGATTCATACATGACTTTCTCATGAAGGGAGTGGGTAACACATAGCCTATTTCCATGGAGAAGATAACCATCCTGCAAGGTGAATGGTTCTTCTTTCTTCCTCAAAGCAAGGGCTGACATTATGTCTTTAAAGTTAGGGTCAGTAGCATACTCATCTATCATAGAAGATAGATCATTGTGAGTTGCTATAGACACCTCATTAAAGTCAGGGTTAGTAGCATACTAATCTATCATAGAAGATAGATCATTGTGAGTTGCTATAGACACCGCATTAACTTTTGGTTGTCGTGAAAGTGCATCGGCCACTTGATTGTGATTATCAGCAATGTAAGCAATATGAAAATAAATTTGCGAAAGAAAATTTGCCCGCCTCATTTGTTTGTCAAAAAGCTTGGTTTGTGTCATGAAGTACTTAAGACTTTGGTGGTCTTCTCGTAAAATAAATGGAGTCCCCAATAGATAGTGCTTCCATGTGTCTAGGGCATGTAGAATAGCTAAAAGCTCTTTTTTATATATGCCTAAGACTCGTTCATTGACATTGAGCCTTTGGCTCTCATATGCTATGGCATGGCCTTTTTGAAGCAAGATTGCTCCAAGGAAATCGCCACAAGCATCACATTGGACCTTGAATGGCTTTGAGAAATCTAGAAGCATAAGGACTGGTTGGAAGGTAAGCTTTTCTTTGAGCTTGTCAAAAGCATTTTTCTCCTTAGCAGTCCATTATTACTTAATGTTCTTTTTTGTTAAGTCATGTAATGGTCCTGCTATTTGGGAGAAGTTTGCTATGAAGTGTTTATAGTATGCACCCATACCAATAAAGCTTCTTAGCTCATGTAGATTCATTGGGTTAGGCCATGCTTTTATTACCTCCAACTTTCATGGATCCATATGGATACCATCTTGAGAGATAATATGAACTAAGTATTTAATCTCTTGAAGGAACAATTTGCTTTTCTTTTGGTTGATAAAAAGATTGTTTTTCCTCAATGCTTGAAAAATTACCTGGAGATGTTGCTTGTGTTCCTCCAAGGACTTGGAGCAGATAATGATATCATCAAAGAAAACTCCAATGAATTTGTGGTAGGGTCTAAATATTTTCTCCATTAAATGATTGAACGTGGTTGGTGCATTAGTCAAGCCAAAAGGCATGACTAGATATTCATAAAGGCCAAAAATTGTACGAAACGCGGTCTTTAGGATATCTTCATTCACTATCCTTATTTGATGATATCTTTTTTTAAGGTCAATCCTACTGAAGTAGGTAGAGCCTTGTAGCTTATCAAACAGATCTTCCATGCGAGGTACATGAAATCTATTTTTGATAGTGATTGATCCTTTCTCTCCACACTTAAAACATTTATGGTCCTTGCAAAAAGCTTCAAGCTCTTCAGGAGAGAGTTTGTTTTTACCTTTGTAAACTCCCTTCTCCTTGGACCGATTGTTGTTGTTGTTGTTATTGAAATTGATTTGGGAAGAATTTTGGGCATTGATTTTTCCCTTTGCATCACTTTTGTCTTTGCTTTCCATGGGCTTGACATTCCTTCTAGCCCCTTGTTGGAAATTGATGCGCGAAGCAACCATAGTGTGGTGGATTACTTCGGTGATAGAACCAGGACATTGGGAGTGGACATACTCGGCCATGTCTTCAAGTAATTCCATACATAATTTTTGCTTTTTCTCGGCAAAGTCTATCTTTTGAAAGGTGGCAACCTTGAGTTGTAAATCCCAAAATTTGGTCACATATTTGTGGATAGACTCATGGGAGAGAAGCTTCAAACTCCACCATTCGATAAGCACTTTGTCTTTTGCATCGCTTGCAAGGAATTGCTTCATGATGGAAATTCGTAGAGTTTTCCATGTTTTTGGGGCTTCTCCGTTGCCACAAAGGCTAGCCCACCATTGATGAGAAGAATTCTGGAAGTGCATAGCTACATGATGTAGCTTGGAGGACTCACGGTGAAGCCCTCGTCTCCAAAGGCCGCATCAAATTGTTGGATGAAGGCCATTACTTTGCTGGTAGCACCAAAGGTGCCATCATAGTTGAGAAGAGAGATACTCTTTCCTCCCTCTTTGAACTTCTTGAGATTTTGGGACCTTCACCATGTAGGGTAAGATTTGCGATGTCCTCCTCTCTTGTATTCTCTAGGAGAATAGTTATTGCTTTCATCAAAAGAGGAGAAAGGTGAAGAAGAGGGTGACCTCTTTCTTACCTTTTCTTCCTCTATTTCCTCTCTTCCCTTTTGGAGTGACGAGGAGAAGGACTGTGGGTTGGCCGTTTCCTCTTGGGAGGAGTTGGAAATCGTTTAGACCGCCATCTTCGTGGATCCACATCTTCAGAGGAACTTAGGGATTTGCTTCTTTCTCATTCTTTGGATTCCTCCTCTCTTATGGGAGAGATTCTTCTTTTGGGGGTCTCATCAAGAGGCATAACCATAGTACTTAATTTACTTGACATGAACAATACTTTTGCAAGAGAGAGAGTTTAGAGAACTTGACAACAGAACCGTAGTACTTAATTAGCTTGGCATGAACAATAATTTTGCAAGAGAGAGAGTTTAGAGAACTTGAAAACAGTTGAGGACCAGATTTATGTGGAGCCATTCTCCCCTCCTATAGGATTCTCTATTATAGATTCTCCCATCAAGAGAGACTTGGTACAATACAATCTTTGTGTTCCTTGTGACCTAGGTGATGCAATGAAGATGGAAAGCTTTATGCATAACGAGTATAGCATAGACTTTGTAAAACGAATTAACCATCACCGGCCTCATTCCCAAGGCCTCAAACACCTTCAAAGGTGGAGAGAGCTAGCAGGCTGGAATGAGGATAGGGAAGAGGAAGAAGAAACATTCATAGGAGAAAGAAATAGTTCCTCACTTATCATCACTCTTCTTGCTTAGCATACATAATAGCATAGTAATGAAGATGGAGAAGATGGCAAGCTTAAGCATTGGATCATGGTTCTTGGTTGGATTTGAATTCCATATCCAAGAGTGTTGGTGTAGGCTCTCAACTTCTCTACAAGCTTGGAGAAGGAGATGGAGCTCTTGCATTTGCAACTCACATAGAGAGAGAGAGAGAGAGAGAGAGAGAGAGAGAGAGAGAGAGAGAGAGAGAGAGAGAGAGAGAGAGAGAGAGAGAGAGAGAGAGAGAGAGTCATGTGCATGTGTGTGTGTGTGTGTTGGGGGGGGGGGGAGTATACCCCCCAAGCTAGCCCCCTCCTTGCTTTGGTCGACCCCCTCTTCTAGCACTAGCTTGCACTTGATTGGACCTCCTCAAGCTGGCCAATCACATGCTTAGTGCATATCAAGCAACAAGGGTAGCCTTGGGACAAGTGTCCCCCTTTCCCCTTTGAGAGAGAGGACTTGATAAATACATAAACAATTATTTTTTAAATAACTAAATTATCATTGGACCCCTTGGGAGGCCAACCAATAGGCTTTAGGCACACTATGAGGGAAACATGAAGAGGAGCTTGACAAGTGTCCTATTTTCTTTCTTTGTACCAAGCTTTCCTTGTGTGAGGGTGTGTGTGTTCTCTCTCTAGCTCCTACAAAGAGGGCTTGCCCCCTCATGAGTAGGGATATGCTTTGAATTTTTGAACACCTTAACCCCTCAAGCACCTTAGTGATGGAGCACCTTAGAACCTTAGTCATTAAGCACCTCAAGCACCTCTAGTCAGCAAGCACGATAAGCACCTCAAGCTTAGGCAAGATTCCCACCTCAAGCACAACCCTAGCTTGGCTAAGGTTGCCTAAGGTCAAGGGAATTTTAACACTAACCTTTGGAGGTATTTACTGAAGCTAACCCTTAGGTATTTAAGCTCCCGGCTAGCTAGCCTTGCTCTTTGACAAACCATCTCTCATTTGGACTCCTTTACCATTGGCCTTGTGTTGAGATAGACCTTTAAGCACACGTCTATATTCTAACCCTTGTTCGCATTTATTCTCCCACAATAAATGATCAATTTAATATGAGAAAATCATCTGGGTAGGTTAGATATTAGATTTTATGACAATGTAGAGAGTTTTGAGGAAGAAGGGGCCACCAAGGGCAAGACCATGCAAGGAGATACTAAAGATTTCATTGGTAGACACCATGAAGGAAGAACTTAAAAAATTAAGGATCAAACAGTTCCAAGCCCTTGTGGGGGTAGGGAGCATAAAGGGAAGCACATCAAGAAAAGAATTTAATGGTGTATGCATTGTCGCTTCAATGATCGAGCCATGGCAAGATATAAGAAGTGTGACTATTGTGAGAGGAGGGCATCTTTGGGAAACCTACTCCATGAGTTTAATGATTGCAACAATACAAGTAGTAGGATCACAAACATGAGGAGCTTTACAAAATGGGGACTATTGCAATCTAGAAAGGGGGTACCAAAATAGGCAAGGCTATAGGCCACCATTTAGAATGGGTAGTAACTATTACAATTGTGGCAAGGAAGAGCACTTCATGAGGTATCTTCTAGACCCACCAAGTCAAGTCCAACCTACACTAGGCACTTAGCCACTAACCCTATCAAATCACGCCCAACCTACACTAGCCACTTAGCCACCAACCCTACCATCGACACTAACAATTGTACAAATTATCGGACCTACCATGGCTATTGTAACCAAATCCCATGCAAGGTAGGAAATCAAATGAAATATCAAGCTTTGAAACAACCAACATGAGTGAGAGTTTCAATTTGGAACCAAGCAACATGTAGCATAAATATGCATAATGAGATTTCAAAGGTCTTTTAGAGGTCCATATTCTCTAGGGGTTAATCTCTTAGACATGTAAGTTACCACATGAGTTCAAATGAATGGGTTTTTTAATTGCCAAAGTGTTAAAATTCTAATAGGATCATAATAATAAAAGGGTTTTTTTAATTGATTTGGAAAAACCCGTAAGTTTTTGAAGAAAAAAGGGGTCATTTTATTACCTTAAGCATGTAAGTAAAGAGGTTTTTTTAATACCTTGTGAACCTGCATTATATGAATAGATTTCTCAAGGTGCACCCCCGAGGCCATATTGAAGAGAGAGAAAAGGAAACTCATCCAATGAGTAGCAAGAAAGCGTAACGTAGAAAATAGCTGAATAAATCAAGAAATAGGAAAAAACATTTCAAAACATGAAGAATCTAAAATTCTATGTGAGGTAACATCTTGTTTTTACGGGGTTGGAGGTATCCATATGTGGACCCAATGCAAACGAACTTTGATAGCCATAAGGGTACTGAAAGAAAATTATGAAAATCTATCATACTCCTGCCACTCGAAGCCATTCCTCCATTAAGGAAGCCTTCAAAACTGATCTTCCCTCCATTACAAGCAAGTTCTCTTTGTTATTCCACTCAGATAGAACCATGGCCTCTTCTTATTCTTCTTCCCGTCCTAAAAGCTCTAGGCATTGATGTACTCTCTCCCTAGTTAGCCTCACCATTAGTCTACCAAGGGCTCTATTTCCATCACTATAGATGGACAATGGCAGGAGCAAATGATATGCAAAGGTTATTGGGTTCTCATATAGCCAAGTAGGAGGAAAAGATCCTGTACAAAAAATCTTATTTGTTCCGTATGGAAAACATGAGTGCTAGATTTCAAAGTGGAGGTTGGCAAGAAGATTGTGAAGGAGTTTTTAGTTCAGCATGTCTACACTCACTCTGATGTGATTGCAAATGGTGGCAATGTCTCAACGGTGCATCACCCTCGATGCAACTATAAGTGCTTTCTTTGCCCTCGTTTCATTGTCTTCCTTTTAGACCTTTCTGGTCTCTTACTCTTTTTTTTTTTGAAGAGGTAGAACCATACTAAGAGGTAGAAACAAGGGGGATAGTTAGCCCCAAACTGGCACATAAGCTATGTAAATTTATAAGGCATGCCCCTCTTGATTCTTAGTCAGTCTCACTGCTCGTTAAAGTTTTATTCAATGGAAATAGTGGAGGTTTCTGTTTTATTCAGCTATTAGACAGATTGGGTTCTTACTTTTGGCTATTGCACTGAAATATGTATACCCTTCTTTGTACGAGGAATGGGAGCCAGTGGAGTGTATTTTAGGGTTCATATATGTAATCCATGCTCACATTGGTGTTTTATAGTATGTTGGAAGATCTAGCAAGAGCATTGTAGATGAGGGAATTTTCTTCTACGAACACCTGCAGCTCAACCAGAGAAATAAAAAAGGTACGTTGGTTAAGGTCCTTCTCCCTACCTATTGGAACTCCGTGGACTGGCCTATCCCGGATACAACAGTGTGAGTGAAACTCTCCTCTGCATGATCTTCTTCCTTATCAACTCGAGGGGTTCACTATGTAATCATGTTAATGTATAATGCGAGTTCAAAAGGAGGGGTTTTAAAATGAAAAAAAATTAGGCAATTTAATAGAGATATATTAAGATAAGGGGGTTTTATATTCAAATTTGGAAAAATTTCGTAAAATAATGGGTCATTTTATTCATTCAGCATGTTAAAAGAGGGGTTTTTTTAATACCTCGCGAATGCATGTTATATAGGGGGACTACTGAACAGTGAACCCCCCAAGATTATCAACCCCTCCCTCTACACAGGGAGTTTCAATATGAATTTCTTCATCATTCCCTTCTTGTGCATGATCTGGCTCCTTGGAACCACTCACATTGCTCTTCTCCTCATCATGCATCTCTTCCTTGTCAACCTCTCCCTCTGTATGATTACTCTACTCCTCGGTCCTTCCTTGTGATTGGTCTATCACCTCCTCTTCCTCATGTCCTTCTCAATTGATCTTAAAAAATTTGAGGACTCATGGAGATACGTTGGCTTGTGTTCCTCACCAGTCATTGTTATCTATACAATATGGTCATCCGACAGGTTGTCTTTTGCATCCATACTTACATGATGTGAAATAGAAAGCAAATGCCGGTTAAGAGTGGCACGATATTGATGCAAATACAGTATGTGTACTTCTCCAATGCACTCTGCAAAAGAAAAAAGGATATGAGATCAATTTTTATTGCAACCATGTTATTATCATGCTTTCCAAAATACCTACCTTTGACATGAATGGCTCTAGTGTAAAGAAGCTATATAGTATATACTCAACATGTAGAAGGCATCCCCATCCGCACGAGTTGGCATCCTTTTGATTTGGCATGTGACTTCTTTTATGGCCGTCTTGTACATTTTGTAATTTCCACATATCTTGCCATATGCATGCAATAAATCCAAAATATAATACTCACAGTCTTAATTATGGATGGGTTTCTTGAATTGAGTTGAGAGTCTGGACAACTTGCTCGTCAAGCTCAATGTAAACCAGTCTCGAGTGTGGTTTCTCTCATATGGAAAAATTATTGTTGTCACTTGTTGCAGTATTGAACATTGGGAAAACCACTTCTCTAATGTGTCATAAGGGGTGTTTTTCATTCTAAGAAGGATAGATAGTTGAGGATCGATCCAAGATGTATATTTCTGGATGACTTTGTTGAATAATGGAGCTGCTATGTCGGTGAATGCAAGAGAGGGAAGGAGATGAGCATACACAGTAGGTGGATGGAGCATTAGAGAGTGGAGACTCTCTATTCTCCTTACTATTCTATATAAGCAAACAATGTAGATGGGCAGTCGGTCCAGTGCCTAGCGGCCACTTGGCCTAAAACCCAACACTCCCACATGAAGGCCAATGTGTCCCAAATGGCTAAAGAACATAGGGGCTATTATGTACAAATGTACAAAATGTGAAGCATGGCTGTAGATTCACATATGTCCATCAAATCTATGCAATGTGTGAACTTCTCTGAGGCTAAGCTCTTTGTTAGAGCATCCACTGGGTTTTCATCCATGCGAACTTTGACTAAATCAATGCGTTTGCTAGCCAAAATATCCCGTACCACATGATACCTAACCTCTATATGTTTCTACTTGGAGTGAAACACAAGGTTCTTTGCTAACGCAATTGCACTCTGACTGTCACAATGTAGCACTGGATTCCGGTGTATACCAAGGTCTCCTAGTAGACAAGATAACCACATAGCTTCCTTACTGGAGCTGGAAACTGCAACATACTCTACCTCAGTGGTGGTGGAAGACGAAGTGCAATTTTGGATACATGATCTCCAAGAATTTTTTGCTCTAGCAAACAAGAAAACATAACCAAATGTGGATCATCTAGTGTCCACACAACCCACATAATCCAAATTAGTGTATCCAACTATGGATGCATGACTGTTCCCAAAGTGTAAGAGCTTGCTAGTTGATCCATTGATGTATCTCAAGATGTGTTTCACTACTTCTCAATGCTTTCTACCTAGATTTTCCATAAACCTGGTGACCACTCCCACTACATATGCAATGTTTTTCCATGTGCTAACCATGGTGTACATGAGAGTGCGGATTGCCAAAGAGTACGACACCTTTTTCATCTCTTCCTTTTTAGCATCTGATTTGGGACAATCATGCTGGCTGAGTTTTTTGTATGCAAACATTTGGTACTCAATGCTTTCCCCCCTTGCATATTAAAATGTTGCAAGACCTTGGAATATACTCTTCCTGCAAAAGTTCAAGTATACCATGTTTGTGATCTCTCTTGATACGCATACCAAGAAAGTGATGTGCATCGCCCAAATCTTTCATAGAAAATTGCTTGCGTAAAGCATCCTTGAGAAGTGCAATCTAATCTTTTGACTTCTCGGCTATGAGCATATCATCCACGTACAAAATCAGAGTGATGAGGGAACCATCATTAAACCTCTTTGTGTACAAGCAGTGATCCTCTTGGCTTTGTACATAACCCTGGGATTGAATGTACTCATTAAACTTGATATACCATTTTTGTGAGCTTTGCTTTAATCAATACAAATATTTCTTGAGTCTACACACCACTTTTTCCCGTGTTGGCTTCTCAGATTTATCACAAAACCTTCTAGCTGTTTCATGTAGACATCCTCTTCAAGATCACCATGAAGAAACAATGTCTTCACATCCATTTGGACCAATTACATGTCCTTGACGGCTACTAGACCAAGCACAAGATGCAATGTAGTCATCTTGACCACTGGAGAAAATATTTCATCAAAATCCATACCTTTCATTTACTTGAACCCTTTAGCAACCAATCTAGCCTTATACTTAGGCTCAGGATTATGTGTGATATACTTCTTCTTGTACACCTGTTTGCATGGCAATGCCTGTCTACCCGTAGGTAACTCTATCAATTTCCAAGTTTCATTTGCTAAGATTGAGTTATACTCAAATTGCATAGCCTCTTCCCACTTCACGTTATCATCCATTTGAATTGCCTCTTTGTAGCAGATGGGTTCACCGCCATTAAGGGGCTGGGGAGGTAGCAAAAAGGGCCCTCTAAGGGGATTTCTCTCTCTAGTTCCTTGAATCAAAATTTTGAAAATGAAAAGACTCATCTCAAAACATTTCCAGTATTTCTAAGTCATTTCAATAAACAAAGAACTTCAAATGATATGAAAGCATGTTATGCAAAAGAAAATGTGCAAACGGGGATCTTTTCATGATTAGTAATAATTGTATCCCAAGCGAGCGTAAAGTTCACTTCTTCTTCCAATTTGAACTTTTGATTGGCGATCATGGACAGGAACTCAAGCTTCACAGCAAGCCGTTTTATACAAAAGGCAAGAGCAACAACAACTAATTCATCAACAAATGTTAGCAGAATTAAAAGCTTCAAACGTGGATATCCCTTCTCTCTCTCTCTCTTCTCTCTATACCCATTCAGCTTGGGTTGCAATACCCAATCAATTCAGCAAGGCAAGGGCAATAGCTTTTAGAGTTAAAGTAATTGTGAGTAGCCACACACACATAAGAGAAAGGGAAGAATCATCCCTCAGCTTGAGTGGTGATAGCCAAGATACATCAACTGAATCACTCGCATTAGCTCACACTCAACTGTGGATGATGCACGCTCACAATCAATGGCTTACATAGTTCATGCAAAGCTCCCAAGGGAATATGCAATGCCAAAAGGAAGGAAATGCTGGTCAAATGCTGAGATGGAAAGGATGAGAGATGATGGGAGAAAATGCTTATCACTTTGTTGTGATGGGTCTTTGTACCCAATAGACAAGAGGACCGGCAAGAAACCACCCTTCAATAGTATATCCTCTCTCTTGCAATACAGAGGAGAGGGCCATAATGGATTGTTGGGCTACATCAAACAGTTGGCCACGCTTCCATCTTGGCAAATCAATTGGGGGACGTATCTAGAAGCATGCAAACTTTACAAGAAGAAGTCAATGAAAAGAAAATTGTCATTGAAAAGCTAACAGCTTCACTACAAGAAAGCGAATCCATTCGAGCTAAACAAGAAACCGTTGTGAAGGAAAGGCTGGCTACTTCACTACAAGAAATGCAAGCTATCAAGCATGAGAAGTTACAGCAAAAGATTGATGCCTTGAAAAAAACGCCCTTTGGAATGAGAAATCGACGGAAAGATTGTTTGCCCATTGAAAAGCTATCATTGCAAAGTGGAAATTTGAAGAAAAGGGTGAGAGCAATAACGTAATTGTATTTATATGCTTTGATAACCTCCCTATTTTTACATATATACTTATCTATCATATGTTTGTTTCTATTTTCATTATATCCAACAATTTTTTCAAATTGGCTTGCAAGTGATGGAAAAATAGAACACTTAATGAACCAAAATAGAAAACATATGCCATTGAAGTGTAGCATGAGTATCAACCCATGCACACAGTCATCCCGGAGTACGCCATCTAGGAGGGGTGGAAGGGCACTAAGTAATTAAGGGAAATGTTTAAAAAGGGAGGAAAAAGTTTGATGTTAACGTGTGATTTTTGCAAAATTACCTAGTAATGCCCTTATAATTCATCATCAAGGGAGAATTCATTGATAATGTCTTCCCGATGAGTGTAAATAGTGTATATACTATCAGAAAATTATCAAAAAATAGTCCTTTTTGGTTATTTTTCATCGCCATCTCACACGATACATGAGGGATAAGTTCTTTACTCATCAATGGTCCATTTTGTGTACGGCCGGTAGCTAGTCTAAACCCCTAGAAAAAACCCTAGAAACCGAGCAGTGCACGAAGACCTATGACCAAAAACTGACCATAGCGGCTTGTCAGCTCGACCAAATCGGATGAAATTTGAACTGTAGCATGCCTAACACGATAGAACCTTTCTATACCATCCGTTGACCATTCGGTAGGGGTTGAGGGGGTCCCCAGTAGAAAAGCTAGGTTTTTAAATTCCGATCTGACTCCACAGATAGCTTGCCTACAAGGTTCATATACAATGTATATGATTGGTTTCGTTAAATCAATCAAGCAAAGCCCTCGAAAAGAAAAAAACGGCTCGAAGGCTACAAAGCGTCAAATTCAAAATATGGGGTCAAATTGAACTGTAGCATGCCTAACACGATAGAACCTTTCTATACCATCAGTTGACCATTCGGTAGGGGTTGAGGGGTCCCCAGTAGAAAATCTAGGTTTTTAAATTCCGATCTGACTCCATAGATAGCTTGCATACAAGGTTCATATACAATGTATATGATTGGTTTCGTTAAATCAATCAAGCAAAGCCCTCGAAAAGCAAAAAACGGCTCGAAGGCTACAAAGCATCAAATTCAACATATGGGGTCAAATTGACTCCAAATGAGCCAGAATTGGATGAGTTGCTTCACGACTATGTTGCGGACAAGTCCAAAGCCCCAAAAATTGAATGACCAACTCAACACGCAGTCAACAAAGCACAAAGTGATGGTGGCAAGACCAAACTTGACCAAATTCAATTTAGGACTTGTTTTAGGTGTATAGAATGTGTTTCGGTCAAAATTTTTAAGTTTAGCAAGAAAATTGTGACTGTTATAAATAATCGCGATTATTTACTTTTGCACTATTTTTGCTTGGAAATTGTATCATCACCTCACCTATCATGTGTACACACCTATTACATGCAAAAATCAAGTATGAGCCAAAATGAGCACTTATAACTTGGAAAATTGCCCAAAAATGCAAAGAAGTCTTTGCAAGACAATTTTTGGGTTATGGACCACATTTCTTTATTCAAATCACCTCATATCTCATACATAGAGTCTATACAATGCCTAGAACCAATTTGTACCAAAAAATGTTGATTTTGGTGGAAACGTTAATAATCATGATTATTTACTTTCTAGCCAAAATAGGGGAATTTTGATATTTTGCCATCATACATCCAAAGTACATGATGTGCTAAGCCCACTAGCCAAGTTTGAACCAATTTAGAGCTCAAAATCTCAAATTTCCATTATATCTACTATTTCAGAGACCTAAAGCCAAAATCTGGGACCATTTTCAACCTATGCATCCAAATGAGCCCATCTTTCACTCAGAGCATGTATTTGGTATATACTTCAAGCCTATGATGCCAAGTTTGAAAAAATTTGGAGAAATTACTCAACTGTAAATAATCTCTATTATTTACTTTGGTTGTAAATTTTTGTTTGAACTTGATATTTTTGTTCATTGCATGTTTTTATGCATCTATTGATTTGAAGAAAATTGAACTAAAATTGTCAACATTTTAGATTAAAGGACACTTCAGAGAAAAATCCGACAAATCTGTTAACTTTAACACTCTATTCACTGAACAGGAGCCATGCAATCAGCAAAGAGGGCCAAGAAGAAGCTCAACCAGAAAGAAAAGTTGCAGGAGTACACGCATACCAACTGGATCTAGATTTAGTCAAAGCTGCCAAGTCAGCCTATCTTTCAAAAGAACAACTCGAAGAGCATCACACCATGGTGTTCACCGGCAGATTCAAGAGGGAGGAGGGACATTAGGTAGAGTTGCCACTACTACCAAAAGAAGTGTATGATGTCTCCACAAAGCTTGAGACCAAAGAAGCCAATCGTAGGCTAGGACTCAGAGATTTCTATGAACAGGAGCTATGCAGTGTGGATTGCCAAAAAGCTTACGAGCTTTTATCCACGATCAAAGAAGATGGGATTGCACATATTTTTGACCCTCAGGGGAATAAAATTGAAGTGGTGATAACCAAGGAAATAGTGGCAGAAGCACTCAGACTGCCCACAGAAGGAATGACAATGAGGGCAAGGGACAGGAAAACGGCAAGTACTTTCACCAAAGAAACCGTTGCAGCCACCTTTGCTGACCTCATTCACAAACAGGTTGAAGAGCCAGCAGGTTATACCACCAACACTGTCATTTCCTTGCTAAAAGGCCACCAAGGTATACCACGCCCAATCATGCGGTTGCCACCACCTTCATGCAAGTCCTTAAATCAATAACCAGGCAATTGGTGGACCACACAATATGTCTTGACCACTTTGAAAGGCACAAAGAAAGAAGAAAAGATTACTTACCTGGTTGCACCAGAGGTATTGACAAGAATTGCATACCATGCCATCGGCATGGCTGATAACCTACCACCTGTCCCAGACCAAAACACTTGGATAGTGTCAGCTCAACCATCTCCTCGAGCTAAAAGATCAGCCAAGAGATCCTACAAATCTGATGAAGAATCGGCTGAAAGCTCATCGGAAAGGCACAGCAGTGAAAGCTCGGATAATGAAGAAAAGAGAGCATGAAGGGAGGAAATGAAGAGAAAATCCGTGGCAGCACACCAAGAAGAGCCTGTGCAAAGCAAGACCGGTTTAAAAGAGAGAAACATGCATACCAATGCAATCGACAAGCACAAGAAAAGGACCCAGAAAAATGGGTGCCTAGTGGACTTAAGGGACCAAGGACCAAGCATCACACTAGGAAGCAGGCTGAAGAACCCGCTGAAGTATTGGAACGGATGTACCAAGAATCAAAAGCTTTAAAGCTAAAGGAAGCCGAAGAAGCGGCAAAGAAGGCAAAAGAGGTGGAAGAACATCAAGAGCATGCATAGGAGACCACTGCACAAGGAGAAGCACAACATGTCCAAGGTGATGTGTCTCCCCGCATCTCTTGTCCTATCTCTGAACACCAAGATCAACCAATGCCGAGCCCACCACCATCACCGGAAGTTAAAGACACAACAAATGAGCCAACTAAAGAAGCAGAAGCTGAACATGAAAAGACAGATGAATCTGCACAAGAACCAGAACACAAAGAGGTAGCTGAATCTTCACAAGAAGATGAATCTACACAACGAGCAGTTGGATCTACTCAAGAGCAGAGCCAATAGAGAAAGAGCTAGAGACAGAAAAGGCAGCAAGTCCTACAACAAAAGAGGACACCAAACAGTTTGAGTAGCCAAAGGAGAAAAAGGCAGAGGAACCACCCTCTACCGTAGCATAGCAAGAGAAGGGCGAGGCACCACCCTCTGCCTCCATAAAAAAAGAACAGCCACCAACTACAAGAACAACATCAACCAGCCATCTTGACACAACCAACAAACACCCATGAGGCTGCAGAAACATCTAGACAGCTCGCACGCAATGAAGGCTGGCAATCAAATGAGAATTCATCCTGCAGGTTAACAAATATGCTAAGCAAATGCAGGAGATTATGGAAAGGCTTCGCTCAGTAGCACTTGGCGTAGCATACAGACAGAAAGGCTTCGTTCAGCAACACTTGGCGTAGCACACGGGCCAAAGAGTTAGAGATGTTGATCGATGCACTCCAAGGGGAGTTAGACAGAAGACTTAATGTCATCACCGATCTACAAAGGCAAGTGCAGGAGCTTAGAGCAGAAGCTGAACAACATCAGCTCGCTAGAGATAAGCAACAAAAAGAAATGGAGGAGCTGGGTGAGCTACTTACCAAAATGTCAGATGCATGCAAAGCCAAGGATAATCAGCTGACAGAAGTCACAAATGAACTTCTCACTAATACTCTATTAGCTCAAAAAATCCAGGTACAATTAGATGTAGCCAATGGTTCTCTATAGTACTCAGAACAAAGAATCAATGATCAAGAAATATTCTTGCGGCAAATACAGGAAAATCCAGCCATCACCTCGATCAAAGGTATAGACGAGGTCTACAAGGAACTAGAAAAGAAAAATAAAGACCTCGATTTGGAGCTGAAGGTAGAGCAATATTAGCGCAAAGACCTGGACTTGATGCGGGTCCAAAGAGAAGATGAACTGTTGAAGGAGATAGCTGAACTCAAAAGAGTCAACAAACTATTGAGAGAGGGAAGACCGGAAACGCAAGAAGAGGTAGGCACTTCGGAGCAGAGTCAGATAGAAATACCCTCAGTATCATTTGCTGAAATAGAGACACAGTCCACAGTAGAGCTGTGGCGAGGAAGATTTTCAGGTACCCATTATAGAAGAAGACACAGTGCCCATGGTCCAACTCTTAAAGGCTGAAGAAGATGCACTAAAAGAAAAAGTTACACAAGAGGTAGATGAGCAGTGGAAGGCAGCAATGGATTGGGAGCTAAGAGTACTTCATTCTGTGAATGTCACACAACTTACTCCCAATCAAATAAATGCACAATGACACCAATAGTCCCTGCCCTACCCTCTGATTAAAGTTGAGTTGCTACAGGTAAAAGAAAGGCTTTACACAGACATGCAAGTCAAGGGTGCAGATGAAGACCACCGAAGTGGAGGTTGAGATGGCTGAACAAAAAACCCAAGATACTTAATTCTGTTCACGAGAGCACCTGATGCTCTGCAAAAAGATCCAACTTTCTCTCCTGTACCAAGAGTAAGGACCTGGATAGCACATGAGGCACTACTAAAGAAGTGGCCAACTTGGCTAAATTACCCCAGATTGCCTTCTCCAGAAAAGGGACCATCGACTGAAGAATACATGGTGAAAACCCTAAAGGGCGCCATGTCATTCTTTAAAAGTCTACCAGATTTATCATGCGCTATGCTATATAAGATCTACCGAATGCTGCTCACATGCATCAAAGTGTTCAATGAGCGAGAGCAAGCATGCGCCCCTTGGATGTCATTCCTCGAGGGTTTTTTCCCCCGTGCATTGTATATACGTCCATCACTCTAGGGATATCTATCTTTCCATTGCACACTAAGTAACACACTCTCTATTGTGTGCCTGGAGCTTCCTTCGTCTTCTCCAAGCTGTGTGCGTTTCTCTGCAACCCTAATTCCAACAATTGGTATCAGAGCAGGTCATGTCCTCCCGGGCTTAGTCGCCAACTGCTCCAGCACACGCCTGCTCACTTTCTCCGATTTCAGTGAGCTTTGGCGAGCGTTCGCAGGTCGACAAATATTTTGGGTGAGCTCGTAGTGCTCGGTCTGCTCAGAATTTTGATTTGGGCTCATTTCGGCCTCCGTTTCCACTACAGGCAGTACTGCACAGGCTATGGCTATTTCATCATTTTGTGCAGAATTTTTGTCAGTACCGTTTTCTGCATAACAGGTGCCTTATAGTCTTCTACGGTTTGTGCTATTTAGCACATGTTGTTCCCGCTCCATTTCTCCTATTTTCGGGCAGTTTTCACATCAGGTGCAGCATTTACCATGGTTGACAACAACAACACAGATGTGTTCAAGATGTTTGCTGCTGAGGACAGGTTGGATGGGGACAACTACCCTATGTGGTCTTATATGATGCAACATGTTCTTGTGTCAAAGGGTGTCTGGAACATTGTGCAGGGCATTGATGTACGTCTTGGTTCTGAGGATGTAGGCGATGTTGAGGATGTTGCAGGTCTTGCTGCAAGGATTGCAGCTGTTAGAGTTGTTTTGCCTACGACAGAACAAGCTTGTTGGGATGTTAAGGATGCGCAGGCTCATGCATTGATTGCATTTTCTATGAAGCGCACCATTGTTCCTCACATTCGTTCAACAAAATCTGCAAAATAGGCTTGGGATATTCTAGCAGGTCTTTATGCAAGCCGCAATGAGGCTAAAATTCCTTTGCTGCGTAAAGAGCTGGAGTCGAAGATTATGCATGAGGAAGATGATATGGAAACTTTCCTTGCTAGTGTCAAGGATATCAATGAGCAACTTATTTCTGCAGGAGAAGTCATTTCAGACAGTTCCCTTGTGCAGACTGTTCTTAACGCCTTACCAGATTCTTACCAGACTTTTGCTAGTACTTGGAGACTTATGACCCAAGGAAATCCAGAAGTTGTCAAGTTTGATGCATTATGCACATTACTGTTGCAAGATTCACTTTCTAGAAAAAACAGGACTAGACAACGTGCAGTTGAACAGGCTTTTATTGCTTCTCAAAGAAAGGGTGGTAACAGCAATGCAGCCACTTCTTATGGTTCTGCTGCGAGTGGCAAAAATTATGTTCCTAATGCTTCTGCTGGCAGCAATTTGTCTGGAAATTCTGGTGATAAGGGCAAAAAGAAGATGCGTTGCCATTATTGTAAAGCCAATGATCACTTGATCAAATCGTGTCCTAAGTTGAAGGCCAAAGAGGCTAAGAAGAAAGAGGGTGGTTCCACTGCAAATGCTGGTTCCACTACAAATGCAGCCATTGTTGAGTCTTCTATGAAAGGAGAATGTGTTGCTGATGTTGATGTAGAATGGGCTTTTAGCGCAGAGTGCACTTACAATCCTGTTGTCCATGATGCATGATTGTCACTTGCTGCAGATTCACATGTGTGGTATTTCGACAGTGGTGCTACAAAGCACATTACCTCACATCGTGAATTGTTTACCTCTCTCGAGTCTGTCCCTCATGGGAATTCAGTCACTTGTGCCAACAACGCCTCTTATCCAGTTCAGGGAGTTGGAAAGATTGTGCTCACTGCTGCTAATGGCAGCTCCTTCACACTTGTTGATGCACTTTATGTACCTGGGATAAAAAAGAATCTCTTGTTTGTATCCGCACTTGCTAGACTTGGACTTGTAGTCAAATTTGTGGATGACAGATGTACAGTTCATGATCTCAGTTTTGGTGATGAAATTGTTGCATCTGGCCTTTTGTGCCGTGGACTGTATAAGCTCACTTTGTATGACAAGCATGGACAAAATTTTGCAAATGCTGTTGCAGATTGAAGGGCTATTTCAGATGCAAAACTTTGGCATGAACGTTTTGGTCATTTGAATTTTTCCAGTTTGCTGCGTTTGCAGAAATCTGATATGGTTGCTTCTTTGCCGCCTCTTGAAGCACCTGTCAAACATGTTTGTGAAGGCTGTATTCTGGGTAAAATGCAGCGTTCTACGTTTCCAAAGGATGGTTTAGTTAGGGCCACATGCAGGTTGCAGCTTGTGCATAGTGATGTTTGTGGGCCCATGCAAACTCCGTCCTTGGGCAATTACCTGTACTTCGTGACTTTCATTGATGCTTACTCCAAGCATGCATGGGTATTTCCACTTAAAGTGAAGTCCAAAGTTTTTATGTGCTTCAAACAATTTCCGGCTATGGCTGAAAATGTCTCGAAATGTACTATGGGCACCCTCCGTTCCGATCGAGGGGGGGAGTATATGTCTCATGAATTTAATGCATTTATGGCTAGTCGTGGGATAAAATAACCAATGTATAGTGCCTTATACACCTCAACAAAATGGTGTTGCTGAGAGGAAAAACAGGTCACTGACGGAAATGGCACGATGTATGGTCAAAAGTCAAGCTTTGCCGCATTCTTTTTGGCTTGAGGCCATCATGTGTGCCACTTATGTACTTAACAGGTGTCATACGAAAGCTTTGCAGTCTATTACTCCATATGAAGCATGGCATGATAGAAAGCCTTCTATTGAGCACATGCGTGTTTTTGGTTGTTTGGCATATGCTTTGGTGCCACAAGTGTAGCGTAGAAAATTGGATTATAAGGCTGTCAAATGTATTTTTGTTGGTTATAGTGCTGATAGCAAAGGTTACAGGTTGTATCATCCGCAAAAAAAACTTATTCTGGTTTCACGGGATGTAGTGTTTGTGGAAGATTCTGTTCAGCACTTGTTGTCATGTACTAGAGACAGTAATGTAAGCTCACAGGACATTTATGACACTTTTTTGCCTCTTTTCAGTGGTGGAAATAAAAATGTAAGTTCCAATGAGGCAAATGTACAGCCTATGGGGGTTTCTAAAAAATGTTTTAGATCAGCCTATTACTGATGCAGATGTACATGATGTGCTTGATGAGGAAAGGGTTGAAAATGAGCAGGCTAGAGGTATGCCAAAATGGCTGGTGCACACTTTACGTGACAATAAATTGGATGCACCTTTGTCTAGTCGTACTCGTTCAGGCTCTCGCCATGTATCTTATGCATCAGATTGTTATTCTTTGGGTATGTCTAGCTTACATGATGTTGAGGAGCCTCTGTCTTTTGATGAAGCACAAAATTCAGAAAATTGGATGGCTGCCATGCAATCAGAATATGATGCACTTATAGAAAATGACACATGGACTTTATGTGATTTGCCTCCTGGCAAAAAGGCCATTGGTACGAAGTGGGTTTACAAGTTGAAACGCAAGCTGGATGGTGAGATCGAACGCCATAAGGCTCAACTTGTTGCAAAAGGTTATGCACAGCAAAAAGGCTACTGTACGTTTTCTATGTGCATTGGAAGCTCATTTTGGTTGGGATGTACATCAATCAGACATTGTTACTGCTTTCTTGAATGGTGACATATTTTAGGAAGTTTATGTAACGCAGCCTCGCGGTTTTGTCATAAAAGGATAAGAGGACAAAGTGTGCAGATGTAAGAAGGCTTTGTATGGGTTGAAGCAATCTCCTCGTGCTTGGTATGAGAAAGCTGACACTCATTTGGTTAAACGAGGCTTTCGTACAGTCCAACAGAAAGCACATTGTATGTAAAGCGTGAGGGTGATGTACTTCTCATGGTGGTTCTTTATGTTGATGATTTGCTGATCACTGGACCAAATGAGAGACATATTGTTGAATTTAAGGCTGATTTGAATGCTACTTTCAAGATGAAAGATTTGGGGATGTTGCATCATTACTTGGGTATACAGTTTAAGCAGTGTGATGGTGGTCTTGCCTTGTGTCAGAAAAGTTACATAGAGACATTGCTATGTAAGTTTGGACTTGAGGATTGTAAACCTATTGCCACTCCCATGGAAACAGGTTTGAACTTGAGTCTACATGATGCTGGTGATCCTGCTAATGTCACTCTTTATTAAACTGCTATTGGCTGCCTCATTTATGTATGCAACACGAGGCCGGATATTCAATTTGCAGTCTCACAGGTCAACAGATTTATGCATAGCCCAGGGTCTAAGCATTGGCAGGCTGTCAAGAGGATTTTCCACTACCTTAGTGGCACTTTACATCTTGGCTTGTTTTATCCCAAGGGGGGATCATTGCCGGCAGACTTACATGATTTTTCGGACTCAGATTGGGCTGGTTGTTTTGACACGCGAGTGTCCACAAGTGGTTTTTGTTTCATGCTTGGCAGTTCATGTATATCATGGTTGAGCAAGAAGCAACCTACTGTGGCCACTTCGAGTTGTGAGGCTGAGTATAGGGCAGTCTTCACAGCTACGGTTGAGTGTGTATGGCTCAGACGCCTTATGGCTGATTTGGGTGTTGGATAGGACACTGCCAACACTATCTACATTGACAGTCAGAGCGCATTGGCAGTTGCGAGGAACCCAGTTTTTCATGCTCGCACAAAGCACATTGAGGTGCATTACCACTATGTTAGGGAGAGGCTCTCAACAGGAGAGATCATCTTGGCTTATGTGCCAACATAGGATAACCTTGCATATCTTTTCACAAAGGCATTGTCTCGTGAGAAGCTTGAAGCTTTCCGCAAAGCTTTCGGCTTACTCCCCTTTGTGGACTGATCTTGTCCTTAGGGCATGGCACTTCCCTTTACTCATGTGCTAGCTCTCGTTCACCGCATCACTCCAGGGGGGATTTGTTACCATATACATGTGGTAGTGATGTGTGTGAACACACTAGGACCACCGGGGCATTTTTTCCCTCTTTAGGAGGTTTTTTTCCACGTGCATTGTATATACGCCCATCACTCTAGGGCTATCTATCTTTCCATTGCACACTAAGTAACACACTCTCTATTGTGTGCCTGGAGCTTCCTTTGTCTTCTCCAAGCTGTGTGTGTTTCTCTGCAACCCTAATTCCAACAAAAAACAGAGTAACTATGCATTTTTTGCAAGTGCCAGATAAAGAAAGGAAGATCAGATACCAAAAAGCACTAAGTGCGTTTAAAGACTGCCTCGCCAGTCGCCAGTCCGAAGACTAGTTCAGCCCGTAAATCTGTGTCAAGGGACGACATAGGCGAGGAGGGGGGGAATGTTAGCAGCAAGCTAACACGGATACCATTTTTCGGAGTTCTCATTGTAAAACACTTATTATTTTGATAAATTGAGAATATTGTAACTCCTATTTTCTCGGATAAACTTTGTAATTAATGAGCCGAGGCTGCAAGCTTCTAGATTATATCAACCTGTCATTACCCATCTTTGGTAGAACTCCCAGATTATTAGTTTTGACCACCAAAAACCTAGGCTTAGGTATAAAAGCCAATTTTTGTAAGTTATTGTTAAGCTTTGGATAATGAAATACACAACTTGAGCTAACGGTGCTCACTCCTCTCCTTCTCGTGCTTCCTACTCCCTCCCCGATTGTCATTTGCAGTCATGTTTGTTGCATTACAACCGCAGGTAAGAGATCTGTGCATTGACGTAAGCACTTCACAATATTTCGTAGCTTTTGGCGTCGCCAACCTGCGGCCTAATTTCATCATAACTAGGGATTTTCACTTTCAAATCAAAAACTAAGCATAGGCGGGGTATTTGAGCATCATTACTAAGCATATAGATGCATTTTGGGTCGAAAACGACTAGGTCAAAAATCTACTGTTGTTAATAATCGCGATTTTGAAACTTGACGGAAAGTGGGATTTGAGACCATAAGCATGTGTGCTTAGATCTTATAAACATTTCCTAGAAGTTTCATTACGTTTGGATGTCATTTGATGCTATAACGGATGTGATTTGTTTGCCGATGAGCGATTGGATTTTAGTGATTTCAGTCACTTGAGTGTAGCTTGAGTTAGATGCGAGTTGCTAGTTTTTTTTTGAGAGATTGACAACCTCTTGTAGCTCTATGCACTAGTCGAGTCAGCTTCATCCCATGGATTGACAATTTAATCGTGGTTCTCGCTAATACTGCAATAAGATAGGATGGTGAGGTTAGACATGCGTC
Source organism: Adiantum capillus-veneris (assembly GCF_014529385.1). Classification (NCBI taxonomy): domain Eukaryota; kingdom Viridiplantae; phylum Streptophyta; class Polypodiopsida; order Polypodiales; family Pteridaceae; genus Adiantum; species Adiantum capillus-veneris. The sequence continues at coordinate 18,011,794 of NC_140953.1, forward strand.
CCACACAGTGTCAACACAAGGATTCCCTAAGTAAGAGGTGATGTGCATGCTGTATAGAATCTAGCCTTGAGGGTGGGGAGTCCAACCGATGTGTTTCCAGTGGTGGAAGTTTTACTTGAGAAAAAGAAACATGTGCAAGCATATATTGAGGGTGGTGCTCAGGTCTGCGTGATTACCAATTTTTCTATGAGGGATATCGGTATTAAAGTTGTAGTCAGGTCCAATGTGCAAATGAGGATGGCCAACCATGCCAAAACTCTATGTTTGGGAGTGGCGCAAGATGTGAAGATAAAGTTCATGGGGGGGGGGGCAATTGGGGCCAAATAGGATTGAGACAAGGGGGTATTTCCCTTGCCAACTCGAGAGAATGAAGGGCATATCGTGCTTGACCTGAAGACCAGGGAGATCCACTTTCATTTAGAAGCAAGGGATGATAACAGGGATTCTAGAACCAACTACGAATATGAAACTGAGTCACCTTATGATAAAGGGTCCACCATTGTCAAACATGAAGAGAGTGATGAAGACCTATTGAAGCTGGATACAGATTTGTTCGGGGTCACCATAGATTCCTCCAGTTTTAGTGAAGGTATGCAAGATCCATTTTGTAGTCTAAAGATTAAAGAGGTGGAAGACATGCTAGTAGGTGCAGATCTAACCAAGTAGGAGAAGGAAGGTTATGTGGATCTCTGTGAATTCAATCCCAATTTGTTTGTGGCTGAGTACAAAGATCTGACAGGAGCTAAAGGAGTGGAGCATCAAATCCTACTCAAAGATGGATACATGCCAAAAGCATAGAAACTACGGAGGCTGGGAGATATTTAAAAGGAGGCTCTATGGCAAGAGATCAACAAGTTGCTTGAGGCAGGTATTATCTATCCAATGAAAGAATCTGAGTGGGTTTCACGTATTGTTATTACACCAAAGAAGAACGAGAAGTGGTGGGTATGTGTAGACTATAATCAAGACTAAATGAACAACATGTTCGAGCCTTACTTGGGTAAGGCCCGAACACTTACTTGGGTGAGTTCATCAAGTTTTTCATGGATGATATTGATTTTTATAGTTCAAGGGTGGAACACATGTCCAAGTTGAAGCTTTGCTTCCAAAGGCTAGATGAGGAAGGAGGGAAATTTAACCGAAAGAAGTGCATATTGGCACAACCGCGGGCTCAGCTGTTGGGCCATGTGGTCTCACAAAATGGTATAGAAGCGGATCTAGAGAAAGTGAAGGCTTTGGTTCTGATGGAGCCTCCCACCAGGGCCACAGGGTTGGCATCATTTGTGCACAAGATAAAATATCTGTCACGTTTTTTTTGGATGTTGTCCCAGTATGTTTATCCTCTTCAAAAGAGGGCTCACCAGGTACATAGATTTCAACGGGATGATGAAGCTCAAGAAGCGTTTGACAAAGTGAAGGGTATTCTATGTCAGTTACCTACAGTGTGCCCTCCCGACCAAGAGAATGACTTCTATATTGCTATGACAGTAGGAATGGTGGCCATTGGAGCAGTACTGCTACAAAAAGTGGGGAGAAGTTACAAGCGTGTTTACTTTGAGAGTAGGGTAATAAGCCTAGGAGAAGCTACCTATATGGAAGCGGAGCAGTGGGTGATGGATTTAGTCTTTGCCTGCAGAAAGCTCAAAGTGTATTTGATCGTTCATAAGTTTTATGGATTGAAGGCTAGTAATCTTTTCCATGAGGTGTTATACACTTGAAGCCAGTGAAGTGGATCATGAAGTGGGTGATAGAGCTCTAGGAGTTTGAGTTCGAGTTCAAGGTTGACCACACTAGTCAGTCTCATTTGGCAGATATCCTAGTCAACAAAGAGGTCAATTTACCAGTTTATCCAAGGGTGGTGTGAGAGGAAGATAAAGAGGAGCTAGACTTGGTAGGGGCCTTCACTATGTGGTTTGATGGCACTTACATAAGGGTAACACAAAAATATGGTGGAGGTGTGGTGATCCAAGATCCCTACAACACAGTAATCATTTCAAAAACTTACGACTCGGAAGATGTCCATATCAACAATGAGGTAGAGTATCTTACTTTACATTTGGGTCTAAAGCAGTGTATTGAGTTTGGCATATCAAGATTGATAGTAAGAGGTGATGCTCTATTGGTTATCAAGAAACTTTTGGGCCAATGGCAGGTAAAGAGGGACTCTATCAAGAATTGGTTTTTTTCTATAAAGAAGCAATTGAAGTTTTTTGAAGAGGTGCAGTTCAAACATGTTAGAAGGGAGCAAAACCAAGAGGCGGATCGATTGGCTAGCAGTCATGTGCAAACTCAGGTGTAGAGTTTGTATGTGGCACCGTCTATTTATGCACAAAGGGAGACTTTAAAGGACATTGATGATTTCTTGAGCATAGTTCAATTGGCTACCAGTCATGTGTAAACTCAGGTGTCGAGTTTGTATGTGGCACTGTATATTTATTCACGAAGGGAAACTTTAAAGGACATTGATGATTTCTTGAGCACATGTCAATGTTTGGAAGGGATGTCAAAGCTACAAAAAAGGAGGATTGTTTAGAAAGCTCAAAAGTTTACTCTAGTGGGAGAAGATTTGATGACACATGGTCAAGATGGAGTGTTTCACAGAGTCCTTTACAACAAGGAGATTGGTATAGTATTGGAGCAGTGCCACAAGGAGAGCGGACATCAAGGTAAGGATCATGTCCTGCTTTGTATTTTTCGAAGCGGGTTTTGGTGGCCTTCTGTTGTGTAGGATATGTACTATTGGTGAAAACCCCCGGGGGATTCACTCTATATACAAAACAGGACACCACCTGCGAGCATGAAACTTTGATAAAACCCATATATACGGCAGGGGAGTTTTCCATGGCGAATCCCCCGGGTGTAAAACAAGCCGTCAATGCCAAGTAATGGGTGAAAGATGATTGGTAGCCGAGTAGCAAGGGGCTATCACACACATGATGTCTTTGAAAAGTGGGGTTTGGATGCTATTGGTCCATTGCCCAAGTCAGCCAATAGTAAGAAGTATATTATGGTGGCCATAGACTATCTCACCAGATGGATTGAGGCTAAAGCGATAAAAGAGGTAAACGCTCATATAGTTGCTCAATTTGTTTTTGATTGCATATGTTGTTGTTTTGGAGTGCCAGGTGCTCATATCTGATTGAAAAAAAGGGTTCAAAGTAAGTTAGTGCGTGCACTAGTGGAGAAACTGGGCATTCAACACAGGTTTTTGTCTCCATACCATCCATAGTTTAATGGTTTGGTGGAAAGTGCCAATGGACAGATAGTCAAAATGCTTACTAAGTACATTTACAAGCAGGATGAAGAATGGGAGTCTAACCTTGAAAAATGTTTGTGGGCCTACATGACTTCTTACAAAGTGGCTACCAAATTTACTCCTTATGAGTTGGTCTATGGCAAGGAACTTGTGCTGCATGTGCATGTGCAGTTACGAGAACTCAAAGGTCTGTGGAGGATTGATAAAGCTCATCGTGATGCTTTGCAGTATAAGATTATGACTCTTGAAACTTTGAAGATGGATTGTGAAGCGGCAGCAGATTTCTATGTCAAACAGCAAGAGAGAAGAGTGGTGAAGTTCAACCTCGAACATTTGCCAGAAAAGCTGATAAAGAAGGGTGATCTGGTGATGAAGTACAAGAGCTATCTTGACTTCATCTTTTAGAAGAAATTCAAAACGAAGTGGACAAGGCCTTATAAAGTCCACCAGGATTTTCCCAATGGTACTTATGCGCTGATGAGGATGGATGGTTGTTTTCTCAAGAATAGGGTAAATGGTGTGCGTCTCTAGCTCTATTTCGAAAGGGAATTGGTACTAGCGGTACATCAGGTTCTAATGGAGGGGGGTGGGCAACCAACCTAAGCAGGCTTCTAAATGCTAAGAATACAACTATGTTGTTAAGGCGGTTACGCCGCTAGCGGAAGCTAAATAGCGAGAACTCAACCAACAACAGAATTTGTCAGACGAGGACGAAGCTTGACCCGCAGGCGCATGGAAACAACTAGGTGGGTGTCAAATCACCTACTCGACCTTCTAATGACAATCACTACTAAGGAAATCAAATCTAAGTTCTAAAACACGCAAGTGATTGAAATCCGTACTACGAACGAATGCTATACGAAACAGGATCTAGAATCATTGAATCGATCTCAAACTCAAGGGGAAGTCTATACACTAGGTAAGAACAACACCCTAAAGACTTGAACTGCAAAATCAACCTATAACCACTCCGTGCGGTAAATGCGTATGAAGACAGGCCGAAAAATACAGGTGACCGAAACTTGACCCCGATGGTACACTAATGTGTAGCTCTACTCGTTGTGGTTCTATAGATATGCTGCACGCTCTATTCCGACACACGAGTTGGAAGAAAACTCACACAGAAGCTCGTAGGAACTTACCACACGTAGAAGCCGATAGCGCGCACTCTTGGTATCTGTGCGTAGCTCTCACCGTTGCTAACACAATGGCGGTGTCGCTTCTCCAATGGCGGCCCCGTAGCTCGCGTAGCAAGGAGATAAGACTCTCTCTCTCTCTCTCTCTCTCTCTCTCTCAGACACAGTCACGGCGCTCAAAACTCACTTTGATTAATAATTGAATCTCCTTTTAGGTTACAAAACTTTGGCTTATATACCTCAGCCTTGGAGGTGAGAACGTCTCTAATTATTTACATCAACAGGTGAAATTACTTCGGGATTACAAGCTGGAAACTCAATTGAGTCCCGTTACTTAATGAATGGCCCAAATCAAAATTAATGTCGGAAAGACATTTATTACAATCAATGGTTACAAAATGATGGGTGTGAGCAAAAATGTGGGTGTGATCCTCTGCTGGCTCAACACTCCCCCCCTCCGCGTTCATGTCGTCCCTGACATGACTTTTAGGCTTGGTCAATAGAGTCCTGTCGTTTTGAGCATCTGCAAATATGATTCGTAGCGTAGGTTGCCGATGGTCAAGGTTGGGCCGAATATTTTTGCTTTCGTGAGTGAAAAAGCCGGTGTAGAAAGCTTCTTCGAATGTTTGCATGTGGAAGCTAGGCAAAAACATAATTCTTTGGTATAAGAGATGTAACACCTTTGGTGATGACTGCAATGAAAGATCATACATCATATCCGTCACTGTGTCGGCCGTCGATAGTAGACTCGAGGTCGTGGCTTTATCTGGCGCGAACACTTCAATGCATGCTAAGAGAGTCCTGCAGATTTTCTTTAGCATCTGACACGAAAGGTCAGGAGAGCCAGTAAAGAGTTTGATGGTGCCTGTTAGGGTTTTCACCATGTAGGCTTTACCTATTCTCTCTCCTGCCTTTGGTCCTGGCATCTTTGGGTAATTAAGCCAATTTGGCTTTCTTTCTGCAATCCTGCCATGCTCTTTCCAGCTTCTGACTCTTGGCACCGGGCAGAAGGTTGCATCCTCCCGAATCTCCTTTGGAGCCTCTACCAAGTAGATGAGGTAGGCTGGGTATTTGTTCAGCCAACCTTTCCTCCATCTAGGTTGAGAATCTACAATCTTCTTTGATTGTTCATCCTTTGTGATGTCGCCTTCGTAAAGAGCGACATACTGCTCCTCCTCTATTCTCTTTTTCGTCTTTATCACTTCAAATTTCATAAGAGGGAAAGGCAGGCTGGGTTGCATCCACTCTTCATGGAGCACTTTTGTGTCTAAACCTTGAAGTCTAATGGAGATGAGGAGTCTCCTTTCCCATTCCATTTCCGCCTTGGCACTTTCCTCTGTTGACTTTTCTATTTGGTCCTGGAGCCTTTGTTCTTCTTCTTCAGAGATTCCTGAAGTTGAGGCCACTTCTTGAACTGGGGCTGGATCTTCAATTGTGGTTGCCTCTCCAGTTTCTGGTAGCTCTATGGCTGCTCCCCCTGCTTCTTCTTGTGGTGGCTCTGTTTCTCTTCTTTGTTGCTCTTGGAGGTCTTGGAGCTGTTTGCGGAGGGCCTCATTTTCTGTCCTTAGTGTTTGGTTTTCTGATGTGAGCCTCTCCTCTGTAGCCAATGATCCCTCCGCCATGTGCAATCTTTGCACTTGCTCTAACCTTAGCTCTCTTTGCAAACTTCTGACCTGATCTTCCAGAGCTGGTACGAGGGCTCCCTCTTGTTCTGTTCCTGCTCTGCTAGCTCTAGGGGTGGTCCTGAGTCTCGTGATTGTCCTTTCTTGAAGTTCGACTCTTTCCCTTAGCTCAATGAGCTCATCCTTGGCTGCCTCCAACTCATCTTCTATTCGCTCCTTTGCTTCCTGTGAACTTGTTACCTCTCTTGAAGCTTCGGCTAGTTGGAGTATCAAGCCGTCTCTCTCATTTTCTGCATCGTAGAGTGATGCTTTATGACTTTCAGATTCAGACATAGCATTCTCTAACTTCTTCTGCAACTCTGCTTCCTTTTGTTTTGCTGTCTCAATTGCTACTTCCTTTGCTCTGGATCTTTCTTTAATCTTGCTGAGCAGTTCATGCACCATGTGCATGTCTTTTTCATCTTCATCTGTCAACTTGACAGCTCTTTCTGCCACCACCTCCAATGGCTTCGGCTCTTCTAGTATGTTCCGTTCGTCCATTTTCTCTTCACTCTCCATTGTACCTTTTGTCTTTTCCTTCGTCCCTTTCCGATCATCTTGTTTTCGTAGGGATATCCCATAAACTGCCTCCAGGGCCTCTTCTTCACTGTATCCGATCGCTACCAGATCCTCATAATCATCTTTCTTTTGCTGAACTGGATCTATCTCCTTTCCCTTGGTCCCGGCCTCCGGCTTTTCCATAACTTCTGTTTCTATTTCTATTGTGGTCTCCTCCACAATAATTTCCGTCTTCTTCGGGCTTGGTACATCAGTAAAGGAGGGCTGATTGTCCTCGGTCATCTTGGCTTTCCCTTTGTTTGCTTGCCTGTCTTTCTCTCGAAGTTCAGTAGACACATCTACTTCCTTCTTCTCCTTGTCGTCCTTTTTCAGCTCAGCTTTTAAAAGCTGTACTTCCTCTTCAGTATAAGGCTCGACAGGTTGCTGCTCCAGTATGGCCTCTGACTCCTCATAAGCTCTAATCTATTGATCATATTGATCAACATGTGGCCTGGCTGAGCTGGTTCCGACTTTAGTGGGGTCTGGCACCCACATTTCCTCAAAGTCCCCCTTTAGCGCTCTTTCCGCTCTAAACTGCTCCACCAGCCTTTCCATTCTTGCGGCTTTTTGACTTTTGGTTTGCTTGGGATCAGCCTTCTTCTTCGCTTTCTTCTTGAGCGGCTCGTCCACAGCCTCTTCAGGTTCTGAAACTATTTCTAGTTTTCGGCGTGCTCTTGTGGACGCCCTCTTGGATACCTCTTGCTGTTCTTTCTCTTCATCGGCTTCTCTAAGCCACTCATTCTGGGAGGGAACCCGTGGCCCTTGATCCCTAGCTCCAATAGCTTCATAAGCTATTCTTGTTAGGATTTCTCCTCCTCCTATGTACTTTGGCTTCTGGTTGTGCATGGAGATTACTTGCTCGTGGATGTATTGAGCATAATTCACCTCTTTTGGCATGTTGCTCTTCAGTGCCCATGTGATGGTTGTCGCAATGGCATGGGGTGGTGTAGTATACTTCTGCGGTCTTTTACTGCACACATGGAAAAACTGGTTGTATAATCGGCAAAGGGTTGCCGCTCGTTGATCTGCCATATCTCCGTAGGTTGTATTTTGTTTCTTTGATCCATAGACCTCTATGGCCTCCCTTCTTTCTCTGACAGAACTCCCTTTGTTGTGCAGCTTCAATGCATCTGCAATGAGCTGTGGAGTGATCTGTACTTCAACTGTTTCTCCATCCATGGCTGTCAACGTGGCTTTCCCATCCTTCTGAATGGATGTTGCCAACTCATACACTCTCCTTGTGTCTACACCTGATGGTCTCGAGGTGAAGAACCTGTGTAAGTCAGCCTTTTCCAGGTATCTGCTGATGTTCTCTGATCTGCTATAATCCACTAATTCTCGTGGGATCATAGGTACATCGACCGATTGCCCTTGAGGATCTCTGAAAGTCCCCTGGTAGATCTTTATTCCTTCTTTTTCTAGTACTTCTTCCTCCACCCAAGTCTTGGTTGGCTTGAGGGTTTCTGTTGGAATATCAAAAGGTTCTGCTTCTGCAAGAGCATCCTTGATGGTTGGTCTTTTTCTCTTAGTTGCCGATGACTTAGCGGAATCCATGGATCCTGTAACTCCAATTACAGAAGTTAGCGTCTTTTTAGTACTGAAAGCCGAAATGAAGCTTTTAACTATTCAAATGACTTGAAAATTGAAACATGAGCTATTCAGGGCCTAAGGATGCAATGTAGGTGAAAAAATATGCAAACTGGGCTCAAAAACATGCTTGAGACATCATACGCGTATGATGTCTTTTGTGTTAGAATGACTTCATATTGGTTGTGCTTGTAGCTGATAGTGCATACATGAGTGTCATATGCTTGGATTTGAGTTTGGATCCCATTTGGTCAAGTTTTGGCCAGTTCAGTCCAGTTCAGGCTCTTGGCAAAATTTTGAAAGGGAAATGGATTTTATGATCCAAATTGGATAAAACTTGGTGGTTCACCTTCAAATGGCATGTAGATCACTTCTGTTTGGTGGTTGAAGCCCTGAGGTGCCAAAATCACATAGTGAGACATCATACGCGTATGATTTCTTTTGGTGCATTTTTGGACCAATTTTCTCTATAAGCTTGGTTTTGGCTTTAGATAGGCTTATTCAGTGGATTTATCAAGTTTGGATAGAATTTGGACTAAAAATGGCTCTGGAGACATCATACGCGTATGATGTCTTTTTCATCAATTTTTCATGGGATTGGTTCTGTGGACTCTCCATGTGCTAGTGAAGGACTGTTTATACTCAAATCTTGGTTTGGACTTGAATATGTTGGATTTGGGACAAAAATAGGCTTTGTATGAAGGATTTTGTCTTAATTGGGCTAATGGGGTGATCCACCTGACCAAATGGTTCCAAACTTCATATGTAGCATGTATTAGATATATATAATGGATGTATGATGACAAATGAGCATTTTTTTCTCTGTAAGTGCAAATAGACATCATACGCATATGATGTCTTTTGTGTCAAAATGGTGCTTTTTGGTTCCAGATAGCTTGTAGATGTGTTACTCAACAATCCTACAAAGTTTCAATGAGTTTGGAGTTATTTTGACAAAATTAGGACCAAAAATCAATTTTATGGCCTACTTTGCGTCTTTTTGGTTTTCCTTGGGTTTTCTAACTCCAATTCTCATGATACTTGGTTCATAGGATGTGATTAACATGTGGAATGAGGCTATGCACTCAAATGTTGAAATGGATGTGAAAATCATGCTGTGAGACATCATACGCGTATGATGTCTTTTCTTGAAATGTTGGTCTTTTTGTGCAAAGAATGCTTTGTGCTAGTGCCCTAAGCCCTGCTAACTAGTTTTCAACTTAAAAAGTCACCAGTTTAGCTAAAAAGCCCCCTTATAGGCATTTCAGTCTCCGAAGTCGTCTTTTTGCCTTGGAGTTGAATTTCTTCAACTTTTCTTCTCGAGAGTTGCATTTCTAGCTCATTGGATATGTTGTGAAGCCACCTATTTGTTTGAACTTGACTTTGGCTCCCCGTTCTCCATCTTTCTCCATTTGGTTGCTCGAAAGCGTCTTTTTCACCATCGGTAAGTGAATCAGCTTTCTTTTGGGTTTTGCTTGCAAACATAAGTCATCCATGTATATTTGAAGCTGCTTGTGAAGTTTCATGTCATTTGGTCGTCAATTTTAGCCGTTATGCCAAAATGACGCTTTGTGTGTCCGCAGCCGAATCGATTGTTCCGACCTACTTTTGGTGATCCAAACCCGAAGATACTCCATGGTTGCATTGACCTCGATGTTGTTAAGCTTCCTGAGAAGTTTTGTGTCGTTCCGACAACTTTTTTCTGTTTGCCTCTTGTAGGCTCTGTTGACCTAGGGTTTTTCCAGTCGCTCTTTCTCGAGCTTTGAGTGCTAGAAACTCATCTCCTATACTAGGGTAACCCACCTCTAAGTTTTTGCAAGGTTTGGTTAGGCGGTTGTGCCCCTACCTAGCGTTCCTCCCCATTCCCCGTCTGCTCTTGTTTCTTGGTTTTGGTGAGTTTTCGCGACAAAAGTTAACGATAAGCATCAAAGCCTTATGGCAACGAGTTTACCTCTCATGTCTGGTGTCCTCTGAGCTCTCGTAGCAGTCGTAGAAGGCGGTAGAAGGTCGGATGCTTCTGTGTGCTCTTTGCTCTCTCCAAGAAGGTAATAGTGGAAATGAGCTTGATAGTGAAGTGAAAAATACTTAACTTCGGCCTTCCCGGATCACTTGTTACCAAATTTGACATGTGCTCCTATCTCGTCGTGAAATGCACTTTAGGATTTGAAATTTCTCAATTTGGACTCCGTTTGACCTGTTTCTGAGAAATCTGTCCACTTTGCCAAAATTCTGTCATTTCGGGCTTTCCGCAACTTTTTCAGAATTGTACCCCATTTTTATCCTGGGTTGCCTTGTCATTAGGACCATCACCGTGTATTCTTTTCTTTTTTCCGATCTCATTTCACCTGCTTTTTTATTTTTCTTTTACTTTTATTAAGAAAATCATAAAAAATAAAGGAAAATAGCAAATTGAAGCCAAAAAATTCCAAACATACACGATAAATAGCTAGTAACCCTGTGTATATGAATATACACTTCTTTGTGATTTCTGGACTTGGATTACCACTTTTTTCCACTTTTTAGCTCCAAAAACACCCTTATTTAGTGATATTTACACATCTAGAGACCCAAATTCATCATTTGATCTCTTCTTGTTGCAAAACAAGGTATATAAGGGCATAAATATTATCAATATCCGCAATCAAACATAAAAAATTACAAAATCATGTAAGACACTGCCCTTGTAATATAATTTTTGTTTTTCTTTGTTTTTCCCGCTTGTAGCTGCTTTGTAGCTCCTGTATACCTCCCCCCCTCCTAGTCTGAGTCCTCCCGGACAACTATGAAGTGTCTGTGGGTGAAGCATTGTAGTTGTTTTGGTCATAAGTTCCCAATGCAATTGTAGAGCGACGATACAACATTCTTTCCAATAAAGCTGCTCTTTGTTTGATTGAAGGATTGGTGGTCGGGTTTTGGGTTGGTTTTGGCACTTCGGTAGTAGAATCAGTAGATGGATTCTTTGTTACCTTGTTGTCTTTTTTCACAATCCAAATCTGCTTCCGCCTTGCTTGTGCTTGCCACAAACTCTTTGCGACCCAAACCTGCTTTGTTCTGTGTGTTGATTTCCTCGCTTTGAAATACCTAGGAGTTTCCGTTGATTGTATTGAAGGGAGTTCCTGTTTACAAATCTTTGGGATCCAAATTTGCTTGCTATAGCTTTGTGCCGTCATGAACTTCTTTGGAATCCAGATCTGTTTCACTGTCCTTTGTTGTCTGGAATCACTCTGTTGTCTGGTATTGAAGACTCTGTTTTCCACCTTTGTGTTCTCTGGCACAGCCTTTTTTGGTCTCCATACCAACTTTGACTCCGTTTTTTTCCAAGGTTGAGCTGTTATATTATTGCTTGTCTTCCTTATCCAATGTTGAGAGTTCCTCGTCGACGAGCAATCCAGTTGTGTAGAAACTTTTGGTTGCCATTGCTTCTTCTTTTTCTCTGTTTGTTGTTTGCCCTTGTCCGTGGATTCTTCCTTTGGAGTTGGCTCTGCTCCTTTGGTGAACTTAACTGATTGACTTTCACCTTCGTATTTGATAAGCACTGATTTAGAACTCCAGTCAATCATTGCATTGTATTGCTTCTGCCATGGTTGTCCTAGCAATAATGGATGTTGTGTAGCTTGGTCTTCAACCACGTAAAACATATGAGGATACACATATTGGTTAATCTGTATATGTAGAACTGTGCATCCGACACTTTTGATTGAATTCTCAGAGTAACTCTTTAACTCTTGCTTGGCAGTTTGTAGTTTAGTGTCATTTGTCAATTGTCTATACAAACTGAGTGAAAGTAGGTTAGCTTGAGCTCCTGAATCCAATAGTGCTCTGGCTTTAATTTGGTTGGTCCCTACTTTGCATTCAATGATGGGTTCTTCTTTGTCATTCCCCATTTCTGTTATACTAACTGCGTTTATTCGTATTGCTCCTTCATTGCGCTGTTTCTGACGCAGTAGTCTTCTTTTCTCCATTCTTTCCTTCGCCTCAGCTTGTGCTTCCTCCTCAACCTTTTTCTTCTTCTGGACACGCAGCTTTTCTTGATGTATTTTGAGAAGCATGTCTTGGGTTAGCGGCAAAAGATACTTTTTCACTCTGCATCCACTAATCCAATTGGGCATTTCTTCTCCGTCTAATGAAGCAAGCTTGACGGCTCCACTTGGTGATAGATCTTTAATCACCAGAGGTCCCATCCCTCGCTTTTTAAGCTTCTTAGCATGCTGTTTCAGAGTGTAAACTAGGACATAGTCCCCAACTTTAAACTCTTTAGTCCGCACATGCTTATCAAAAAATTCCTTTTGTCGCCTTTTTTGAGCGTAGATGGAAGCTACTGCTTTTAGGCGAAGCTCATCTAGCTTTTCCAGGTCATCTATTCTATCAGAAAGCTCGTGCCCTGTCCACTCTAGATCCTTAGCCACCCTTAATGTTGAAATCAAGAATTCTATTGGTAAGATAGCATTTAGCCCAAAAACCATGTTATATGGGGTCGTTCCTATTGATGTTTTATATGCTACCCTATATGCCCATAATGTTGAATGCAACTTCTGGTCCCAGTCAGTTCTCGACTCAGATACAATCTTCGTAAGGACCGTGCATATGGTTTTGTTTGTTGCTTCAGCTTGTCCGTTTGCTTGTGGATGATACGGGGCTGATTTCATATGGATTACCATGAATTCATCTAGAAGGATCTCTATCACTTCATTTATGAAATGTGTGCCTCGATCACTCACAATTTCTATTGGCAATCCATATCCTACAAAGACGTATTCATATAGAAATTGTGCCGTGGTCCTGGCATCTGCTTTTTGAGTTGCCTTTGCTTCGACCCACTTTGTTAGATAGTCTGTAGCCACAATGATGTATTGTGCATGAGTCTTATATGCAGGAGATGAAATGGGTCCGACATAATCAATCCCCCATTTTGCAAAAGCTCTTGCTCCCATCATTGGTCTAAGCGGCATATCATCTCTTTTAAGTGGTACTTTGGTCCGCTGACAGTCATCACACCGTTTAACGTATTCCTCAGCGTCCATATGTAATGTTGGCCACCATATTCCTGCAGCTAAGACAAGTTTTGCTGTCTTATCACCTGAGAAATGGCCTCCACCTACTCCTCCATGAGCTTGCTCCAGGATTATCACATACTCAGACTCTGATGCGCAAATCCTGAGCTGGTTGTCTTTACCTCTCTTATAGAGTTGATCTCCTATTAAAGCGTAATCTCTAGCTTCTGTCTCTACAGATTTCTGACGTTGTTTAGTCTGGTTCGGAAAATCATAAAATCGGACATCCGTTATAGTTTCTTCGTTTCCGCTTGAATTGTCCGTTGACTCGTTGTCTGCTTCATTTCCCCACTCTGGATGATTGGGAATGTCGTGAAACACCTCTTCTTCATCTTCCTTTTCCAGTGTATCGTTCTTTTCAGTTTCTTTTTCGAGCACAGTTCTTAACATGAAATACGGAACCACGTCGTACCCATCCTTGTCGCAAAATTTTGTTGTGGGACCATCCGGAATTGCACAAACATCTAGGGTTGCTAGAATGTGTGTCCATTCTAATGGTTCAAATGTGTCCTCTGGAAAGGGTTCTCCTACATAAGTTTCGTCTTCGATAGCCCTTTCTAAAACACATTCTTCTCGTTTCAGACTTCCACATTTCGAAGCTCCACACATCCATAACTCCTTGGGTTTACCTAACCAAGCTGGAAATTCGGATCCCGCCAAAGTAGCTGAATCAAACTCCTCTACCGGTGTTCGGTTCACATCTTTGTAGCTATGGTCTTTCAGGTTCACACGTGTAGTGGTTTCCATATTTCTCAAGTATATGTGATCGTAGCCCCAATCTTGGACCATTTTCAACTGTCTCATGAATGGTCTTCCCAATATGATATCATAGTTATTCTCCTTGGCAAAATCGACAATAGCAAAAGTATGTTCGTATTCAATGCCGCAAGAAGTCACTACAACTTTCTCTAATAACCCCATAGGTTTCTCCATGTGTCCATCTGCTAATTGGAGTTTCAACCTAGTCTTCCTTATTGCTGGTTTCCCCCATTTTTTCGAGATTTCTTTTGTAGCAATGGCTACCCCTGCTCCGCTATCTAGTATTGCCATCGTCTTCACTCCTTGGAATTCAACTGGTAAGGTTGTATTCCCCTCTTCACCTTCGCAATACTCTCCGACCTTGTTTAAGGGTACAGGCTTAGCGTTCTTTTGTGGTTTGCTCAGCTCCTCTATGCTCTCTTGCAATCTTGATGTTGGATCTTTTATCCCGAATTTCTCCAAGCATTTTCCTACAGTGGTCCACATATGTGGTCTTAGCCTCAAAAGCTCAGCTAGAGTGATAGTGCATATCACTGGTGTTGACAAAATCTCTATCAATCCTTGCGAGTCCATGACTTTTTCTGATGAAATTCTTCGTGAGGGAAGTGCTCTAATCTCGGATTTTGCTTCATACTCTCCTAAGTATGAAGGTAAGGTTTTCAGTGAATGAGGTTTGCTCTCCATTGTTCTAACAGAGCCCCCATCTCCCCAGTAAGATTGCAGATCCAAGTCCACTTGAGATCCTGCCTCAAATTCCACTATGGGAGGATTCCCGATGTCCTTTTCCCAATTTGTCTGATTAGCTTGGCAACTTAGCTCGTTTGCAAAGTTTGCCTCTCTCACTTGTTTCCAAAATTCATTGTAATCATCATCTCTTCCGTAAGACCTCTGTATGACTGGATGAAAACTCTCTATCTCCTGATCGGTTGTGTTCAATACTATGCGGTCATCCTTTTGTGTATTTTCAGGCTTTTGTGCACTGGGAGTCTTTTCAGCTACCCGTGAAACGATAGTCTCTTGCTGAATTGGGTTTTCCTTCCCACAATTCATTGTTTCTTTTGGTGGTTCTAATAAGGCTTGTGCAGTCTCGATCATTCTCTGGCACATTTCAAGTCTCTGCTTTTCCAATTCCGCGTTTGGGTATGTCATCCACCTCTGTTCTTGTGTTTGGTTGTTCTTTAACCTAGCTTCGTAAGCTCTCATCAGTGCGTCCAATGGTTCGTGTACTTTGTCGACTAGCACTGATCCCCCTGAGCTTAAGCTCGTTGTTTCTTTGATACTCTTTTGTTTCGTTCTTTCCGGGCTCATCTTTCGTTTCCCGTTTTGACTCTCAAGTTTTTCTAATCTAGCTTTAGTTTGCTTTAGTTCCTCAGCTAGAATAGCGTCTTCACGTTCTTTTCTCAACTTCATGCGTGCTTTTCTAGCTTTCCATGTGTTTTTCTGACTCCGCGGTCCTTGACTAACCACTTCAGTCGCTAACTTTCCATTCTCAGGTTCTCTAGTGGTTTTCTTAGCTTGAGCTCTAGTAACAACTTGCGTTGGTATCAGAGTTTCATTTTCAGACCCACTGCTGGTAGGAATAGTTTCTAGCATATTCAATGTCGTCTTTTGCACTTTGTTTGGATTCTTTGAACAATCCTCAATGAAGTGAGTAACTCCACACTCAGTGCAATAAGCGTTAATTCTAATGATTTCCGTATGTGGGAAAACATTCATCAGATGGTCACGCCCACACTTGTAACAGGGTCCTAGTGCTGGTCTTGGTCCCATTTGATTCGTCCTTTGTGGATAGGATGGTCTCTGTCCTGTTAACCCTCCATGAGCTATGAACATCAATGTTCTTGCGTCCAAATTGTATCTCTCTTCATCAGAAGCACTTGTAATTGTTGGTATTCCAACATTCCCCATCATGCCCCATGGTTCTGGTTGTTTTGGTTCTTCTGGTGGGTAATACACTGTCAGAGACATGTGTGCACCCGATTCTTCGTAATAGGCTTGAACAGGCACTAAGGCTTGTTCTTCCTGATTCTCTAAGGTTGGTGCATATCTAATGCCCACTGGTCTTGCTCCTGGTAAAGGTGGTTGTTGTCCCAATACCGGTTGCGGTCTTTCTATCCCCATAGGTCCTGGTACATTTCCCGTTGGGTATCGAGGTATTGGATGTATCTGAGGTGGTGCTAATTGAGCAGGAGGTGCATACTGGCACTCCCTTACATACCCTTTGTTGTAATAACACTCCTCTGTTGGATGAATTTGTCCATTTTTGTTCAATAGCACACCATTTCAGTGTTTTTGGCAATGGTTTTTGGTATGGTGCCATCCTTTTTAGAGCATCTTCTATCATTTGCTCTACATTTGGCATGGTTGTTGTTTGAACATTCTTTTTAGTGGTAGTCTCGCTCGCTACGGAGGAGGAGCTACTGGATGCAAAATCTGTATCCGCTGACACTTCTCCATAAGCCGTACAGTTATCCACTAAGTACAATGCCTCTCTCGTTACTTGCTCGAAACTTGTACAAGCTTTCAAGTGCAAGTCCTTCTTGAGAGTGTCGTTCCTCAGTCCCTCAATAAAGAGAACAGATAGTCTGTCATCTTGTGGTCGTTCACGTACTGGACATCTCTCAATGTATTGTTTGAAGCGAAGTGAAGCTTCCTTCACTTTTTCGTGTTCTCTCTGTTTAAAAGCATATATTTGTGAGACCGTATTGTGCTTAATCCCTCGTTTTGAGAATTCCTCAGCAAACTCTCTTAGCAAATGGTCAATGTCATGGAATCCCCCTATGTTCATTGGTTGAAACCATGTCAATGCAGTACCTTCTAGAGTAAGACCAAATCCCTCGTATTGTGTATGGAAATCTGTTATCTGCTCAGCTCTTAAGACTTGCTTAAAGAGTGACACATGTGCATAACGGATCTCCTGAACCACCATACTTCTTTGGCATACACTTGGCTACTTGAGATGGTCTCATACGTCTATGATCTGCTACCAATCTCATTGCTCCTGTGTCTCGGCTAAAGCTTTCTCTAGCATCATGGACTTCATGGGTTACCCTTGTCGGTTCCTCTGCCCTGAATCTACTACTGGGAGGTAAATGTGATGGTTCCGCTTCAAACCTTGGACCTGGAGTGGTATAGGTGGGGATTGGAACTGCACTACCTCGATTCGTCTCCATTGACTCTCTGGAATGTAATGATCCCAGTGGTCCGAGCTTCGAGTCCCAAGGTTGACTGAAAGAGTCAGCAACCTGAGTTCTTTGTCCTCCTGTTGTCATTGAGTTTTGCACTCCAGTTGTTGGTGCTGGTCTATGTGAGCTAGAAGTAACATAATACTGATGTAGTGGTCCCCCAAAGTATGTATATCCTTCTAATTCTTTCTTGCCCATTGTTGAGTATTGCCTGCCATACTTATCGTAAGCGGCAATTTTCACTTCCGATCCCTCTGTGTAGGTAAAGACATAGAGTCTTTTTTTGTCTGTCAACTCTCCGGTGTAGGGTTCTTCACATCTATAATAGAGATCTTGCTCCCCATTATTATATTTGTATAGCCCCACATAGATGTTATCAGTGTTGATCCTTGTAGTTTCATTCTCTCTTCTTAACCTCGCATTAGGGAAGTTCATTATTGGTGCTTTCTCCTCGAGTTCTTCATCTATTTTGGCTTTGGTGCCCATCAATCCCCACTTGTCCACAATGTTAGGGTTTAGGACTACCAAGTACATGGTACCCTCGTCATCTAGATATCTATCTCCGCTATAGCTCACAGGCACTAAGTCCTTGAACTCACTAGGTCTATCTTCTATCTTTACACAATAGCGGTCCATTCCATCTTTGTAGATCTTTGCACCTTGCTCATTGTCGTACTGATATTTTATGAACAATAGCTTCATTGTGGCGGAAGGGTTTGATGATCCTGCTGCCATATTTTCTCTGTTGTTCCTGTTCGAGTGTTCGGTGAAAATCTCGTAAGACCTCTCCGAAGAAGTATCAGAAACACTTCCTTCAAAGATCGGCTCTAATGGTTGCACCCAACTTTGGTTTACACTTCCCTCGGTTGATATGACACTTGCTGGTTCCCCTTGTTTTGGTTGATTATTCCGGAGATTCCTGCCCGATCTCAAATTCATCAATTCCCCTAAAGGACTGTAACTTTTTCGTCTCGGCAATTTGTTTTCCCCAAGTTTTTGTGGTCAGAATTGATCCAAATTCACTGATACTTGGTCAATTGTTTAATCTTGTTAGTTGCACAACTTCTGTTTCATCAAGTGAGAATTTTGTCGCAGTTATGCTGAAAAAGACATTATACGCGTATGATGTCTTTTTTCACAGATTTTGACTATTTTGGTTATGCTCACTCTCAGTGGCCCCTTTATGCTCTGTTCACTCACAAAATTCAGTTTTAACTCTGTTTGAGCAAGTTATGGCTAGTTCAGGCTTTTCTTGGCAATTTTCTGCTTTTGACTTGTTTTTGGGTCAATTGTTATCCAAATGGGATGAAACTTGAAATATAACCTCTAGACAGCTATTACAATGGATCTGTGTTAGCAAAGTATCAAAATATGTCCAAAATTAGGTCAAAGACATCATACGCGTATGATGTCTTTTTCATCAATTTGGATCCAAACTTGATATTTATGCTTCCTACAGTGCCTGTAACAATCTTGTCAGGTCAGGTATCAAAAATAAGCAGTGGATGTGCCAAAAGACATTATACGCGTATGATGTCTTTTGTCCCAGATTTTGACTATTTTTGGTTTTATGCCCTCTCCAATGTTTATAATTGAGTTTCAAGTGTTTTTGTCAGGTTTGAATGTAAAAAAAAGATCTGAATCCAAAATTTCCTATTCTTTGCGTTTCTTGGACTCCGACTTGTCTTTTTGGGTTTCTTTGAGTGTTAATGCTCTTGTTTTAAGTTGATCTTAGGGTAAAACCCCCCTTCTAAACACTCTGGCAATGTCAAATTTTCAATTTTAGTCTCTGTTTAGGTCCTAAGACATCATACGGGTATGATGTCTAAAGTTGGAGATTTCCAGTTTTTCAGCACAGAACTCTTCCAATAGCTCTTTTAAGTGCTCAGCAACAATCAGTTACACAGAAAATTTTTCTGAACTTTGTTTATTGCATATTTCACTACCAAAGCGACTTTTTCAGTGATCTAACATGCAATCAAACACATCAAGCAAATAGAACACCAATTGATAGCTCTAGATCAGGATCAAATCAGGCCCTACCTAAGCTACTTCTAATCATAAAATGGATTTTTTGCAATTGAAAATATAAAGAGATTTACTACCACAAAAGGAGTAGCAAATGCTTTTTATGTCAACAACCACTTAAACACCATCAAAAACAATCTAATCTAAACTAAACTAAAAATACTGTCAACACGGAAGACCCAGGAATACCCCACTTCCTAGTATCTCTCGAGACCTTCGGAGTCCACCACTCCTAGATCTTTTCTAACTAAAGTATACAAAGTAGTTTATACGACTCACCTCGTAGGATTAGTCTAAGGTCACCTACTTAGGGCTCTCGTCCCCGGCAGCGGCGCCAAATGTTAAGGCGGTTACGCCGCTAGCGGAAGCTAAATAGCGAGAACTCAACCAACAACAGAATTTGTCAGACGAGGACGAAGCTTGACCCGCAGGCGCATGGAAACAACTAGGTGGGTGTCAAATCACCTACTCGACCTTCTAATGACATAAGGAAATCAAATCTAAGTTCTAAAACACGCAAGTGACTGAAATCCGTACTACGAACGAATGCTATACAAAACAGGATCTAGAATCATTGAATCGATCTCAAACTCAAGGGGAAGTCTATACACTAGGTAAGAACAACACCCTAAAGACTTGAACTGCAAAATCAACCTATAACCACTCCGTGCGGTAAACGCGTATGAAGACAGGCCGAAAAATACAGGTGACCGAAACTTGACCCCGATGGTACTAATGTGTAGCTCTACTCGTTGTGGTTCTATAGATATGCTGCACGCTCTATTCCGACACACGAGTTGGAAGAAAACTCACACCGAAGCTCGTACGAACTTACCACACGTAGAAGCCGATAGCACGCACTCTTGGTATCTGTGCGTAGCTCTCACCGTTGCTAACACAATGGCGGTGTTGCTTCTCCAATGGCGGCCCCATAGCTCGCGTAGCAAGGAGATAAGACTCTCTCTCTCTCTCTCTCTCTCTCTCTCTCTCTCTCTCTCTCTCAGACACAGTCACGACGCTCAAAACTCACTTTGATTAATAATTGAATCTCCTTTTAGGTTACAAAACTTTGGCTTATATACCTCAGCCTTGGAGGTGAGAACATCTCTAATTATTTACATCAACATGTGAAATTACTTCGGGATTACAAGCTGGAAACTCAATTGATTCCCGTTACTTAATGAATGGCCCAAATCAAAATTAATGTCGGAAAGACATTTATTACAATCAATGGTTACAAAATGATGGGTGTGAGCAAAAATGTGGGTGTGATCCTCTGCTGGCTCAACATATGTACATACAGTTGAGTTCTTTTTGGTTTTCTCTTAGTGTGCTTAGTGTTTGCAGTTTGTAGTGAAATAACAATCTTTTCTGGTTGAGCATGAATGCTCAACTAGAGGGTGGGAAATGATGGTGCAACCAAATTTGGTTGACCATAGGAGATGGCATGGCAGGTGTGTACATGCTTGCAACAACATGGCAAAGGATGGGAGCAGTTACAAAGATCTTGGGCAAACATGTAGCAGCGGTATGTATGGTTGATGCGATTTATAAACCAAGAAGGGCTCCAAAAAGGGCTAATTTGGATGGAAAATGAGAGGTTCAAAGTGCAATCTTTTTGCCTGGAAATGTGGAGTTTTAGTTGCTATAGGAGTAGGTCTATATGTCTCATCAAACAGAGCTACAAAGTACAAGATATTTGAGTTTGTAGGTGCAGTGCATTACAAATATGAGACGGACAGGGCAGGTGGTGCCAGTAGCCCAAGCTGATTTCAGTGGATAGATGCATAGGGATTGATTTATGGAGCATGCTAGGATTTTTAGATAGGCAATTGGAGTCAGGATGAGAGGTATATTAGCAGAGAAATTTTTGGCAGGGGCCAGGTTCATGCCAGTTTGTTCGCATCGGGAGATGTGCCAACAGAGGTTCTTTAAAGCTCGACAAAATTTGCAAGGGTAGTAGACAACATATGGAGCTAGCAGGAAGTGACTGTGTGGCAATCAGAGTCCCGGAGACCAGGATACATGCGGCTGAAGTTTGGGTTAGTTGGCAACCGAAATGGCGCTGATGTTTTTTTTCCCCGTTTTTAGATGCTTGGATTGCGGATCTAGAGAAGTCGGGATGCAGCGGGAATCATGTGCCTCAAAGTTGAGGTTGTGGAGTTCCTAAGGGGGTTTAGCAGGGGGGTTGACAGCTTGATAGATGGAGCTTTGAGCAAGAATCAGTAGGCAGTGAAAAGAGGGTATTTTTCAAGCTCTCATGATTAAAAAAAATATTAAATGCGGAGGCCCGTGGGGGGTGGAGCAGTGCAGTGCTGTCACGTGGTGGTACATTAATCCCGTAGGAAACTTTGGAGGCTAACAGCCCATGATATATTATCAAGGGTGTGAGCCCTTCATTGACACACAAAAGGGGAGAGATGGGAGCTCCCTCACCCCATGACTATGGTGGTACCCCTTGGGCAGCTTAGCTGGGCCCGCATAGGTGAGGATGGTGGCCATCTGGCGCATGGTGGTTGTTTTGGCTGAGATGGGCGTACATCAGTGGTGCTTAGAGCAGTTGATGATGTGGCATCTTGTTGGGGAGTGTTCTCGCGATCACTGAATGCCCCCTTTTTTTAGGACAAAGTCAAAGTGCCCCCCCCCCCCCCCCCCCCCCCCCCCCAACACACACACACACACACACACACACACACACAAGTGATGTTGCTAGTGCTAGGGGCAAGGGGTGAGTCTCATGCAAAGGAAGCAGAGAGGGAGAATCCAAGGCAAGGTTGAAGGTGGTCAATGCGAGGTCAAATGCAAGGTCAAGCCGGGCAAACAAAATGAGAATGGACAAGGCCAGCCAAGAACGAGTTCATGTGCATCTATGTGAGAGAGAGCTTAAGTGGAAGAGAATGAGTGTAAGTTGCAAAGGTGTCCACCATGTAGGGATAATACTAAAAAGAGCATGCCAAGTGGCTGCAATGCACAAAAAATACCAAAGACGGCTCAAGTTGAACTGCACGAGCTAAGAAGCTCCAAATTTTTTCTTTTTTGGTCTTTAGTCACTCGCCTAAAAGGAGGTGCACATAAATTTTTAAGGGCTTTTTTTGCACGGTGAAGGCCGGAAGACTCCCATTGTGGAGGTGTTTTGTGTTGAAGTTTTCCATTGGAGGTCTGGAATGGTTGTACTATTTCTCTACTAAGTAATACTAAACCATTGCTCCACTTCCTTGTGTCATTTCTCCCCCTCCCCTTCCTTTCCTCTCGCTCTTTATGTGCATGTTGGTGCTTGCGGAGGTGTGTGCCTATGGAGTATAATGTGGTGCAAAGAGGGTAGAATCGGGGTGTTGCGTGAGTTGGGAAAGGTGAGTTGAGCCGCTGGGGTGCATTCGGGCTGAGTAGTGGCTTTACACAGCAGGACATTATTGTTTTGTGTGTAAGGGTTATACCATTAGTGCAAATTAGACGTTTTGAAGGTGTTATCTGAGAGGTTAGGGGTGCTGTGGATGCCCTGAGCTATAGGGAGGCATTGTGTTCTGCGTTGGGTGTGTTCCCCATTCCGTCTCTCCACTGTCTTTGTGGAGCCACATCTTCAGAGGAATTTGGAGATTCACTTCTTTCTCATTCATTGGATTCCTCCTCTTCTCTTATTGGAGAGAGAGTCTTCTTTTGGAAGTTTCAACAAGAGGCTTGCTAAGCTCTCTCTCTCCTTGGAGAGGTAGAAAAAACCCATAAGCATGAAGTTGTTGGGCAACTTTCGCTTGCAAGGCAGGGTTGCCCATAGCTTGTTGCAACCTAGGCAAGATAGTTCACAAACAATGGGGCATCATCAGTAGCACCTTCATGTGCAATATCAAAGTTGTCAATATTCATTCTACTCTCTTTATTCAGTGTCAGCCATGCTAATCAAACTTATGTATATGCTACTTTGTGCTTTGGTACCCTCATAAATCTTAGTTGCTACTCTTCTTTACCTTTGAAAATTAGCTCTCTAGCAGCCACACGCGTGGTTTCGAGATTGTTGATTGCAAAGAGTAGTGGAGAGGGTCTAACATTGCTCGGTTGATTATGGTTCCTGTTGACCTTGCTAGTAGCTCAATAATGGTTAAGCCAAAGGCAAGCCCCAAAAGACTCCAATATTAAGTTTATAGTTCTCAAACGGTAAACATCGAACTAATTCCTTTTCAACCAAGATAATAGATCCTTGTTCCTGTTAGCAGCAAGCTAACTCGGATACCATTTTTTCGGAGCTCTCATTGTAAAAACATTTATTATTTTGATGAATCAGGAATATTATAACTCCTACTTTCCAGATAAACTTTGTGATTGATGAGCCGGGGCTACAAGCTTCTAGATTGTATTAACGTGTCTTTAGTTAGAGCTCTTCAGATTATTAGTTTTGACCACCAAAAACCTTGGCTAAGGTATAAAAGCCAATTTTTGTAAGTTTTATAAAATTTTTTGGATAATAGAAACACAGTGTGAGCTAACGACGCTCACTTCTCTCCTTCTCACGCTTCCTACTCCCTCCCCGGTTGTCACATTGTAGTCGTGTCTGTTGCGTTGCACGTCTGCAATAAGATAGGAGTGAGGTTAGACACTCGTCTGTTGCATTTCATGACATTCATAGTCTACAAATTCGTGGGTCTCGCACGTCTGCAATAAGATATGAGTGAGGTTAGACACCCATCCCACATTTGGCACCATTGTCGGGGATCGAAGAGACCTAAAATAGGAAAAAACATGAACGTCTTGTGAAGTTATCCTTTAACTTCCTCTAAGATTTCCTAGAGTCAAAACTTTCTTTTCAAAACCGCATAGCTTAAGATTGTCGTCTTTTGTTGTGTAGTGGTGGCTTGGAAGTAAGTCGTACTTGATAAGTACCTTTAGAATTGTAAGATTGTATAATTACATTAGGATTTTGAGAATGATTGATGGATAAAACAAGTCTTAAGATCAAGGCTCAGAAAACCATACAAAACAAGAAAACAAGTGTTTGTGGACAGTTTTCACAACCCCATTGTAGTAGAATCTAGGAGTAGGATAAGTAGAATCCGAGGTGGATTTCAAGACATTTCTCTCTCCAAAAGAATCAATTGTGAGTTGTTATGTGAAGTTGCAGAATTCCAGCTCTACGGCTAGAAATAGCACCATAAGACTGTCAACCACTCAATCCAACTAGAGAGTATGCTTTAAAAGTTGTAAGAACCAGTGGGTAAGCTTAAGGACACATTGAGATAAAAATTTCAAGAGTTTGTAAAAACATAGATTATTTACTTTTTCTTGACATTTTAGGCCAAATTACGTTTTGATTTGACTCAGAGGCTTAAAATAGCTCATGAAAAGACTGTCCAAGGAAAAAGTTCAAAAAAATGTTCATTTTAGGCTTAAAGTAAATAATCATGATTATTTACTTTTAGCTCAAAAGTGACCAAGGTTGATACCAGAGACTCTATCATGTGTGTAAACAACTTTTGTAAAGGCCCATAGAATTTGGATCACAAATTGACCAAAAACTGGGTAAAAACTGAATTTTGTACTGACTTTCGAAGAACTTGAGTAAAAATTGGGAAACTTTTGTTCAAAACAAGTGAATCTTGACTTATAGGCTTATATTGATGTGATAAACATGTGTACATGCTCAGTTGACCAAAAAGATGCAAAAATTTGTCAGAACTAAATAATCACGATTATTTACTTTTGTCCCATTTTTCAACTTTTTTGACCAAGTAAGCATACCACTAGCTTTAGCATGTTGTATTAAGCCCACAAACCAAATTTGGTAAGATTTAGATCATTGGATTGAAAATTGTAGCCAAAATTGCAAAATCAGTCTACAAATACAAAATTGATGACCATTTGAACAAAAATTGTCCAAACTTGATGAAACTTGGCTAGGGAGCTTAAGTTAAGGTGCTCAACAGATCTGTGTCAAGATTGTTGCAAAAACTTGCAAAAAAATAGCAGGAGTAAATAATCACGACTATTTACATCTACTACAAAATTTGATATTCTTGCATATTTGAGTATACCACAAGCTCAAGCATATGAAGTAGACCCCACAAATCAATTTTGGTGAAATTTGGATCACAAAAGTGAGACTTAAGCCAAATTCTTGAAAACTGAGTCTGCGGACACGAAACAATTGATAACTTGAACAAATTTTGTTCAAACTAAATGAAACTTGTCTAGAGACCTTAACGAATTGCATACTTGGCAAATCAAGCCAAAAAGTGCAAAAAACTAAGAAAAACAAATAATCACGATTATTTACTACTGCTACACAAAGACTGGGTTTTTGACTTTTGAACTTGTACAGTGTCAGACCAACATAATACAAGGTCACCGGGCAATTTTGGGTTCAATTGGATCTAAATTGGGACATATTCACTCAGTTTCATATTGCAGATTAGTCCTTGGACTTTTTGCAAAAGTAGAATTTGAAAGTCTCAACTGCCGACTCACTTAGCTCAATTTGAAGTGATACACATAGACGAGTCACAATAGTTAGCAAAAATTGTACAGTCTTTGTGAAAGAATAGCTAACTTGATTAAAACTGATACAGGAATCAAGTTGTAGACAAGGAATTGAAAGTTGACAGAAGTTGCAATCAAGTCAAGTGGAAGAAATTGATAACAAGTCAATCCAACGGTAAGTACTCTATCCAGGGCTACACAAGTCTATATGAACCTTAGATCTGGTCATATACTAGAAAATCAAGGCATATTAGGAGAGACCGCTAGTAGAGTATCCACCAAAGAAAGTGTGAATCAAGGCGAGCACTTGCACACTATCTTGGAAGAAGTCTCAGACACTTTTTCAGATTCAACATCTAAAATGTCTTCCTATTCGACTCATTCAGAAACCGGAACGATAGTGAGTTATGAGCATATACTCTCTTTTTATAAGACTAATCACCAAGGAGCTCAGGTTTACTTGGATCCTAATGAAGAGTATGCTATTCGCATTGATAACCATGGCATAGAGTTTGAAGAGAAAATCAGGGCAAACAAACAAGGAAAAATGTACACGGATAGAAATGATACTCAGTATTTACAAGTTGAAAACCCTGACGTGATAAAAAAAATGGGGTTATAAGTAAATACCATAATTCCAAATATGGCAACAACAAAAGGACCATCGAATTTAGAATTTGAGGGTTACGATCAAGTTAATTTGAAGCCTTTGAAACGGCTTAGTACGAATAATCCTAGGATCGGAGTCTATTGTTGGGAGGATAGAAACGTCAAAGATCTTCTTTGGACTTCTCATGCCAAATCAGGACAACTAACACCCATGAAGACCATTTATATCTTCAAAATCAAAGACAAGGCTTCAACAGATCTACCAACCTACCTGGTTAGGGATTGTTATAACAATAACTTTGTTATGATGACTCATGAGGAGGTGGAACAAACCAAATATCAAGGGTACTTCATAAGAGATTGGATATTGGGCCAAGGACTAGAAACTACCTCATCACGAAGAAAATCGGGTGACACTAAAGCCAGTCCAGGGCTACATGAGTCACTATTTCCAACAGACTGGTTTGAAGGACTCAGAACAGGACCAACTGCCAGGAGACCGGGAGTTGAACCAAATAAACGTGTCAGACCAGCTAATTTTCAAAAATGGGTCAAAAAATAGAGTGGATCTGGGGATCCATATGACCACTTAGAAAGCTTTAAGCAATGCTAAGAGCAGAATGTATATTTGATTCCCATATTCAATTTGAGGGATTTAGAATGACATTAGAAGGAAAAGCACTGACATGGTTCCAAAACATTTCACCAAGGTCAATCATGGACTTAAATATGTTAGCTCAAGGATTTATAGCTGCATGTTCCAAAACGGGGATCAAACACAATACGGTAGCTCAAATCTATAGCTTCAAATAGAAACAAGGTGAGTCTGTTAGAGATTGTGCAACTAGAATGAAGCAATACATTGCAAGATGCCCATAGCTTGAGATACCTGCAGAGAAAAGACTATTATCTTTGTTTCTAGAGGGTCTGCTAAACAAAGAACTTCATGCTATACTGTATAGCAAGAAGCATACGACCCTAGAAGAGTGTGTGTAAGATGCTATTGACTTAGGAGACAATTGTGATATTTTCAGCAGATGTCCCTAAGGATAACCAAAGCAAGAAAACAACATCCACCAAACCAGCACAAGTGGGAACGGCTACTGTAGCACCGCTTTTAGCCATAGAAGACATGCTCAAAAGGATGATGACATGATGAATAACATGCAAAAGCACCTATGAGAGGACCAGGGCAAGGGATATCTCAACAGGGACAACCAATTAGGCCACATAAATGGTGTGCAATCAAGGGTCAATGTACCAACCATGAGGCCAATGAGTGCTATTACGGACCAAAGTATGATGGAAATGTTCAATCTGTGCCTATGAGGCCACAAGGACAACCCATGTAGAGATATCAACCTAATATGGCCCCAGCTCAAAGACCACCGATGGGTATGGAAAGACCTCAACCTATGTTGGGTCAACAACCCCCATATCCTGGAAATAATGCAGTGCCTATAAAGTACATGCATCCAGAGGGCGTCATAGATGAACAAGCATTAGTACCTGTTACACCCTATGCTGAGCCTAATCCATCTACACAGTAATGGTAGAAGGAGATTGGTATAATTCACATCCACCACCAATGGAAGAACCTATGACTTATACTACACCAGATCTTGCACTGATGTACTATGTAGCTAATCGAGGCGTTAGACCTTCGATGGTAAGACCCATGATTAAGCCAAGAACTAGAAATTGTCATATCTGTGGTGCAAATGATCATTGAAAAATGAATGCCCAGATCCTGACAAGAACCTCAAGCTAGTTGAAGCTTATTGCATACAATGTTGCAAAAAGGGAGGAAACTTCCCTGAAGATTGTCTAAAAAATCCTTTAAACAAGGGTAAAACAATAGTGAACATAGTCCAAGTGATACCTAGTATCTCATCTGAGAGTGAACCGATTGTTCCATTCAAGGTAATCACCAGAGCCCAAGCTAAGAAAAAGAAACATAACACCTCTGAAGATTCGGAGAATACTAAAATTTCCTCTCAAAAGACCAAGAGAAGTAGAAGCAAAAGGTATGAAATGAGAAATCAGAAACAACGGGCTGAAATTGAGGAGAAAGCAAAGAAACTATTCCAGGAAAAGGTGAAATAAACTGGAAGTGAAATCAAGGAAACCATCGTGAAATGTGGAGGGTCAATTTTGGTAGACAAAATTTTTGAGCCAATCAATGCATCCTTGGAAGCTTACCAAGTGGGACTTAAAGCAGGCCAAAAGATGGAAAACAAAGGAAAAACCCATCCTTCTCTAGACATGGAAGCAGCTAAGCTTGAAGCTTATCAAAATTTGGTAAGAATTACTCAAGAGATGCTGGAAAAACAAAAACACAAGTTTGAGAGTAGGGCAAAACCTAAAGAGCTTGTGGTAGGAGCCAGTAAAGAAAAATCCAAAGTGGTGGTAGAATCCCACCTTGAAACAAAAGAGCCAGAACTTATAGTGTCGGACAGCGAAGATGGCTTAGACAGAATTCCATTTGTAGAAGAAGACTAGCCAGGACACTTATGGGAAAAAGTTAGACAGATTCATGATGGGAGCCTAACTTTGAAGTCAGCTCCTATAGAGGAAGTTTGGTTAGACAATCTAGCTCCTGATATGGACATGGATGTACAATCCTTGTATGGGTTTAGGACATGATGAAAGCTCAAAAAGTCTTTTTAGACCTCTACTATGATGCAACAGATGAGTTTAAAGAACATATCAGCTACCTCAGATGATTCGGGGTCAGAAAAAGAACATGTGAGAGCTAAACTACTTACAAAAGGAGGGGAGGAAAAGTTTTTTGATTTTCCAAACCAAAAACCGAGAAGACAGAAATGGTATAGAAGAAAAAGAGTCACGAAAAACTTGAAAGCTAGACCTATGTCATCAGTTTTCAGTAGAACACAGTTTCTGATGCAGATAGAGGCAACATGATTGTGTCAAGGACAAAATCACTGGTAGATATCTTTTAAACAAAAAACACGAAATATCTAAAACATTGAGAAAAACAAGAAAGGAAACTCATGTAAAACCAAAAAACTAGGACAAGAATTCAACCATGACACGAGTTGAATGGAGGAAGAAATATCAAGAGTTGAAAAAAGCTCTAAAGGAGATATATACAACTGAAATGGAAACCACTGAGGAGGATGGTAAAGATGTAATGAGTGTTCCATCCCATTACAAGAAATATACTCTCCAAGACCAAAAAATCATAGTCGAACAACCTGCCAGGGAACTACGGAAACAGGGTGAGTCCTACGAAGGACCTGAAAACGCAAAAAAGATAGATCTGGCCGAACCAGGAGAAGAGCCTAGACCTACCTACATTGAAAATGACCTAACAAAAGAAGAAGAAGAATGTTTGTTAAGCTTACTGAAAGAATACCAAGATATCTTTGCTTGGTCTTATAAGGATCTCAAGGATATTGATCCAAAAATCTGTCAACATACCATACCCATGAGATATGATGTGAAACCAAGTAGACAAAGGCCATACACATATAATGAAACATTTTCCAGGAATATCAAAGAAGAGCTAGAAAAAATAAAGAAAGCCGAATTCATTTATGAAATTGAACACACAGATTGGGTGTCTCCAATTGTGGTAGTTCCCAAGAAAAACGAGTGTATGTCAATCTCAAAAAAGTGAATGCAGCTACCATAAGAGACAACTTTCCTCTTCCAATCACTAAGCATGTTTTAGAACGAGTTGCAGGAAAAGAAGCTTACAAATTTTTAAATGGCTTTTAGGGATACAATCAACTTTTGGTTGACCCCAAAGATTATCATAAAACTCCTTTGCAACTGAATGGGGTATTTTTTCCTATCGGGTTATGCCTTTTGGGTTAACTAATTCTCCTACCACCTTTCAAAGATTAATGAGCCATGCTTTTAAAGAATATCTTCGGAATTTCTTGGAAGTATATATGGATGATCTATATGTACATTAATCAATCCAGGATGATCATTTTGAACACCTCAAAAAGGTATTCGAAAAATGTAGACTTTATAGGATTTTCTTAAATCCTGAAAAGTTCACATTCATGGGCAGACAAGGAAAATTTCTTGGACATATAGTGCCTAAAAATGGCATAGCTATTGATATGGATAAAATTCATGTTATTGTTGATTTGCCTAGATCGACAATAGTCAAAGGGGTTCAAGCCTTCATGGGACATTGTGGATATTACAAGCGATTCATTTACATGTATCCTATAATTGCAAAACCCATGTACAACTTGATTACACTCTTTGAATGGACTGACGAGTGTGAAGAATCCTTCATGAAGCTTAAGAAAGCTCTCACTTCAGCTCCAATATTGAAAGCACCAGATTGGAATAAGATATTCCACATACATGTAGATGCTTTCAATTTTTCCATCGGGTGTATCCTAGCTCAACCAGAAGACAGAAAATTTGACTTTCCTATTTCGTATTCTAGCCGACAATTGAATATGGCAGAGAAAAACTATACAACCATTAAAAGGGAAGGATTAGGGATGATCTATGCCATAAAAAAGTATAGACATTACCTATTAGCTAACAAATTTGTGTTCTTTGTGGACCACCAAGCCTTATTGTACTTGGTCAACAAGCCATGCAACACAGGAAGAATAGTGAGATGGTTCATCATTCTTTTGGATTTTGATTTCAGTGTAGTTGTAAAAAAGGACACCACTTATCAAAGAGCAGATCATTTGTCAAGGATTGTTTCACGAGAACCACCTAAGGGAGTAGACGATGATATACCAGATGCATATCTATTCTCAGTTGAAATGATATCTTGATGGTTGGAAAATATGGTATCCTTGATGACCATAACTCAAGTGGATTTTTAGATAACACTTCCTATTACAATTGGATTAATTGAGAAATCGACTATGTACCAATTACTAGCTGGAAGGTTGTACAAAAGAAATCGAGATGGAATATTGCTTTTATGCATTAATCCTGAGGAGAAAACCCAATACCTGAGTCAAGCACATATTAGCATAGTAGGACTTCACTTTGGAGGAAGATCAAACTATGCAACGGATCTTGAGACTTGGAGTATTTTGGCCGACTATGAGGAGTGATGTTCATTCTTTTGTGAAAAATTATCCTCAATGTCAAAAACAAACACCCATACCTCATGTGACATTGTTCCAAACATCACTTGTTCCTAAGTGGAATAACTATCTAGTTACTTACTTACCAAGCTGAACATTTCCTGAGGATATGATTAAATTCCATCAAAGAGCAATTGAAACTGAGGCAAGAGACTATGCTCTTATTGGAAACCAACTATTTTGGAGAGGCAAGGATCAACATTTGCGTCTTTGTGCAAATGAAGACGAATACATTCCCATTATAGAACACGCACATGCTAGATTAGATAGAGGTCACTTTTCTAGTGAGACCACCGCAAGAGCAATCTTAATGGCAGGCATATGGTGGCCAACACTTTTTGCAGATGCCAAGAATTATGTTTGAAGATGTGATGCATGTCAACGAGCTAAAATGCCAACCCATGTTAGATAGCATGCCCTTAAGACGAATGATGGGGACTAGAGCTTTTGCAAAATGGGATATAGACTTTGTTGGGCCAATACAGCCACCTGCTTATAGAACCCAAGCTCAATATATCATTGTAGCTACAGACTATTTGACCTAGTAGGCTGAGGCTAAAGCAACTCAAAAGAATGATGCCAGAACCACAACCGCATTCTTATATGAGTACGTGTTCACAAGATATGGACTACCAATAGAAATTGTCAGCGACAGTATTTCCTCAATGAGGTAATTGAGTATCTGCTTAATGAATTTATGGTCATCCATAACAAATCAGCTCCCTATCATCCACAAGCAAATGGACAAGCTGAGCATACAACTAAAATTCTTAGCTCGGTATTGACAGAAGTGTTTATTTCAGAAGGATAAATTGAGAAATGAATATCCATGTTGCTCTATGGACTTATAGAGTTTCATTCAAAACAACTTTAAGTGCTACACCCTTTAACCTTGTTTATGGTCTTGATGCCATACTGCCAATAGAATTTCTATTGCCAACACTAAGGGTAGCTAAGGATCTTGAGTGGACTGGACATGAATTATCAGAGAGACTTGAAGATTTAGAAAAGCTTGATGAGCAAAGGCTAACAAATGTGGCTCACATCTATGCACAAAAGAGAAAATAAAAACAGTTTTTTGATTCCCATCTAATTACAAAAATATTCAAAAAAGGCCCGACTTAGTTTTAGTCTATTCCCTTACGCAACACACTCCCAAGTTTAAGAAAAAGAGAAACGGACCATTTATCATTGAAGATGTATCTCCAAGTGGAGCAGTTAAGTTGTCCACCGTAAATGGATTAGTGGATGCCGTTTAAAGAAGTACAATTTGCCACTAACCAATTAATTTCTAGAAAGGATGCATGCAGCAAAGCAAAGAAAGATAAAATGATAGCAGGTTATTGATGAATCCCTAGAAAAAGCTCGGCTTCGAGTACTCAAAAGAAAAGTTGCTCTCAAGAATCAACAAATACCTATTTCCATCAACACTCTGGAACTAGATGATCGACAATGGGAATTACAGAAAGATGTTGTGTCAACATATGATGAATGGTTAGATGGAATGGACCTTCGCATCAAAGTACAACTGAACAATCATAGCACAGATGCATTGGTCGGTACAGGAGCTCAAGTAAATACAGTCAGTTATTCCACGCACAAGAAAGAAACACGTCAGTCTTTGACAGCAGGAATAGCGACTATTAAAGGATGCAACAAGAACCCAACACCAACATTGGGAGTAGTGGATGTTCATGCCCTCATCAATTTGTATGCTTACCAGATGAACACATGAATGAAACAATGATTCTTGGAATCTCAGGGATGCGGACTTACAAGGCAGTACCAGATTGACATACCAATCAGCTCAAGCTATCACCTAAAGGCGGACAACTCATTGTTCCAATTGCACCAAGCAAGGAGGAATGGAAAGGAGGTTACCAGCGGAGCAAACCACGAAGCAATCAATCTTCTCCATTCCATTGACAAGCAAATGCTACAAGTAGCATGCAAGGAGTTAGGAAAATTGGGGTACCAAAAGCGCCACAGCTTAAAGACAAGGCGATTCAAATTTGGGTGCCCAAAACATCATCTACAATACCAAAGACGGTTCCAAGGCTCAAAACACAAAGAGGAGCATCTTCGAATAGGAAAACTAATAAAATATGGATTTGGAAGAAAAAAGAGCACTTATCTTCTCCGTAAACTGTAAAACCAATCAAGCAATGGAGAGTTAAGACTCAAAAGAACTCAACCACACCATTCTGACCAAGACAAACCAAGATACCAATAGCGGGTAAAATCTTGACAACAATCACTATTGATACCACCAGCTCAGGAAATTAGCATGCCAAAGCATCCTGACAGTACAATAAAGCAAAGAGAACACATGCTACAAGATTTTCTCTTTGGAAGACAACAAAAGAAAACCTCGACATCAGAAACCCTTGAGTCAATTACTCAAGACCCAACTCTTGCACAACATAATGGTTTGAATTGAATTGATCTCGAAAGCATGGTAGAACCAACCAAGGCTATGCATAGACACGATTGTTCAACCCATGCACACAGTCGTCCCGGAGTACGCCATCTAGGAGGGGTGGAAGGGAACTAAGTAATTAAGGGCAATTTTTGAAGAGGGAGGAAAAACTTTGATGTTAACCTGTGATTTTTTGCAAAATTTGTTGGAATTCGGGTTGCAGAGAAACGCACACAGCTTGGAGAAGACGAAGGAAGCTCAAGGCACACAATAGAGAGTGTATTACTTAGTGTGCAATGGAAAGATAGATAGCCCTAGAGTGATGGGCGTATATACAATGCACGGGGGAAAAAACCTCCTAAAGAGGGAAAAAGTGCCACGGCGTTTCTAGTGTGTTCACACACATCACTACCACATGTATATGGTAACAAATCCCCCCTGGAGTGATGTGGTGAACGAGAGCTGGCACATGAGTAAAGGAAAGTGCCATGCCCTGAGAACATGATCAGTCCACAAAGGGGAGTAAGCCCAAAGCTTTGCGGAAAGCTTCAAGCTTCTCATGAGACAATGCCTTTGTGAAAAGATCTGCAAGGTTGTCCTGTGTTGGCACATAAGCCAAGCTGATCTCTCCTACTGAGAGCCTCTCCGTGACATAGTGGTAATGCACTTCAATGTGCTTTGTGCGAGCATGAAAAACTGGGTTCCTCGCAACTGGCAATGCGCTCTGACTGTCAGTGTAGATAGTGTTGGCAGTATCATGTCCAACACCCAAATCAGCCATAAGGCGTTTGAGGAATACACACTCAACCGTAGCTGTGAAGACTACTCAGCCTCACAACTCGAAGTGGCCACAGTAGGTTTCTTCTTGCTCAACCATGATATACATGAACTGCCAAGCATGAAACAAAAACCACTTGTGGACACTCGCGTGTCAAAACAACCAGCCCAATCTAAGTCTGAAAAAGCATGTAAGTCTGGCAGCAATGATCCCCCCTTGGGATAAAACAAGACAAAATGTAAATTGCCACTAAGGTAGCGGAAAAACCTCTTGACAGCCTGCTAATGCTTAGACCCTAGGGCATGCATAAATCTGGTGACTTATGAGACTGCAAACTGAATATCCGGCCTCGTGTTGCATACATAAATGAGGCAGCCAACAGCATTTTGGTAAAGAGTGACATCAGCAAGATCACCAGCATCATGTAGACTCAACTTCAAACCTATTTCCATGGGAGTGGCAATAGGTTTACAATCCTCAAGTCCAAATTTACATAGCAATGTCTCTACGTAACTTTTCTGACAGAAGGCAATACCACTATCACACTACTTAAACTGTATACCCAAATAATGATGCAACAGCCCCAAATCTTTCATCTTGAAAGTATCATTCAAATCAGCCTTAAATTCAGCAATATGTCTCTCATTTGGTCCAGTGATCAGCAAATCATCAACGTAAAGAACCACAATGAGAAGTACATCACCCTCATGCTTTACATACAATGTGTTTTCTGCTGGACTGTTACGAAAACCTTGTTTGACCAAATGAGTGTCAGCTTTCTCATACCAAGCACTAGGATAATGATTCAACCCATACAAAGCCTTCTTACATTTGCACACTTTGTCCTCTTCGCCTTTTATGACAAAACCGCGAGGCTGCGTTACATAAAATTCCTCAAATATGTCACCATTCAAGAAAGCAGTAACAATGTCTGATTGATGTACATCCCAACCAAAATGAGCTACCAATGCACATAGAAATGCATAGTAGTCATACAACAAGTGGGAGCAAAAGTCTCTTCATAATCAATGCCTTTTTGTTGTGCATAACCCTTTGCAACAAGTTCAGCGTTATGGTGATCAATCTCACCATCTGGCTTACGTTTCAACTTGTAAACCCACTTCGTACCAATGGCCTTTTTGCCAGGAGGCAAATCACATAAAGTCCATGTGTCATTTTCTATAAGTGCATCATATTCTGATTGCATGGCAGCCATCCAATTTTTTGAATTTTGTGCTTCATCAAAAGACAGAGGCTCCTCAACATCATGTAAGCTAGACACAGCCAAAGCATAACAATCTGATGCATAAGATGCATGGCGAGAGCATGAACGAGGACGACTAGACAAAGGTGCATCCAATTTACAGTCACGCAAAGTGTGCACCAACCATTTTGGCATACCTCTAGCCTGCTCATTTTCAGCCCTTTCCTCATCAAGTACATCATGTACATCTGCATCAGTAATAGGCTCATCTGTAACATTTTCAAAAACCCCCATAGGCTGTATATTTGCCTCATTGGAACTTACATTCGTATTTCCACCACCAAAAAGAGGCAACAAAGTGTCATAAATCTCCTATGAGCTTACATTACTGTCTCTAGTACATGACAACAAGGGCTGAACAGAATCTTCCATAAACACTACATCCCGTGAAACCAGAATACGTTTTGTTTGCAGATGATACAACCTGTAACCTTTGATTTCAGAACTATAACCAACAAAAACACATTTGACAGCCTTATCATCCAAGGCTCTGCGCTGCAGTTGTGGCACCAAAGCATATGCCAAACAGCCAAAAACACGCATGTGCTCAATAGAAGGCTTTCTATCATGCCATGCTTCATATGGAGTAATAGATTGCAAAGCTTTCGTAGGACACCTGTTAAGTACATAAGTGGCACACATGATGGTCTCAAGCAAAAAAGAATGCGGCAAAGCTTGACTTTTGACCATACATCGTGCCATTTTTGTAAGTGACCTGTTTTTCCTCTCAGCAACACAGCTTTGTTGAGGTGTATAAGGCACAAGCTGCAACTTGAATGTGGCCCGAACTGAACCATCCTTTGGAAATGTAGAACGCTACATTTTACCCAAAATACAACCTTCACAAACATGTTTGACGGGTGCTTCAAGAGGCGGCAAAGAAGCAACCATATCAGATTTCTGCAAACGTAGCAAACTGGAAAAATTCAGATGACCAAAACGTGCATGCCAAACTTTTGCATCTGAAATAGCCCTTAACTCTGCAACAACATTTGCAAAAAAAATTCTACACTTGTCATACAAAGTGAGCTTATATAGCCCACGGCACAAAAGGCCAGATGCAACAATTTCATCACCAAAACTGAGATCATGAACTGTACATCTGTCATCCACAAATTTCACTACAAGTCAAGTCTAGCAAGTGCGGATACAGACAAGATATTCTTCTTGATCCTAGGTACATAAAGTGCATCAACAAGTGTGAAAGAATTGCCATTAGTAGCAGTAAGCACAATCTTTCCAACTCCCTGAACTAGATAAGAGGCATTGTTGGCACAAGTGACTGAATTCCCATCAGGGACAGACTCCAGAGAGGTAAAAAATTCACGATGTGAGGTAATGTGCTTTGTAGCACAACTGTCGAAATACCACACATGTGAATCTATAGCAACTGACAAGCATGCATCATGGACAACAGGATTGTAAGTGCACTCTATGCTAAAAGCCCATTCTGCATCAACATCAAAATTACAATCTCCTTTCACTTAAGACTCAACAATGGCTACATTTGTAGTAGAACCAGCATTTGCAGTGGAACCACCCTCTTTCTTCTTAGCCTCTTTGGCCTTCAACTTAGGACACGACTTGATCAAGTGATCATTAGCTTTACAATAATGGCAACGCATCTTCTTTTTGCCCTTATCACCAGAATTTCCAGAGAAATTGCTGCCAGCAGAAGCATTAGAAACAGAATTTTTGCCACTCGCAGCAGAACCATAAGAAGTGGCTGCATTATTGTTACCACCCTTTATTTGAGAAGCAATAAAATCTTGTTCAACTGCACGCTGCCTAGTCCTGTTTTTTCTAGAAAGTGACTCTTGCAACAGCAATGTGCATAATGCATCAAACTTGACAACTTCAGGATTTCCTTGGGGCATCAATCTCCAAGTACTAGCAAAAGTATGGTAGGAATCTGGTAAGGCATCAAGAACAGTCTGCACAAGGGAACTGTCTGAAATGACTTCTCCTACAGATATAAGTTGCTCATTGATATGCTTGACACTAGCAAGGAAAGTGTCCATATCATCTTCCTCATGCATAATCTTCGACTCCAGCTCTTTACGCAGCAAAGCAATTTTAGCCTCATTGCGACTTGCAGAAAGACCAACCAAAATATCCCAAGCCTATTTTGCATATTTTGCTGAATGGATGTGAGGCACAATGGTGCGCTTCACAGACAACGCAATCAACGCATGAGCCTGCGCATCCTTAACATCCCAACGAGCTTGTTCTGCCACAGGCAAAACAACTCTAACAGCAGCAATCCTTGCAGCAAGTCCTGCAACATCCTCAACATCGCCTGCATCCTCAGAACCAGGACGTACATCAATGCCCAACACAATATTTCAGACGCCCTTTGACACAAGAATGTGTTGCGTCATATAAGCCCACATAGGCTAATTGTCCCCATCCAACCTATCCTGAGCGGCGGCAAACATCTTGAACACATCTATGTTGTTGTACATCACTACCACATGTATATGGTAACAAAATTATGTAGTAATTCCCTTATAAATCATTAACAGTGGAATTTAACTGATAACATCTCCATGATGAGTGTAAATAGTGTATATACTACGAGAAAATCATCAAAAAATAGTCTTTTTTTGTTATTTTTCATCATTTTTCTTAATATTGGGACTTAAAAATGGATAAATCCAACAAAAAACAATAAAGCTGTGTTTTTCAATGGATTTTCTTAATTACTAGATTTTCACTTTATTTTTTAGTGCATTTTATTTTTTTTCAATAAACAAGTCAAAAATTAATAATAAATAACAAATGAGCTTAGATTAAAAAACTAAAGATACGCTGATGATCAGAAGGACAAGGCAGACAGGCATAAAAAATTTCAATTAAATCGGTAGATGGAAGCGGAAAGCCTAAAATAGGAGGCTAGGGCCTACTTTCGCAAATTCTTGCAGAATGAGCCACAAGAATCCGATTGAGGAAATTTTTGAGTCTAAAGTAGATTTCACGGCCTAGTAGGACAACCAGGGAAATTTGGGGAAAAATGGTTCGGGAAGCCGGAGTATAGGTATCCAAGGTAGCCTAAAATCAGCTCATTTCCACTTGTCACCCTTGGAGAGAGAGCTTTCGACCTTCTTTGCGCGTGATTTTCGGAGTCCACAGTCGCCCGTTTATAGCGCCGTCTCACACGAGACATGAGGGGTAAGTTC
This sequence comes from Adiantum capillus-veneris, assembly GCF_014529385.1. Taxonomy (NCBI): domain Eukaryota; kingdom Viridiplantae; phylum Streptophyta; class Polypodiopsida; order Polypodiales; family Pteridaceae; genus Adiantum; species Adiantum capillus-veneris. The sequence goes on from NC_140953.1 coordinate 18,050,828, forward strand.
TATACTTATCAATGATCCATTTTGTATGGCCGGCGGTAGCTAGTCTAAGCCCAAGAAAAAAACCCTAGAAACAAAGCAGTGCACGAAGTCCTACGACCAAAAATTGACCATAGCGGCTTGTTAGCTCAACCAAATCGGACGAGACTTGAACTGTAGCATGCCCCTATAATAGAACACTTCTATATCAACAGTTGACCATTCGGCAGGGGTCGAGGGGATCCCAAGTAGAAAAGCTAAGTTTTTGGCAGATGCTAGAATTGGATTCTAACTCCACAGACAGCTTATAGACTGGGTCTATACACAATGTATATGGTTGGTTTCGTGAAAACAATCAAGGAAAGCTCTCAAAAAGCAAAAAACAGCTTGAAGGCTACAAAGCGTCAAATTTGACATACGAAGTCAAATTGACTCCAAATGGGCCAAAATTGGATGAGTAGCTTTAGGACTATGTAGCAAACAAGTCCATAGCCTCAAAAGTGACTAACCAACTCCATAGGCCATGTAGTCAACAAAATCGGTGAATTCAGAGTCGACAAAGCACGAAGTGATGCCGACAAGACAAAACTTTACCAAATTCAAGTTAGGACTTGTTTTAGATGTATTGAATATGTTTAGGTGAAAATTTATCAAGTTTAGCAAAAAAAAGTTGACTGTTGTAAATAATCATGATTATTTACTTTTGCAATTTTTTGGCTTAAAAATGGTATCTTCACCTCACCTATCACTTGTACACACCTATTACATGCCACATTTCAAATATGAGCCAAACTGATCAATGATGACTTGGAAAATTGCCAAAATTTGCAAAGAAGCCTTTTCAAACCAATTTCTAAGTTATCTAATAAATTTTTTGATCCAAATCACTTCATATCTCATACACAGGGTCTACATCATGCCTAGAACCAAGTTGCACCAAAAAATGTACATTTTGATGAAAAAGTTAATAATCGTGATTATTTACTTTCTTGCCAAAATGGGGAAAAATTGCAATTTTGACCTGATGGGGCCAAAGTACATGATGTCCCAGGCCCACTGACCAAGTTTGAGTAAATTTGGATCTCAAAATCTCAAAATCTCAAAATCCCTTTGTATCTACTATTTCAGAGATGAAAAGCCTAAATCTAGCACCATTTCCACCATGTGCATTCAAATGAGCCTACACTTCACTAAGAGTATCTAATTACTATATATTTCAAGCCTATGATGCCAAAAGTGCAAAAAGTTGAAAACTTTCCTCAGCTATAAATACTCGCAATTAGTTACTTTTGTTGCAAATTTTTGTTTGGACTTTATGATTTTGATCTTTACATGTTTTTATGCATCTATGCATGTTCAAAAATTGATTTGAAGCAAATTGGACTCAATTTGTCAGCAATTCATACTAAAGGGCATTTCAGAGCATGACCTGCATAATTTTCTAACTTTAGCATTGACTTCCCCTAACAGGAACAATGCAAGCTGCGGAGAAGGCCAAGAAAAGGGTATCCCAAAAAGAGAAGCTGCAAGGGATGCCACCCTACCAATTGGACCCAAGTTCAATAAAGAATGCCAAGGCAACATACTTGTCCAAAGAACAGCTTGAAGAAAACAACACCACAGTTTTTAGAGGCAGGTTTAAAAGTAAAGAAGGACACCAAGTAGAGCTGCAATTACTACCAAAAGAGATCTATGATGTCATGGCAAAGCCAGACACAAAGGAGGCCAACAGAAGGCTGGGCCTCAGGGATTTCTACGACCAGGAACCATGTGGCTAGACTTCCAGAAAGCCTATGAGTTGTTGTCTATAATTAAAGAGGATGGATCAGCCCAAATCACCGACCAACAAGGGTAGAAAGTAGAAATGGTTTTAATAAAGGAAATCGTGGTCGAGGCACTGGAGTTGCCAACAGAAGGGATGACAATGAGGGCCCGAGATAGGAAGACAACAGGCACCTTCACCAAGGAGACTAATGCGGCAACCTTTGCCTACCTCATCCAGAAGCAAGTAGAAGAACCAGCACATTTGTATCATCAACACTTCCATGTTCTAGCAAAGAGACCGCCAAGGTACACAACACCTAACCATGCAGTTGTAACTACATTTACCCAAGTGTTGAAGTCGACAACTAGGCAACCAATTGACCACGCTCCATATGTGCTATCAACACTAAAGGGCACCAAGAAAGAAGGTAAAATCACGTATCTGTGTCCACCTGAGGTACTGACAAGAATAGCATACCATGCTATTGGCATGGGCAAAGATTTTCCGCCTGTCCCAGATCAAAACACATGGATTGTGTTTGCACAGCCATCTCCCAGAACCACATTGTTAACCCTCACGCACATTCCTATCACCTACGACCGGACGCTGTATTATTTATTTGGTAGAGTCAGGTACCGGGCTTGTTGGTCCAATAGGAAAAGGGTAAGAGTGATCGCTGATGAGAGACGCACTCTAACTGGAACATTCAAGGGATTAGTTGGCTAAGCATGGGCGTCCAAGTGTGAATGGGACGAGCTCATATAAAAGTCAACTAAACCTAAAATTCACTCATTCTCTCATTTGTGCAATTGAAGAGTGCTCTTGCTCCATCTCCATCTTCTTCTTCTTCATCTCCTTGTGTGTGTATGTGTGTGTGTGTGAGAGAGAGAGAGAGAGAGTGCGATCGAGCATTGCGGCGGCACGACGACGGCGAGGCGGTTGAGCGCGGCATAGCGGCGTCTCCCTCTTCTTCGCGGCGAGGAATCCTCCACAACAGAAAGCATAGAGCTGTGAGTGACACACCATCGCCATCTTTGAGCTTACTAGTTTAGGCTTGTTGTGTTCTTGGAGCCATTTGTGGCTCGCACACAGTGTATCGGCAAGTTCTTTGCATTGACACGTGCGACATACGTGCACATTTTTGGCACCGTTGTCGGAGAATGCCATACACTAAGCTTAAATGGCGCTCTGTGCTTCTTTTGTGGTGCAATTTCAATTGTAGGAAGGGTAGGGAAGGAAGGTGTGTGTATTGAGAAGAAGGATTTTGTGTTACTACTGTTTATTTCTTTTTTAATGAAGTTTTGAAAGGTTACTGTGTTTTCTCTGTGTGAGGTGTTAGTATTAAGGTTGTTAATTCTGTGTAATATAAAGTACTGTAAGTAGGAAGTAGATCTGTGAGAGCTAATGGAGTGTGTTGGTGTGTAACAGTAGGTGTATTAGTTGGAAGTAGGTACGTAGAGTGCGTGTGCTTGCGTGCAGGCCGCGGCGATCTTATCCCAAAAAAAAAACCAAAAAAAAATATTTTTAAAAAAAAATTAATTTTTTTTTTAAAAAAAAAATTAAAGGTAGGATCGGGATCGGGAATATCTCCTAGACCCAAGCCCAAGCTCACGCTCAGGCTCAGGCCTCAATTGCTCTTTAAAATTACGTAGTTTAGCTTCACACATAGCTAAAAATCGACTTTTTTGAGGACCAACGGAGCTTCAGGTGACCGAACGTTGTGCTGTAAAGCACACCGCGACCCTCTGAGTGATACGCTCGTTTCGAGCTATCACATACTTTAATAAAAAAAACCAAAAATCAAAAAACGAGTAAAAATGGACGCCTAAAAAATAAAAACGGATACCTAAAAAAGTAAGCGATTAACCTTCAAGATTATTCACGGACGCTGTAGGGTGCCAAAAGCACATGCATCTGCGCTTTGTTTGTGTGCTAGAAATGGAGCAACTAGAGAGAATTTCGACTTACGCGAGTTCTCAATATTAATCTACCTTAGGTTTCGGGCCCTCGGCAGCGGACGACTACCATGCCTACCCCAATGATGGGCATGCCAAGAAACACGCCATGGACCTCATTTGTTAGTAAAGCACCACTACATGATAGCTCAATGCCTGCAACAGTACTACAAGTGTGTACCAATCATATGCACCTATGGGTCATCGCACTCATGTAGTCCCTACCCCTCCCATTGTTTCTACAACCTATGCTCCACAACCATAACACCCAAGTTCTTATTTCTATGGTACTATACCGGCTAGCATTAGCATGTCACATCCGACGTTTGCTATGCTTAGGGACACACATATGAACTTTGGACCACCCCATGGCACAACGAGGGCACAACATCGTACCCAAAGTGGAACCCAAGGGCTTCCTATGCGCCAAGCCCAATGCCAATACCTACTCCACATGTAGTCTCTGGAGCGCCTTCACCCACGGTGCCTGCTCACTTAGGTGACTTGGCAACATTTGCTCAAGCTATTGGTCGATCTATTGCTGAGAATATCCGTAACACACCTGATAGAGAGCCTAGAAGTAAGGCAGTACAAATAGCCAAGCTCACACAAAAATTTAGTGGAGACGGGGATGTGAGAAAGAATATCGAAGTTTTTGAACAAATATGTGATTCTCTAGGAGAACACAATGACCTACATAAGAGTAATGCTTTAAGCCTAACCTTAAGTGGAAAGGCAAGGGATTGGTATAGAACCCTAAGGGTGGAAGAAAAAATGATTTACCCTACTCTTAGGAGACTGTTCTTGAAAGAATACGTACAAGAGGGAGTGCTTTGGGGTGTAGTCTCTCAGCTCCAGAAAGCCCAACGAGAGGAAGGAGAGTCGGTGAGAGACTTTATTAGTCGCTTGAAGCATTTGAATTCTCATTGTAATCCAAATGAACGCTTCAATAATAATCAATTGCTAGATAGATTCATTAGGGGATTACGACATGAGGATATCTACAATGGCCTAGTCATTAGAGGTATCACCACTTGGGAAGCAGTCACCACCAATGCGATCCAATTGGAGGATAATTTAATGATTCAAGGAGAAAGAGTGTCTGTTGAGCCTAAATCTATTAGCTCGCAAGCATCAGGGCATCAGCCAATGACCCTCAAGCCTATTGCTAAGGAGCCAAAGATATCTGAGATGACTTTAGCAGATCTCACCAAGGCTATTCAAGAGAGTCTTAGAGACAATCGTGCTCCGCAAAATAATCATATGTATCCAAGAAGGGAGCAACAATGGTGCTCAGTATGCTATGGACCGCATAGTACAAGTGAATGCCCTACTTTTAGAGTAAAATTCAATGGGAACTGCAATGCATGTGGGAGGTATGGTCATCAAGCTAAGGATTGCATAGTATTTAAGTGCATGATGGCAAATAGACGACCCTTAGCATGGACAGACACACCTCGAGTGCCTGCATTGATGCCGGCCCCCCCTCTTGAACAAACAGCACAACACATGGTCCCGAGGGCCCAAAATGTTGTTCAAACAACACCCTTACCACCTCCAGTTCTAGGACCGCAACCACCACATCCGAGAATCACTTATGTGAATCAAGTGGGTTGTGAGTCATCTATTGCTTGCTTGGAAGGTTGTGAGGAAGATATAGATCCTAATTATTTCCTATGGTTTGGATGTGCTTGAAGAAAGTCCACAATACTACATGGAGGACTATTGGGGACAAGTCAAACCTGTATATCAAGTAGCTCCTCTTGTGGCAAGAGGCCAAAATATCAATTACACTGCTAAGAGACCACCTCTTTAATGCTATTATTGTGGAGGTCCACATCGTGTAGCCGAGTGTCCTATTAGGCTACAGAAGAACGCCACACTAATGCAAACCAATCAAGCGAGCACGTCTACAATGCCGATACTCATGTGTAATCGATGTGGCATAGATCATTTGATTGCCCAATGTCCAAATAATCCAAATGCACCGAAGATCATGCCATTAAAATTGATTGAAGTTACCGAGGAGCCATCACAAAGTACACCTGTGGTACCAGTAAATGTACTCACACGATCGATGCTCCAAAAATAAAATTATATTCTTGAGGAAAGAGAAACGACATCAATTGCCCAATCTCAGGAAAAGAAGAGGAAGAGATCGCAAAAAGCAGCAAAGTCAGACCCCAGTTCAAAGACCAACATAGGGACTGGTGATGACCCCGTATATATGAACGACGCTGAAGAGGATTCTGATTCAGGTGAAACCATGGAGACCAAAACGGCCACTAAGATAGAAACCAACAAGAAGATCTTCATGCGCCACAATGGCCACGATCTAAGAAGAAGATAGGAACTTATCCAAACCCTACAAAGGAGATTGAGTGAGTCAAGCAATTAAGGAGTTTGGTAAAAGGTACCCAAAGGGATCTAGAACCAGCACCTAGGCAGATCCAGATTACAGACACCATGTTCCCTACGCAACAACAACCTCACCAAGTCTATAGACCCTTAGCCATACCTAGAGTCATCCAAGAAGAAAGTGACTTAACGTCATGGGAAAGTGGGCGTACTCACTTCTTGATGGAAAGAATGTTTACAGAGGGACTACTTGATCCTATCGAAGAAATGGAGCCCAAAAGGTGCCATTAAACATTGCCAAAGTGATGGATTTCATGTCTTCGGAAGTTAGAACCACCATCATGTCCAAACTATATAAAGACCCGGAGCTAGTCTCAGATCTTCGAGCCTTCCTCAATGGAGAACTGAAGTTTGGGCTACCACAATTTGCACAGATGGATGGAGCTGGGGAGATGCCAATAGAGAAGGAACACTTAGATCCACAACCCAACCTAGATGAGAACCTTGTTATAGAAATACCTCTTAACAAGTTGGGACAATACTTTGAGGGTGATGAATCCAATGCGACCATACCAATCACTACTAAGGGATTAACTGTGAAGGGAATCCTGGATGGTGGCGTTGGGGTTAGCATTGTGACTAAAAATTGATGGGAAACTATGGGAAGACCTCACCTTGAAACCACAACCATAGTAGTGAAGATGGCCAATGGGTCTATTCTTAAACCTATTGGGATGCTAGAAGATCTCAAGATCAAGGTCTTTGGACATAAAATAAGGATTACCTTCATTGTTATGGATTTCTCCAAACACACTATGGCATCGGAGATGATCTTAGGACGTCCTTTCATGAGGGAAGCAAAAATGGTGCATGATTGGTCTAAAAACCATGTCTACTTGCAGTTCCAAGATTCTGTCATTTGAGTGGATCTTGTAATTGGTTGAGCACATCCTCTAGGAAACAGGTTTATAATTGATCATAGATCTGACACCACAAGTCACTCGGCCCCATTGCAGTATTGTTACACGTGTAAAGCGAACACTGATGTTGGGGAAGATTCTCCTTATATGGATGTACTACATGGGATGACTGAATCAGACAATGTGGATTGGGTCCACCTAGCAGCAACCATAAACACTTGGAGAAACAAGGGGACAACTTGGGTAACACCTAACGGGGATGAAATTCCCGTACCCTTAAATATGCTACAAGCAATGCATATAGCTTTTGACAAGACTCGTCCTCATATAACAAAGAAAACATACAAGTGGGTCCCTAAAGCTTCTTTAGCGACCATAGCTGATGCTAAAAACCAGAAGCCTTGTAAGAAATGTCCCACTCGCCCCAAAAAATGTAAGGAAACGTGGCGGTGGATTCCTAAACGACTATTGGAAGCCCAAGGCTACTATCAAGAAAATGATCAAATCTGGGTGCCAAAACGTAGGTTGTGTTCTTACTTGTCACGTGACCCATGTAAGCCCAATCTCGTAGTTCCAAAACAAATCAAAAATCGCAGAAAGAAAAAAATCACAGAATGCTACACACCAGCTCCAGAGCTAGTTTGCGTACCGAAGAAAGAACAATTTGTTCCACCTAGCTCAGGGAGGGGGGAGTCCCATGAAACTTCTAGCTCCTCATGTAATGCATCCATAGAGAGAAAAGCTTCTCCACAGTCTCCACCTACAATAGTGGACCTCCATGAAGCTACAAAGGACTCCACACCTCCCAGTGTTCAAGAATCACCTGATGAACCACTTCAAGTTCGATCCTGGGAGAGTACCTTACCACCCTTGCAACTCGACGAGGCACCTAAAGTAATAGAAAACTACTGGCAAAAATCCTCACCTATTACCAACTGGAACAATTGGTTTCAAAGGGTGACGAGTACATTTCAAACAATATGACCTACCCAAGGAAGGGGGGAAGTCATCATTCACGCACTCCCCTCTCAACCTTCCTCCCTGACCTCTCAATCTTCCAATCTTATGGAATGTATATATAAAGCCTTATACTCACAAAAAGCAAGAATAATAAAGAGCAAGAGCAATTAGCAAACAAGTATGCACAAAAAAAAGTCAAAACATTGACCCAGACCTACACATTCACATCCGGTATACTGAAACAAAAACCTATGTCATAAAATACCTTTGATCCTCATCACTCGAGTGATGGAGGGTAGGTAAGATTAGTACGATAGGAGTGTTTCTATTTTAAATGTTAGTGATTAGCAAAGTTCTTTCTTCCCACTGATGTGCCTCCTAGAGGTATTCTTTGTGTTTCCTAGTGTGTACAAGAACGTGTTGCTGTTGTTAGGATTTGGACCTTCATGGAATCTTTCTCTCGTTCACACTTCAAATCAAGCGCGACCATCAACACAAATAGGTGTCTCTTATCCATTAACATTTCCCCTTATCTTTTTGCATCTATGTTTGTCTGCTTTAATTGTGATTGGTAGCATAATATTCAACGCATCTATGTTTGTCTGCTTTAATTGTGATTGGTAGCATAATATTCAACACGTTTGCTTAGTACCGAACGTTAAGTTCAATGTAATTTTTTGTCATAATCACTTGTCTAAGTTTAAAAATCAAGCAGTCTGATTAAGCAGTTTGACCAAGTTAGGTGTTAGAGATCTTCTCTTAATACCATGGGGAATGCCTTCCTAATAATCAATGGTTACTTAGGTTCTTAATCCGATTTAGGCATCATTGTGTGAAATGTACTAGGGCTTTCTAGTGGGCTTGACCCTATTGACCTTTAGCTTAAGTATTATAAAGGGAGTTTACTAGTGTGATGAGCCTAGGGAGGTGTAACAATGTTATATCACCCCCCAAAGTTACCAAAAAAAAAAATGCTGAAAATGAACAAATTTTTTTAAAAAAAAATCAAAGTGCCACAATGTAAAATCTTAAGCTGGAAGAGAAACCTCGGCTTGATTTGGTACTTCACTCACATGTATCGCCTATGGTACTAGAGCCCTAGAGGTTCCCAGTGTGGACGCTTTTCCTTGAAAAGCAAAAAACCCAAGGCATACAAAATAAGCACACATATCAAAATTGAATCACTGTTAAAAGACTTTGGGGGGTCAAAGAAAAGGTAATCAGTCAGGCGATGATTTCATGAGAAAATCCCTTTATTGTAGCTTAACTACAAGGTCTTCTAGGTATAGCATCTAGTCAGCCCTCGAACATGAAATACTTGGCTCTCGCGATTAAACAACTTAATTGACCAAAGAAAATTAGGAAGCTTACCCATGGTATTAATAGTCGATCTCTAGTGCCTTTCGACCGTTAAATTAGCGATCCCAGACTTGTTTAGTTTTTTACCTTTACATCTGTTTATGCATTTGATTATATTGCAATTTAATGTTTATTGCTGACAAATGGTTTATAATTCTGTTACCAATCAAATTGTTTTCCTACAACTGCATATGCCTTTTAATTGTATATGAGAATGAAATTATTGTGCCAATGTTGTTTGATTTTGTAGTGACTAAAGAAGGCTAAGGACATTCATCTCAAATTCTCTTCCACCTCGATGAAAGAGCTTCAACTCAATAGCTTCCGAGGACGGAATCTACATCAAGAAGGGGGGCATGTTAACCCTCACACACATTCCTATCACTACGACGGATGCTGTATTATTTATTTGGTAGAGTCAGGTACCGGGCTTGTCGGTCCAATAGTAAAAGGGTAAGCGTGATCGCCGATGAGAGGCGCACTCTAATTGGAACATTCAAGGGATTATTTGGCTAAGCATGGGCGCGCCCAAGTGTGAATGGTGCGAGCTCTCCATCTCCATCTTCTTCTTCTTCATCTCCTTGTGTGTGTGTGTGTGTGTGTGTGTGTGTGTGTGTGTGTGTGTGTGTGTGTGTGTGTGTGTGTGTGTGTGTGTGTGTGTGTGTATGCGTGAGAGAGAGAGAGTGTGTGTGTGTAATCGAGCATTACGGCGGCACGACGACGGCGAGGCGGTTGAGCACGACGTAGCAGCGTCTCCCTCTTCTTTGCGGCGAGGAATCCTCCACGACAGCAAGCGTAGAGCAGTGAGTGACACACCATCACCATCTTTGAGCTTACTAGTTTAGGCTTGTTGTGTGCTTGGAGCCATTTGTGGCTCGCACACAGTGTATCGGCAAGTTCCTTGCATTGACACGTGCGACATACGCGCATGTGCACACACGGTTGTCAAAGAGATTTTACAAGTCAGATGAAGAATCTGCTGAAAGCTCCCACGAAGCTCATCGTAGTGAGAGCTCAAACAATGAAGAGAGGAGATCCAGAATAGAAGAGATGAAGAAAAAAGCAGTGGCTGCACACCAAGAGGAACCTCAGCAAAAGAAGGCGAGGTTTGAAGGAGAGAAACACACTTATGAAAGAAGCTGCCAAGCTGCAGGTGAGGACCCAGCAAGGTGGGTTCCAAGAGATATAAGAGGACCCCAAACCAAGAACCCTTCCATGAGAGAACCAGAAGATCCCAAGGATTCTCTTGAACACATGTATGTAGAAGCAGAAGCCTCAAAGCTAAAAGAAGCTCAAGAAGCTGAAAGAAAAGCAAAGGAAAATGCGACAGAGTAGTAGAAACAAGCTGAAGCGGCCCAACAAAGTCAAGCCCAGCACGAACCGGGTGAGATGTCTCTCACACCATCATCACCATATACGGAACAGGAACACCAACCAATGCCAAGCCCTTCACCTTCACCAACCATTAGATCCACTAAGAGTGAGGAAGCCAAAGAAAAGGAGCCTGAACCAGAGGAGGCAGCAAATTTTGAGCAATCAAGGACAATTGAACAAAGAGAGGCCACACCCTTTACAACCACCCACTAGGAAACAGCTGAGGCATCCACAAAGCCTCAAGCAGACAAAGAAGACGAGGCAAGTGCAGAGCCTCAAGGAGAGGTAGAACCCCCTGCCACAACCACAAGCCACCGCATGCCCACCCAAGGAGCCACAGAGAGAGATTGTTGAAAAATCTAGACAGCCTACACAGCATGAAGCATGGGAGATGAATGATGAAGTCATCCTGCAAGTCAATGAATATGCCAAGCAAATGCAGGAGATGACTCAAAAATACGAACATCAGCACTTAGCCGAGTGCTAAAGCTAGAGAGCTGGAGATGGTCATCCATGCTCTACAAGGAGAATTAGATGATAGAATGAATGTCATCTCAGATCTGCAGAGACAAATCCATGAGCTGAGAGCTGAAGTTGAACAACACCAACTATCCAAAGAGAAGCAACAAAAAGAAATGGAGGAGCTCGGTGAACTTCTCACCAAGTTAACAGATGCCTGCAAGATCAAAGACCAACAACTGATAGAGGTAACAAATGAACTCTTAACCACAACTCTATCAGTACAAAAGATCCAAGTGCAGCTCGACGTAGCGAATGCTTCACTGCAATATTAAGAGCAAAGGATCAATGATCAAGAAACCTTCTTGAGATAGATAAGGGAAAATCTTACAGTTGCCTCGATCAAAGGTACAAATGAAGTATACAAGGCTTTAGAAAAGAAGAACCGGGATCTCAAGCTAGAGTTAAAGCTAGAGCAATCCCAAAGAAGAGACCTAGCACTGATGCGGGTACACAGAGAAGAACAACTGCTCTAGGAAATAGCCGAGCTCAAGCGAGTCAATCAGCTGCTGCGAGAGGAACAGTCAGAGACACAAGAAGAAGCTAGTACCTCAGAGAAACCAAATGTTGAAATTCCATTAGTCTCTTTTAGTGAGATGGAAACACAGCCGACAAAAGGGCTAGGAGAAGAAGAAGAGTTTCAGGTACCACTAACAGATGTTGAGCAAGTGCCCATTGTCCAACTATTTAAAGTTGAAGAAGATGCACTAAAGGAACATGTTTCTCAGGAGACAGATGAATAATGGAAAGCAGCGATGGATTGGGAGTTGAGAGTTCTCCATTCAGTCAAGGTCACTCAACTCACTCCCAACCAAATCAATGCACAATGGCATCAACAATCATTGCCATATCCCTTTGATCAAGACAGAGTTGTTGCAGGTAAAAGAAAGACTATATAAAGATATGCAGGAAAAAGACGTAGAGGAAGTCCACCCCAACTGGAGAAAGAGCTCGCTAAACAAGAATCCACGATATTTAGATTTTGTTCACAAGAGCACCTGCAGCCCTTCAGAAAGACCCAACCTTTTGTCTTGTACCACGGGTAAGGACATGGCAAGCACATGAAGCACTGAATAAGAAGTGGCCTACATGGCTCAACTATCCAAGATTGCCAGCTCCAGAGCAGGGAACACCGACATGGTGAAAACCCTAATGGGTGCCATGAAATTCTTCAAAAGTCTCTTCGATCTCTCATGTGCCATGCTCTACAAAATTTACCGAATGTTGCTCACATGCATTGAAGCTTTTCACGAGCCAGAGCAAGTAGGAGCACCGTGGATGTCATTCCTTGAGGGAAATAAGGGTCTCTCCTACAATCTAAGTGGCTAGTCTTGCAAAGAAGTTCTTTACAGCTTCTATGCCCGATGCATGTTCTTACCTTCTAGCAATATGTTGGCATTTGAGGAAGCATTTTACACAGGGTTCTTCACTTGGCGAACGAAGATATTTGGGCTAGTGAGATAAGAAACCTAACCTCAAGATTTTTTGGCTACTCAGTCAATGAGCTCAAAAACAGGGTCACCATGCAATTCTCGCAGGTTCCAGACAAAGAAAGAAAGATCAGATATGATAAATCCTTACATGCACTAAAATACCACCTCGCCAGCCGTCAAACCGAAGATTACTTCAACCAATAAAGTTGTGTCAAGGGGCGACACAGGCGAGGAGGATGGGAATGTTAGCAGCAAGCTGACTCGGATATCCTTTTTTTGAGCTCTCATTGTAAAAAAATTATTATTTTGATGAATCGGGAATTTTGTAACTCCTACTTTCCATATAAACTTTGTAATTGATGAGCCGGGGCTACATGCTTCCAGATTGTATCAACCTGTCTTTAGTTAGAGCTCCCAGATTATTAGTTTTGACCACCAAAAACCTTGGCTAGGGTATAAAAGCCAATTTTTGTAAGTTTTGTAATAGTTTTTGGATAATAGAAACATAGCGTGAGCTAATGATGCTCACTTCTCTCCTTCTCGCGCTTCCTACTCCCTCCCCGGTTGTCACATTGCACTTGCGTCTGTTGCGTTGCAACCGCAGGTAAGAGCTCTACGCATTGACGTAAGTATTTCACGGTATTTCATAGCTTTTGGCGCGTCGACCCGCGGCCTGATTTCATCATACGTAGGAATTTATAGTCCAAAATCAAAAACTAAGTATAGGCGGGGTATTGGGGCATCATTGTTAAGCACCTAAATGCATTCCGAGTCGGAAATGACAGTCAAAAACTCACTGCTGTTAATAATCACGATTTTTGTACTTGACCTAAAGTGAGATTTGAGACCATAAGCATGTGTGCTTAAGTCTTATAAACATGTCCTAGAAGTTTTATAATGTTTGGATGTCGTTTGATGCTGTAACGGATGTGATTTGTTTGCTGATGAGCGATTGGCTTTTGGTGATTTCTGTCATTTGAGTGTAGCCTGAATTAGATGCAAGTTGTTTGTTGTTTTCCAAGAGATTGACAACCTGTTGTAGCCTCTATGCACTAGTCGAGTCAGGTTCGTCCCATGGATTGACAATTATATTCGTGGTTCTTGCTACGTCTGTAAGAACCATGAATAAGATAGGAGTGAGGTTATACACCCGTCCCACAGTTCCACTTACCCTCTTGCAATGAGCATGTCCAAACTTTCATGGACAACTTAAGGACCTCTATTCTTAAGCAAGAAAATAGAAATCAATAGCTTTGATACCAATATTGAAATTACAATAGTGAGCCTTTCCTTTAAGAGAATTCTTAAAGAGTAATTGATCAAAGGTAGAAAAATGAACATTACACCTAATTACCTTGGCATGAACAATACTTGTAAAAGAGAGAGAAAGGATTAGATAAATTGACAATATTTGAGGACTGGGTTTATGTGGAGCTATTCGCCCCTCCAAAAGGCTTTTGTATTATAGATTCCCCCATAAAGAGAGACTTGGTACAATACAAGCTTGTGTTCCTTGAGACCTCGTTGGTTCAATGAAGATGGCAGACTTCATACACAAAAATTATGCCCTTAATTAACTTGCAAAAACATTAACATATCTCTGGCCTCAATCCCAAGACCTCAAAAACCTTCAAAGGTGGAGAGAGCTAGCAGGGAGTGAGGGAAGGGAAGAGGAAGAAGAATTACATACGAAAAACACATAGTCTCCTCACTTGTTATTACTCTTGTAGCTTAGCATAGCATAGTAGCATAGTAATGGAGATGAAGAAGATGGCAAGCTTGCACTCTGGAGCATGGCTCTTGGTTTGATTTTCATTCCATAGCCAAGAGTTGTTGGTATAGGCTCTCAACTTCTCAAGCTTGGAGAAGGAGATGGTGTTCTTACACAATGAGAATGAGAGTGTGTAAGTGTGTGTGAGAGGGAGTATATCTTGAAAGCACCCGCCATCCTTGCTTGGGTCGACCCCTTTTCGTAGCTCAAGCTTGAAGTTGATTGTACCCTCTCTAAACTAGCCAATCACATGCATTAGACATATCAAGCAAGAATGGTAGCATTTGGACAAGTGCCCTCCTTTCCCATTTGAGAGAGAGAGGCTTGAAAAATTCTTAAACAATTAAGTAATTAATTAAATTCTCATTGGACCTCTCTAAGGGTCATCCAATAGGCTTTAGGCACACTATCATGGAAACCTAGCTAGGGGCTTGACATGTGTCTTATTGGCCTCTTTGAGCAAGGGGTGTCCCTTGGGTGAGGGAAAGGCCATTCAACCCCACCCCCTATTGTTGGGGCTCGCCCCCTCCTTTGTAGGCCATGATTCCGACTTCAAGCACCTCAAGCATCTTGGCCCCCAACTACCTTAGGCACCTCAAGCAGCTTAATCATCAAGCATGCCAAGCTCCTCAAGCACCTTAGCCAGCAAGCACAAGAAGCATCTCAAGCACCTTAGTCAATAAGCACGACAAACACCTCAAGCACTTTAGTCCTCAAGCATGACAAACACCTCAACCTTGGGCAAGGTTTCCACCTCAAGGTCAGCCCCATCTTGCTTAAGATCCTAGGTCTAAGGACTTTTAACACTAACCTTTGGAGGTCTTTAATGAATCTAACCCTAAGGTCTTTTAAGCTCCTTGATAGACCATCTCTCTTTTGGACCCGTTGCCTTCTCTCCCTTTTGGTCCCGTGTTGAGCTAGATCTAAAATCACATGTCTATATTCTAGCTCTTGTTCACGTTTATTTTCCCACATTAAATGATTAGTTAAATACAAAAAAATAATTTGGGTTAGGTAGATATTAGATTTTATGATAGGTTGTGTTGTTATCTCTACACTTAGGATATTTTGGATCACTTTATACAATGGTTGTGGATCTTGTTGAAGAAGAAGAACCCTTGCAAATTTTGGAAGACATTTGTAAAATAAAAGATGAGAGTCAACTTCCTTGAACCTGTTTACTTCAAAAATGCTACTACAACAATGTTGGAATTAGGGTTGCAGAGAAACGCACACAGCTTGGAGAAGACAAAGGAAGCTCAAGGCACACAATAGAGAGTGTATAACTTAGTGTGCAATGAAGAGATAGATAGCGCTAGAGTGATGGGCGTATATACAATGCTCGGGGGGAAAAACCTCCTAAAGAGGGAAAAAATGCCCCGGCGGTCCTAGTGTGTTCACACACATCACTACCACATGTATATGGTAACAAATCCCCCCTAGAGTGATGTGGTGAACGAGAGCTGGCACATGAGTAAAGGGAAGTGCCATGCCCTAAGGACATGATCAATCCACAAAGGGGATTAAGCCCAAAGCTTTGCAGAAAGCTTCAAGCTTTCTCATGAGACAATGCCTTTGTGAAAAGATCTGCAAGGTTGTCCTGTGTTGGCACATAATCCAAGTTGATCTCTCCTGCTGAGAGCCTCTCCCTCACATAGTGGTAATGCACCTCAATGTGCTTTGTGTGAGCATGAAAAAGTGGGCTCCTAGCAACTGCCAATGCACTCTGACTATCAATGTAGATAGTGTTGGCAGTGTCCTGTCCAACACCCAAATCAGCCATAAGGCATCTGACATACACACTCAACCGTAGTTGTGAAGACTGCCTTGTACTCAGCCTCACAACTCAAAGTGGCCAACAATAGGTTGCTTCTTGCTCAACCATGATATACATGAACTGCCAAGCATGAAACAAAAACCACAGACACTCGCATGTCAAAACAACCAGCCCAATCTGAGTTCGAAAAAGCATGTAAGTCTTGCGGCAATGATCCCCCCTTGGGATAAAACAAGCCAAGGTGTAAAGTACCACTAAGGTAGCGAAAAATCCTCTTGACATCCTGCCAATGATTACACCCTGGGCTATGCATGAATCTGCTGACATGGGAGACTGCAAACTGAATATTTGGCCTCGTGTTGCATACATAAATGAGGCAGCCACAACAGAATTTTGGTAAAGAGTGACATCAGTAAGATCACCAGCATCATGTAGACTCAAGTTCAAACCTGTTTCCATGGGAGTGGCAATAGGTTTGCAATCCTCAAGTCCAAACTTACATAGCAATGCCTTTATGTAACTTTTGCGACACAAGGCAATACCACCATCACACTGCTTAAACTGTATACCCAAGTAATGATGCAACAGCCCCAAATCTTTCATCTTGAAAGTAGCATTCAAATCAGCCTTAAATTCAGCAATATGTCTCTCATTTGGTCCAGTGATCAGCAAATCATCAACATAAAGGACCACAATGAGAAGTACATCACCCTCACGCTTTACACACAATGTGCTTTCTGTTGGACTGTTATGAAAGCCTCGTTTCACCAAATGAGTGTCAACTTTCTCATACCAAGCACGAGGATATTGCTTCAACCCATACAAAGCCTTCTTACATCTGCACACTTTGTCCTCTTGTCCTTTTATGACAAAACCGCGAGGCTGCGTTACATAAACTTCCTCAAATATGTCACCATTCAAGAAAGCAGTAAGAATGTCTGATTGATGTACATCCCAACCAAATGAGCTGCCAATGCACATAGAAAATGCACAATAGTCATACGATAAGTGGGAGCAAGAGTCTCATTATAATCAATGTCTTTTTGTTGTGCATAACCTTTTGCAACAAGTCGAGCCTTATGGTGATCAATCTCACCATCCGGCTTGCGTTTCAACTTGTAAACCCATTTCGTACCAATGGCCTTTTTTCCAGGAGGCAAATCACATAAAGTCTATGTGTCATTTTGTATAAGTGCATCATATTCTGATTGCTTGGCAGCCATCCAATTTTTTGAATTCTGTGCTTCATCAAAAGACAGAGGCTCATCAACATCATGTAAGCTAGACACAACCAAAGCATAGCAATCTGATGCATAAGATGCATGGCGAGAGCCTAAACGAGTACGATTAGACAAAGGTGCATCCAATTTACTGTCACGCAAAGTGTGCACCAGCCATTTTGGCATACCTCTAGCCTGCTCATTTTCAGCCCTTTCCTCATCAAGTACATCATGTACATCTGCATTAGTAATAGGCTGATCTGCAACATTTTCAGAAACCCCCATAGGCTGTACATTTGGCTCATTGGAACTTACATTCCTATTTCCACCACTTAAAAGAGTCAACAAAGTGTCATAAATTTCATGTGAGCTTACATTACTGTCTCTAGTACATGACAGCAAGGGCTGAACAAAATCTTCCACAAACACTACACCCCGAGAAACCAAAATACGTTTTGTTTGCGGATGATACAACCTATAACCTTTGCTTTCAGCACTATAACCAACAAAAATACATTTGAGAGCCTTATTATCCAATTTTCTTCGCTACACTTGTGGCACCAAAGCATATGCCAAACAGCCAAAAACACCCATGTGCTCAATAGAAGTCTTTCTATCATGCCATGCTTCATATGTAGTAATAGACTGCAAAGCTTTCCTAGGACACCTGTTAAGTACATAAGTGGCACACATGATGGCGTGCGGCAAAGCTTGACTTTTGACCATACATCGTTCCATTTCCGTCAGTGATCTGTTTTTCCTCTCAGCAACACCATTTTACTGAGGTGTATAAGGCACTATACATTGGTGTTGTATCCCACGACTAGCAAAAAATGCATTAAATTCATGAGAAATTTTTAGCCATAGCCAGAAATTGTTTGAAGCACAAAAAAACTTCGGACTTCGGTTTAAGCGGAAATACCCATGCATGCTGAGTAATCATCAATGAAAGTCATGAAGTACAGGCAATTGCCCAAGGACGGAGTTTGCATGGGCCCACAAACATCACTATGCACAAGCTGCAACTTGCATGTGGCCGGAACTGAACCATCCTTGGGAAACTTAGAACACTGCATCTTACCTAAAATACAACCTTCACAAACATGTTTGACAGGTGCTTCAAGAGGCGGCAAAGAAGCAGCCATATCAGATTTCTGCAAACGTAGCAAACTGGCAAAATTTAGATGACCAAAATGTGCATGCCAAAGTTTTGTATCTAAAATAGCCCTTGAATCTGCAACCACATTTGCAAAATTTTGTCCATACTTGTCGTACAAAGTGAGCTTATACAGCCCACGGCACAAAAGCCCAGATGCAACAATTTCATCACCAAAACTGAGATCATGAACTGTACATCTGTCATCCACAAATTTGACTACAAGTCCAAGTCTAGCAAGTGCGGATACAGACAAAAGATTCTTCTTGATCCCAGGTACATAAAGTGCATCAACAAGTGTGAAAGAACTGCCATTAGCAGCAGTAAGCACAATCTTTCCAACTCCCTGAACTGGATAAGAGTCATTGTTGGCACAAGTGACTGAATTCCCATGAGGGACAGACTCGAGAGAGGTAAACAATTCACGATGTGAGGTAATGTGCTTTGTAGCACCACTGTCGAAATACCACACATGTGAATCTACAGCAACTGACAAGCATGCATCATGGCCAGCATGAATGTAAGTGCACTCTGCGCTAAAAGTCCATTCTGCATCAACATCAAAATTACAGTCTCCTTTCATAGAAGACTCAACAATGGCTGCATTTGTAGTGGACCCAGAATTTGCAGTGGAACCACACTCTTTCTTCTTAGCCTCTTTGGCCTTCAACTTAGGAAACGACTTGATCAAGTGATCGTTAGCTTTACAATAATGGCAACGCATCTTCTTTTTGCCCTTATCACCAGAATTCCAGACGAATTGTTGCCAGTAGAAGCATTAGGAACAGAATTTTTGCCACTTGCATCAGAACCATAAGAAGTGGCTGCATTATTGTTACCACCCTTTCTTTGAGAAGCAATAAAAGTTTGTTCAACTGCACACTGCCTAGTCCTGTTTTTTCTAGAAAGTGACTCTTGCAACAGCAATGTGCATAATGCATCAAACTTGACAACTTCAGGATTTCCTTGGGTCATCAGTCTCCAAGTACTAGCAAAAGTCTGGTAGGAATCTGGTAAGGCATCAAGAACAGTCTGCACAAGGGAATTGTCTGAAATGACTTCTCTTGCAGAAATAAGTTGCTCATTGATATCCTTGACACTAGCAAGGAAAGTCTCCATATCATCTTTGTCATGCATAATATTCGACTCCATCTCTTTACACAGCAAAGCAATTTTAGCCTCATTGCGGCTTGCATAAAGACCTGCTAGAATATCCCAAGTCTATTTTATAGATTTTGCTGAACGGATGTGAGAAACAATGGTGCGCTTCACAAACAATGCAATCAATGCATGAGCCTGCACATCCTTTACATCCCAACGAGCTTGTTCTGTCGTAGGCAAAACAACTCTAACAGTAGCAATCCTTGCAGCAAGACTTGCAACATCCTCAACATCGCCTACATCCTCAGAACCAAGACGTACGTCAATGCCCTACACAATGTTCCAGACGCCCTTTGACACAAGAACATGTTGCATCATATAAGCCCACATAGGGTAGTTGTCCCCATCCAACGTGTCCTCAGCAACAAACATCTTGAACACATCTGTGTTTCTATTGTCAGCCATGGTAAATGCTGCACCTGATGTGAAAACTGCCTGAAAATAGGAGAAACGGAGCGGGAACAAGACATGCTATATAGCAAAAACCGTAGAAGACTATAAGGCACCCGTTATGCAGAAAACGACACTGACAGAAATTTTGCACAAAATGATGAAATAGCCTGTGTAGTACTGCCTGTAGTGGAAACGGAGGCCGAAATGAGCCCAAATAAAAAATCTAAGCAGATCAAGCTCTACGAGCTTCCCCAAAATATTTGTCGACCTGCAAACGCTCGCCAAAGCTCACTGAAATCGGAAAAAGTGAGCAGGCGTGTACTGGAGCAGCTGGCAACTAAGCCCGGGAGGACGCAACTTGCTCTGATACCAATTGTTGGAATTAGGGTTGCAGAGAAACGCACACAGCTTGGAAGACGAAGGAAGCTCAAGGCACACAATAGAGAGTGTCTAACTTAGTGTGCAATGAAAAGATAGATAGCCCTAGAGTGATGGGCGTATATACAATGCTTAGGGGAGAAAACCTCCTAAAGAGGGGAAAAATGCCTCGGCGGTCCTAGTGTGTTCACACATCACTACCACATGTATATGGTAACAAAAAATGCCTTCCATAACTCTTGGGGGGGCGGAGGGGGGGGGGGGGGGGGGGGGGGGAAGAGAGAGAGAGAGAGAGAGAGAGAGAGAGAGAGAGAGAGAGAGAGAGAGAGAGAGAGAGAGAGAGATTATAGTCTTTTAGGGAAATGGCAAGAACCAAGGCGATTGCTAGGAAGGCTGACAAATGTCCAAGTTTAGCTGCTAAAGCAAGGGGCAAGTAGAAGGGACCTGGAAAGCCTATGAAGATTTTGGAGCCTCCAAGGATGAAGAGGATACAAAGAATCCTAAATTTATTCAAGGGGATAAAGAGGGCTCATAAATGCATGGAGGTTGTTGTACCAAAGCTTTTGTTTCAAAGGCTAGTCAGGTCAATATGTGAAGAGTCATGCTTTGGCACAATGAGGTAGAAGCCTTTTGCACTTCAAGAGGTAGAAAAATATTTTTTTTCTTGAGTACTTTAATGATATAACTATTGTTGTAGCATATGCACACAAGATAACCATTATGGACAAGGACAAGAAAACCTTTAAGAGACTAAGATGGAGATATGATAAACTGCTTGTACCCGAAAAATTTATAGACAAGCAAATGATGGACATTTTGCTTATACCTCCATGAAGGTTACAATCAGAGGTGAAGATTGTGGAGGTCACACATGATGTGAATACCAGGGCCATAGCTAAGAAGGAAAATTTATGTAGAGAGGAGAGTAAGAAACTAAAAGAGAAAGAAAAAGTAACAATTACTTTTGAAGAACATATTAAAAGCTATGACACACTAACACATGAAATTGATGTGAGAAACAATGAAACTTTATCTCATCAATGAAAGATGGACTGATAGCAAATGTAACACTAGCAAATGGTTCAAGGAGATTTGAAATTGATTGTTTTTATATTAATATATCATCAATGAAAGATGGCATGATAGCATATGTACCACTAGCAGATAGTTCAAGGAGACTTGCAATTGATCATGTTGATATTAATATATTGCAGGATCCAGATGCTGAAATAATAGATTCAATTGTCTATATATGCCTAAAGTAAGACATGTTCACTATCTTTAGCATACTTGGCTTCAGGCTTTAGATCAAAGAATAGCTTCCATTAACTGTTTTATAGTTTGATCAAGAGCTAGCTTCCTAAATCTTGGATTTTAGGCCAAGTTGTGAGCATTCGCCTGCACCTTGGTGAATCCATTTACTTTACCATAATGGATAAGACCAATGCCAAAGATTTATGGGATGCTCTATGTGCAACATGGGATGGCAACAATGCCTCAGATAAGGGTTTCTCGATGAAGAAGCTTTAACACATGAACATGAAAGAGGGCACTAATGTTAGTTCTCACTTGAACGACTTCAACAATATCTTTTCACAGATTACTTCAAAAGGCCTCAATTTCGGTGATGAAATGAAGGCTATTGTAATGTACCTAACATTTTTCAATAAAAGTATTTCATGTACTTTGCAAAAATTTAAGGTTCGCATTTTGTTAAGTCATAAAGCATTCCAACAGAACAATCGGATCGAAAATCGGACTCTGAAACTATTAATTATGGACTTTATTCACTTAAAAACAATAGGTTGATGGAAAAACTTAAGCCTCAAGTCTATTTCTAAATATAAGAGTTGACCCTCAAGAAAGAATGAGTATTTTTCGGAAAGACAGTGGAAAGGAAGAGTATTTTTAGAAGAGAAAGAGTATTTTTAAGAAAGGAGGAGTATTTTTTAGAAAAGAAAGAGGAGGGAGTCAAGTTTAGAGTTCTTGTTTTGAAAGCCAAGCTTTTTCTAAAATAAGAGACTCGAAATCACGCAAAAGAATTTGTATCCAAAATAAAAAATTCAAAAATTCAAAAAAAGCCACAAATGTATGCGAATTTATCTTTCTGCTTTTTTCTATTCTTAGCTTGTGCTATTGGCTCTTGAGAGCCTTTATAAAGCGCCCTCCTCCCTCACTTTCAGACACTCACACGCACACACACACACACACACACACACACACACACAAGTTCTCATAAGCGAAAGCTCTCTTGCCATAACAACGGAGTTATCTTCTCTCCCTCAAGCACTCACCCTCAACCCATCTCCATCTCAAACTCCCTCTCTACCATCATCGTGTTGCTTTTCGGATTCTTGAGTTCTCTTTCTCTCTTTCCCTTTTCTCTACATCGGTACGATGGCCCCGAAGTGAGTGACTCAAAGAGCCAAGGATACTCTTGCCGTTCCACCTCCAAGGAAGGTGCAAAAGAAGGTATCATCTACTCCAATCATAACTCAAGCGGAGGTATTGACTCCACAAGAATTTTAAGCCATTCAACCTTCAACACGGAGGTAATCCAGCATGTCGCTAATCTGGTAAGACAAATTCATAATTTTGCATTGTTATTCATGTTGACTTGGAAAGAACACAGGGAATCCCTTAAACCATCCAAGAAACGTGATTCTATCCAAGAAACAAGCATATGTTTTCATAGATTAGTGAAAGAACTATTTGATAAATTATCACTGTTTGTTAAATTTTTATTGCTTGATAAATTCTTATTCTTTGTTGATAAGTTGTTACCGGTTGATATGAATAATTGGTTGATTATGTTTGAAGAATCATGTAAAGAGAAGAATTGTTGAAAGAATATCTTTTGTTTCTCGCGGGTAGCGAGATGCCTCACGGTTAGCAAGATGATCTCGCGGGTTATTAGATTTCTTTTTATCCCTCGTGGTTAGCGAAATGCCTAGCAGTTAGCAACATCCCTCGCGGGTAGCGAGATGCCTCGTGGTTAGCAGGATGCCTGACAATTAGCAAGATACCTCGCGGTTAACGAGATGGAAAGGTTGCACAATTCGCGGTTAGCAAATAAACCCTTTGCAAAGACTCTATTGGCTAGACAAAGAAATTCTGTGGGTAGCGGCAAACTCATAAGAAATTGGAAAATTTCTTTTTGTTAAAATATAGGACTGTCTTCTCTAGGCGTTGTTTGAATTGTTTTGGTATTGTTTGAAGGACTGTATAAAAGAAAGTGTGTCTGGAATTAATTAAGAAACATTGTTTGTATATGTAAAACAGTGTGGTAGTAATTAGAAAACAAGCTAAAAAGTGTGAGTGTGGGGTGAAAAGTGGGGGTTGGCTCAGGTTGCCATTCAAGAATGGGTGGTCTCGATTAGTTGAGAAACTCTCCACTCCCTCTTATTAAGGGAAGAAAAATTAGAGACTCCTTGTGCCAAGAGTCGAGATGTCCCAAATATACGTGCCCCTGAAACTATGGACCCGATTAGTCAAGTACTTTTCACAAGATTACTAGTTAGTTTAGACTATGCCTTATAACATATTCATGTTTTATGAATGGCGTCCGTGTCTCTTAAACGTGGGGAAAAAAACATTGTTTATGGATTCTAAATATGTCAATGGGATTTCATCTTTGTCCTAGGAAATATCTTTCATTAGAATCCTTGATTTATCAACCTGGCCTATGGCGTATGGCCCTTATAACCATGATCACGATGGATAGAGGACTTCCTCTCTTCTGTTTTTTGTATCTCTACTTTGTGGAAATGGAGTAGGGTGTCTTCAACGGAACTTGAGAATAAAGGAAGACCGTCTATCAAGTCACCCCAATCTTCCGGGGTTGGGGACCTCACAGCTATTTTCTTGCTATGTTTGCTACCATCTTCATGGGATACTTTCAACACAGCCATAAGCAATTCTACACGTAATGGAAAGCTAGTTTTCAGTGATGTTGCTAGTATGTTTCTCACTAAGGATATTTGATGTCAATCTCTTCATGCAAGTGGGCATGATTATGCGTATGTGGCTAGTGGTGGCAATCATGACTGGGAAAGGTTGCGTGGTCATAGTGGCGGTCGTTCTCAAGATTGTAGGCAAGGTTGAGGCAAGGTCCTAGCAAGAGTCACGGCAAATACATGCAAAATGTTGAGTGTTACTACTGCTATAAAAAGGGACACTTGAAGAAATATTGCCACACAATGCATCATGACAAGGGCAAAGAGAAAGCAAAGTCTAACAAACATAAAAGCAGCATGAAAATTGAAGAAATTAATGTGGTTGAGTCTCCAATAATTGAGACAGTTTTTGACGTGCCAAATGATGTGTTGATTTTCACATCGAATTTGTGTCCTAATGCACTATTAGCTCTTGACGAGTGTTATACGCATAATTGGATTGAGGAATCAGGTGCTAGCTTTCACGTGACTCCTCACAAGGAGTGGTTTTCTACATACACTGCCACTATGACAAAGAGTTTCTACACATGGCATAGTGACGCTATGAAACTCTTATGAGCTTGGTATATGCAGTGTGGGAAACATTCAATTTTCTATGAGTAATGGCACTGAGTTTATGGTGCACAATGTCAGACATGTACCCAAATTGACAAAGAGTTTGATGTCAGTTGAATAGCTGGATGATTTGGGTTACACTACTATATTTGCTCATGGTTCTTGGATTATCAAGAATGGAAATCTGGTCACGATTAAAGGCCAAAAGTCTGTCTCATTGTATCCACTTTATGTCTCTTCCATAGAAGAGAATTATATTTGTGTAGCCGAGCTGCCGTCTACAGAGTTGTGGCATAGCCGTCTAGGACATATGAGTCAAAAGGTAATGAAAGTCTTGCAATGTTCTGGTTATATCCCTGTGTTAAATTACTCTAACTCCTCTTTATGTGAGCATTGCATCTATGACAAACAAACTAGTTTGACATAAACGCCTTTGGACAAGGAGTTAGGGAGTCCTCTAGATCTCGTTCATAGCGACTTGTGTGGACCTATGCGAATCAAGTCTCTACGGGGAGCATATACATCCTAACATTCATAGATGACTCTACTAGAAAGGTATGGGTTTATCTATTGAAGCATAGAAGCGACGTCTTTAGTGTCTTTCAAAAGTTCTTAGCATTGGTAGTAAAGAACCAATTGGGTAGAAAGCTTAAAGCTTTGCACAGTGACAATGGAGGCGAGAACATCTCGTCCGAATTCAAGGACTTTTGTAGTAAACAAGGCATTTGAAGACAATTTACCATGCCTTACACACCCCCCCAAAACGGTGTGGCTGAGAGGATGAATAGAACCATTTAGGAACGGGTCACTTCTATGTTGTCTACGGCCAACTTATCTCAAGAATTTTGGGGAGAAGCTATTACGACAACTTCTTACTTGATCAATCGGTCACCTAGTACACCACTAAAGTACAAGGTTCAATAGGAGATGTGGATGGGAAAAGTGTATTTGGGTGTGAGGCATTCTCACATGTACCAAAAGAGCTTATACAAAAGCTAGACCCCAAATCACACAAGTGCATCTTCATTGGATATGGTGTAGACAAAGAGATGGGATATCTTCTCTGACACTTGGAATCTAAGAAGATTATACAAAGCCCACAGGTGATATTCAATGAGTCTAAGATGCATAGAAAGACAGTGAAAGACACCGTAGTATCACACAGTACGTTTGATGTTGCCTCACCCACTAGTTATAAAAATTGTTGGACATGCTAGTGATGCACCTTTCACTAGTGCACACACATGTTACTCTAGGGAGAACAAAATCCAGCAATTAGGCACTTCAGAGATCTACTTGTAAATCTTATGCACCTGAGCGTTTTGAACTACTTTCTACATTAGGGAGCTGGGGAGGTATTAGAAAAGGCTCCATCTTTGAGAGAGGTAAATGGGCTTATCTTCTTCTCTTAACCAATGAGGGAGCTCAATTTTGACACCCATGGACTCTGCCTGTCGACATCATACTCCTTATTTTCTCATTTTTCTTCTCCTAATGTCTTTTTACTCCTCATAAATAGATCCCACAAAATCTCGTAAGTGGGTGTCATAATGATGCTACACCTCTAAAAAGTTCGCTCCAAATCTTCAAACAATTTGAGCGCTAGCAAGGAAGACGTATGGACCCTGCAAAGGGGTGAGAACGTCTGGTCTCTAGAAACGCTTGAGAAGAAGCTCACACCCTTCACACAGCAGAAGCCTCTACGCATTCTCATAACTGTACACCCCATCCTCATCTTTACCTCTCTCTCTCTCTCTCTCTCTCTCTCTCTCTCTCTCTCTCTCTCTCTCTCTCTCTCTCTCTCTCTCTCTCTCTCTCTCTCTCTCTCTCTCTCTCGTGTGAAATAGAGCCACCTATCTACTACAAGAAACTCTACAAACCCCCTACTCTCAATGGCACCCAAATCTTCATGGAGAATAACCCTTGCAAAGTACAGAGAGATGTTGGGAGAAACCATGTGTCAAGCAGCACAAATGCGTCCAAAGAACTTTATTGATTCATATGTGGTCTTCAACACAAAATCAAAAACCCAAGAGTGGGAGCCCATCACAATAAGACGGTTTTCATGGGTTACTCTCTTACCCTCTTAAACGGGACCCCATGGAAAGAAAAAAAAGGATTTGGATGATCGGAGGAGTCATTGGAAGGCAAGAATTCTATCATTCAAGAGTTTTGATAACCAACTATATGTAGAGGTGCAACATGTCTACAACAAAATTGAAGTCGCGGTGTGAAATCATACTACAATGCCATCAAATTGAAAGTTATATGCCATTCTTGTTGTTTTATTTATGTAAGGAGGTTGAACTAATATATCAAGTTTTTGAGCATGCTGTTGACGTTCTTCAAGTATTTACATTTTCTATTTTGCTCAAGAAGTTTTAAAATTGCTTTTTAGATTCTTGGATTAGAAATAAAACCTTTGTTGCTAGCTACCTTGGTATAGGTTCCGAGGCTCCAAATATTTTCATATCTATCTAATCTGATTGATGTGTGTATGCATAGATGTTATTGACCCGAGCTTAGTTTGTTAAATGGTTTTTTTATTAGTTTCTCAATTATTGTATCAAGACAGGTGTTTGCATTGTTTTCTTAACTCATGACCTCTACAAATTTTTAAGTATGCATTGTTTGGAATTTTGGTAAATAGCACATTAAATGATGTGGTAGTACGAAGATCTCTTTATTAGGGATGCTTGAAAGTTATAATTGAGTTTCGGTGTAACCATCCGACAATACAATGATTATTGATCCCGTGTTATAGTCTCTAGATAACATGACTTTGAGAATTTTTGTTTACATGAGTTTGGTAATCTTGAGACAACTTAACAAAGATTACACATATGAAACATTCTTGACGGGTTTCTTGTCTAATTTTTTATGTGATTTTTCTTTCTAAAGTCGTTTTCAAAGTTGAAAGAGTTTGGATTTGATTACACAAGGATAGGTATAGAGCGTATACCTTGTAAGTAGTATACCTTAGCTTGTTTTGGTTTTCTAAAGATAGCTATATTACATTGGTGTTGTAATCCCTTCTGTGAAATCTTTATTGATGGTAATATGCACACTTAGAGAGATTGTATTCTTAGGAAACATGGAATATTATAGTATGACCATTGTTTAGTATAATGCTTGCTTTCCTTAGTATTGCTATTAGTATATGGTTTCAATGATTTAGGTTGCATGGTAATACTAAAATAATGATTGCCTAATTCTTTTGATGGACAATTATGACCAACTAAATACTCAACATCTTTTGTTAATATATGGTGTTTGGATGATGTTTACTTGGGTTTACCCGATAGTGTTGGTCAAATGATGTCATGAGCTCTAGTAGAGTAGGTGAGATATACATAGGTAGGTAGGTGTAGTTTGAAGGAGACTATCAATATGGGATGGGAGAAGCCAACCCCTCTGGCCCTATCAAAATGCGTGGAGCAAAATGAGAGAAACTACAACATGGCAACAAAACATGTGTCCAAGACTTGAAACACCCAAGACAACCCACACTAGATGGGAAAAATCTAGAGATGGAGATAGAAAGAAGGAACATGAGAGAGAGAGAGAGGCTTGTGTACATAGCCTCCGTATATATGCCAAATTTTAGCATATATGTCAAATTCCAATCATGGGATGCCATCGCTATTGTCGTCGACTAACCATTCATAGAATCATTGTAGACAAAAATAAAATAGCTAGATTCAATGCCCATCTTCATCATAAAGTCTTCTTCTTTGAGGATAACGTCGTTGAAGTGAATTTCCAAATCTGATATGCAATTTAAGTTTGATGACTCTATTTATGCAAAGGGAAACAAATGAGATCTTGGTTGTCATGCGTGTATGGTTGTGAAGAAGAGCATTGGATGCGATAATCCAATGTTGCTAATGGAGAGGGAGCAGCTAGAGTAGGCTACTCCACACATGCCTAGAAAATGTTGCTAAAATTTGAAAATTTAGCATGCTGAATGTGCGTCCGGTAGGGAGCTAAGTGTGGGACAGGGTAGGAAAGGGTTACTAGGCCTAGACTTGCAATAGTTGAGACCAAACTACCTCCATCAATGCAAGAAATGCAAGCTTCTAGATGCTGCTTTTTCTTTTTAAACCATTGCTTTTTGTCCCTGCGTTTTTGATAGAGAAATCACCAAATCTATGTAGGGAGGAGGATAAATTGAAGACAAACATGTCCAAGAAATTGGCGTAACCACGAAGCCCACTCCCCCAAGTAAAACCATCTGGCACACCACTCTTAGTAAGAAAAAGGCTTATTGCTCTTAAAATTTCATGAGCATGCAGACCCATAGACAATGTCCGAAATGCATTCATTTTAGGTCACAATACATGTGGACTAGCCACGTCCCAAAAATGATAGGCCAACATGAGCAACCTATCCCATGTCAAAGAAATGGTCCCTCCCAAAGTAATCAAGGCTGTAAAGAAAGCCTTATACTTTGGAGTTAGATGCTACTGTATCCAGACATGCAGTTTGTGCAAGAGGCGCCACCCCCCTCTAGCTATAAAGCTCAGGTCTCGAGGTAGTTGCATTACCTCCCAGCCAGTATCATTGATATCATCAATCCAGATGCTTCATTTAAGCCAAGTTAACACAATGATAACCCAAGGGGCAACAAAGGTATACAAGAGACATGTAGAAACACGAGAAAAGAAGATCCATAACATATCACCACCTCTAGCCAAAATCTACTCCACTTGACACCAAGAGGCCACATATAACTGAAGTCCTTTTCAAGAGACCAAGTACAAGGGTACTAACCACGTCCATGCAACTCAAGCAACATATCCACCGGAGAAGACCATGCAATCATAATGCACGTTAGAACCACCAAGTCTTTGTCGGTGTACTGCACCATTGACTATCCATTGTCCATCTCCAACATATTAGATCAAGGCAAGGCACGAGAGAATGTCCATTGTAGACAAGTGCAAACTAGGATCCAAGGCCGCCTTATTCTCTTATCAAAAGGGACCTCCAATTTTCTCAGCAAGAGCAAGTCCACCGGTTGAAATTTGTCCAAAATCAGCCCTCTTTGCTACAAAAAAGTCTCTCACAGGCTGTCTGAAAATTTCCAAAGTTACCAGGGACAAACCGTTGCCCTCAAATCACCTTCGATCTTCAAACTGCAGCCCAAATCTCATCCAACTTCATGTTGAAAATCATCCGCAATCCTCCATCAATAACTGGTTGAAAAACACTGGTTTGCAAGGGTTCTTCGTGACAAAAATGCAGCTAGGTCTAAGCAACCCCCTCTAGATATAAAAATGCTGGTCCAAGGGTGCTTATTGTGACAAAAAACATAGCCACACGTTGCCCCTCGTGCCAGCTAGAAAATGCAGTAGCAATCAGCCCCTTCTTGCACTCCGGATCCATTGGGCATTGTCAAGCCTAGGTTTTGATACCATGTTAGAGGTGCACCGGAAGGCGTCGTGGCAAGGGGACACAATGGAGCAAGAGAGAAGAGGAAGAGAAGATGCTCAAGAGAGAGCAAAAAGAGAGATAGAGTGGTACAAGCCCTGCAATGTAATGATTGAGATAATGATGGTAACAGTTAGGATATGTGTAATCAGTCTCCTTTCCAAGGTTCCTTGTGAATTCAAGAGAGTCTTCCTTTTAGTTCTTAGAGAATGTGACTGTAGTAGCATAGAGAGACAAGAAAAATGACACTGTGAATGAAGGTTTTGTGAGTGGAGAGAGAGAAAGGAGAACTTACACCAGATGGATCCCAAACCCCCTCCGAGGGCCCCTTCTCTATTGCTAGAGAAAGTAGAAATTTTAGATTGCACAGATGGAGATGCTACAACTTCTGAGGATGTTGTGGATGCATAGGATGCATGAGGTAGGGCTGAAATGACCTGCTAAATGTTGAAAACCAAAAAACAATGAGGTATGATGAGGCTGAAAATTATGATGCTGAGATTTTTGATGCTGATGACTGATGCGATGGAAAGACGATCTGCAATGGGGCTGAAAACTGCAAGGCAAGGCTGAAAATCCAAAAAACGTTGAGGTATGATGAGGCTGATCGTAGGGTATGCTGAAAAAACGCAGATGGAGTCTCCCAGGAAATGCTAGGGTTGGCGAGGGCTACAAGAAACACCAGAGGTTGAGAGGGGCGATGTTGGACTACTGCCAAAAGTTGAGGTATGATGAGGCTGAAAATTACTATGTTGAGATTTTTGATGCTGATGGCTGATGCGACACGATGCCTAGAGGATCTACAATGGGGCAAAAAACCACAAGGCAAGGCTAAAAAGCCACAAAACATTGAGGTATGATGAGGTTGATCGTAAGGTATGCTGAAAAAACGCAGATGGAGTCTCCCAGGAAATGCCAGAGGTTGAGAGGGGTGATGGCTGGACTACTGCCAATGGACTACTGCCAAACGCTGAGGTATGATGAGGCTGAAAATTATGATGCTGAGATTTCTGATGGTGATGGCTGATGCAATGCGAAGAGGATCTGCAATGGAGCTAAAAACCGCAAGGCAAGGTTGAAAATCCAAAAAACGTTGAGGTATGATGAGGTTGATCATAGGGTATGCTAAAAAAACGCAGATAAAGTCTCCCGGGAGATTCCAAGGTTGGCGAGGGCTGCAGGAAACGCTAGAGGTTGAGAGGGGCGATGGCTAGACTACTGCCAAAGGAGTTCACTGATCTACAGAATTGAAGGAAAATGTGAACTCTGAGTTTCTTTTGTACTTTTTTTGACAAAGATAGGGCAGTCACTTTATTTAAGTGTCACTTATTAATAATAATAAGTGACTTTTAAAAATGCCCTAAAATACACTAAAATGCTTGTAATGAATGCTCTGCACGTCAGAATTGGATTTCGACACTTCTTGTGGTGAACACACACCAATGCCCACGTAAAGTGGACGATGGCTATGCTCCTGTGCAATCAGAGGTTATGTAGCTACTCTAAGTGTCTGGACATGCAGGCCCTTTAAAAGGATCACAAGGTTGCCAGAACACTTCTTAGGCTAGAAATGACCCTAGGTTGGAGTCAGCTTGTCCACATGCACATAGGGCTAGATGTGCACGTGACACACGAGCAACTTTGCATAATAAAAGAGTACAACATGTGGTGCTCCAGAATCTGCCACAAGGGGGTGCACACCAAGTGGCCAACCCCCTCCCCAAATCCCTTGACTTGGGTCACTGCACTAAAAAATGGGGTGCCCACTAAGCTGGGCCACAAGTGGCCGATCGGACCAAATTTGGGAAGATCCTCCCACATGCCTAGACTCTAGAGAAGCCTCACAAGGCTGGCCATAACCACAAAGAATCTCTCTCGCAAGATCTTGATGGAAAAACCTAGGAGATAACCTCAATACTCTTAACATAGGAAACTACTAAATTTCACTATTGCAAAGGAAATATATGGATTCACGAAAAGAAAGGTCCAAAACTAAGTGTCAAAACTAAACTTTTCACTAAATGATTATAAGGAGTGTCGATAGGCCCACAGATAATGATTCCCACCTAAGAATATTTGTGTTCACTCAACGTTTGGAGAAAAGAGGAAGCAGTCAATCATGACTAGTCACACGGCAAGCAACCGATTGCACAAAAAACTCTAGGATGATCAGACTAACAAGTCTACATGGCAAACTTGATTGTGTACTGGAGTAGTAACTCCGACTCAGAGCTAGGCCACAGAGAACACCATTAGATGCTGTCGTGTGAGTATGTTCCATCCAAGCAATACTAAGTTGCCTCCACCGTGGTCGTCCTTGTAGAACAGGGAAGGCAAGACGAAGGTGTCTAGCCCACAATCATCCTTGAAGAAGAGGCAAAAGAACCAAACTAAGCAGCCCCAACTCCAAAGGTTCTTTGAGAAGAGGGGCACCCAACCCATATGGCCCAAAATGCCTATTCATCTTGCCTTCGATCCACAGGTATCAACCAAATAAGATCCATGTTAAGGATGCCATGAGACTGCAATTCAGAGTGACAATTATCTTGTCAAACTGAGAGACCACATCTGCTTAGGTCGAGGGATGTGTATATTGTAAGGCTACCAAGGGTAAGAGTAGACAACTCTGAAGGTAGAAATCCAATTATTTGTTGCATAGGAGAGCAAGGTATTGTCAACCAATCTTACCTCAAGGCAGCTCAAGATGCAAAAGAACATGCTTGATCTCTCGTATCTCATGGGTTAACTCCCCAAGGAAGTTTAAAGACCTTAAGTTGCATTCCAGCCTATAGATGCAAGTTGTAGGAAGATACTGAAGATATTTGGAATTCTCCCCGTAAGGTCAAGGGTATACTACTCTAAAAGGAAAAATATATGTCATGCTCAATGGAAAATCTTTGTCCATGTTTTGAATGTCATGGTGTTGTCTCTGGGAGTTGGTCTCCCATATGCCGCGCACACTTATAAAGTCCGCTTGAAATGGTATGTACTGATCAAACCTTTGGTTCTATCCCATTAGTTTCAATGACTTCCAATAACAAATTGGAATAAAATGTCTCCCATAGATTATATTCTCGTATGCAATGATATAGCCGATGTAGAGGATATGACAAGCTGGAGTAGTCCGTGATAGGCAGCACGGACCACCACTAGATGGTCTCCTCTTAGAGGGTTCTCAAAGAAGAGGTATGCTCACGGACAATATCGGAGCTGTGCAAAGGTCCAGAAATGTGTAGATCTTTTTTTATGTAGCCATTGGAGCGCTAAAACAAAGAAAACTCAGTGATAGGCTAGTATCCAATCACGGAATGCGATCCATGTTGTCATCGTCGAACCGTTCATAGAATTGGCGTAGGATGAAGGAAAATGGCCAGCTCCAATGTGATTGCTATTGTAGAGCCTTCTTCATTGCTGATAACATCGTTGAAGTGAATATCCAAATCTACTATGTAATTTGAGTTTGATGACTCCACTAATGCAAAGGGAAATGGATAAGGTCCCCTCTATCATGGGTTTGTGTTTGTGAGGAAGAGCATTTGATGTGACCACCCAATGTTGCCAATGGAGCAATGAAACTGGGCTGCAGCACACATGCCAAGAAAGTGCAGCTAAAATCTAAAAACTCAACATGTTGAATGCACTTCAGGTAGGCAACCAAGTGGCTATCCAATGTTGTTGATTTGGCTATCCGTTGCTGCCGATTGGGAAGCTCTAGTTGCTCTTCACATGCCAAGAGAACGCTTCTGAAATCTAGAACTTCATCACGTTGAATGTGTGTCAGGTAGGTAACCACATGGGAGAGGGTAGGAAAGGGTTGCTAGGCCTAGAGCTACAAAAATTGGGGCCGATCTATTTCATAGATGCAAGAAGGACTACTTTTTCATTAAAAAGGTGCTAAATTTGTATAGGGACTTGGGAGGGTATGTCTAGGCCAATGTTGATTTTAACCATGGGATATGGTACCATGTGTGATAACAATGATGCAATGGAGCACCTCAAAACACCAAAGTGAGATAGCCATATCACAAAAGAAAGTGGGTTTTGTGGAGTAGCTGTGGCAGCTACAGCCAAAGACGGTGAGGAAGTACCTTGTGTCTGATGCAACAAAATCTTTCTCCAGTAGTGGCCTTTCTTGCCACAACTATGACAGGTGCTCTGAATGCGTAATCCATCTTGCTCAGTCTATGTCCTCTGTGAGTGCGGAGAAGCTGTAGCATCAAGGGAAGTTGTGTTACTTGTAGACGTCGTCGTAGTTGCACGAGAACTGTTGGGCTCTAGTATTATGATGTGTAGGTATTGCCAAAGGCTCTGAAACATAGGTTGATCATGCAGTCAATCCTACATCTTTGCATGTAAGGCATCAAGGGAAGCATAATTGACAATGATTTTGGTAGAATCTAGATTTCACACTTCCATAAATCTTTACTTTTTTTCCTTCCTTGAATGAGTGCAACTTTGCACGAATGTTGGTCCCTTTTAGTTCCTTTAGAGAGAGAATTTGAGAGAGAGGTAGAGATGTGTAGATAGTGAGAAAGGAGAATGACACCAGTTGGGGTCCCAATCACCTCTTTCAAGGGCCCCTCACATTGTTACCGATATGGTATTTTACTTCAATTTCATAAACGGAAGGAAAATGCAAGACTCTCCTTAACTCGAATGGATGATGTTGACGCAGCAACTCTTCAAAATGAAGCACCTCTGGGGCTGATTTGATGCATCTTTGGATCCGTCTCAATGTGGGCTTGCAGATGGCCACCAAGGGGGAAATATGGGTCTGATTTGCATTAGTGATGTGTGAGGAATGAAGGGCTGAATGTTGGCTACAAAAACGCAAATCTGTGATGCAAAAACGTAGCAGATTTGATGGTCTAGGTAGGGCTGAAAACGCAGCTGATGATAGAGCAGATTATGGACAGCAGGGAGACAATCGATCCGGAAAGGGAATTGTTGGAGGAGAGGCAAGGACGTTTTGTAGTAGTTTGCCACCTTGAGATCCGGTCGATAAAAATGTGCAAAATTGTGCACATAGCAATTTTTGGCATTGAATTGACCATAAGTTACTGACCTGTGAATCATTTGATGAGGGAGCAAGCCTGACATGTTCCTAAACAACCTAGACCTACACGCTTGACATGTCAAGTGCCCACCAACGTGTAATAACTTTTGTAGGTTCCCCCCTTTTCGGTTGTCTACCTCAGCCTTCAATCGATGCTCCCCTCGTGGCTTGATCTCTCGATGAATCTCTATGATAAATTCAGATCCGTATTTCTCTAATTTTTAGCAAGATTTTGGTTCCCCATTTGCTTCTATTGTATCCCCTTGGCACCGAGTGTTTTTAACAACTCTGGGATTTCTGAAATCTTTGCTTACAACAAATTTCAGCCCCCTTCTGTGCCTTGTTTTGGTGCGGACAACAATCGAATCTTGCCGCTTCAGTACCCTATTAAACCTCCCTATTGTTCCAATAGCCTCTACTGCCTTCCCACATTGGTTTTGGTGCTTGTATAAAAGTGTTTTTTATCTTTGTACCCACTTTGTTGAAACTAAAGATGTGAGGGAGAAGATGGGTTGGAGAGATGCAAAAGGAAAAGACAGATATGGACATCTAAGATGATGTCAGGTTTTGAGCAACACGTATGGGGCTAATATGGATGCAAGATGGCTGAGGGATGCTCACAAAAACCCGCCAAGGATGGACCAGAAGATGGGCTGAACTTGTCTGCACCTTGAAAGGGGCTGATAATCCACTAAGGTAGGCTGAAATCACAGGTGTGATGGGTTGAAATGTTGATAGGGATGGGGCTAGAAATATAGATGAGGAAGGGGGCAGCAAGGCTCATAAGACTGAGGACAAAATGGGCTCTTGGCTGATGGCTGCAAAACAAAAATGGGAGCTTGTCTAGCTTGCATGTGTTAAAACTTAATAAGCTTTTTCTTGGTTGTTGCCTAGTTAGGTTGTTAGCTATTGAATCATGTTTGCAAGCTAGCACACACATACACTTGTATTGATCTGCAGATTAGATAATAGATCATAGTCCATGTGTTCAAATTATCTTTTTGCTAAAGAAAAACATAATGCACATCTTGTTTTTTTGCAGATGTCTATCCATCAAACATTTGTGAGTGGCAGAAAATAGAGAGTATTACAGCTATCTTGGATGTTTGGCATGCAGAGATGGGCGAGGAAGTCTATAGGTTGAACCAGCAAAACAAAAAAAGAGGTTTACTTCAACAATAAGTTCTATGAGTGTCCTGTAGTAGGCCAAACATATGGCCGTTTGTTGGACATTCCTCTCCCTTCCTTTCAAAATCAAGAATGGGAAGTGCCATGTACCCAAACAGTGGAATCAATTAGAACAAAGATTGCGGCAGATATCAAGAACAACATGAAGGTGACATTTGGCTCCAGACGGGTGCATTTGAAGTGTCTAGTTCCATTTAATGTTTTTGTTGATTTATTTTAAAGGTGCCAAGAAATAAAGAAGACAAGGACTATGTTCACAGTTGCGAATTGTCTAGAAGCTTTCCTTCATGAACTTTTTGGAATAGCATGTTTGAAGACGGAGATATGCACAGGAAAAGAGGTAGTGTAGGCAATTTTTGACACCTCACCTACTAGTTTCAAATACATAATCAAAACCCTCGAGCTCCATGTCACATTCTCATTTAGGCGTTATAAGCGCGACGGAACAGTTTGGAGAGATATGGAGTATGCCGGAGAGGAAGCCTCAATGATATCTACGACTATGTTCCTTAATAATGCAGCATCAAAACAAATAGAAGTGGAGCGTTCGTGGACTTTGTTGGATGTGAGGCATCTGCTACAAGGAAATGAATGTTATCCGGAGGATTTTGTGTTTTTTCATCTAAACAAAGTGATGCAAAAAAGAAGAGAGATCACTTTTAGCGTGCAAGAGATGTTGGGAAGCGAGGACAGGCTGAATTTATACATCACCTCCAACTAGATAAATACATATTCGACAAATTTTGGTTCCAAATATGTATACATATAAAGATATTTTTTGGTTGTCATGATGTTGTCAAGATTCTCTCTTCGATGTAATAGAAACTTTTAGCTCGATTAATTTATTCTGACATCTTTGCTGGTTTGTCAACAGAATTTGTGAACACTTAATTTGGTTGTTGCGTTTTTGTCAATATGAACTATCCATTCCTTTTATTGCAATGGAAATTGGAGTTTTGGTTTCTAGTCTTGTGTCTATTTGAAGTGAAGGTTTCGCTCGCTATATGCTCATCCCATAGTGTTTATTCGGTGCTTGCTCAGTCTTTCTGTGGATGTAGTCTCTGTGGCATTGTTAGGCACCATTTACGTTCTCTTGAAGATCCATAGATGACAAAGGATTCAACTCTTTCTGTACCATTGTATCATCATCTATAAAAAGGATTATGTCTACCTTTGAGTAAACCTCAAAAAGGTAAAGGCATAGGTAATTTAGCACTTTTTTTGGTTTGGTACTTCAATCTCAAGGAACCAATAGCTATGGTTGTTGGATGATCAGCTTTGAAGCTGTATTCTTTCATTGTAGTAGACTCAGGTTGTTGTAAAACAGGGCAATATTTAGAGTTCAACCCTGTGAAGTCGTCAGTATTTTGTAGATTCTATTTGATATCTACTGTTCAAGGGGTCATCCTTCAATCCAAGTCTCACCTTCGCATTGTGGATTGTCAAATTGACCACCATTGAAGCTCCTAGGACGTTTTCAAAGAACAACTCGTAGTGAAAGCAATTATTTTTTTGAGATTTTCCGAGACTTTTAGTACTCCTTATAGATGTAGGATAGCTAGCTAATTGGTATTTTGGTGATGTGCCTTCTTTTTACCCTTTTTACACTCTCAATGGGTGTTGGATACCATGTCAAAGGTATGTTTCCAAAGCTGTGCATGAAAATACTTTAGTTGTGAACATGTTGCTTCTATAGATCACATCTAATTTCGCTTGCTTTATTATTCATTTGAACCTTGATCTATACCATGTGTATTGTATCTAAAATCCATCTATGCTTTGTTAGAGCTCCAAGTTACAATTTTTTTGTAGCCTCATCTTTCTAGTAGGCTTATATGATCAGCTGAGAACAGAAAGAGTGAACGAGCACAATAATACAGGGTCAAGCTTAGAACATTGCAAGGGGATGGTTGCTTTAAAATCAGAAAAAAAAGCCATTAACATCTACTAGCTCAAATTGAAAGGTAATTGGATGCAAGAAATGTTGAAATCATGGGTGTGAGTGGAATGACTAGCATGAGTTGATCTATTGGCAATGCAATA
Organism: Adiantum capillus-veneris; assembly: GCF_014529385.1. Lineage (NCBI taxonomy): Eukaryota > Viridiplantae > Streptophyta > Polypodiopsida > Polypodiales > Pteridaceae > Adiantum > Adiantum capillus-veneris. The sequence goes on from NC_140953.1 coordinate 18,089,534, forward strand.
TGTATACAGGAGCTTATCCGCTTGTAATATAGACATGCAAGTGGGACATTTTGAATTGTAAGAGCTGATCCGTTGGTAATGTAGAAATGTATAAATGATGTTTTGACATTTGCTGGTCAATGCATATAGAGGTAGCTTGACACACTGGCCATCAAAATAGACAATTCAAGGACCCTCAGATCCGTAATGCTGAAAACTTCCATTTGTGGAGACTTCTGGAAAAAGTCAGCATTAATCCTATTAATGGTCTTATCCATTTTCTTCCTCGCCTAAGCTTAGATTCTATCCAATGCTTTAAACCTATCTAAGCCCCAAAAGTGGCCCATCTTTGAAAGTTCTGTGGGTAATTATCTTTCTTTGTGGCTCGTGACATGGCACATACTGCTAGTTTCTTTTGTGCTTCCTTTCGACCATGGGTTGTACGATAGAACCAAATGAAAAGCTCATCTAGAACAATACTCCCACCCTTTCCCCCACCATGCCGTGTGGCCTTAAAGAATGCACCACGAGCATGCCAATGCAATTTCTCCATTCCTTGTGCACTCCATCTAGAGAGACTACCATAGGTTCTTATGAACCAATACCCATGTGCTTGAAGAATGTGATGTCCAAAGAAAAATCAGAAGACCTTGTTAGTAGAAAGTAACCAGTTTTCAAAGTACACATACTCCTTAACATTTTGAAAATATTTTCAATACATATAGAAGGTAAAATGCCTTTATCCCCATGCTTGAATGAAGTCCTTTGAGAATGTTGTAACAATGACTTGATACTCTTCAGCCTCCTCGAGATCGATCGTGTGTCAGCGAAGGTAAACAGCTAGTTTGTTAAATGTCACCCATACCTCTTTGTACATGAGAGCATGGCTTGCATTCTCGGTCTTGGACATGGTGATCTCACAAAAACGCCGCCAATACTCATACTTTCCATAACTTTTTTTTGACATAGGGGAAAGGAGTCACCTTGACGTAGCTCCCCCAATAGAGACTTTTGTAGGAACATCCTATGTCTTTCCGGATAGTTGGACATCCTTTCCAATTTTTGTGTTCCCACAATAAGCACCCATTTCATTTAGCATGCATTCAATATCATGCATCACACTTTTACTACTTGGCATTGCGTTTGCGTAGTTTATGTGAAGATGAAGTAGTTTATCTAATATCCTCATCTCTGCATTCAATATACAAAAGTGTGTGTTGGTGAGTGGGATGTTGAGATGGGGTCCAAAATGCAATCTTCTTCTGCAACATTGAGACTCCTTTGATCGCGACCTGGTGGTTTTGTGTAATCCACTGAAATGCAGTCTTTCAGCCATTTGATTTTGTTGGTATTCTTTTGTACTTTTCATTGCACCTTGCAAAATTGTTGACCGCGGGGTCAACAGCACAACATAACTCAAGTTTTGTACCAAAGTCTTATCTTTTGTGAGTTATGAAATGCTGCGGATTATGGCTATAAATGTCATTTGTAATGAGTAGTTATTCTAGTTTCAGAAGCCGTTGTGCAATGGCACTTCCAGATTGTAAATACAAAGATATTTGACCCTTTCAACCCCATTTTTGGTTAAACCTAAGGTAGCCTTAGTATATAAGGTACCTAGGTCATTTTGTAAAAGGACTTTTATCATAATCAAAACTTAGCGCTGCCGTCTACTGTGTGTGAGAGAGAAAGAGAGTGAGTGTGAGCTTCATCCTCTCGCTACGCCCGGCTCGCTCAACACATTGGAGATCCGACTGCACCATTGTTGTAGGCTTGAGGAGAGCTACGCGACAACAACAAGCATTCCACGCGAGACGAAGCGCACACGCTGACGCATCTACGAGCTATTTGTGGTCGTAAGTGTATCAAACAATGTCTGTTTTCTGCGTGCTAGTAGTCTATAGAATCGTGGAGACATAAGCTACGCATAGGTACTCATAAATTTCAGTTTCGGGCACTTTCAAAATTCGGCTCTATCATCCTACGCGTTTTCCGCAGATGGGTTTAGAGTGAGGGTTTTGAGTGTAGAAGCTTAGGGACAGGTGTATCCTAGTGAGGGGATGGTGTTCCTTAGGTTTCGTACGAATCTGGAATGATTAGGTGAGTTACCTTTAGTATGTATGTATGTGGCTAGGTGGTGTAGTTGAGAGCAGTGAGGTTCTTGATTGTGGTTTAGTTGGCCTTCCTGAGTGTTGTATGTGTAGGATGGTCTCAGCCTTACAAGCTTAAGAGATTTCCTCTGTGTGCCTATCGTGTCATATGTGTCCTCGATTGACATTATTTTGATCTAGGTAGTGTTTGCATGCACTTCATGGGTGTGTGAGTCTCTCCCGTCCAACATTGGCGCCGTTGCCGGGGACACAAGGACCTAAGTAGGTTTCCTACTAACACTCGTGTGATGGTTGCTTGATTTAGTTTCGGCTAAAGAAAGCGTTTTTCTTAAGTGGATCCGGAAGAGGATATTCCGTGATCAAGTGGATAGCGAGGAAGCGTGTGTCTTGCCGAGGGTTTGCGACTAGATAGGTTTAGTTAGGATCTATGGATTAGAGGAGTTGTTGGTGGTCGAGTGATTTGTGAGGTGATAAAAGCGTTTACTAGTCCGTGTGTGGCAGTGAAGCGTTTTTCTACTCATAGATGCAAAACCCCATATGATTTGTAGGAGTAGCTTTAGGTAAGTGATCCAATTCTGATCTGGAGCTATTCATCACTAAATTATTTGCTAAACTGCTTGATTGCATTTGAAATCACGGAAAAGTGTGCTTTTGAGGGTAAAAATGCATTAAACAAGATTTTGTGGATATTTTTGTATGGCTGACTGATGTTGTGCATATAAAAGAGCATTTGCAAGGGTTTTGTGAAGAAAACCTACAATTCTTTAAACATAGACATCCTACGCGTAGGATGTCTCAAGGGGGTTCTGGAGACCAAATTTGAAAATTCTGACTGCACCAGTGGGTTCAGAGGGTAGGTTTTACCCTAGTAACATATTGACTTGGGTGTTTTTCCCTATTTTTGTTGACCAAAAGCCAAAAGGCGGAGTCAGAAAACGTAAAATTTCTGAAAAGGCATAATTGAGTGATTTTTGCATGTTTTTGCAATTGTGAAGCATACTTGCACTTTCTGAGAGCATAAGGAAGCATCAGGGACACTTCAGTCTCAAAAAATCAGCAGTAGACATCCTACACGTAGGATGTCTACAGGGTGATCTTGTGGAAATTTTGAAAATCTGGGGTTAGGTTTTACCCTATTTTCACCTGGAAAGTGGAAAGTTGACCAAATTTTGACAGATCAAAGCCAAAAGACGAGAAGTGCCAGACATCCTACCCAAATTGTTCCCAAGGCATAATTTTTGAGACCAAACCATGGGATGACTCCATAGGCATGTTCTAAATGTTGTATTAAGTGCATGTGATAAATTTCATCTCATTTGGGTCAGTGAAAGGGGAAGATTGAGCGGACTTTAGCATTTTGACTGAAAAAGGCAAGAACAGCTAGTTTTGGGGTCTTTTGACATCCAAATTAAAATCTAAGCATAGCACTGGGTTACTGACATCAAGGGGAAGCTGTGGGACAAGTCTGGGGTCAAACAGGCCAAAAAGACATCCTACGCGTAGGATGTCTTCACCATGATTTAGCACTCCAAATCAACCTCTGAGCATACCACAGTGATCAGCACCTTAAGGAGAGTCTGTGGTTCAAATTTGGGGCAATTATGAGCAAAAAGACATACTCCGGAGATAAAGATCCGAGAGATCACGTAACGGCTTTTAGAAGAGTGATTAGAGCAGAGGAAGTTTCCGATTTTGCGACACAGTTTGCGGGATTTGGATTGACTCTAGAAGATGATGCAGCTACATGGTTCGACTCGGTGGAAAAATGGGATTTTGAGACCCTAGATGAGCTGTTTGAGGAGTTTATTGAAGAATTCTTGCCAAAAGGCATTGCTCACAACACGGTCTCGCAAATCAATAGATTCAAACAGAAAGAGAATGAATCAGTACGCAAAGCATCATTACGGCTCAAGAGATATGTTAAGCTCTGTCCGAGAGCGGAATTACCTACGCAAGCACGACTGATGCTGATCTTTATCCAGGGAATGAGACATGCGGGCCTTCAGAAGGATCTACATATGATAAGGAGGATAACGCTAAACGAGTTGATCAAAGAAGCTTTTTATCTAGTGGATAATTGTGAGGCATACAAAGAAAAGGACTTAAAGAGTCAAGGAGATGACACATCCTCTCAGCACAGTGTTTCACAGATAAGTGAGTCCATTGCCAAGCCAACAGCACCTATTGATCAAGAAAAGCTTATCGACGACTTGGTCGAGAGGTTGATTCCTCTTGTAAGGTCTGATTTGGGAGAGCCAAAGTGGTGTGAAATTGAGAGAAAATGGACGAAACATACGGGGGAAGAGTGCTATTATAGCATGGAAAATGCTAGGGAGAGGTATGTACAACCTGTTCCAGAAGCACCTACTCCACCTAGATACATTACGGGGAATGCACCAGGACCAGTAGGAGTTTTAAGGCCACAGCTTGTCTTAGGACAACAACCTCCGCTGCCAGGTGCTAGAATGCAGGTAGACATGAGATACATGCCAATGATGGAAGCATCAAATAAACCAACGCCAGTACTAGCTACAATGTGGTATAGCAACCAAAGTGAGTACTACCCTTCGGAGCAACAAAATGTGAGAGAAACACATGGAGTGGTGAGGCCAGTACAACCTCCACCTCCTGGGTTCCAGTCGAAAGAAAGAAAGTATGAAATGAACAAAAGGACATTGCGATCCATTGCAAATAGCGGCTTATCTAGGTCAAAGCTTGCTTATAGCCAAGAGGAAATGCTAAAAGAATCTTCTCAACCAGAGACAAATTGTCACAAAAGTCGTGACAACCACTTGGTCAAACAATGTCCTCATACAGAGATCACTGAAGTAAATGCCTATTGTCTTGAGTGTGGCATCACTCACTTGATCCCCGATTGCCTGAAAAAACCAAACCAAATTCGGAAAATCACGACAAATGTATCAGGGATTGTTCAGCTACCTAGTAGCTCAGAAAATGAAAATGTCGTACCAGTTCAAGTGGTTACGAGAGCACAAGCTCAAAAGAAAGCTGATGAGAATCCAGAGACAAAGAACACGGAAAGTGACACGAGTCCAAAGACAGATGATGGACCAAAGACAGACGCACCTAGTCAGAAAACCAAGAGCAAACGAAATAGTTGGAAATCTAGAAAGACTAGGATGAAAGCACGCAAGGAACGAGAGCAAAAATCCCTAGCTGAGAAGCTTACCGAAGCTAAGGAGAAGATAAAACAACATGAGGAAAAGGAGGCACCTTCTCTTACACAGATGGTTAAACCTCTAGAAGAACCATCCACGGATGAGAAACCGAGAAGTGCTAGTTCAGGAGGATCTGTGTTGGCAGAGAAGGTTAATGAGACATTAGATGCCCTCTTGAAAGCCTATGATGCGAGGCTCAAAAACAACCAAACCCAAGAACAAAGGTGGATGACATATCCCTATACGGAACTAGAAAAGCAAAGGTTTGAAATGTGCCATAAAATGATTCAAACGGCCCAAGCTTTACTAGAACCACCAGGTGCAAAACCTGAGGATGTGATCCGTGTCATGCCTACACAAGTAATCCCACCAAACCAGGAACTAAAAG